>NC_070631.1:28367045-28967045 GCF_947347685.1 Pleuronectes platessa
CAATTCAGTCCTTCCCCCAAAGCATTCAGCGGCCGAGCTTACTGGCACTCAATCTCAAGCAGCTGTAAAGTGAAGGAGGCTAGTTGTGTGTGTGGTGACCGCTGGTGAAAAAAACAGCACGAGTGGAAAAGCAGGGAGGGCAACCCCCCCCGTTTGAGCGACAAAAAGTGTCGAAAAAGTTCGAGCAGCAGCACACAATGTAGCGGCCGCGCCGCGCACCGCTATTCTCAAGCGCGCTCCCGCCTGGCTGTTCAGACCGTTCAGACCGGTTACACATTTCTCCGCGCCTGTCAGTCGGTCAGAGAGTGTTAGGGTTGCCCTCATTAAGGGTTTGATAACCGGGCACCGATATCCGGGGTTTCACGGAGGAATAAGACACGCAGCCGTCATCGGTGTTCAGTGTTGCCAACTCCTCAGTAAGGAAAGTAGCTATTGGCTGTCCTAAAAGTCGCTAAATGACGTCATCGCCTAATTTGCATAATTGTAATTATGCCGGTGGACCAGGACCGCGGTGGTGGCTTGTGATGGGTCCTGGTGGGCGGTGGTGGACAGTGACTGAGGACTGGAGTGGCGTCTGGTCTGGATGGTGGATCGTGGTCTGGATGGTTGCTGACCATGGACTGTGATTGCAGCGGGACTGCTTGGCATATCATGTAGGGGTTGTCCTTCGGGATGTCTACCCTCATCAAATGCTGCTAGAGACTTTGATTATTGATGATGTTCTCCTACACGTGGCATCTATTGCACTTCTGTCCGTCCTGTGAGAGGGATCCCCGCACATCCGGCTCTCTCTGAGGTTTCTACGTATTTTTACCCTGTTAAAAGGGTTTTTAGTAGTTTTTCCTTACTCTTGCTGAGGGTTAAGGACAGAGGATGTCACACCCTGTTAAAGCCCTATGAGATGAATTGTAATTTGTGAATATGGCCTATGACGCTCCAGTCATTTAAAGAATAAAGCATAGACTTCAGAATAAGGGCGCATTAATAATCGTTTGAATAATCGTGATTTCGATATTGTGCAAAATAATCGTGATTATGATTTTTTCCATAATCGAGCACCCCTACTTTTACGTTTAACCCAGTGTTTTTAATCTTTAAATCATTTTAGCCGGTAATACAATTGGGTCTGCATGCTGTTTTGGGTCAGTACAGCTCAACAGCAGAAAACCTTTAGATTCTGATAAGTCACACAATACGATGTTATTGTTGTATTCCTCCTCCAATTTTTATATATTTATCCTATACCTCCGGTCGGAGTCTGCGATCCGTTGGCAGCCCCATCGCATCGTGTCTTTGAGAAGTTTGCACATCGTGATTAGTGACTGCCAATATAATGCTGACTTGGCTCAAATCTGGGGCTTTTGTCAGCAACCTTCACAACCAGTTGGCGAGTGGGAAATTTGACTTGTGTGGTGTGAATAAGGTTTTACATTCTTAAATCTTCAACAATTGTCTTCCCATGCCTACAAAAATGCAGATCAGTCAATTTTCTTTCAGAAACAAAAAGGTGAACCACTGTCAATCTGCACTATGTGATATCTTCTGACCACATTTGTCTTTGTTCAGTGATTTGGATTTCTGTGCAACTTGGATGTGTGTAAGTTCTAGATATTTACTTTGACTATGCCCACGATAGGCTGCAGTGTCAAGCCAAAAAACTCCCATTTCTACCAAACTTGAAATGCCAAACAGAATTATTTACTGCACACAACAGCACATTAGATCCAGACTCCCTGCTAGAACACTGACTTACCAGACTTGCAGATTTATGATACAAGGGATGATTCACAAGTCAGATGCCTTGTACCTTGGCATACTAAGTTTACGATTTACTTTGCCATAAACTGTTAAGAAATTATTTGTTGTGTTTGATGCATAGTAAGCTACTGAAAGCACATCATCACAATGTATAAATCTGCAGACTGTCCAACTGCTTTTTCTACAGTAATATAAGTATTCAGAGAAGTTCAACATAGGGAAATTGTTTTCAGGCAAAAGTCTGGAAAATAGCAATGTCAAACTAGCATTAACATCCATTGCAATTTATATAATAGATGTATCAACCTCTTTGTGTAGTCAACAACTGTCAAGTTAAATAAGCTATAATGCATTAACACTAATTTATACAATACTCAGTTTTCACATTTAAATGGATAGATCATTAATAAGTAGGCGAGAGCGGGGTAATGTGGGACATTTTTTACATGTGCTCCACTCTAGGCGAGCTAAAATGATACATCAGTAAAATGTACACATTTCCCATTAATTCAGGATGTTTTCTAGAAATGGAAATGATCAGAATGTCTTCAGGACAAAGGGCAGTGAAAATATGATTGTTTTAAAAAAGTGGTCTTGTGTCCCACTTTACCCCAGCTACGGGGTAAAGTGGTCCACTTACTTTTTCCACTTTAAAACTACCATAACAACACATGTTGTAATAGTTAAAATCCTGACAGCTACATTGACAACCACTAATATCGGACAGAATCATGGGGATTGGTCAATTAAGCACATTTATGATTTATTATGATTCATGTGATCTCTTGCACACCCTAGCTTACCGGCACATTGTTTCTCTGTCCAATTGGTAGGGACAGGTATATTGTTTTTCTCTGCGTATTCAAATACCAGTTCACGGCACTTAACTGGAGCAAGGCCATGGAACTGGTCAGCTAGTTGTTTCAAGTGTTTGGCAAGCTCCTCCTCCTTCTCATCTGTGAATATTCTCTTTACCTCAGCTACTGCACGCCAGGCTACTGATTTTACTTTCCCTTTCTCTTTTTTCTTTATGAATCTTTTGAGGGTTGTCTTATCAATATTTCCATACCTTCCAGCTTTTCTTAAAGACTTCTTTCCTTGCATGACCTCAACGGCTGCACTCTCCATCTGTGAGGGGTGTTTGGCCCCAGGTTGTCTTCCTGGTGTATAGTTTCTTGGCATGATGGCTTTTCTACAATGTTTATGACATTAAAAATAAAACGTAGTAATGTAATATAACACTAAAATATGTTTAAGACTAAACTTAACTTGTGCTTCATGGTGGGGTAAAGTGAGACAGTGTCTCACTTTACCCCACAGCATTTGTCCCACTTTACCACACAGCCACTGTTTTAGAAAAAACAACATCTCTTACCAATTCAGGCTAATCTTCAGCTAGCATCAATCACATGGTTTTATATGTTGGAAGTTCACCAACATGTATGATATAAGTTTTTCTACCTGATTCAATTTGTTTTGACACAACAGTTGATTAAGTTAGTAAGTAAGAAAATTTACTTTTACATGCAAAAAAACTAATTTTTGTGAAAAAACATACTTTCCACAGCACCAGCACCGACTTCTCCTTCATGGCAAGGGGGGAATGGGAGGGGCTTGAAAACATAATGGTCAAATGACCACAATGTGATCCGTTGCCTATATACAGGGGCTATCTCACATTACCCGATGTTCCACATTACCCTGCTCTCCCCTACTCTTAAATAGATGCTCCTTTCTCGCTTTTTTTTTTGTAAGCACTAAGAGGGGTGGTTCCCCCAAAACTGAAAATGCACCCATTATCTACTCAACACTATGCGATGGAGGGGCGGGTGAGGTTTTGAGTCCACAAAACCCTTTATGAGTCTAAGTTTCAGCCAAAGTGACCTCTTCTTCAGATGTAAAAAAAAAAATGCGTACATATAGCTTGTGTGGTGTCATCAAAGTGTCTGCAACCCCCAACATTCATATTCGACTCGAAACGAGGTCATTTATACCAAGTTTTGATCCTAAACAACTAAACAAAATGTAAATAAAATAACCACATACAGCCAAAACAATATTAATTATTTGACACAGGATATATGTTATCAGCTCGGTAAACTTGATGGGATGGTTATGATTTCATGAGTTTATAGGTTTGTATTACATTAGGTTAGTATTCCAGCGTTTCCTCCAAGATGGTGTGTGTGTGTGTGTGTGTGTGTTCATCTCTGTTGCTCATCGCACACAAACTGACCATCACATTTATTGAGGTATTAAGCGAAGGTGTTGGATCATAAATCCAGGTCATTCCAGTCACTTTAACCCTGATGTCCTGGCTGTGTGTGTCTTGTGTTGAGTGTGGCAAGTGAACTATCTGTGCACAAAATGTTGGGACGTCTAGGTCCATGCCTCTTGCTGTCTCTACTTGCTGTGCCTCATGACTGCAGTTCACTTTTAGAGAAAACTGAACCCAGCATTACTACAGGTCAAGCAATCAAATGCACTCATAATCATAATAATGCTGACAATAATCATAATAATAATACCATACCTTAGTCTTCTTGTAGTCACAAAGGAACTCGACCTCATACTCATTGACGTTGGTTCTGTTCACCCCAAGCTGTTTACAGTGGAGCCTCTCTGTGCGACATAGGGCCTCCAGCTCATCCCAGGACATCTTACATGGCACTCTGCAATCTGACACATTCACTCCATTTAACCAAGTTAGTGTCAAATGCACTGGCTATAGCAAAATACACTCAGTAGGCATTTGGTTTAAACTGGCACTGTTCACTGCTGGAACTGTCAAACCAAATCAAGAGAAAGTACTGCCTTTTGATTTAATAGAAATACTCACAAGGGGCTGGAACCACATAAAATGAAAGTGAATGGGAGGCATAGATTTGTTACTGCTATGTTCCGGCATATAGTCGTGGACAGCTGGACTGGACTCCCATCACATACTCACTTATTCTCTTTCTAGGTCTGTCTGTCTCTCTTTCACATCGTATCTCTCTCATTGTGATACTGCACAGTAAAGATGTGACACTACTACTCTATTATTACTGATGGTAGTATTGGCGCTACAACATTTTTTACATATAACCTTATTACATCCGAAAGTATCAATGTTGTTATTATTTGTGGTGTAACACATATAGCACCATTTACACCTGTATTTGGCGCTGCAGGTCGCGTGCCGGTTGTCGGGTATAGTTTTGCCCGCTAACACACATTAGTCTGCTCCGACACTGATGAACTGACTTCACTTCAATCTCTCTCTGTTAGTTCGCATGCTGCTAGAAATGGTCGAAACAAACGGCGGAGAGTTAGCTTACAAAGGAGACTAAGTTAAACTGCACAAGTTAGTGAGGACTACTAACTAGTCTTCCTGCAGTCACCATGATACACAGTCTCACCGCTCTGTATATGTCCCGTCAGCTCGACGACAAGAAAGCGTACATAGTCGTTGTCTGTAAAGAGACTTTACCTAGACCGAAATATATAGAACGCCAGATAAGCCCATGATGTAATATAAAGTCGGGAAATATAACTCTTTAGTTACCTTTCAAATCTTCCGCCATGTTTACCACACAGCCGCCAAAATAGAAAAGCTCACACTGGTGGGAAGGATCCTGCAGCAGAATGAACTGGAGCGGCTGCTTATTGGACGAGCGTCATCTGTCAGCCCTCTTATTGGCCCAGAGGGAGTCAGGAGGTTGGCCGGAAGACAATAGATGTCGTACGAGCTAGTCACATTCACCAAGAAGTTAGGAAGCTGGCGTAGTTGTGAAAGCACACCCGCTGTAGCACACCACTAGAGACCCGGATGTGAAGTTCATATCCTTCATCCTGTAGAGCAGCGTTCCCCAACCTTTTTTGCACTACGGACCGGTTGGATGTCAGACAATATTTCCACGGACCGGTCTTTAAGGTGTGGCTTCGGGGCCTCACTACGGAGACCCTCTGGTACGGCCTTTGGTGACATCGTTAAAAAAAGAAATTATTGAAAGAAATTAACGAATTGTTAATACGCAGCCTCAAATTAATTATTACGTGGTATGTTAGCAGCAAGACGGAGACGGACGGATACCCCTCCTTATCATTGCAGATATACTTATAAAATTGTACAGTGTACACGTCTATGCATTGACTGCACTTATTATAGTATCCAATTATCGATATAGCATGAAGTGTTTTGATTTTTCGAAAGATGGAACTCTTTTCTCATTTGCATAACTTGTTTGATCCACTGTCGATGTCTAACAGACCTCTGAAATAGTCAAAATATTACGAGTTCAGTAAATCATTCAAACGTGTACATTAATCACACTCGTGAAAAGTTATAAAGCAATCTAGTTATATTTAATGAAAAACATTGACTATAAAACCTCTGCACACAACGTCCAGCACCAAAACAATAAAAAGTTACAGTATTTTGTAGAACTGTTTTAGGAGGACTCACTAATGACAAGGAATAATTCTAAAGTAGCTCCGGAGCATCAACACAGTGCAAATTATACATTCCAAACAGGCAGGTTTACAACAGTCACTGTACTATAATCTAATGTGGAACCTTTTGAAAGCAACATTTTTTGCTGTAAACATATAACTTGTTGTGGATATAGGGTCAAAACTGGCTGGCTGCTATCAGTGTGACAAAATAGAATGCGAGGTTGCTGCAATGCTTTGATTTTATTGGCTGTTTGCAAAAAAGTCCTCCATATACAAAGAGAGAACCAACCACAAGTGAAGGCTCAGATACAGGGAACAATCTTCAAACCCGAAATCTTAAATTAATTGCATTCTGCTCCAATTTTTTTCAAACGGGGGGGAGAATACTAAAGTCTAAAGCTGTGTTTAAATGAGGTGCACTCCTTTGTAGTTCAAGGAGGTACAATGTTGCAGTTAGATACAGCAAGGCACTGAACAAGGCACAGGATTCAAGCCCTTCAAATCTTTATTTTAACCTACAAGCTAAGTTGTGTTTTACACAAATTACCAAAATTATTATATGTGCAAAACAAAATAATAGTAACAATCCATAACAAAAAACCATACAAGAATTTTTAAGATCTACAAGCAGCAACATTTCTTGGCTTTTATACTAAAGAGACCAAGTGGTGAACATTATAGGGGCGGCTGTAGCTGCCCCTATAGCAGAGTGGTCGTCCTCCAACCTGAAGGTCGGCCGTTCGATCCCCAGTCTGCATGCCGAAGTGTCCTTGGGCAAGATGCTGAACCCCGAATGGCCCCCCCATAGAATAACAAAGTGCTGCGAATAGATGCACTGTATGAATGTGTGTTTGAATGGGTGAATGTAAAACTGTACTGTAAAGCGCTTTGAGTGGTCATCAAGACTAGAAAAGCGTTATATAAATACAAAACCATTACCATTACCATAAAGCAGTGTGCAGCAGCAGTGTAACAGTTTTGAAAGTTCAAACATTGTAGATGTGAGCTGAGAAGTATATGTTAATTCTCACAACGTAAGCATGCCAGACTTTCATTGTCATGGTAACAAAAATAGACAGCCCTTTGCTTTCGTAACCAATTCATACAAACTTACCACTTCTTAACACAGACTTTGTCGCTCTTTAAACAACGTCGCCCGACCATGTAGGACAGAAAATGACAAATTAAATATATATATAATGATATATAAATAAATGTAATGAAAGTAAATGCGAAAATAAATAAATATACCATTAATGTTTGAGATTTTTATTGTCAGCACAATCCAAAGTAGAAGTACTACAAGCTAGAGATTGTGAAACAATGTTATATGCTCAGGTGTAATAGCGATGTCTCGGATTGATGGAACTGCTTACCACAACTGTAAAAATCATGTTGGCTACGATCGGATGGTTCAGTGTTACACTACATTTATCACAGGGCAACCATGATTTCTCTCTCTAACATGCTGCATTTTTCGGAGATGAGAAAAGAATCCAAATTGGTTAACTTGCCTACAAAAAGGTTCAATTCAAGAAAAGGCACTGGAATTCGATGGCAAGGGATCATCCACAATAGTTTATGAAATGCATTGGCACTCTTAAAATATTTATGTACACAGTTCTTTTACCTTTATTTTTTTTTCAATATTTTGTTGCCCCAAATCAAATGTCTATGGCAGGGGTGTCCAAACTACGGCCCGCATCGATGTCTTACAATATAGTATATATTATATTTTTAAACTAACAATTTACTAGCACTTAAATGGCACTTTCCTATAGCACTTTGTTTTGCTTTGTTTTTAAGAAATTTTACTTTCTTGATACTTGTTGTTCTGGGTTTGTAATCTCGGGGTTGATGCACTTAAGGCCGGCGCATGCGTTTTCAGAGACATGCAAGAAGGGGTACGCTCAAGAGCCCCTTGTGTGCCCCTTGCGTGCTTGCATGCGTTGCCCAACTTTTTTAACTATACGACAAAGCTACGTAAGCCTCACGCAGCCCGCAAGGCTGTGATTTGTCCGCTAACTACATTCTTTCCGGAGTCACATTTCCGGTTTCATGCCTCATAATACCGGCAGAAACTACGGAAGATTTAGAAGAACGAATATGGACCAAATAGAAGAGCGTTTGGCAGAATAGGTCCGAAAGTATGACCACTTGTATAACCCGTCATTGACGGAATACAAGGACACCCAGATGGCCTGCAATTCCTGGAAGGACATCTCGGCTAACGTCGGTTTGCAGGTTGACGAGTGTACAAAGCTGTGGAGAAAGATCAGGGACAAATTTGTCCTCCAGAAAAAGTAATAAAGTAATAAACAGTCGACGACGACTGCCACACACAAAGAAGGCGTCTCTAAGGTCGTCTTCCACAAAAAACGTTACTCCACCTAGTGTTCTGGCGGTGAATTGCTTTGCAACACGCGCAACCCTTGGAGAACCATAAATTAAAACGAGTCCATCAACACAACTGCGTGAAAAGTTGCAGCCGCAGTACCATGCTGGCCTTTATTGTAAGTCGCTTCGGATAAAGGCGTCAGCTAAATGAAATGTAATGTAATATAATGGACTAAGGCCCACTGTATTTCACTTCTCAGCCCTGACTTGCCAGCTGTCCCTCGGATCGCGCCACGTCCCTCAAAAAAATATGGTTTATGAGTTGGAGGACATGTTGGCCTAAGAGTACACACATTCACAGACTGCTTCAGTTCGGTTAATTTAAATGTTAACTACAGCTTCAGTAAGCCACTACTGGCTGAGGGGTAGAGTGGTCGTCCTCCAACCTGCAGATCGGTGGTCCGATCCCTAGTCTGACCCATCTGCATGCCGAAGTGTCCTTGGGCACGATGCTGAACCCTGAATGCCCCCCCATAGAATAACAAAGTGCTGCAAATAGATGCACTGTATGAATGTGTGCATGGGTGAATATAAAACTGTACTGTAAAGCGCTTTGAGTGGTCATCAAGATTAGAAAAGCGCTATATAAATACAAAACCATTTACCAAAACCATTTACTAGTAGGGTTTTAGATGTTTAAAGCCTCAGTGTTTCAAAAGCCCACATCTGCAGTCAAAGAGATTTCTGTCCACATTGGAACTGAGGTGATGAGCCTGCTTTCTGCATCTCAATCCCTCCAAAATTCCTCTATCAAGTCGAAGTCTTTGTTGGCAGCACTCACTCCTTGAAGACTGCAAATGAGCTGCACTCAGTAGTGCCTGAGAAAGAAGTTTAAACCTTTCTATCACACCTCCACACTGCTGGTCAATCACTGTATGAACTGGACATGACTTGATGTGTCTGTTGTGAAAAATTTGTGACAAAAGTTGTGGAACACTGTTTGTTTCCTGCAACTGTTTTAGCTGTTTTTAATGATCTGAAATTCGTCTGATTTTGTGTTTATAGAATTATATATTTGTCACCCTAAAGCCAAATAATAATCAATACAATTTTGATTATAAAAATAATCATCCCACACTATACACGACCTACACTCCTGATCAAAATCTTAAGACCAGTTAAAAAATTTCATGAATTTGCATTTTGCACTGTTGGATCTTAGGAAGGTTCTAAGTAGCGCTTCAAAATGCAAAAAGAAGAAATGGGAACAAGAGACCAAAAGTTGTGAGCAGGCAATTTATTGAAAACAACAATTTAACTCAAATAGGCTGTTCATCAGCTGATCAAAAGTTTAAGACCCAGAGGAGGCGAGACTGGGAGACTTTGATCCTTGCCACTTCCTGGATTCTAGTGCCAAGAGGCGTGGACTACGCCTGTCCACTTCGAGGAGGGACCTACTGTTATAAAAACGACAGGCGCCGGCTGTTTGATGTGTTCTCTGATGCGACTCGAGACTTCCCCAGGGCTGCTAGAGTTCTGGGGTAGTGTGTTGGATGCCCATTGCTTTGCTGATCGATACCTTTCATTGCTTTCTTAATAAATACTTGATCTTCTCATATTTAGGATAAACGACCACGCAACGTCAAATTTGGTGACCCCGACGTGATCCTAAGAGAAGTTTTTTCCGACGTGATCCTGAAAATAATCTTTTGACCAGAAAGACCAGAGACCCCCAAGTTCCAAGGCTGCTCCTATCAATTCTCCACATACTCAAACCAAAAGGTAAGCAGAAACCAATTCTGTTTAGTTATGGATTCTGAGTGTGTGAAGAGAAGAAGGAGGTAATATAATAGGTGTAGTATTTTTTAGGGAGCAATGTAGGGTTACAGCAAAGAAATGTTAATCAAGGGAATGAACAAAGGTTGTTTGTTCGATAGTAATTTTACCATTTGGGCAATGATTGATATAAGGAACTACTTTGATGTTTAGAAAGATGAGCAAATGTTTCCAGTAGAAGTCCAGGTGTCGCTCAAGTAACTGATGTTATATGACTTCCTCACACACAGGGTCACCTAATAAAAGGCTTCACAGCACGGGGGATTTGTAGTGGTTGTAAACATTGATAAAGGGATCTTGAAAACAGATGTTACACTCCAGGGGTCTGGGACAGACTAGGTGACAGGATATTGGTCACCTATTTCTTAACATCAAAGAGGCTGATCGATAACATTTGTTCCTCTCTAGGAGGAGCTTGAAGATGTATAAAGTGCTTCTTCTCCAGTATGTCATTGCTAGTTGTATGAAATCTATGCCATGTTTTTTTATGGTGATGGCCATCTGCAGATCCAGAATAAACTTCCAGAAAGACATTGTAATGACTTGTGCTTGACTAAGAAATTCCCATGACAGTTTGTAACAGCAATATGTCTAAACAGTGCAGAGTCTTGGCACAACAGATAAGTCTGTGAAGCACTAATCCTTAAAAAGGAATTCATATTGGAGAAGAGACACACCAGTGATCGGGCCTAAAAGAATAAAGACAACTTGAGCAAATGTTGCATCTCTGCAAACTAAGTAAGTTAGTGTGGGATACTGAAAGAAGTTGAGTAACCTACACTGAAGTAAGGTGCTTGACTAGCTAGAACCACCGTTGCTTAAATCGGTCCTAAATTTAAGACGCAGAGATCATAAAAATATTATTGTGATTCTGGAGGTAGGATTTGGCCTGGACTAAAGGGACAGGAGCTTTACTAGTCAGACACACCATTGTTTCAATTGGGCACAAATAACGGAAGTCTGTTACAAATAACGACTTTGGAAGAGGAAATTACTAATATAATAATTATAAATGAATATTGATTATATGATATAGGGAGTTCTTTCTGAAGGAACTAGTGTGAATGAAAGAGTCTGTGTGAGAGATGAGGAGAGAAAAAAGTGTCAAGGTCAGCTTGCTGACTGAGAGAGAGAGGGAAACGACTCACAGAGGAGAGATAGAAATAATACAAAAACTAGACTAGAGGCGCTATACGCCTACCATCTGATATATGTTGTATGTATGGACGGGAGGGGTAAACGTGTAAAGGACTTGCCAAAGCAAGTGCAAGAATGTTGACTGAAGGTTTGAGAGATGAAGTAAGACAAGAAAGATAAAGTTATGTGTAGGAAGAAGAAAGGTCTGTAGGAGCGAGATGTTTCAATCCAGTGATATCTTGCTCTGAGATGGATAATAGAATGTAAAACTTGAGTGGTAAAGAAAGTAGGGGAAGAGATGTGGGACTAGAAAGATTTTGTATGTGCACAAGAGGATGAAAGGAGGGAGATAAGAGTGTTTGGGAGTCAGAAAGCCATCTGGGGAAGGCCAGAATCCATACAGCTTGCAACTGGCATTGACATCATAAGGAGGCTTGTTTGTTTGTTTGTTTGTTTGTTTGTGTGATGTTTGTTTGTATGTATGTTTGTTTGTTTTTTTACTCTTGCTTCATTCAGAAGTAAAAAATTCCAAAAGGAATTGTTAAATTTACACTTTTGGTACCAAGTTGTTCTCCAAATTTCTATATAGAATCCAATCATTTAAACAGCTTATTTTATTTTTAACCTGACACAGCAGGGATAATAGTAGACACCATTTTAATACTTAACAATTTATTAATTTGATTCATAATATAACTTCAAGGATGAGTGATTAACCGAACCTTACAAAATCCTGTTAATATGTCCTTTAAAAGTCCATCTCTAAGTACAGTAAATGTGTAATGTTTTTTTCCTTTCTTTCTTAGTTTTTTGTTATTTTTGAGCCATTTACACCCAAACAAAAGTTTCATCCTCAACTGTGGTTTTGTGACAATCATCAATCAATCAATCAAATTTTATTTGTATAGCCCATATTCACAAATTACAATTCGTCTCATAGGGCTTTAACAGGGTGTGACATCCTCTGTCCTTAACCCTCAGCAAGAGTAAAGAAAAACTACTAAAAACCCTTTTAACAGGGTAAAAATACGTAGAAACCTCAGAGAGAGCATCATGTGAGGGATCCCTCTCCCCGGACGGACAGAAGTGCAATAGGTGCCACCTGCAGGAAAACATCATAAAGATTAAAATCTTCAAGATTAAAGATTAAAGTCTCTAGCAGCATTTGATGAGGGTAAACATCCCAAAGGACAACCCCAACATGACATGCCAAGCAGTCCCGCTGCAATCACAGTCCATGGTCAGCAACCAGCAGGACCACGATCCACCATCCAGACCAGAACGCCACTCCAGTCCTCAGTCACCGTCCACCGCCACCCACCAGGAGCCGCGCCGCGGTGCTGGTCCAATGCCCGTACCCGATGCCAACGCGACACAGGGTCCGCCACCTACACCACGATCAGCCCACACGACACAGAATCCGCCACACTAGGTCCACCACCACGACCCCCGGTGCGCGATCAACAAACCGCAATCCATGGTGCGGCCACAGAGGCCCTGGATCTGCCGGTGATAAAGCAAAGGGATTCCGGGGAAGGGGGATAGGGATTGAGAAGAGGAAGGAGAAGCTGGAAAAAGAAGCTCTGTGTGTAATGTGTCATAAAATAGAACAAGTAACGTTCTGCCGCACTAATTAGCTCTAACTATAAGCTTTATCAAAAAGGAAGGTTTTGAGCCTACTCTTAAACGAACAGATGGTGTCTGCCTCCCGAACTGAAAGTGGTAGTTTATTCCACAGCAGAGGAGCTTGATGGCTAAAAGCTCTGGCTCCTACTCTACTTTTAGAGACTTTAGGGACGACAAGTAGGCCTAAATTCTGGGAACGGAGTGCTCTAGTGGGTTTATAAGGTACTAACAGCTCTTTAAGGTAAAAAGGCGCTATATTATTAAGGGCCTTGAAGGTGAGGAGGAGAATTTTAAATTCTATTCTCGATTTAACTGGAAGCCAATGTAGCGATGCTAATACTGGTGAATTACAATCATCCAGTCTCGATGTAACAAAGGCGTGGACTAGTTTTTCTGCATCTTTTTGCGAAAGGACATGTCTGATTTTTGAGACATTTTGAGAAAAAAAATTTAAGTGACTATTAAAGGATAAATCAGGATCGAAGATCACTCCCAAGTTCCTGACTGTTTTGTTGGACGCAAGGACAATGTCGTCTAGAGTGTTTGGGGCCAAGTATTATAAACTCTGTTTTGTCGGAGTTTAATAAGAGAAAATTGCGGGTCATCCAGGTTTTTATGTCCTTGAGACATGCTCGAAGTTTAGTTAATTGATTACTTTGTTCAGGTTTTATTGATAAGTATAACTGGGTGTCATCCGCATAGCAGTGGAAATTTACCGAGTGTGTCCTGATAATGTTTCCTAGTGGAAGCATATATAATGAGAATAAAATTGGGCCGAGCACAGAGCCCTGGGGAACACCATGGTTTACTTTGGCACGAACAGATGACTCATCATTAAATATTGCACGAATTGGGAGCGATCAGAAAATTACGATTCAAACCAGTTAAGGGCGGTTCCATTAATGTTAATTAACTGTTTGAGTCTTTGTAATAGAATTTGATGGTCAATTGGGCCGAATGCTGCACTGAGATCTAACAGAACAAGGACAGACACAAGTGCCTGATCTGAGGCTATTAAAAGGTCATTAGTGACTTTTGCCAAGGCTGTCTCTTTACTGTGATTGGCTCTAAACCCCGACTGAAAGTTTTCATATATATTATTTTCCTGAAGAAACTCACACAGCTGATTGGCTACCACTTTTTCTAAGATTTTAGACATGAAGGGGAGATTAGATATTGGTCTGTAATTGGCTAAAAGTAATTTTGTAGGAATGGGATCTAAAATACAGGTTGTTGGTTTAGAACCTGAGATTATTTTGGTAAGCTGATCACAGGTGATCCGAGATAAGCTGTCTAAGTAATGGGTAGGATTCTCAGCCGTTACTGAGATCTCTGTTGTTGGGAGGGTATTAGTGCCAATTGAGGGCAGGAGATGGTTGATTTTCTTTCTAATAGTTAGAATTTTATCATTAAAAAAGGTCACAATGAAGATGATAATTTGATAATTGTTTTTGTTTTATAGTATGGAGAACTTGGTGCTCTGACAACGAGCCCTGTGAAGCTAGACAGAGCTGATCTCGCTTTGCTCTGCTCAGGTTTGATGAGAAGGGGAAATCTATCTCTTCTCTTTGTTTGTTGAAATGCTGTTCTTTAGGGCCCGAGCACTGACAGTGGGAGGCCCTATTGAAATTGTAATGATTATTAGGACCCGAGCACCGAAACGGTGGGAGGCCCTATTGAAATTGAAAGGATTATTATTAGGGCACGAGCACCGAAATCGGTGGGAGGCCCTATTGAAATTGAAATGATTATTATTAGGGCCCGAGCACCGAATGGTGAGAGGCCCTATTGAAATTGTAAGGATTGTTATTATTATTAGGGCCCGAGCATCGAAATCGTCGGGAGGCCCTATTGAAATTGAAATTATTATTATTATTAGGGCCCGAGCACCTCAGGTGGGAGGCCGTATTGAAATTGTAAGGATTATTCTGAGCGTTTTTCTACGTGCTCAAAAAGTTTTGCAAGTTTGCAGTAAATTAGAAAGTGGTGAAAATGTATGTATTCTGCAGTATTTGGAAATGCTTTTAGGGGATTTTACCTACGGAAAAGCCCCTCATTTAGCATTCACGGATCCTCTCGAAAATGAGGATATTTGTGTATCATGACCACATGCACAAAAAAGCCTCAAAGAGCATTATGAAAAACGCAACAGGAAGTCCGCCATTTTGGATTTCGTGGCCATTTTGGCGATATTCCACACTTTTACTTTGATGACTTGTCGTAGAGCTTTCATCAGATCAATGTAAAATTTAGATGAGTGTCATCAAAACAAGATGGAGATCTAAAGTAATCAATAAATCAACTTTTCATCATACCGTCTGACCATGGCGTGGTGTCAAAGTTTGATTACACGCCCTCAAAACAATGGCTCCTGTATCTTGGACATATTTTGTCCAATCGAGTCCAAACTACACATGTAAGACAAGAGTCGCGACCTGATGACATCTACAAAGACACCATGACTTAAAATCATAGCGCCACCTGCTGGCTACAGGAAGGGAAGCGTTTATCTTTGCCTCAGTGTGCAAATCATGTAACGCGGAGACGAGCGCTAGGTCATCGAACGCTCTTTCTTCCCCGACCGCAACAGACTTGAAATCGCGTGTCCTCGGGCCCGTTAGTGCTACAACGTAGCCCTAGTTATTATTATTATTATTCAAGCAAATGAATTGGCTTTTTGAGGGCTTTAACTTGCTAAAATTCTTACCAAAATTGGCAGAAAGTTAGAAAGTGGTGAAGATTTACGTATTCTGGAGTAATTTTCAATGGGCGTCGCAACATGTCTCAATGGTGCCCCCCGAGAATCCCGGAACGTGTTCACATTGACCGATCTTCACAAAAATCGATACAAAGGGGTATCATGACCAGACAAACAAAAAAGTCCCTAGGTGCAATTGGAAAAAAAGCAACAGGAAGCCTGAAATTTTGCATTTAGTGGCCATTTTGGCCATATTCCACATTTCTACTTTGATGTACTTGTACCAGGGGCTTCATCAGATCAACTTCAAATTGAGATCAGTGTCATCACAACAAGATGGAGATACAAATTTATTAAAAGATCTATTTTTTTTAAACACGATGATCTGGAAGATGAATCCTTTGATGCTGAGCCGTAAACAAACAACTCCACTCCTGCAGTGTCAGTATTCAAAGATCGAAGGAATCTTTATGTCTTGCAAAGGTGACGTCTCTCTTTCTCTCTCTCAGAATTGGACATTTCCTCAAACCGTGTAAACATTGAGGTACGGGGAAGGTTCATCCTTCGCCCAAAGGAGACGATGTCGTCATAACACCATTGTGCATTGTTCTGTCACCACCAATCTTCCTCCCATGATCAGAGTCCAAGCCTGAACAGCTCTATGTGTCAATATTTCCTCAGTCATTATTAATTTTTTTCAGGCAAAATGATGCAATGCTTCAAAATGCATGTGCTCGGGGCCGCTCAGTGCTGCTTTGCAGTCCAACATTTTTTAGAAATTGTATTTATATTTATTTCATTTTGATTTCCAACTTTATAATTTATTTCACGTGTCTTCTTTTCAGACCTCTGATATCTGCTTTTGCACCATCCGGGAGGGTTTAAGGAGCGATTGCACTCATTTCCTTTATTTCAAGATAGTTCTTATTAACTTTTTTTTAAACTGCAATTAAACAGAGTGTTATTTATTCTCCAGGCTGATGTTCCTTTTCCTTATTTTACCTTGATGTTGTTTGCCACCCAACAATCGTCTTCTTTGTTCAGTTTATTAGCGGATGGCAACCTACTATTTTGAGAATGTGTGAATCAGAATTATATAGGTCATATTAAATAATTTTGAAATCTATACAGAGTCTCAGATATCTCATTAACTAAATCTTTTGATGAAAATTTCTTCCACCAGCACAAAGGCCTGCTATCAACTTTAGGGTTCTGGTAAAAAAAATCGTGGGTAGCACAGCAGGGGCGTTACCAGTAATTACTTTTATTTCTTAGAGCTGAAAATCATTCATGTTCTTTCTATATGAGCCAAATCAATCATATTAGGATGAGAGATTCAAACTTAACTTTAAACTTAATTCAATGCTGCCTGAATTAGATATTTTTTGGTTTCACCTGCAGTTGCTTTAATTCCAAATTCAAATCATCCATTTAAAATTAAATAATCAAGACATGTTAAATCTATTTACAGTTGGCATTTAAAACAGGAGTTTGATTCACCCTCCATGTAACTCTTGTTAGACTCTTGAGACCTAAAATAAATATGTTTCACCATTTGAAGAAAAATAAATCTAAATCCAATTAAAGAGTAAGGCAGGGTTCCCACGCTTGCCTTGAAAAAAAATTCCATGCTACCTCCTGATTTTCCAGGTACCATATTAAAGTAATGATCTATAGGCCCCTGAAGCTTTCCGCGCCCCCCTCCCCTCACAAACACAACCCCCTAGGACACCTGACTACTAACTTGATTTAAAAGATGTGCCAGTCAAGTTACATTGTAAATGCTTAGAGATTATGTCTTATTGATATATCAATGCATGAAATAATGCAACAATCTTTAGATGAACAACAATTTATTGAACGGGAACTTTGAGACACATGAGCACTGGGATTGATATTTGTTCTCTCTTCCACTCCTCTCCTATCTTATCCTGTCCTCTTCTCTCCACACCTCCCCTCTTGTCTTCTCTTCCTACTCTTCTCAACTCCTCTCCACTCTTCTCCCTTTTCCTCTGTCATCCTCTATTCTTCTATCCTCCTCTTTCATCTTCTCCCCTCTTCTCTTCCTCATCCTGAATCTACAGCGTGTCATTGTCATTCACTCCTGTAATGCATCACACATTTGAGATTAAGAGTCTTACGTAGAAGAGGTAATATGCCTACCCTTACTCTGTAAAAGCTTTTGTAAATCAAACTAATGAACCTAAAAGGAAAAACATAAGGCTGGTTCCCCTGTGGTTCCTCAGTACAGCAACCTCAAAAATGTCTCACCCCAAATGTTCCTAGTTAGTAGTATCATTTTTTTAAAGAAAAAACGAAAAATCACAAAATAGCTAAAAGTAGATATAAGAATGAATGTTACAAAATTGATCAAGACTAGACTGGTCATGTCAACTAGTATAGAAGTAATGTCACAGCCTAATGTGAAAATGTATTGGTAGTTAGCTAGCAACGCAAGCTAGCCAACACTAGCTAGTTAGTTAGCAAGCTGAATGTTGGCTAGCAAGATTGCACTGCATGTGCTTGCTAACCATCATTAATGAATCCAAATTCAAAACAAACTCCCCTAAATGTGGTGAATAACACGGTTTTAGGAAAAGTCAATGAGTGAAATACATATGGGGATCGAACATAGCTCTAGTACTTTAAAAGCAAGGTAAAAATTACGTCAACAATTCTAGTGTAAGCTGAAGCTAGCAAGTTGCAGCTTGCTAGCTAGCAAGATTGCACAGGTTACTAACTAACGTTGATAAACCCAGGTTTACCACACAGTTGAAACACAGCTTCTTACATTTGAGGATAAACTTGCATAAGAAGTTTCACTGTAGATGTCAAGGCTCCCGTGTTGGCTGGGAAATGCATGTATTTGACCCTTCTATTGAGATCGCGAGTAATGTTTCTTGGTTATTATTCCCGAAGTCCACCAATCCGAAACTATACTTTTAAAGTCCATATCACCAGGTTGCCTCATCAAATTCCAACATCCAATACACCAGATAGGATGCCAAGAGCATGTTCTACAACATGGGATCATCCATTTCTATCTACAGTAAGAGCTGTTCACATGTAAAGGGTTTTTATAAACTTACCTTAATTCTGTGCTCAATAGTTTCATTTTATTACTATTTTACACATCATCCAATACAATTTTCCAGGATAACTGTTTCAATTTCCATGTAAGTGTTCACTTTTGCTCAGTTTCCATGACTTTTCCAAACCTGGAAAATGAAAAAATAAATTCCATGTTTTCCATGGTTTCCAGGTACCGTGGGAACCCTGTAAGGGTCTAATACACTTTAACTTAGGACGTGTTTCATCTTAAATGAAAAGCACAAACCATGTTAAAAGCCCCTTTGTTTACAGACTATTGAATATCATATCAATAATTATATTTTAATTTCTTTGATTTGATTTTTTTATGTGAACGGGAAGGAGGGTTTTATATTGTTTTGTTTCCCCAATTATCTTAACATCCAATACTCTTAATTTGAAAGGTGTTGTTAAGCTCTACTTTTTGTTTTTATTTTATCATGAAGGAAAGTGTGGCAGAATGACTTTTATTAATTTTGTTTTGTTTTGTTTCAGCTGTCAACTCTGAAACATTTGGTTGAATCTCATCTCTCAAACATTTTTCCTTTGTATGTGATACCTGCGTTACCACAGGACAGGTTGACGTCAAAGCTTCTGAATTATCGTGCATAGAAGCAGTTGGGTGACTTTTGGAAAAACGGTTTGAACACAAATACTCAAACGCTGTCAAATCTGCTGCTTATTGAAATCCAGCTTGTTGACATTTAATATTTCATGAAATGCCAAGGATTTCTGTCACTCTTCTTTTTTTTTTTTCAAGATTCAAGATTTTTTATTGTCAAATGCATAACAATAACATTAAGCAGTCGCTGTCAATGAAATGCTTGAGTCACAGGCTCTCTTCTAGCAATGCTCAAGTACTAACAACCTAAAAAATTAAAATAGAAATAGAATAAAATAGAATATCAAAAATTAAAAATAGAAAATAAAATATATATATCTAAATATATATATTTACAGATGAACAATAGTGCAATTTGTGCAATAGTGCAAATATGCAGATATGCCACGGTGCTGGTTTCGTGGAGTTATTGCAGTTCAGAGGAGTTTAAAAGTCTTATGGCCTGAAGGATGAAACTGTCTCTGAGCCTGGTGGTGCGGGCCCAGATGCTGCGGTACCGTCGGCCAGACGGCAGCAGGCAAACATTTTTATGGCTGGGGTGAAAGGGGTCTTTAATAATCCGGCTGCTCTTCTTCCTGCACCGCTGGGTGTAGAGGTCCTCCATGGTTGGTAGCGCCGTCCTGGTGATGTGCTGGGCAGACTTCACTACCCTCTGTAAAGCCTTACGGTTCAGGGTGGTGCAGCTGCCATACCAGGCGGTGATGCAGCCAATCAGGACGCTCTCTATGGTGCACCTGTATAAGTTGCAGAGAATCCTGGAGTCCATGTGGAGCCTCCGCAGCCTGCGGAGGAAGAAGAGCCGAGGAGTTACTCTCAAAGCGTGCATTAAAAGTGTTCAGATCCTCTGGGAGAGATACAGACACTACATCAGCACTGCTGGTCTTGGATTTGTAGTCCGTGATGGTTCTCAGTCCGGCCCACATGTTCCTTGTGTTGGAGCCCTTGTAATGGGAATCCACTTTGTCCCTGCACAGTCTCTTAGCACTGCTAATAGCACTCCGGACCGCGTACCTGGATTTCCTGTATTCTTCCAGATTCCTCTTGTTTTGCTTATTTGTTTATTTTCCTTTTCAAATATAAGCTTATATACTTTACTTTAAACTCAGTTAAGCACATCAGTATATTAATCACTTTTCTGTTTGTTTCCTTTCAATCTCTGGGATCTGGGCTCCATGTCTCCACAACCCACTCCCATCTGGTGACAACTTCACCTCTTCTACCCTGACAAACGGAAAGTATCAATTCCACAAAAGGATCTTCACAAGGCTAACATCCAGATCATTGCCTCTTAAACTCCACTATAACAAATGGACTAAAAAGGCCGCACTGACAAGTCATGATAATTTTGTTTTTGGAGCAGATCTGACAGGAGCTGATATCCGAACAGCCCCCCCCTACATCCGTTAAGGTCACACAGAACCGAATGGACCTCGACCTGCTATTGGCAGTAAAGAGTGATGTGTGCACTGATAGGAAGTACTTAAAAT
Organism: Pleuronectes platessa; assembly: GCF_947347685.1. Lineage (NCBI taxonomy): Eukaryota > Metazoa > Chordata > Actinopteri > Pleuronectiformes > Pleuronectidae > Pleuronectes > Pleuronectes platessa. The sequence goes on from NC_070631.1 coordinate 28,388,074, forward strand.
ACATTTTTTCCAAACCAAACCGCCCCTGGTGGGTGGGCCCAGAGCCCTCTCCACCCTACGCACCATGACAGGACATGGCTGCAGACTCTGAAATTGCTAAATAGAATCATCACCATGGCTCGGAAGGAGGAAAACATGCCTCATCCCCAGCTGATCTGATGCTGAGGAGGCTGATGACGGTGATGTTGATGCGGAGGACGAAGGTGATGCTGACGATGATGTTGAAGATGATGATGAGGACGGGTTTGCACTGGATGGGATGAAGGTTAGGGGTACATCATCCCCGCCCCTCGCAGCGTGCATGCAGAGTGACAGGGAGCGGAACAGCGAGTGCGCTCTGATAGCTGCTATTTCAATGAAGTACCGGTACTAAAAATATGCAAAACCGTATCGTTTTTAACGTAAGGGTACCGCGGTACCTTTCTAGTACCGGTACACTGTGCAATACTAAGACTGACTACGCTCAAAACTGAATATCGCAACCGCGCACAGATCGAGGATAACCTGAGGATATGTTTGTCAAACATTGCAAGGCAAAGCAGGCTCATGTCTCACATTGAAGGACCTGCAAGATCTTTTTTTAAAGATCACAAGAGGCCCATAATAGGCTTAAATGTACGCGGTCATCCTCCTCAGGAGCCAACTTCACGTTCGCGAGAGCCTTCGCGGGGTGTGTGCGTGCGTCTCTCCGTTGGTGCTACTTTAGCCTCATCGTATTTTTGTTCTCGTTCTTTTTTCTTGCCACTGCAGTTAGGGTTAGGAGAGGTGGAAGAGAGATCTGTACACAAATGATGCATGATTTATTTACTTATTTAATTTCTCTCTATTATGCTGGACATTTACAAAACTCAATAAAAGATTGGCAAAGAAGAAAAAAGAAAGAAATATTTAATAGAAAAAAATAAGAGATTCATATAAACAGGGCATATATGTAAACTTAAAACATACTGAAATGTTTTTGGATATTAACATGAACTAACACCAACATTCCAACTGCAACAATACAAAAAGGATCATTGGATTGTCCAAATAGCTGTCTAATGTTTGAACTAAATGCAGAGTTTACTTGGTCTTTAATTAAGTGTTTTTCTTTCTTATTTAAATGAATTCAAGATAGTGGAAACGACTTGTCTGCAGTTCATTTCAATACGTCCTGAAATGATTCTTTAGCCCAGTATGCACAAGGCTCATACAGTATATTGCAGGTAAGTGCAACATTTCCAATCTCCTTATCGCATTGGTCACAACTACATGCAGGTCTGAAGAGGTTTATTTCTTCAGCATCATTTATTTTTGAGAACCACCTGAGTAAATATGCCGTAACCCCTCTGCCCAACATGTTCTTTCCAGCAGACCCCATTCATTCCCATCAGAAAACACCCTGACATCCACTCACAAACCCTTTTGTAATGTTAAGTACTTGGTGTCTGCCTGCCTTGTCATCTGTTCCATCCGTCAGTGTATTAAACGGTAGAAGACCCAACAGGCAAAAACAACCCAGTGGCTCGCCCAGCTCAGTTCCGACCACCTCTGGATCGTGTGGATGGCTGCGTAACCCTGCAAACAGGAGTGACAAACAATCATATGTGGATAGAATATTTTACACAGACAACCCTCTCTCAGTTTGATCATTGCTGTTTGTGATGCATTCATGTGCCTGAAAACATAGTGAGACTACAGTCTATATTGTAAATTCTTAAATTGCTGCCTAAACTGCACTGGGTTATATATCAGACAAATGTAAACTATTGATCACTATATCCAGTTTTCACTGTGTTTATATAGCACTTTGAGTCTTAACAACCACTCAAAGCACTATACACCACAAGTCACAATCCTTCATTCACGCACATATTCATATAACATTTCTATACACATTTGACGACCCGCTCTACCTGCTGAACAAAAGCCCGTCCACATGTTTAATACGTTTGCATATGTATAGAAGCTTGATGGTGCAGAGTAGGGTTTCAACGTTTGGAACAGCAGATCCCAGTCAGAGCAAGCCTCCAGTAATATAGATTATTAATGCTAAACAAATCTGAGGGAATAAAAGGCAAAAGAGACACTTGGGCTTAAGATCAAGAATGCAACAATGCCCAAGTCAAAATTAATAAAAGGTACATACTGAAGAAATAAAAAAAGGAAAAATGAGGCTCAGGAGACCTATGCCCTACCGATCATCAGATACCCTACTGGTACTTAGAAAAGGAGGAGACGGAGGCCACTGATATCAAGTCAAATAAACTCCTCACAATTCATGGAGAATTTAACAAAAAATCCTAAACTATGAGACTGTCCACTAGGCTACTATTAAGTATGAAACATCAAAGATACAGCAGTACATCAGGAAGACAGCAACAAGTGATGATCTGCCAAGTGAACATCTCAGACAGCAGAAACCTAATGATGATGAAGAGGAAGAAGAGGAAAAACATGGACGAACAAGCCCCTGAACTACACAAGGGGTAAAAGAAGTGGATGATATCGGAAAAACCATACCAGTGGCTGGAAAAGTGATAATTAGTGGAGGTGGAGCCCTGCTGGTTGGTCCAAAGGTGATCATGCATTTGACTTCAGGGCCCCGGCACTTTGAACCCACCTACCTGAGGAGATTTTGCTGGCAGGGTCAGTGACTACTTTTAAATTACTCCTTAAAACCCACCTATATAGACCTGCTTTCATGTGATGCCTCTTTTTATCATCTTTTATTTTAATTTTTTTTATTGTCTTTTTACAGTTGCTATGTAATCAAGTTTTTATGTGAAATAGTCTTTATTTAATGAACGCTACTTGTTTTTTTACCACCTCAATTTCTTTTTCCCACATTGCTTTCTGTCGATTGACAGCAAAGCAAAAACTAGAGAAGTAACAAAGCTTTTTGTAAATTCTGTTTTTAAATGTGATATATATAAACTTTATTATTATTAAGGGCAGAGAGATAGATATGACATTGATTAAGTCCGGGGTCTACCACATAGAGCCCCCGGTGCAGGCTGTTCAAAGAGGCCCCAAAGATGAGACAGTCCAGCACATAACAGCAGGGAGTAAGATCCAGGCAGGTATGGCATACATGGAATGCTATAAACAAGTGGCTGGCATAGTGTACAGTAGCATCTGTGCCAAGTTTGAGCTGGAAATCGCAAGGTGAAAATGGAAGACACATCCAAAGGTGGAATGACGGACTTAAGACACTATGGAATCTCCGGATCCAGATGGATAAAATGGTGATGCTAACCCACTGGACGTCATGGTGGTTGACAGACAGCAGAAGGGGGTGGTGATGTAGAGATTCCCAAGTGATACAACATCAAGAGGAAGGAACAAAAGAAGCTTGAAAAATACCAAATGCTGAATGACGAACTAGAGAAGATGTGGAAAGTGAAGGCAAGGCAGTGGTGACAGTAGTAATCTGAGCACTCTGGCCTGTAACCCCCAAACTAGGAGAGTAGCTATGAGCTATGGTCCCAGAGTTGTAGTTATATATGTATATACAGATATTTATAAAATGGTGTGCGCTCTTACCTCATCTAACTCATGTTCATCAACTCCAGGATCAAACATAGAGCCCAGGTAAGTGAGGTGGAAGATTGCCAGGAAGCTAAAAACCAGGTTCAGTGCCACCACCCAATATTCCTACAGACAAGAACAAAAATAAAAAATTGTGAAACAGCCACAACAATGTGTTTTTATTCTTATTCTTCTCTATTTAACAAGCTTCGATCAGCTGATCATTTCTCCACACCGCTCCGTTACAAAAACACATTCGACAGGTGGTAATAAACTGATTACAATGTTACAGAGCGATGTCCTTTCACACACAAACAATCAGGCTGTTGGACAGCACAATAACCAATAGACTAAAGTGTCACTAGTAATATAACATTATCAATTCATGTTACCTTAGTTTAATACGTTCATATGCTCTTTTCCAACAGAGAACTGAATGGAACCATCTATCAGAATCCCGGTTTAGCTGCAACTGTTAAAGCAGCCAACCTACAGCTCTCATTTAGACATTTTTTATTTAAGGAGATGAATCCCACTGCCAAATTGTTTTGTGCATCTTATATTATGTTTTACATGTATATTTGCTTGGTTCCGAACTTTCTCCTTGCTTAATCATGCACAAGGCAGCGGGAGATTCTCTGTTCACAGGATGTAACGTATTTATTCCGTTGCAGAGATCACGTGAACTTGTTTACAGCACACCGATTTTTTAAAAATCTTTTCATATTTTGTGTGTCTGTCACAAATTAGAAGCTTCATCGATCTCATCGAAATCGATCTCTTGATTTCTGCTCAGAAAAATGATTTTTTTATAATTTTTAAACTCCTTCTAATATGTTTCTCCAACTTGGAATATTAAGATTATAAATTGTTCCCTTGTAACACTGATAACGATGGCTTTTTAATACCCCCATACCAAAACACTAACAGATACAGAGACTATGGTGCAGGTTGGTGTGAATAGCTAAAATAGCTATGTCTTTATGATAAGATTGCTTAAAAATGCTTTCCTTTTACATTTCCGCTCTTCACATAGCTGAAACTAAACTGTATTTTACCTTCTTGTGCTGATGGCCGCAGCCAGGGTTACAGGGCCTGGAAAGGATACAGGCACTGAAGATGGATGCAAGCTTCTTTCTCAAAACTGAGTGGAAGAAAAAATAAATCAACAACCTTAACAGTGTCACTAGAAAAAAACTGGTTAGCCTTTACCAACACTATCGAACTAAGTCTAGAGTAAATACAATCAAATAAATACACTTATCTACAAGCAGAAATGACATGTTCATACCATGTTCAACATATGTGATAAATCCCAAAGAGAGCAGAACTGCTCCCAGGTGAAAACTCAGACCCTGAGGAAAACAAACACAACTTCAAGTTAAAGAAGTGACAGTCAGTTGTTCAGCAGCAAACAAGACCCATTCAAGTAGATGAGAAGGCGGTCTCAGAAGTTCAAACCCATAGGGTTTTCTTTTGAAATCCTTTTTGATTGCTATGCAGCTCTCACAGCAACATAAGTATCTAAATGGCTAACGAAGTATGGATGATCTATATGCATGTAAACACATACAAATAGTGGACGCTGTACAGTGCACAGTGACAGATATTTTCACTGACAATGACCGGCATACAGTGACCAGAGGACATTGACCAGTGGTCAGTAACAGTGTACATTGCAAAATGACCAGTGAATAGTGACCAGTAAACAGAAACAAGCAGACAGTGGCAAATAAAAAGTGAACGTTGACAGTCACCAGCAAACAGTAACAGTGACCACTGACCGTACAGTAGGGCTCCTTTTGATAGTAAAGGTTGCCGACCCTTGCTCTAGGAGTTCGTTAAAATACACAACGTGTAAAATGATTAAAATGGCCACTAAATCCAAAAAGGCAGACTTCCTGTTGCGTTAATCAAATAAGTGGCAGTGACTTTTTTTTCATTATGATCAGTGATGCCGGTAACGTGTTACTTAGTAACGCGCTGCTTAGTACTTAGTAACGCGTTACTCTAATCTGACCACTTTTTTCAGTAACAAGTAATCTAACGCGTTACTATTTCCAAACCAGTAATCAGATTAAAGTTACTTGTCCAAGTCACTGTGCATTACTATTTTGTCATTAATAGTAAAATATATATTTGATTTCTTCTTGCGTCTCTGGGAGTGAAGACATGTAGCCCAGTGATTTTCAACCAGCGTGCCGTGAGAGATCGTCAGGTGTGCCTTGGGAAATATCAAATATCTATCGGCCGAACATCGGTATGCGGCTCCGCCGGAAGGCTCGGCGTGTGGCTCAACTTGTGTGCCTCAACTTTTTTTTTGGGGGGGGGAGATTTCCTCGTCCGCTGGGCGGTGTCCGTCGGCGCTGCGGAAGGCGGGGACCGGTTGGACGGGACAGGGTACGGTGGTCGGCGGCAGCGACTCTAGCCGTGTGTCTGTCCCTTCTTGCGGATCACCTCAGCTGGGGGAACCCTCCGTTCGTGCGGGGGCCCCCTCCAGCGGTTTCTGATAAAGTGAGTGTTGGCAAAACCGGTTGTCATTTTTATGTTGAGGCGGCGGGGGTGTTGTCAGCAGCTGCTGAATATAATTAATAAAGTAACTTGTAATCTAACTTAGTTACTTTTAAAATGAAGTAATCTGTAAAGTTACTAAGTTACTTTTAAAATCAAGTAATCTGTAAAGTAACTAAGTTACTTTATCAAAGTAACTGTGGCAACACTGATTATGATACACGTGTGTACCACATTTCATGAAGATTGGTTAAATGAGACGGAATATCTGCATTTTAGGGGCCGTTGTTGAGCAGTTTTGCAGTTTGGAGAGTTTCATATTAATAAGTTATGAAACTCACCAAATAATAAACAGTGTCATTGCTCAGAGTAACATGGTGATGAACACTTTACAGGGAACAGTAATTGTGTAAAATGAAAGTCGGCGAATATTAACAGTGAGCAGTGTACTAAATAAGTGTGCACTGACCAGTTACTAGTGACCATTGACAGTGGGCAGTGAGCATTGGACAATGACAAGTAGCCACTGACAGTCTACAATGTACATTAAAAGTGAACAATGTCAGTGAACATTGCACTGGGGCAGTAAGCAGTGAACACTGTAGAGTGAGAATGGTGTGAACTCAGTAACAATGAACTCAGCCGTGAACAGTTTACAGTGTACGCTGTATAGTGACAATGGAAAGATACCAGTGACAGCAATAGTGACCTTGAACAGCATGTTGAAGAAGCGGATCAGCCTTGGAATAAGTAGCTGCTCTGAGGTAAAAGAACATGTAGCTGTCTCCATTATCTACAATAAGTCTGTTTTACAGAGGGGACTCGTATAAGACAGAAAAATTGACTGTGACTAAACAAAATAAATAAATAACAAAAATTACACAAAATTTGGAATATAATTTTGTTAACTAAAACTAAAAGACTACAATTTAATTGGGTGCAAAGATGAACACAGTATGCATCTTCTTACTAACATGCAGTAGGGTGCTGGCTGTATATGTCACCAGGATGGCTGGAAATGTCCCCAGTTTCATTGCGCTTCTAAAAACATCTGCAAAACACGGAGAAGAAAACACAGTAAACACACAAAATAATGATAATATATTGATATAGTTTTGAATGTAGCTTTCATAATCTATCTACAAATTCCAGAAATCAAAGTCTGTGGGTCTGTACGTGAATTGCATATCTCTAGAATGTTCACACTTGAGACGTATTGTTAGGGAACCAATGAATATAGTTTTGAATCTGGTTCAATTTGGACACGGGATACATTGAAGATTATTTAACAGGGTCAAGCATCCGCGCCATTCTCAAGCACGCAGGCTCCTGGCTCGTCACTCGGGACGCGCATTTCTCAGCGCCGGTCAGCCTGCGATTCTGCTTTCTCCGCTTGTTGTTGTATGTAACCCGTTCAATGTACTGGTTTGGGGTTAAATGATGATGGTATTTATAGCCCCTCCCCCCACCCCTCTCTTTTATCTCTCCGTCTATCTGCTTGTGTGCTTGTAGTGGATGGGCAGAGGGGACATTTAATCATCTGATTGGGAAAATTGGGGACATTAAAACTCCAGGACAACAGAAGGGGAATACAAAGTATGGGATGCATATTTGATCATTTATATCATATAAAAATATGTCATTATTATCATTAAAATCCTATTTCAGTGTGCTTCCTGGAACGAAACCCTCGCAGCGAGCGAAAAAAATAGACTCTGTGGTATTGTTCAATGTTAGACACGGTAGTGAGGACCCGAATAAAAATGTCAACAGTAGTACATAGTCTGTCTCACGCACATTATTAAGCAAACTCGACAGACTCAAGGCCGAAATCATCGGTGCAGGACGCGAGGCACAGCCCATTGGAACCGCACAGAGGTTTAACAGGGGGGTGGATAGGACGCGCCTGGCTTACCTTGGCGCTGTGCCGCGCTGCACTGCGGAAATTAAATGAAATGGTCAATTAGATTTTTTTGGAGGAAAATTAATCGTTTAGATTAATCGACTCATCGTTAGCGGCAGCCCTAGTTTAGAACGGGCAATGCAGTAGCAAGTCATTGTGTCATTAATCAATGTGAAAAATGAGGCCATACTTAAAAGGGATAGTTCACCTAAACATTTAAATTCATTAATTACGTACTCACCACTATGCCTACAGAGGGGTGGGCAAAGTGACACCTTTGGAGTTTCAGGGGTAAACAGCGAGCAGCCAAATACAAAATATTGAAGTAACTAGCAACCACGTATTTAAACATAAAAAAACAAGAGAAAACATAAAATGTCTCCATATTGCCTTTGTGGTGTCTTTGAAGTGTCTGAAAACCCAGACATTCAAATTCAACTAGAAACCGCGTCATTTACACCATGTCTTTAGCCTAAATGTCCTCTGATATCTTCCCAAGGAGCCATGTTCACATTCACTCGCACACATTGCTAACAAGCTCTCGCCAAAGGATACACGCGGGGGCATGGTAACATCGCTGCTTACAGTAGTATCGCTGCAGTGTCAGTTACTGCTGTGTATCTCTGATGTCGTCACATGCACCTTTGGCGAGAGCATAGAGGCAAAAACTTCTGCGGTGTGAGCGCTCACACACGTCACCCACCCCTCCATCAGCACAGTGGTGAGTAGATAATGAGTGAATAAAATGTTTGGGTGAACTATCCCTTTAAGTATGGCCTCATTGTTACCTTGATTAATGACACAATGAGTTGCTAGTGAGAGAGTGAATTTAAAAAACAATCCATTGAAACTACAACGTACCAGCCAAATAGTGTTTTCATCATGGAGATAATATTCTCAATTGATCATTCAATACAAACGTAAAATAGAATGGTGAGAAATGGAATTCACATTTCTCCAAAGCCAAAGTGATGTCTTCAATGTATCAAATGAAAAAAGGAAGGAATAACTTTGTAGGACATCAAAGTTATTCAGCTTTTAGAATACAATAAAAGTATATATCTTCAGTGTATAAGTGTAGAATGTTTAATAGACATAGTGGAGGCAAGGACTCACATGTTTTTAGCCATCGGGACATGGGGATGTTCCAAGACGTCACCACCAGCACCATGGAGCGAGGCATCTCGACACTGAGAGGTTTAACGACACTCATGTCCCTACACACACACACACAGACACACAGACACACAGACACACAGACACACAGACACACACACACACAAAACAAACCAAAGTTGATCTGGCCTGAAGCTTCATAAAAAGCTAAATGGGAGGCCATCAATAAAGACCTAAGCGGTATCCTTGAAAAGATAAAGGGCACAGTTTAGCTGAGGCTTGAGAGGATGTGTTACATCATTTACGTTACAGAACATTTTGGAGTAACAAAGACAAAAATGGTAACACCGATAACGGAAATCAAGTACCGAGGGCATCTGGAAATAGAACTCTTGATAAAAGAGAGGAGGCAGCTTAAAAAGCAGTGGAAGAAAGCCTCAGAAGAACAGAGAGGGGAATTAAAATACTCCATGAGAACATCAAAAGCTGACTGAGAACCTTGAGGCAGGACGAATGCCTAAGAACAGCTCAGAAAAAAAAGGAATGAGCAAGAACTTGTTTCTTTAAAGACCCCTTCAAGTTTGTGAAATCTCACCACAAAGAAGCAAGGAACCCTGAGGACCTCGAAGCAGGACTTAGAGGAGCACCTGGAAAAAAAACCCACTCATCCAAAGATACATGATCTGATAGCAATTCTATCTGATATCCCACCATTGAGCAGCCAGAACACCAAATGGATTTGTGAGCCCTCTGAAATTGAAGGAAGTGTCATCAGACCCAGGCCAGAACGCGGATCATTATATATAAGAATGTTCCTAATGTTCTACGGTTCTTGTGGGAATTAATTAGAGTCGCATACCCAACGCTTAGCGCAGAGCTGGAGGAGTACTGATACCAAAAGATTAATGAATCCTCAAATGTTAGCCATAGTCATAAGGCTCCTCAATGTAGAGGTCAAGATCTTCTCTAGCGTCATAGCCCAAAGGCTGACAAGCTATCTGTTGAAAAAAAAACGTACATGGATACTTCAGTACAAAATTCCTGGAATTCCAGGGATCTTTGGATGTTTAGAACACACTAGCATGATCTGGCACCAAATCGTATCAGCCAACAGTGAGAAGAGAGATCTACATGTCATATCCCTGATCTCGCTAAAGCATTTTGGTCAGAACTACATAGCGTCCACTGGGCTGCTTTCGGCTTCTTTAAAGTACCAGAGCCCATAAAATGTTTATTACAACCTTCTTTAAAGATCTGCAATTCTGCTTCACCACACCTCATTTTACCACCATATGGCAGCGTCTCGAAGTGGTTATCATGGTTGGCTGCACTTTCTCCCGCATTCACCGCAGGTCTCTCACACTACACCGCTCCTTCACTCCCTTCACTGGTTACCAGTGGCTGCCCGTATGAGCTTCAAGACACTAGTTATTTTTGTAACGTGCTGCAAATAGATCGGTCTCCATACAGGACATGGTTAAACCTTACACCCAAGCCGGTCCACTCCGCATTGGTCAATCGGCTCCCTCACTGTGAGGGATACCGAGCCACTCAACAAAATCACAACTGTTTGCGGTTATGGCTCCCAAATGTTGGAACCAGCTCCCCATTGACATCAGGACAGCAAAAAGTCGACATATCTTTCACCACAGGCTAAAATCAAATCTCTCACGACTATACCTTGGTGTACTAACCATAGTAAACTCTGAAGTTGAAGAAAAAATTGATAAAAAGGCACTTGTGAAGACCATAATCATCTATCCCCAAACCCCTACATTGAACAGAGCATACAACAATGGTGTCTGATCTACTGAGTGGGCCACATGGGTTTCATATTACTGCCATACAAGCCAGAAGCCAGTCAGATTTAACTTTAGCCTCAGCGTACATTTAAGTTTGGCCTTTATCGTTGATTACAAGGCCAAAACACTTGGTGACACAAAAGTGCAGAACTGAAGTTATGTCCCAAAAATCCGCTGGTGGCCGATAACACCTTCTTACATCCACTGGTGGTTGGGAACTTAAATTCTGCAGAAGACCTTTAAAACGTACAAGGTATATCCAGCATCTTTTCCTATATTCTGAAATATGAGCTTAATAAATCATCCTGATCAATAAATCAACTACAACATAAAAGATTTTATTGTTGTACTCTGTAACGAGTCCCAAACATAAAATGAAACAGCGGTCCAGATGTTTTGCGATACGTAAAGACGGAACCACGGCATGCGCAATTCAGTCCTTCCCCAAAAGCATTCAACAGGGCCCTGCTGACTGGCTCTCACTCTCAAGCAGCTGTAAAGTGAAGGAGGCGAGTTGTGTGTGTGGTGACCGGCGGTATTTAAAAAACAGCGTGAGTGGAAAATGACAGAGGGAGGGCAGCCCCGCTTGATCGACAAAAAGGGTAGAAAAAAGTTTTCACACTTCGGATTCGAAGAAACTGACGAGGAGCAGCACCACACAATGTGCAAGATTTGCTACAAGGTGATATCTGCGCCAGTTGGCAACACAACAAATCTATTCAACCATCTGAAACTAAGAGTTAATTGATGATACTCAGTGAACCAGATACCGCCGGGTTTACACCGGGCGCTTTAGCGCCGGGCCATTCTCGAGTGCGCAGCCGCCTGGCTGTTCACACCGGACCCGCATTTCGGGTCCGGGGGCAGATGGGGACATTTAATAATGATAGGAAAATCTGGGAAATGAAACTCCAGGACAACAGAAGGGAAATCCAAAGTATGGGATGCATATTTGATCATTTATATAATATAAAATATGTCATTTATATTGTTTAAATAATTTTTTCAAAGTGTTTCCTGGTGCGATTGTCAGTAACAAAGGTTTTTTTTGGAGAGAAATACTGAATAAATGCATCATGTTTTGAAAACTCAAAAGTAATTGTTTGAGACTTCCGGTTTGGTGAGCATGTGAGAGCGGTGTAATCTCGGTCTCCCGTAACCCAATTTTTCAAGTAAGAACTGACGCCCCATAAACTCCGTATTATACCGTGGAACCAGGAACAGAGATGGGCAGTATTTCAATTACTTGTATTTGAAATACGTATTTCAAGTACTTTAAGTATTTTGTAATTTGTATTTGATAGTGCCGATAAAAATCAAATGTAATTTGTAACAAAATACTTTAGAGTGGAGTAATTTAGTATTTTAAATATTCAAAATACTTTCTCCACTAATCAAAAAGCAGTTCACGAGTTCAGTCTTCAGATCTTCAAGTGCAGCAGATTGTCTGTCAAGGTAAATATTTTATCTGAGTGTGACAGATGTCAACTAGCTTGGATGTATAACTTATGTCAGGGTCTGGCTACATTATATAGCCTATTGTATATACATGTCGATGTTTTTAATATCAAACCAGCGATAGATGGTAACATGCTAATGACGCTAGCATGCTGGCTATGCTAATGCATAACTAGTGTTTAGCAAGTTAATTTATCAGTTGAGTAGCTAGCTATAGGAAGAGGGAGATTGGGAGCTTGTATGTTCATAATAACCTTATCTAGAGACGTTTTGCTTTGTCTTCTCAATGTGAATGTCATAATGCCATATCAATGGTTGGGTCTCAAGAACGAAAATGGAAAGGATTATTATGTCATAAATATGTCAGTGTGAATATTACACTTTACACTGTAATATATAACTATGGCCTACCATGCCACTGGCCAATGTAAGAGAGACATTAGTAGGCTACCATGCAGCTGGCCAAGGTTCAGTAAAAGAGAAGTAAGTAGGCTACTCACTTGTTTAGTTATTTTTCTGTGCAAAACTTTATGTACAGTAATTTATTTAGGCTATTTACCTGTGTAAAACTGGTTTTAATTCTATATTTTGCTTTTATAGTATACATAGGCCTAATGTGTGATGCTATTCATATGTGATGAATATTTGTTTTTGGGCTGTTTACCCATTAATCTATATATATATACACACACACACAGTGGTGGCCAAAACACCTTTAGAATCTGACAAAATTATCTTTTTTTGCCTCCAAATCATTATTTAATGTCATAATGTTCATGAAACATGCAGATGGTTGCTCTGAGCACAAACAAATAACAGATTAAATGAGTCCTACTGATTTTATCCACTTTTAACTTTTATATTTGGTATGTCCACCTTTTGGAGCAATTACAGCAGCACATCTCTCTGGCATAGTGTCAATATATTTCCTAAGAACCTCAACCCTAATTTTATCCCATTCCTTCTGCAACTCAAGCCAAAGGCTTTCCTTTGAATGTACAATAGATCTGTCCAGTTTATCATGTTTTTTTATCAGTTTACCAATTGTGTCAGATCCTAATGATGTTATAATAATTTTGGCCACCACTGTATATATATATACGTAATCAATCAAGTTGTTGTCTTTTATTAGCTCTGCTTAGTTACACTGACATTCCGTGACTGTTCTTCCTTGTTGTGGGGTTCACCAGAGCTTTGTGTAAATTATACAGCCCAAACCTGAATGCTCTGCTATACCAAATTGTGAGAAAACAGAAAATCCAGAAAAAGTATTTCCTTTATTTCAATTACAAAATACATGTATTGTATTTTGTTACATTTTCCAGCACCAGTATTTTGTATTTTATTTTGATACATTTATTTGAGGGGTATTTTGTATTTTGTATCAAAATACATTTTGATGTATTTTTGCCCATCTCTGACCAGGAATAATGTCAAAATCAACGAAGCAGACAAAGAGCGTTAACTGCCAAGCCACAACCAGGGCCGCGGCCGGTGATCATCCGCCTGCACCGCTACCGGATCAAGGATCTGATCATACGAGAGGCTCGCAAAAGAAGAGGAAAACTACAGTATGAAGGAGCTCCTGTCCAGATCTTCGAAGACTACGCACCAGAGGTGGTTGAAGAACGTGCAAAATACCGGGCGGTGATGGCAGAACTGTAGAACCTCGCTCTCAGGCCTGCACTACTCTTCCCGGCTCGCCTACAGATTTCACTCAGCGACGGGGCGAAGAAGAGGTTCTCCTCCCCGGAGGAGGCCGCGGTGTTCGTCTCAAGATACAAACAGAGCCCGGGGCCCAACTAGCTTAGCCAGCCAGGCTAGCCAGCTCCGGTAAGGCGCAAGATAACCGTTAAGTATAATTCTGACCACCTATGCATAGCAGACCAAAGGTATATGACTGTTGTTAAATGCTGTGTAATGGCAATATGTGACTGAAGACTATTTGCTCAGGGCTACTGATAGCCGATCATTGTGCTAGCCGGTGGCTAATGCGCCGGCTGTGCCTCTGCCTGGAGAACCAGGGGACTAGGCTCTCATCCAAAGACACTCTCATGCAGCAAACTGAGTTAACTTTGCACTCGGACAATTTATTTTTTGTTTATTTATTCTCATTTTATTTCATGGTTTACAGTTCTCATAATGACTATCTGTTGTATGAGATAACTAAATGTTCAGAAGTATACTGCATTATTTTCTCTTTATTTACTTAAAGCTGCAATTTTTACAGAGCCAGCAGTCCTTATTTAGATGAAGAAAAGCACAATAATTGTAAGTTTTGACTAATGTTGAGCTTAACTAAGCACAGGAATTGGCATGTTCTGCTTGGTTTCGAAGGCTTACTTAATGTGGTAAGGGTAAATAATTATATTAAACACTATACATGGGTCATAGTTCACTATGTAATAGTCCACATTCCACAGAATATTTTATTTTTATATGCTATCCACCTCATGTTGGAGGGGTACTTTGAAGTATTTTGTTAAAGGTTCAAAGGGTTATGTAATACATTATAATTAGAGCTGTGAAATGATTACAATTTTTAATCAAATTAATCACAGGTTTCTATGGATTAATCATGATTAATCACATTACCGATTTTCTCGGAATATTTTTGTGAAAACAAGATTTATGACATTTAACTTTTCTTTTGTGCTGCAACTCAACAGTTCTTCAGCAGTTATCATTGCTTTTCCATATGGAACATTAATATAATCTTCATCCTAAACAATATTCGGGCTCCTTAGCCATTGTGTGGTTGAATAAAACTTTTTTTTTTAAATCAAACAGAAATTATTTGAGCTTCTTAGCCATAGGATGGTTGACATTTTTTATATTTTTTGTCACACAACCATTAACCACACCATGATACAATCTAATGCCTCTAAAGGCCCTCTTAGCTACTCGTTCTTTAGCCAGTTGGTGAGGCAAACTAACTTGTTCAAATTCTCTGACAGTAAAGCTGACCGCTTCTTTTGCACAATGTGTCCGGCGAGTGAGTCTGGTTTGGCGCATTCCACTTGAATGCCCCTCGCCGACCAACACATGCTTCGCGTTGCGGTGGTTAGGCGGGTATTGCTACGTCGAAACGATAACTTCTCGCAGAGTGTGCATATCACCTTGGTTTTACTGAATGTTCGATCTTTGTTTTTTTCATCAGAATTATCCATGTTGTTTGTTTGTTTGAATGGCAGCTGCCGTCTGACTGCATTACGCCGGGTTCACACCGGACGCGGAAGCGACGCCGAAGCGAGGCATAAGCGCAGCGCCAATCCTCTGGCTCCCATCCACTCCCATGTTAAACCGCAGCGCTGAACACACCGGAGGCTGAAGCGTAGCGTTGTGCCGCGGCTGCCTAGCGCCGTGAAGCGATCGTTTCGGCGTCGAGTCTATTTTTTCCGCTTGACGCGAGCGTATCGCGACAGGAAACACACTGAAAAATGATTTTAAACGATATAGATGACATATTTTATATGATATAAATGATCAAATATGCATCCCATACTTTGTATTCACGTTCTGTTGTCTTGGAGTTTTAATTTTACCACTTTTACCAACCACATTATTTAATGCAGAGCTGCCAACTTTTCAAAAAACCTTGGAGTGAGATTTTGTCGGGGGTGACCAACATTTTGCCGCGCACACAGCCACACACGTTGGTGGCTCAAATATCAGGGAATTGTTGGAATTTGGCGTTGTATCCATGTTGTTCGCTGCATTCTGGTGGCCTTTGGGGCCCAAAGTCGTTGATAGGAGCGGCCGACTGGAGATGGACAACATTGGTTACATTCTGTGACGCAAAGACATAGCTGAAGGTCCGCCCCCAGGAAATGTTGGTTTAAGTAGATGTTGTTTCCTGCATTCTAGTGGATTTTTGGGTGGTATGCTAAAGATGTGCAATACCTGAACTTCTTCTGATTCATGTTCCTCTGATCATGACTTGTAGGGCCTTCTAGCCTTGAGCTGAACATTCAACCAGAAAACTATTGTTGTGCCTCAATGACCACAATATAGCCTAATTAATAGACCTTTGTTTAAGATTTGACCAAGGTAGGTTGATTGACATTTTGATTACAATGGTTTTCAACTAATTCTGAACTGAAACCTAACCTATATTTTAAATAATTGTATTCTTAAGAGCAGTTAATGATTTATGTTCGCCTCCCACCACACTTTCCATCAGACAAAAAAGTGCAACAAATAAAGTGCTTAAACAGTAGCCTTTTTAAGCAACACAATGGACCCTCTTCCTCAAAAATAAAATTTGTCTGGAGCCGCAAAACATATTTGATAACAAAGCTAATAAAGTTTTATATAAAGTTATACTATACTAAACTATGGTTTGTTGCATTTATGAAATTATCGAACAACAATAAAGAAAACTGTTGACATTTGATTGATATTTTTACCTGTTACAACAAAGGAAAAACCAAACGCTTATGAAGAGAAGAAAATACACAGGCAAGTGTCGGCCTACTTTGAAATAAATTAAACACAGACCTTTGTAGGGTTATTTGAGTCCTCCCCGTATTTGTGGAAAATGTATGAAATAAGAAGTACCCTATTTTTAAATAAATAAAAACATATAGCTGCAGCCTAATAGCTTAAAAATATATATTTTAGTTGGCGAAATATTTCAACGAAAAGTGAGAGCAGGTCAGGCTGGAGGCGGACACAGAAACTGCAGCTCGGTAGAAACCAACTGCAGCTTCTGCTCTGATCAAGACGCTGAGCTCTGATCAGCTGAGACCAGAGAAACTCTGTGTTTTCACTGTTTCCACTGAGCAGCCGGTGAGTCAGTGACCAGCTCCTTCACGTGAAGGAGCTCTGGTCTTGTGTCTCTGAGCGAGTGCGCGGGGCGGGGGGGCGGAGCCTCGGGACCGGTGCGCTATCTGGGGCACACACACACACACACACTCGCCCGCTCCTGGTACTTCATGACGGCCTGATACGATGATGTTTTAAAAAATGATCGTGACTTAGTCAACCACCAACATTTTCGTCTCGTCTCGTCAACAAGTTAAAATAGATTTAGTCATGCGCTTCACTTAAAAGATCCAGTTTTTTTTTGGCGTGAGAAATTGGATGTGTGGCGTGAGTGCGTGTGAAAACATGCAAAAGCGTGTGTCACACGGCGGAAGCGTGAGAGGTGGCAGCTCTGTTTAATGTCCCCCTCTGCCCATCCACTACAGCCACACAAGCAGTCATAAAGATAAAAAGAGAGCACGTTAGAGAAGTATAAACCAAAACGAGTCCGTCGATGCAGCTGCGTTGCCTTCCGCGGTTGCAGTCGCGGGACTATTCTGCCTTTACGCCACGCTTCGGCGTCGCTTCCGCGTCCGGTGTGAACCCGGCGTTAGAGCGGCAACTAGTGCAGAGGCGGCGGAATTGGAAGGTCCTTCTGCGCATGCGTTAAATGCGTTTAAAAAAAAAAACGAATTAATCCTGTAACTTAATCATAACGCGTTAACGCGTTATTTTTCACAGCTCTAATTATAATACTTGTTCAGTTATGGGCTCTGAGATGATTATTCGAGGTGAGATGCTTCAGAAAGGGAAGTATGAGCAAATTAGTTTGGGAGTGGATGACATTCCTAGGGGCAGGGGGGGACATGGGAGGGACCAAGGGCAGGACACTAGGTCATTAAGATAATGACATATATCAAAAATCTGAATGCTGATGTGATTCTACTTCAAGAGACGCACCTGCTAAAAACTGACCATAGAAAGTTGAACCGACCATGGATAGAACAAATCTTTCACTCTCAATTTAACTGCAAGACAAGAGGGACAGCCATACTAATCAGAAAAAAGTTTAAATTTACCTCCAGTAATATTATCACAGATCCAGAAGGACGTTATACAATTATCTCTGGTATGTTATACCAAAAGCCTGTAATCTTGGCATCAATCTACGCCCCTAATTGGGATGACCAAAGCTTCTTCAATTCAGTGTTTTCTCTAATTCCTAATATGGACTCTCATACTTGGATTTTTGGAGGGGATTTGAATTGTGTTATCGACCCAGTTTTTGACAGATCGAGCCACAGAACTATTCCGCCCTTAAAGATGTCACAAACCCTGTCCGCCGTCATGGACCAGTTTGGCTACGTCGATCCCTAGAGATTTACGAACCCATCTTCTCGTCAATATTCCTTTTTCTCGCACGCCCATCGTTCTTTCTCCCGTATAGATTACTTCCTAGTGGATAAAACTCTTATTTCTTCTCTTATTCATGTACAATACTTACCCATAACGGTTTCAGATCACTCAGCCTTAGTACTAGATCTCTGTTTCGACCTAAAACCCAAACATTTTAGATCCTGGCGTATCGACCCTCTTTTACTTAGAGAAGAAAAAATTTGTAATCATATTTCTGACTTAATCTCAGTCTTCTGCGACACTAACAAAAATGAGGAAACCTCCCCATCATTGCTATGGGACACCTTGAAGGCTTTTCTTAGAGGCAAGATAATTTCATATGTTTCCTATGCAAATAAACAACGCAGAATGCGTAAGGAAGAACTAGAAAAATTAATCGCAGATCTGGATAGATCGTTAGCAGTAACAAATACTCCGGACTTATATAAAGAAAGACTTGGATTTAAGACAGAACTTGACTTGCTCCTTACAACAGAAGTTGAACGACTACTTCTCCGTTCCTATGGATCACTATATGAACACGGCGACAAGGCTGGGCATCTCCTTGCTCACCAGCTAAAGGCCAAACAAGCATCCAACCAAATCATCCAGATAAGAGATGAATCAGGCATGGTAGTGACCGACTCTATTAAAATTAATACCTCATTCAGTTTATTCTATCAACAACTGTATAAATCTGAATCCTCCGATGATGAAACCCATATGGACGCTTTCTTTCAAAATCTAGATGTACCAAAAGTTTCGCCTAATGATAATCAGGCGCTGGACGCTCCTTTAACACTCTCTGCGATAAAAGAAGCAATAAGCTCAATGAATAGTGGCAAATCACCGGCCCTGACGGATATCCCGTTGAGTTTTATAAACGGTTTTCTAACCAGCTGGCCCCTCTTCTTTTGGAGATGTTTAACTACTCATACAGCCAGGGCTCTCTGCCACCCACCCTAACGCAAGCTTCCATTTCACTCATTTATAAAAAAGACAAGGACCCTCTAAACTGTGCATCATAAAGGCCAATTTCACTACTACCTGTAGATGTGAAAATACTTGCGAAAATTTTAGCACGCTGTTTGGGGCCAATTATGCCTTTAATCATCTCGGAGGACCAGACGGGGTTCATCAGACGGGAGGCACTCCTTTTCTAATGTCAGGAGACTTCTCTGCATCATTCATACTCCATCCTCCCCTACAGATCCGGAGATGGTTATTTCACTTGATGCCGAGAAGGCCTTCGATAGAGTAGAGTGGCCTTACCTTTTCTTTTCCTTGCAGCAATTCGGGTTTAGCTCACGTTTTGTATCCTAGATCAAATTACTGTACTCATCCCCTCAGGCATTAGTATGCATGAACACACAGCGCTCAAATCCTTTCACCCTCTTTCGTGGCACCCGTCAAGGGTGCCCCCTCTCTCCACTGCTGTTCGCGCTTACTATTGAGCCGCTGTCCATAGCATTGAAATCAGAAGGGGGATTTAAAGGAATAAGGAGACATGGAGAGGAACATCGGGTCTCATTGTATGCTGATGACCTACTCCTGTATGTAAGCGATCCCCTGTCAAGCCTTCCATCTATTCTCTCAATCCTGGACTCTTTTAGCATATTCTCCGGATATAAACTCAACATCTCCAAGAGTGAGTGGTTCCCAATAAACCAACTAGCTACAGAAATTCCAACTCATCTCATACCATTTAAGACTGACGTGATTGGCATAAAATATCTAGGAATAATGATCACACGATCTATGCACACGCTGAAAGAAAAAAACGTTTCGGTACTGACTGATGCAGTCAAACAGGATCTTCAGAAATGGAGCCGTTTGCTGCTGTCTCTAGCAGGCAGAGTGCAAACGGTAAAAATGAATATCTTACCAAGGTACCTTTACCTTTTTCAATGCTTACCAATCTACCTCCCCTGTTCATTTTTTAACTGTATCAATAGCATCATATCCACGTTCATTTGGGCAGGTAAACGAGCCAGAGCCAATAAATCCTTGCTCCAGAGGAGCAGATCGGAGGGTGGCCTAGGACTGCCCAATCTCCTTGGGTACTATTGGGCAGCTAACGTACAAAAGATTTTACTTTGGTTCACCTCTCCTCAACAGAGCTGGTGCCAATTGGAAGAGAGCTCATGTTCCACATCCCTTCAAGCACTAGTATGTATTACCCTCCCCCTCTCTCTCACAAATTTCACATCCAACCCCATTGTAATTAATACATTCAAAATCTGGACTCAAATCAGGAAACGGTTTGGATGGCTCTCCCTCCCTCAGACTACACCTCTTCGTAACAACCACTTATTTATACCAGCCAAGATTGACTCACGCTTTGCAACTCTAGAAAATAAATACCGGAGATGCCTGGGAGACTTGTACATGAACGTACATTTGCCAGTTTTAATCAACTATGTTCATTCTTCGGACTAGGTAATACAGACTTCTTTCGCTTCTTCCAACTTCGCGATTTTGCTCGAACCTACTCTTCTCAGTTTCCACAAGCCCCACCCCTCAGCGGCATGGATCTGGTACTCCAGGCTAAGTCGTTGCCTAAGGGCCATGTCTCATATCTCTATAATCTCTTATCACCAACAAACGATTCATCTGTGA
Organism: Pleuronectes platessa; assembly: GCF_947347685.1. NCBI lineage: Eukaryota > Metazoa > Chordata > Actinopteri > Pleuronectiformes > Pleuronectidae > Pleuronectes > Pleuronectes platessa. The sequence goes on from NC_070631.1 coordinate 28,409,134, forward strand.
ATAAGAGCAGGACCGGCTGGGAAACTGAACTCCAGATAAGCATTTCCGATGCTCTTTGGAAAAAGGTGTTGAAAGCTGTTAACTCCTCTTCTAGCTGTGCCAAACTCTCTGTTATCCAATTTAAAGTACTTTTTAGGCTGCACTATAGCAAAGACAAACTCTTCAAACTTTACCCAGACAAGACATCTGAAACTTGTGAAAGATGCTCTCGGACGCCATGCAATCTGACACATATGTTCTGGACATGCTCTAAGTTGTTAAATTACTGGCAATCAATTATTTTAATCTATCTCTGACATCCTAGGTATACCTGTTAGTCCTTCACCACAGACAGCTATTTTTGGGGTGCCTTCTGATGAACTTGTAACCACATCCCTGCAGGAAAATGTCATAGCTTTTGCGTCCTTGATTGCACGTAGAAAAATTCTTCTCTTATGGAAATCTTCCCAGCCACCTTCCTTCAAATCCTGGCTACATGATTTATTATTTCTATTGAAAATGGAGAAAATCAAATTCAGCCTTAGAGGCCGCCCTGAGAAGTTTCATTCGCACTGGAAATCACTTCTAGATTATGTCGATAAACTCAATGCCACTGAAACGTCCCCCTGATTCTTAGTTCACACCTTGAATAGTCCGCTGACCCCCACCCCATTGGATATGACTCTTTTTACTCAACCTGACCCAGGAATAGTGGACTGATCAGTTGAGCATGCAGAGACGCAGGCAGCAAACAACTTATATTACACCCCCCTTCTTTATCCATTTTATTTTATTTAGTTTTATTACCTTATTATTTTATTATTGTTATTGTTTATTATTTATTTATTTATCTATTTCTGTATGTCATGTTATCTAAAACCGATCTGGTATATTATACTGTTGTTATAATGTTTGAAGATCTCTGGGATGAGTGGGATGGGCATGGGGTTATACAAAATGGAAATGAAACTGACTTTGATTGTATTGTCTACTGCAAATGTGAAATCAATAAAAATGTTTGTAAAAAAAAAAAGAGCAATTGTTTGAATAATCTTGATTTCAATATTTTCCAAAATAATCGTAATTATGATTTTTTCCGTAATCGAGCAGCCCTAAGTAGAGGATTGTCTGCTTTATTATTAAAGTGTGTTGTAAAGTCTGCGTGCTGTCACCTTTCTGAAGAAGGAAGAAATCATCTGTTGGATTATTTATTCCTGCAGAGTTTCCCTGGAGCCACTGGCCAGCAAATGCCCGGTTGAGTGACCGACTTGAATATCATCAGTACAGTGCCCTCAACATATTGTATATAGGAATGCATTGTTATATAAGCCAAACTGATGCTTTCCTTTCTGTTTACTTTCCTGAGAGTTTTTGGTTTATGTAGAGCTGCAGTAAAACCCAGAACGGATTATTTTTGTTGTTTTTGCATCCATTTTTCGTTCTTTGAACTGGATTTGAACTTAACTGTGTTTGTGAACTTGTGGCGGAGACTTAAACAAACTTTATAAATATACGGATTGAGCTGTGGACATTGAGACTGTGGGAGACAAACACACGCACACATAAACCCTCACCTCTTTCCTATTCTTTGGTTACTTTTGGTTATATGGTTTTATGTGAATTCAAGTCCAACATGTTCTTTAGTGTTCTTCTCTTAACGGCCGCAAATTTGGGGGTTTTAATAAAACCCAGAAATGTCCCCCCACTTTTTATGTACTCACTACACTGCACTTCAAAAAATAAATAAATAAAACGAGGTGTGAAGTGTTTGAGTCCACAAAACACTTTTGGAGTCTCAGAGGTAAACAGCGCTGCAGTCAAATCCAATACAATTAAAATAACTGGCGACCACATCTTCAAATGAAAAGAAAACAGGTGGAAAAAACATAAAATGTCTCCATACTGCTCCTGTGGTGTCATCCAATTGTCCATAAATCCAAATATTGAAATTCGACTCTAAACTGCATAATTTACACCATGTTTTTGGCCTAAATGTCCGCTGATATCTTCCTCAGAAGGATGAAAGGGTGCTTGCGGGGTGTGTGGTAGCATTGCTGCTTCCGGAAGCATCGCTGCATAGCTGCAGTTACTGCTGTGTATCCTCATCAGAGTTAATTTCGTTGACGAAAACTATGACGAAAAATATTCGTTAACGATCTTTTTTCCATGACGAAGGCGAGAAATAACGAAAACGGATCTTTGAAAATAAAAACTATGACTAAATCTATTTTAACTTTCGTTGACGAGACGAGACGAAAATGTTGGTGGTTAACTAAGTCACAAAATTTTTTTTAACATCATCGTGTCAGGCAGTCATGAAGTATCAGGAGCGGGCGAGTGAGTGTGTGTGTGTGTCTGTGTGTGTGTGTGTGTGTGTGTTCGCCCCAGATAGCGCACCGGTCCCGAGGCTCCGCCCCCCGCTCCGCTCACTCGCTCAGAGACACAAGATCAGAGCCGGCTGCTTCTTAACAGTGGAAACAGTGAAAACACAGAGTTTCTCTGGTCTCAGCTGCTCAGAGATCAGCGCCTCAGCTTCTTGATCAGAGCAGAAGCTGCAGTTGGTTTGTACCGAGTTTCAGTTTCTGTGTTCGCCTCCAGTCTGACCTGCTCTCACTTTTTGTTTTCACATTTAAAACTAAATATATATTTCTAAGCTATTAGGCTGCAGCTATATGTTTTTATTTATTTCAAAATAGCGTACTTATTAATTCATACATTTCCCACAAAAATTGGGAGGACTCAAATAGCCCTACAAAGTTCTGTGTTTAATTTATTTCAACAGAAAATACACTTGCCTGTGTATTTTCTTCTCTTCATAAGTGTTCGGTGTTTTCCTTTGTTTTAACAGGTACAAATAGCAATAAAATGTCAAGAGTTTTCTTTATTGTCGTTCTATAATTTTGTAAATGCAACAAACTATAGTTTAGTATAGTATAACTTTATATTAAACTTTATTAGCTTTGTTATCAAATATGTTTTGCGGCTCGAGACAAATTTTATTTGGGGGAAGAGGAAATTACTCTTTTCAAAGTAAAGGTTGCCGACCCCTGCTATAGACTTATGCTGGTAGGGATATCTAATGGACAACCTAAGTACTGCAAGCTAGACTATTATGCAGTTTTAGACACAACACAGGGTCCCTGGGCCTGAGAAGCGAAGATAAGGAGTTTAAAACTAAAACTAGACTAAAATGTAATTCGTTTTCGTCGACTAAAACAAGACTAAAACTAAGAAGGATAAAAATGACTAAATGTGACTAAAACTAATATGCATTTTCGTCAAAAGACTAAGACTAAGACCAAATAAAAAATAGCTGCCAAAATTAACACTGATCCTCATCTGCCCTTTTGGGTGAGAGCATAGAGGTGCGAGCCTGTGCGGTGTCTGCACACACCGACGTGAACGCAGCTCCAGGAAGGAGGATGTCAACGGACAGTTAGGCTAAAATCATGGTGTTAATGACTCCGTTTCCAGTCAAATTTGAATGTCGGGGCTTACAGACACTTGGATGACACCATAGGAACATTATGGAGGCTGTCAAGGTTTGAAGACGCTGTCCCCAGTAACTTCAATTGTATTGGACTTGGTTGCAACGCTTTATTTTAAATTTTTCCGGTGAACTATGCCTTTAAGTCATGCTGTGACGAACGGTCTTAGGAAAGAGCCCTAATGTCCCACACACAGGTTGTTAGTCTTTTGCCTGATAATGTTTCCCTTGTCATTAGATAGAGGGCAACATTTGTAAAACTTTTTAACAGTTATACAAATGTCAGAAGACTCTGCACAGACAAGCTTAATATGGAGTACTTTCACAGGATCAATGCTGAACAGTAAGTGTGAACATTTTCATATTTGTTGATGTGAACTTAACTTTATCTCTTATTTAATATCGTGTCAGGTTTGTCAAAAATAAGAATAAACTATGAATAGCAAAAAAACTACATATATTATTTACCCTGGGTTTTATTAACACATTTGGCATTCAATTTGCATGTGTATTATTATCATAAAACAAGTATATTATTATAACACAGGTGCAGTGTAATGCACTTACAATCTCATATCAGAGCTCCTCAGCGCCAGGTGAACTTACCATCTGATGTTGTCTTTTTCTTCAGTGAAGCCTGCTCCAGCTAACTTGCTGGTGCCTTCACTTAGGTAAGCGACAAAGTAGTTGCTGAAGTGGAAGGACACTGCATTCTCATAAGCATGCAGCCACCTGTACATCACACCAGATACAAAAACACACAGACAATTTTTCCTCCAACTGAAAAACATTGATGACTTTACCACTTGAATTTAAATCATCTTTAAAGATGTTTGCTTAAATTCTACTGAGTTTAGGTTAAATGCTTCATATACACAGATTATGTGAACATCTTTATCTGATTATTCCCACTTCCTGCATTAACCTAATTTCAAACATACATCTATAAACACAGAAGTTCTATGAAATAGGGAGTTTCACATAATAGCCCATAGCCCACCATATTAGCACACAAGAAAAAAAAGACCATATTTAGGCTTTTGTATGTTTAAGCAGAATAACTAACTGTATATAAAGGATGGTTGACTTGACAACTCTCAAAAGTGAGGGGATGAAAATGTAGAAAAATCCCATATCTCACAATGTTCAAGAAATACTAATATAATTCCTGATTATGTCCCATGATCCAAAGCGACACAGATTTTGATTTCGAGGGCTCTGTGTTCACATATGTACAAAGAATTATGACAGATCATTCTCGAGTTCATTTAGAGCAGGGGTGTCCAAACTATGGCCCGCGGGCCATCTGCTGCCCGCCATCCATTTTAAATTGGCCCGCCTCAAAAAAAAAAATTATTAAATTTGTTTTTTTCGATAAATAAAAAAAATAAAATATTTTTTTTTTTTGGGGGGGAAACTAACAATTTAGTAGCACTTATATGGCACTTAATTATAGCACTTTGTAGTTTTGCTCTATTTTTGAAGAAATTGTACTTTCTCTATTCTTGTTGTTCTGGGTTTGTGCCCTTGAATGCACTTATTGTAAGTCGCTTTGGATAAAAGCATCAGCTAAACTAAATGTAATGTGATGGACTATGGCCCACTGTACTGCAGCTGTCCCTCAGAATGCCGCCACGCCCCCCCCCCCCCCCGTCAACAGTCCGCTCCAGGGCAGGGGGGCGTGGCAGCATGAGTGGCCCAGACCTTCGTATTTTTTTCTATATGTGGCCCTCGGGATAAAAAGTTTGGACACCCCTGATTTAGAGGGCTGAAAGGGACCAAGAGTGATAAGTGGTGCAAACATCTTTCAGACCCATTTTGTGCAAATGCAACGGTTATAAATAAGCCCCCAAGTCTTACTATAATCACACTTCAGCAGTAAGTGAAGTGATAATTTAACTCTGAAAAAAGCCTTACCTTTCTCAAATGTGTCTTCGAAGCAGGGAAAAAAACATGGTCCGTTTTCAAAACAGTGTATTATAAAAGGTGATGTATTGACAAAACTTAACGACAAAAATAAAATAAAAATCTCTTACTTCTGAGTGACTGTGTTTCCATAGATGGGTATGAACAAAGGGAAGAGGTAAGGGCCGATGCAAGTTGAGACCAGCAAACAGATCTGACTCTTCAGGAGGCTACGGACTGAACTCAGCATCCACGCCCAGCTCTGAGGAAAGAAACCACCTAATTTGTTCTACAGGGCACTTTGCAGTAAGAAAACCAGGTGCACAGTGAAAGCTGGGAGCATCAACTACTCACCGGTTTTCTGGCTTCAATAGCAATCATATAACTGGAGAAGCTGATCCAAGGACCAAATACAACAGTTCCCACAAAGAAAAGATAGCCCAGGAACTCAGCTGGGGAGGGGAGGCTGTTTACTGCACCTCTGTCCAGGTCAAATGCCAGAGAGATGGCCTTCATGGCCACCACCATCTGAGAGCCTGACACACGCACACACACACACTAAAGTTACGATACTGGCAGTTGGTAACTTAAATTGTGTAGAGGACCTTCAAACTTGCAATGGATATTATCCATCTTGTCCTGTATTCTAATATGATTGTAGCTGAATGCAGCCAGTGACTACTATTAACAGGATAGCTGACAAGAAGGGAAAGACCTTATGACAGAGATGAAAAACAGTTGACTGAAGGGAATATACCCCACTGGGGCTGACATGGGTTATCTACCCTTGCAGGCAGGATCCAATGCCATTTAGTATTTGGAGACACCGACTAATGGCTACGAAAGCAACTCACTAACGCAGGGGTTCTCAAACTTTTGCAAGCTGGGCCCCCCCAAAGCTGATTTAGTCTATATGTGGTTTCATAAGTGGACTCAGTGTTTCCCTTGGAATTAATTCAATGTATGGCGGTAACTGGGGTGTATTAAGTCCACTCTCACGCACAACAAATTGCGAGTGACAGGTGCACAGACTAAGGAGATAGTAGAAATAAAAGCCCTCTCATTAGAGAAGGAATTCCATTAATGCCAAAATAGCAGCAGAAACTATGAGTCCTTACTGACTGCCTGAGTAGGTAAAAACACGAGCGAGCACGCTGCATATGGCACTGAAAATACCGCTGCAAACCCTCGGTTAGACATGTCTTACGTTATTATGAAAAGTGCAAAATATATTTGGTTCATTATGAAACTGTGGCAGGACAAATTAGATTATGGCAGGCCTCTACAGTCAATATAACTAAAGGCAACCCCTGGGACTGTTGGACCTTGACGGAGATATGCTTTTATGATAAGTTATCCTGTCTTTTTATTTATCAATGACACAGTGAAATAATTTTACCCAAATATTGAATGAAAAGATTACTTGTAGTCTCAAGAAGCGTTTAAACATGAAAATCCCTAACACACAAAACTCACACACAAGACTTTGTCAAAAAGAAAGACTATGACCTTGGTACAGTATGTCCCCTGACTCAAACCCAACAGAGCTTTTGGAGGGTTTTACACTAGAAAGTAGAGCAACAAACCTAAGAGCAGCTGAAAAGAATCATCATCATCATTATCATTAAAATAGCCTCTCGCCATAGTCCCACAGGATTCTGACATAAAGTTGGTAGGTTGGATGGGGGAATGAGTACAGCTACTGTATGTTGCTATTGATATGGACAGTTCCTTTGGATGATTCTTCAACTGCTGCTTGTTGATTTTTAAGCCACCTGTATTGCCTGTGAATGGTGGGTGTGGAACATATGAAGTTTAATTTCAGTGCCCATTTAACAGGTTGGATCAGCCCCACTGCCTGCGTGACAGCCATGACTTAAGCCACACTGCTGTGACGTGTCATGCAGAATTTTTATATTTTTTCACATATGAACACACAGTTCCCAGCAAACATACAGCGGAAAAAAACGTTAGTCATATTCATATAATATTGGCAACATAACATGGGAATGACACCGTTCAGCATACATTCACTGCTAAGTAGTTTTCTGTATCTCCCGTTCTCATTGATTAATCTGACCATGGGAAGAAGGTCAACCTCTACAGTGAGCCGGGTGAAAACCATTGCCCACAAAGTTGCAAGATTTCAAAATGTTAATGTATTTATATAGCACCTTTACCAGTCTTATTAACTTAAAGTGATTACAATACAAGCTGCATTCACTGATTCACATATCGCAGAGTAGTATCTCTGACATAATGACAGAACTGTAGAAAACAGGAAGAGGAACTTTCTCAGACCAAATGAAGGAAAATGTACCTCTTATCTTATGCCAGGTCACCATGTCAATTAACTGCAGCTCCCTGAAATGAAGAGGGAGAAAATGTATACAATAAGAAGAATTATACAGGAAATACTAGAAAATCTACAAAACCTGGACACAAATACAGAGGGACTTGTGACACTGCTCAAGGAAGTAAATGGACTGCATAATACCAATTTATTCTCATCGACTACTTTAAGTGCTTTATAGTATACTGTAAGTCACATTCAGCCATTCACACACACATTCATACAACACATCTACTATTATTTTCCTATCACACATCATTCACACACTAACAGTACAGCTGTCGGGGTCAACTGTGGGGTTCAGTGTCTTGCCCAAGGATACTTCGGCATGTGGACTGGAGGAGCCAGGGACCAAATCACTGAAAGTCTGGTGAGTGGACAACTCATTCCACCACCTGAGCCACAGTCCACAAAGCATAGCTGAAAATGATAGAGGAACTGTTCATTTTGATAGAAGCTCCACATTTGGCACATGTTGATAGATATACTGGACACAACAATGATATTGCGCCATCTAGAAAAGCCTATTTTTGGTGGTTGGTCAAACGTTCCTCTCCCATTGGACCCATGTGTAACAACAGACATGATCTAGATCAGTGGTTTAAATGGTCCGGCTTCGGGACCCGCCATCACCCCTTAATGACAAGCCACAACTCAAGTCAAGGAAAATTTTCAACTTCTCAAATTTATTTAATGAAAAGATAGTACAGAATATCACAGTACGCCAAAACAAAAAAAAACTAGTTTAATGATAAACCAAAACAATATTCCCACATACATGAAATAAAAAAGTCCAACTACTGAGAAGTAGTTTCAAAAAGACTCAAATGATGTTGCTTTAGTTGAGAATACTCACCTGCGACCCACTGAAAACGGATCCGGGTTGCGACCCACCAGTTGAGAATCACTGATCTAGATACTAGTGTCTCTGCACCGTTCTGCACTACAATGAAACATGCACTCACGATTCTATAGACTTTTCCAAAGTAACTGTATTTGATTCCTTTGGTTTATCCAATTTTTCGATTCAGGTCTATTAGTCTAAATGCTAGTAAACATGCTACGTTGGGAGGGTTACTTTAAAACTGTAAACAACTGTTTACAAAATACATGCCCTTAACTGTCACTTGTAAATTAATCCATTACGTCACTAAAAGTGAGTAATGTATTTTAAAAGCTTTTGATTATTTTGTATTTTACCTTGTCTTATTACAGAGCTAGTAGTCAAAATGTCAACAATTGTCTTTCCTTCTTCCTTAAGGTTGCCTGTGAACGTATCCCTGACAGCCTCCCCCCAGCCTTTCTCTAGCCTGTGGTCACCAGTATTGCCATACTACAAAGATTTTTGCATTGTTTTCTCACCCAATAAGGAGGTAGATGAGGATGACAACCGAAAGGAAGGGGCCTCTGGTGCAGGAGTTTCGACTGAAGAGCAGAGCAAGGTAACAGAGTGCACTGAGCAACAGCACCCACAGCATTTGGGACTCAAAAAAGAGGTAGAGGCTGTACATCCCAACCAACACTGAAACTACATGCTTCACAGTGGACAAACCTCCTGAGGAAAAAAGACAGGAAACATATAATTACAAGTCCAATAGTTCAAAACGGCCTCTCACCTCAATATCGTACAATTTCAAGAGGCCAATATTAGGTCACTATATAATCATTTCTAAATGCATACAGGAATCTGGAATCAATGTGTGTAATGAGGTTTGGAAGTGTTTTGCGATTTGTACATGTGCATACAAATCTGCAAATTGTGTGCATAGATCTGTGAATGTGTAGATGAATATGTGTGGGCTTATATCTGTGAATGCGAAGATGAATGAGTGTGGGCTTAGATCTGCAAACATAAAGACAAATCTGTGAATATGTGCAAAGATCTGTAGATAAACCATACATAGATATTAGGGCTGAAAGGGTAAAGGCCGGCGCATGCTTCTGCGTTTTCACGGGCCCCTAAAGCCTGAAACATGCTTCTGCGTTTTCACGGGCCCGTAAGCGCAAGAGCCCTTCCCGGTCCCTTACGTGCTTATGTATCCCTTCTTACGTGCTGACGGGCGTCGCCCCACTTTTCTAAAATTTACGGCAAAGCTCCGCAAGCTCACTCAGCCCGCAAGGCTGTGATTGGTCTGCTCTACATCCCTTCTGGAGCTGCATTTCCGGTTTCATGCCCCATAATACAGGCAGAAACAACGGGAGATTTAGAAGAATGAATATGGACCAAATAGAAGAGCGTTTGGCAGAAGAGATCCGAAAGTATGTCCACTTGTATAACCCGTCACTGACTGGCGTATTTGTCCGCCTGAAAAAGGCTACAAGGAGCCGCAGTAGCTATGTAAATAAACAATCGATGAAGAAGAAAGAAGGCGTCTCTCAGGTCGTCTTCGACAAAAAGCATTACTCCGCCTAGTGTTCTGGTGCGGAATTGCTTTGTAAGACGCGCAACGGTTGGGGAAGCATGAATGACAACGAGTCTTGCGCCACAGCGGCGTGAAAAGACGCAGACGCAGTCGCAGAAGCATGTTTCAGGCTTTACGTGCTTATGTATCTCTTCTTACGTGCTTACGTGCGTCGCCCAATTTTTTTTAACTATACGGCAAAGCGACACGAGCCTCACGCAGCCCGCAAGGCTTTTGATTGGTCTGCTATCTACATCCTTTCCGGAGTCGCATTTCCGGTTTCATGCCACATAATACCGGCAGAAACAACGGAGGATTTAGAAGAACGAATATGGACCAACCAGAGGAGCGTTTGGCAGAAGAGATCCGAAAGTATGATCACTTGTATAACCCATCACTGACTGGCGGATTTGTCCGCCAGAAAAAGGCTACGAGGAGCCGCAGTGGCTATGTAAATAAACAATCGACGAAGAAGAAAGAAGGCGTCTCTAAGGTAATCTTCGACAAAAAACATTACTCCGCCTAGTGTTCTGACGGGGCATTGCTTTGTAAGACGCGTAACGCTTGGGGAAGCTTGGGGAAGCATGAATGACAAAGAGTCCTGGGACACAGCTGCGTGAAAAGCCGCCGACGCAGTTGCAGAAGCATGCGCCGGCCTTAAGTCTCTCCAAAATACACTTGAAAAAGGGACAAAAAATACCTCTGCTCAGTGTAGAAAAGATATTGAGAATACAGGTAAATCCCTACATGTATTTGCAGATCTGCCACAGCAGAAGTGTAGTAAAAATCATGTGTAAAAGAACAGCTAAATGACTTGTCTGTATTTTCAGCTCTTGGAGTAAAACACATTCCCTTTTCAGCCACTAATATCTTGTGTACACAGATGTATATTCAAATTTCACATCTATGGACACATTTACAGATTTGTCTACAAATTCATGTGTCTACACACATTGCAAATGTCAGTACATTTTTTTATTAACAAAACACATTTAGGAGTCTGATTACGCAAACACAGATTCTAAATGCACATTTGCAGATTGCTGTTGGCATTCGCAAATCTCAGAATGCAATAATGGACTCTTTCACACATTTACAAATATGATTACATACACACATTGATATACAGTTACAAACTCTCCACACAAATAAGATTGCAACATAACCTGTAGAATTTGTGTTGATTCTAAACAGTTATAATAAATTAAAATCTCAGCAACTTGATGAAAGGTATCTTTTATCTATTTCATTGTCATTAGATTTGTACGTGACAGGGCAGAAGAGCAACAGTCTGTGCTGAAACTGAGAAAAATCATATCTTTAGGTCATTTAAGGTCATTCAAAATTTTGCTTTCAATTCTGTCAATGGCAATAACAGTAAAGACAAGGCTTCATTTGGAGGCTGCTACTGGTTTATTGTTACTCACCAAGTGTGAAGCACAGTCTGCAGATGAGGCAGAGCAGCATCAGTCTCCAGACCTGCTGCAGGCCTTGCTGCACTGTAGTTAGACCACAGCTCTCAGCCAGCTCGTGCCACACCAGCAGCCTGCTGGACATATCCATCCTGCACGCAAACACACACATTTTTCTGCATGAAACTGAGGCAAATTGAGAAATAAATCATTCTTTCTTAAGGATTATAAACATACAGAAAATACAGGAAATAAACACAAGCCTAATACAAATACTGAGTGTAAATAATATTTATGACATTGTGATGGAGTAAAATATATTACTCACTTATCCAATTGATTTCGATTAAGGCTGCAAATACTATTTTGACCATGGACAATCTGAAAGTAAACATTCAACCACTGAATAGAATGATTTAAATATTAACATCTCTGACCTCGACTACTTTCAGACCTCACTATACATTTTACCTAGCGACATAATTAAAAATTCTTCATAGAGAGTAAAACTGGGCTAACTTTAACTTTTCAGCCATTGCAATCTCTAAGATCTTGCAGCTGAAGTTTTAGTGGTTTAAACTGCAACACAACTCTGAGTAGACGTGGCAGAGCAGAAATGAACAGACCGAGGAGAAGTAAAGTTAGCTGGGAAGCTAACCTGTGCAGAGAAAGAGGCGAGTTGGCTTCTCGCTTGAGGTTCTTCTTCTTCTTTTTCTTCTTCTTTTTTCTTCTTCTTCTTCTTCTTCTCGGCTCCACACGCATCCCTTATTTCCTGGTGAAAAACTCGTGTAACGGCGCATTACCGCCGCCTATTGGACTGAAGGGTTCTCCTCCCAATATTAGGCAGAGTTGAGCTGTTAGGAAGAGTGATTTTGTTTGTTTGTGTTTTGTTCTTTCGTTTGTTTGTTTGTTTTTTTGTTTTATTCAGTTAGTCTTTTATTTAGTAAATTGGTTATTGAGTTATTTTGTTTGAATTAGAAATCTGGATCTAGTGAATTTTATATTTAAAAAAATATTAAGAATATTTAAATAGCGGTTTTCTAGTCTCGATGAACACATAAGTACTTTACAGTACAGTTCTACATTCACACAGAAATTCATACAGTGCATCTATGTGCAGCACTTTTCTTGTTCAGTATCGTGTTTAGCAATTTGAGTTTTTTTTGCAAAAAGGTGGCATGTCCTGTCTCGAAAACATGCTGAAAATATGAGTCCACACCTTCATTACCTTCAGACTTGACTAGTATATTTCCCTAAAATCAGGCTCTACCAGTAAGTCTTTAATGACTCTACAGATTGTCCAAAATGCTGCAGCTAACAAGTACCAGGAAGAGGGATCACATTTCTCTTAAAAATTCTCCTCCTCACCTTCAAGGCCCTTAATAATATGGCACCATTATACCTTAAAGAGCTGATAGTACCATTTCACCCCAATAGAGCACTGCGCTCCCAGAATTCAGGCTTACTTATTAATTCCTAAAGTCTCTAAAAGTAGAGTCGGAGCCAGAGCTTTCAGCTATCAAGCTCCTCTCCTGTGGAAACATTTCCAAGTTTCAGTTCAGGATGCAGACACCCTGTCTATGTTTATGAGTAGGCTTAGAACCTTCCTTTTAGATGTAGTTTATAGTTAGAGTTTGACCGGCTCTGATCGTCAGGGGAAACATGGCACATGCAGTTTTCCTTTCCTCCTATACCTCTCCATCACATTAATGTCTCATCAATACATATTACTGACTTGTCGATGGGTTACGTCAATGGTGTAAAGAAAAAATATTTATCACGATAATCATAATGGTAATGAAAAGATAAACGAAAAACGCAATAATTAATACCAAACAAACAACTTTATAACTTAATCATATTAGTCATATGAGTGCACTTTGTGTTGTTTATCATTTATATAGACTCAGAGTAGATCTTAAATATAATCCTAATTTATTCAAATGATGGGTTAGACCTTGAGAAAAAGTTTGCTTAATTATGAACTTGCAGATTTTATGTCATATACTGTAAGGTATTCATTTTCTGGCTTCCAACTTGAGTGATTGGTTTGTGTAACTAAATAATTCTCCACTTTGTGTCCAGAATCCTTATGTGCATTGATATTGATAAAAAGTGATAATTGTTTTCTGATTCATATTAGAAAAAATTGAGTTTCTAACAATTGTATCATAGAAGGTATATATTGAATGTTCATTCTGAGTTCGAAAAGAAATAGCTTTGATTACCCCTTGAAATTCTATCAAGGTAACAGGAAGTTTTACATATCAGAAATCCCTTATAGCTAAAAGTTGAGCTTCATCACTTTGTAAATACGCAACAATTATAATACATAGCTGTCAATCCAATGTTTTCAATATAATGATTCGTTAATAAACCTGTGCTCAAAGCACAATTTGCTGCTGTTAGAGTCTGTTATGGAAATTCTGTGATCATTTTGTTTCATTATAACAACATAGTAATATAAATGTTGGGAATCGTTTAAAAATGTTCTTACCAAAGATTACAAAAAAGTCAATAGAACCATTTTGTTTGTGTAGTTATCAGCTGGTATATAGTAAGGTGACATACTACTAATCAGGGCCGGGTCTAGGCAGGGGCAAGAGGGGGCCTGGCCCCCTCAAATAAATGTTGTGCCCCCTCAAACTAAATCCCCCAAAATATATTAAATTTCATATATTTTTTATTATCTCATGCTTCTCTCCTCCGCTCCACTTCTTAATGTCTTAATGTCTTGCTTGCCCCCTCAAATATAAAATATATCAAGTTGTTTCTCATGTCATGTTTCTCACCTCCGCTCCATCTCCCCTTTTCGCTCTGCTCAGTGTATCGGCCTGCTGCCGGTTCACTGTGGGGGATAGCTGTCTGCCCAACTTCCAATCACCCTTTAGTATGCAAATGAGCTAGTGTCAGGTTTCTAATAGCAGCTTGCAGCAGTAAACTGCGAAGCAAAGGAGCTCTGTTAAATTCGGTCATAGTGTTTTGTGTAGTGACATACTTAATTGCTAATAACATAATAAAAACAAGAGTTAATATTTTTCTTGAAAATCTTTATTTGCTCAGTCAACAACAACAACCAAAACCACATAACCAAATTCTTGTAGTAGCTAAACTGTAGCCTATTCTCCTAGATCAGGGTGTGTGGGCCCACAGTCCCTGTCATGTGTCACAGCACGGGGAGAGAGCACTGTCTGCTCCCTGCCACAGACTGAGCACAAATGATCTGTGCGTGCAGACCCCTAAAGAAAGCCCCGCCCCCACCCAACTTCTGCAATCTGGCTGCTATTTTACAATCCCATCTTCACTTTTCCACTCCTGTAAAACTTTCAGCAGACTTGTCCCAACCTTGTGTATCTCATTCTCCTCAGGGACTCAGCCTTGTAAACAAGTGACATACAACACTAGTGTAGAGATTGCTTGCATTCCATTCTGCTGATCATTCTGAGGTTACATATACAATGCATCAGTTTTTCAGAGCTTTTAAAAAACATACTCCTCCTGCCCCTACCAATGGAGATCATGGTGGCAATGCTCTAGCTAGCACCTCAGCAGCTAGCGCTGCACCTACCCTTACCAGTGTTGTAGCTAGCAGCGCATCAGCTAACGTTAGTAGTGGTTCTGCTGCCTGCATCACTCCAGCAGTAGCTAGCATAACACCAGCAAGCACTACTTCTACTCTACCTCCTCCTTTCCCAGCTGTTCTTACAGTTAACCCCAAACTTCCCATTTTACCCAGTGACTTAACCACCATTGCACCATCTCAGCTATTATTAAGTAGCTACCCAAAACGTGCTTTTTGGCAAAAAACTGAGGTCGTTCAATCCTGCCTGGTACCGCACACGACCATGGCTTGAATACTCTGCTGAACGGGATGCATGTTTCTGCTTTCCCTGTCGCAAATACAGTACTGTGAATGAGAGGGATGTTGTGTTCACTCTGACTGGTTTCAACAACTGGAAAGTTGCACTGGAAAGTGACAAAGGGCTGCAGAGTCATGTGTCCTCCCACAACCATGTGCATGCTTCTACTCTCTGGGCTGAGCACCAGAAGAGAGAGGCTACTGGGGGAAATGTTGACACATTATTAGTTGGCAAGACACAGGTAGAGAAAAACCGGTACTATGTTAAGAGTGTGGGCAACGCTGTGAAGTTCCTCTGTTTCAATGAGTTGAGTCTACGTGGAACAACGGAACACAGGCGTGATGCTGCTGGTCATGATGATGATGATATTGCTTCTGGGCTTTTTCTTAAGTTAATGGAATATACCCTTGAGAAAGATGAAAAACTAGCCAGCATCGCCAAGGGTATCCCAAGGAATGCATCATATACATCAAATCACATACAAAATGAAATTATTGACACACTGGCAAACATGGTGCTCGGAGAGATAAAAAAAAAATATGAAAATGCTGATGCTGTGGGTTTTTGCCTCAAGAGTGATGGGAGCAGGGACAGGTGTAATGTCGAAAACCTGTCAGTTATGATTAGGTTTGTCAGTGCTTCCCTACCCGAGGAGCATCTCATTGGGTTGCTTGACCTCGACCAACTAGATGCACAGTACATAACCTCTGAGATCCTGAAGTGCCTCTCTGATGCTGGTTACAGTGCTGACAACATTCTGAGCCAGTGTTATGATAGAGCTTCAGTGATGAGTGGGGTGAGAGGAGGTGTTCAAGCTCTGCTCCAACAGAAGCTGGGAAAGTATATACCCTACATTCACTGCTACAACCACCAACTGCACCTGGTAGTTGTGCATGCCATGCAGAGCGAACAATGTACTAAAAGATTTTTTGATCTGTCTTCTTCCTTGTAGAACTTTTTTCAGCACCACTACATCACTAGAAAATATGATGCTCCTAATCTTAGGAGGCTAATTCAAATCCGATGGACTAGCCACTATGAGGTGACACGTTGCATTACTGAGAATGAAGATCAAATAATCACTGTTCTGTCTGAGGTGGCAACGGATGATGATGCTGCAGTGGATCTGTGCACTGAAGCATCAGGCCTGCTCTGCCAGATTAAGAGGCAGCACTTCTTTAAAATTGGCAAGTTTCTGGTGCAAGTGCTTGGTCTACTGAAACCAGCAAATGCCATACTACAGTCTCAGTCTGTGGATATGTGCAGAGCCTCAAACGAGGTTGGTACAGCACTGGATTCTTTGAGGGCCATGAGGGATCACAGCGATGAGTGGGGAGAGGGAGATCACACAGCAGCTGGGGATGACATTCCAGCAAAGAGAAGGAGAACAATGAATAGGCACCTCAGTGACAGTGTTGTAATTACAACAGTGGGCCACACAGACACAGATGACAGTGTTCCCCCCCATAAGACACTTAAAAGACCTCTACTAAACATTCTGGACCGGGCAATTACCGAGTTGGAGACAAGATTCTGCCAGAAGAATTTGGAGCTGATGAAGGACACGTCCAGCCTTGTGCCTACATCTGGCACATTCCTCCATGGAGCTCTGTTGCATCCTTTGGTTGAGCTGGCTGGCACTGATGCAGGATGTCTGAATAATGAAATCCTGGTGGCAAAGCCCATGTTGCTTAAGGAATGCCCCAATGAACCAGATCTGTCTACAGTGTGCAAAACCCTACAGCACTACAAGGAGGCAGCATTTCCCTTGTTGTACAAGTTATACATTACAGCACTGGTCATTGGGGTTTCTTCAGCTGCATGTGAGAGCTCTTTCTCCCCACTGTCCCGTGTCTTAACCCCCTTTCGCAGAACTATGCTGCATCACAGAAAGAGGAACCTGGTTATCTTGGCCCATGAAAAGTCAATTACATACAAGCTGGACATGGACGAATTTGTGAGGGAGTTTGCCAAGGGAAACAGGAGGCTGACGTTGACCTAGAGACCTAGGAGAACTTAACTAAAATTAGTGGCCAGCAAAAATGCTGTAGTTAGCCAACGTTGTTTGTTTTTTCTAGGCTAATAGCCTTTGTTTTACTTCTTTAATTTTTATTTAAAAAACTAAACAAAAACATCCTCCTAAGGGTGTTATAAAAATAAAAAAATACAAAAAAATACAAAAACATCCTCCTGAGGGTATTATAAAAATAAAAAAATACAAAAAAATACAAAAAAAATACAAAAACATCCTCCTGAGGGATTGCCACCTTATCGTGGTCAGGAGGTTTGAGTGCCTCAGTGACCCTAAGAGCTATACCAACAGAAGCTAGTCTTCATAGGGACACCCAAGTTGGGCAGGTCTTAGGGTAGAGGCCTGACAAAGTGCAGTCAGTTTAGGTTGAGGGTAGGACATACAACTAACAACCCAAGTTCATATATGGTTAGTCTAACAACAATAACTACAATGAAATAAGTGTGCCAAGCATTTGAGACCAGAGTACTTTACAAGGCACTTGTTCAGTGTACCCGCATCCTAGTGAGTGAATTTGTCAATTAGACATGGTAAAAGGTGCTGGAGCACAATGCCCCCTCAAGATTTGTGGCTGCCCCCTCATACATGCCTGTCTAGACCCGGCCCTGCTACTAATACTACTAGATCTACCATAGCAGTAGTACGAGTAACCTATTTCTGCTACACTACCTGTGACACTATAGCCTCCTCATTTGGTTTAAGGTTACTGGGTGTTAAGCTTCAGGAGTGTGTTGGGTGAGGTCCTCCATCTACCAGCTGCTTAGCGGCCTTGTTACATATTGAAACCGACTCCAGGAGTCCACAGACCGGGCCAACTGACAGCCCCGCGCCGGCAGGGCGGCTCCTGCATGAGCCGCGGCTGGCTGCAGCTCTCCTGTGCGCCTGCAGGTGGCAGTGCAGCGGGGCTTCTGTCCATGGTGCTGAAGATTCGGCTGGCTCTGTCCGGGGTGCTGAACAGCTCAGGGTGCTGGGCTAAATGTGAAGCTGCTGTCGTTCTCACTCAGTAGTTCTGATGTCCTCCGCTGCTTTGTCCGGCTGGTAGTGAGTGTGGTGCGCTCCAAAGAACGAGTGTGTGCCGCCCGGACATGTCGGAGAAGAGGGGGATGGGATGGCAGTAGTGAGTGTAAGGTAAGGCTTCATGTCGCTCTGACAAAGAGCATGAAGCGCAGTCACTTGTCGGTATTTTCTGTTGTTACCGCTGCAGCAGGCCTGACTGTAGATTTCACACCAAGAAGGGAGGACCTGGTGAGGCCGGATGGACGACAGCTCGTCGCGGATGTCAGCGAGCTTTGGTTCCTTGGAGTATAATGAACTTGGTCCGTAGGTGCAGACAGGCTTTTAAACCGATTATCACTGTGGCTCGTTATTTTCAGTGCCTACAATGGCGGCCCGCTGTCGATACGGTCTGTTGTGAAAAGCGTTTGACGCTGGTCACAGCTGCTTGTTTCGTGTTTCATAGAGGCCTCGTCCTTGTTAAAAGTCTGGCCTACATCCCTGCTGTTACGATCACTCTTTGTTCTCTCTAATTCATACTCGCGGTCTGTTTTTGTGTATGATAATGTGTGTTGAAATGAAGCAGCAGTCAGTCCACATCTAACCTGATGTCATCTTGAGGCCTCCCATCAGTTCACACTGTAATCCTGTGACCATGTTCCCAAACTGTACTGACCATTCAATCACATGCCATATAAAATAAATTTAATGTATTTCTATGTAATGTATTTTTTGTAATTATTTTATTTCAGTTATTTATACTATTTGTATGCAAATGTTCTTGTTATTTTTCTAGAATATAGGACAAAATGGTGATTTTTTTTATAGGCTTAAATTGTTGTTATTAACCTAATACATTTTTTTACACAGTGTATGTCATTATCAAATATGTTCAAAAATGAATGGTCTAAATAGAAGCAGCAGAGGTAGACAAATTCTGACCTTTAGTCCCTTGTGTGAGTCGAGCCTCAAAAGAGCAAGAGCCAGCGAATCCCAAACGGCAACAAATAACTGTGTGAAAAATGTTCTACCATCTAAAATGCTGTGTTTTGTGTGTTTAATTCAACAGAAAATGATTTCAAAGGTCACTTACTGAGCCAGCCAGCCAACTGATCAGAGAGACCACACTTCAGCATAAAAGTATTCTATTCTATCAATTCTATCTATCTATCTATCTATCTATCAATTCTATCTATCTATCTATCTATCTATCTATCTATCTATCTATCTATCTATCTATCTATCTATCTATCTATCTATCTATCTATCTATCTATCTATCCATCTATCTATCTATCTATCTAAATATATTTCTATCTATCGAAATATATTTCTATATATTTAACTTACTTATGAATCTTGCTCATGTCCCTCTGATTCAGATGAGCCAAGACATTACAGAGACACGAACACGAACCCGCTCTAAAGGCATCCGGGGTAAGCACACACCCACACACACACACACACACACACACTTATACTCCTCGTATGACATTTTTGCATCTAATTATTTTCCTGTTGGTGGATTCAGTGTTATCAGAACTTGCGGGACAGGAGATGAAGCAGGAGTTTAGGTAAAGAATCCAATGCTTCAAGACTGTCAGTATGTATAAAGTATGTCTTATACGTATGAAAATGTGGGTTTGTCTCACTGTGTCAGTAGCAGCTGTCCCACCCCTGGATGTGACGGCAAAGGCCATGTCAGTGGAAGATACTCCCGACACAGAAGGTAGGATTCATATATTTCATTTAACTTTCTGCTCTGCACATCAGTGAGCTAGCTAGTTAGCATGAATATATAGCAATATTAACATTTACACTTAGATTTATAAAATAAGTGTGTTTGATCTGCGTAAAGCTTAAAATGGTTACAAAATGATATCAAAGAGATTAGATATTTATCAGTCCAAAGTTAGACAAATTCGCTATAAATGGAGACCATTTATTTGCAGGGGTGTCCCCCAAGTGTACAGGAAGTAAACAAATATTTAACTGATAAACATTGAAACTGTGGTAAAAGATAATTTCCTATGTCTATTCTGCTGTGAATTTTACACAGTACAAGGAAAAATATGCCAGACCCTTAAGATCTCTAGAAGAGCGGTGCTGCGTCTGTGGCTGAACCAGGGCCGGGTCTAGACAGGCATGTATGAGGGGGCAGCCACAAATCTTGAGGGGGCATTGTGCCTAACCCTAACCCTAACCCTATTTAGTTTGAGGGGGCACAACATTTATTTGAGGGGGCCAGGCCCCCTCTTGCCCCTGCCTAGACCCGGCCCTGGGCTGAACCCCAGTTAGTGTGGCCACTATATACTCTTAACATGGGTGCTGAAAAGCCGTTACACATTCAATGTGGCCCAGGCTTAACATATGTGTTGAAGGTTCAGTGTGTACAATTTAGATTAAAGGGGTCTATTGGCAGAAATTGAATATATATAATAATGTTTTCACTAGTGTGAGAAAATTATACAAATTGCTGTCTGCTTTACTCTTTATACTTTATATTTACATCAGGAGCGGGTCCTCTCTATGGATTTTAGACAGTAGCCCAATCTGGACAAACTAAACACCTTTAGAGTTTTTATGGCAATTGCCAGCTAACACAGATTCTCTTTCATGTTTGGAGGGGGAGGGAGAGGTGAGGGGTATTCAGCTGCAACACGCACCTTCACCACTAGATATCACTAGATTCTACATACTAAACCGTTAATAGGATGTGAGGAAAGGTCCGTAGGTTTTGCATAGTTTTTTTCTAGTAATAGAAACAATTCTCATTCTAATGACATTAACCAACAACACAACAACAACTACAACAATTATGATAATGATATTAATAGTGTTTTCTGAGAGCCCTCGTCCGCACTGGGCCTTTAGAATAATCATAACTCCACCGTAACCACCGTACACCCTTGAACCCCTCTTAGGCAATATTAAGGCGCCCCAGTTTATTTGTATAGTGTCTCTCTCTTGGTTGTTCAGCTTACTCCAGAGGTTTGATGATCAGTGAGATAGAAAGATACTCAGAGTAACAGCTTAAGCTTCAAAGAAATCCCTGGACCTGGTTATGACCTGTGTTTATCAATCTGCCACACTCAGATCATGGTGTGTGGCAGGGGCCTTACAGAGGAAGCTGCTACTCTCCAAAAGTATTCATGCCTGAAGTTTGTTATTAGTCAAATGTTTTGTTGACTGATTGGGGATATACATTTTGTGCACGATGTAAAAGGGAACAGCCTGCCAACAAAAACACAACATCTCTGAGGTACATTGTCGTGACCGGAGCATCATGAGATAGGTTAGCTGATAACATTTATTTCCAAATCCAAGTGAATCTTACAGGATGACTTCAGGGTGGTTGTGCACCAGGTCTAAACTAAGACCTTAGATGCTGTGGAATGAGCTCTGAAGGCAATTCATGCTAGACATCCTGAGAATATTGTTGCACCAAAGCAGGTCTGTTGTGTGAATAGTCCAAAATTCCTCCTCAACATGGTGCAGGTGTGCTGCCAGACAAGCTCGAGGTTGATTCTGCCAAAGAAGTTTTACCAGTTATTAAATCCACAGGTTTCTTTCATGTAGATGAAGATCAGATACTATTTTTTTAGCACTAATGCAGAAAACTAGGTCATTCCAAAGGGCTTATATCCTGCCACATGCTATAAAGTTTTTGTTATTGGATGTTAGCATTCACTTAAAAACTAACCCTGCTCTCCACAGTGTACTGGGATGCCCAATTGTGAAGAAAAGGAAACTAGAGGAGGCTGAGGCTGAGGCTGAGGAGAATCAATCCGCTCCCAAACGAAGGAACCAACCAGCCAAACAGGCAGTTGATGATGGCATCACTGCAGACAGTGAAGAAGAGGAGGAACAAAAAGAGAATGAAGAAGAGGAGGAAGAAGACCTTAAAGAGAAGAAAAAGGACAAAACAAAAAACAGGCTAGAGTCAGGTGAGTGAAACCGGAAAGGTTACCATGAAAAACTGCCTGTAGAGTACAGTAGCTATGGGGAGGTATTTCGTTATTTGATATAAATTACAGTTAAATATCCTAAGAAATAAAACAAACTAGTTATTCACTCAAAAGCTGAGATTATAGAAATAAAGTTGTGTTACAGAAGAAAAAATTAAAAACAAGATTTTGAGATAAAGCAATAAGCTGAGGGTGAAAACAAAAGTATATATATTTCTATGGTGTTAACAAGACATATGCCTGGAGCCAAGTCAGCTAAATGTTAATATGAGCATGTTAACATGCTAGTAATAACAACGTTAAAACGCTCCTTTTTAGATTAGATTAGATTAGATTAGATTAGATTTCTTTATTTATCCACACAATGGGGAAATTCACTTGTTACAGCAATAATAGAAAAACAGAATTAAAGTAACAGTGCCGAAGCACAATAAAAAAAAGATCACAATATGTACACTACTAAAACTACACATAATAAGAGTACAGAAACGAACAACCTGCAAAACAGACACTGTCCAAAAGCAGGTGCTGGGGATAAAGTGGAATGATGTTAAGTGTTATTGTAATGAAAACAAAAATATGCAACAGTAGTGACCATGATACAGAAAATAATTAAAAATAATTAAAAAGTAAGTGACCATAATATAAATAATACTACAAGATAGCATACTGGAAATATAAATATTGCAATGTAACCATTTTAAGTGACCATGATATAAATATAGATGTTAAGTGTTGAATATTATTGTGCATGGTAGTGAACTGAGTAAAACAAAAAAATACAAACATAAATAAGAAAAATAAAAATACAAATACAGCTATGGTGAGAGGTTTAGTGGAGATAGAGATAATAGACAGGGACTACAACATTATCAGGTGGTGCTGGTGTTGTAGAGCCTGACTGCAGCCGGGATGAAGGACCTGCGGAACCTCTCCTTCTTACACCGTGGGTGTAACAGTCTGCTGCTGAAGGAGCTGCTCAGGGACCCCACAATGTCATGTAGGGGGTGAGAGGTGTTGCCCATGATGGACGCCAGCTTGGCTAACATCCTTCTGTCCCCCACTTCCTCAATGGAGTCCAGAGGACAGTCCAGGACAGAGCTCGCTCTTCTTATCAGTCTGTTGAGCCTGCTCCTGTCTCTGTCCGTGCTACCCCCCCTCCAGCAGACCACAGCGTAGAAGATGGCTGAGGCCACCACAGAGTCATAAAAAGTCCTGAGGAGAGCCCTGCACACTCCGAAGGACCTCAGCCTCCTCAGCAGATGGAGGCGGCTCTGGCCCTTCTTATAGAGGGCATGTGTGTTGTCAGACCAGTCCAGTTTGTTGTTGAGGTGAACACCCAGGAATTTGTAGTTCTCCACCACCTCTATGTCCAATCCCTGGATGTTCACTGGTGTTAAGATGGATGCTTTTTTCCGGAAGTTCACGATCATCTCCTTCGTCTTGCTGGTGTTCAGCTGAAGCTGGTTCAGCTCACTCCAGCTGACGAAGTCTGTGATGACCGCCCTGTACTCCAGGTCATTCCCCTCAGGAACACATCCAACGATGGCTGTGTCATCAGAGAACTTCTGGATGTGGCAGTGTGTGGTGTTGTGGGTGAAGTCGGAGGTGTAGAGGGTGAAGAGGAAAGGGGAGAGCACCGTACCCTGAGGGGCACCTGTGCTGCAGAGCACCACGTCAGACACACAGTGATGGAGCCTCACATACTGTGGTCTCTTGGTGAGGTAGTCCGTTGTCCATGCAGCCAGGTGTTGGTCCACTCCCACGTTCTCCATCTTCACTTTGAGCAGTGAAGGCTGGATGGAGTTGAATGCACTTGAGAAGTCAAAAAACATGACCCTCACAGTGTTCCTGCTGTCCTCCAGGTGTAGCAGGGATCTGTGCAGCAGGTAGGTAACTGAGTCGTCCACCCCAATCCCAGGCTGGTAAGCAAACTGCAGGGGGTCCAGCTGTGTGCCCACCAGCAGTCGTAGGTGTCTCAGGATAATCCTCTCCATCGTCTTCATCAGGTGAGAAGTCAAGGCAACTGGCCTGAAGTGGTTCGGCTCCTTGGGGCGCGGCGTCTTCGGCACCGGAACCACACAGGAGGTCTTCCACAGGGCTGGGACTTTCTCCAGGCTCAGGCTTAGATTGAACAAAAACCTGATCACACCACAGAGCTGGTCAGCACAGTCCTTGAGCAGTCTTGGGCTGATACCATCCGGGCCCGGGGCCTTCCTTGCCTTGATCTTCTTGAGTTGGCTTCTCACCTGATCATCAGTTATAGAGAGGGGGGTGGAGGATGACTGGGGTGGGGGTGTGGGGGTGAGGAGTGGTGAGAGTCTCAAGGGGGAATGATGATCTGGAGATGGGGTGGGGGTGGGCTGGTGGGGGTCAGGTGTCGAAGGTGGCAGGCTGAGGAGGGGAGGGGGAGGGGGGGCTGGCCAGGAGAGGTGTGAAGAGGGGGCAGGGGGGGGGGGGGGGGGGGAATCAAATCTATTGAAGAACAGATTCAGTTCATCTGCCCAGTCCTTGTCCCCGCTGGGTTGTTGTCTTCCCACACCTTTTCCGTGGCCTGCGATGGTCTGCAGCCCTCTCCAGACGTCCCTGGCGTTGTTCTGCTCCAGCCGCTTCTCCAGTTTCTTCCTGTAGCTGTCCTTCCCCTTCCTGATCATCAGCCGGAGTTCCTTCTGGACTCTGCGCTTGTGGTGAATAAACAACGACCTGTGAAGAGGCTTGTTAAGGAGTGGTCTGAGGAGACCAGTGCTAGGCTCAGAGACTGCTTCGAGACTACAGACTGGGATGCACTCTGCAGCCCCCACGGCACTGATATTGACAGCATGACCCACTGTATCACAGATTATATTAACTTGTGCGAGGAGAACAATGTGCCCTCCAAGCTGGTACGGTGTTTTCCCAACAACAAACCCTGGGTGACCCCCGAGATAAAGACCCTGCTGAACGAGAAGAAGAGGGTCTTCAGTTTGGGGGACAAAGAGGAGCTGCGCAGAGCTTTCAGTGCATACATTTACCCCTGGGCCCTCAATTAATGTTAATATATGTGTGATATTAATATAGTGTAGCTTGTTATCATGCTAATGTTTGCAGCTAGCAGTAAACCGCCATTCGAATATTCATCCAGTGCATCTATGTGCAACTATTTCTCTATATCACATCCTTCACACACTGGCGACTGGACCCGCTCTACCTCCAGTAGCATAGTCACCCCCAAGGCTGTAGGAAATCATTCGCTTTTTCAAACACATGATGGGGCATTAGAGCTATATTCAAGAAACGATCATGCCCAGTTGAAAAGACAACTCAAAATATGGAAGAATGAAGTCTTAATATTATAAAAAATATTATGAGATAAAACTACGCAAAATATTTTGAGAAAAAGAAAAAAATGTTTAGGAAATAACCAGTAGGGAGAAACTATGAAGCCCCTTTGAATATAAACTATATTCTCAAAGTCGACCACTACAAACATTCCTTCTTCCACAAAAGAGGCAATGTCCTCAGAGTCTATGTTCTTTTTATTATTACACAAATTCGAATTTTTACTTAATGATGGTGCAAGATGAAAAACTATCATCAGAAGTTATAGCATACAGATAATAAAGGAGGCTGTAGAAAGCTGAGATACACCACAAAGTTAGTTTACAACACAAAGTCTGATAAATAAATGAATGCTTATCATTCCAATAATAGCTAAACTATATAGACACTAAATATCTTAATAACTTAGACAGCAAAGCATTACGCATGAAGCAGGTACTGAACTTCTTCCTATAACTCACAGTGGTAAGTGCAGTCTGAAGTCAAGTCTAGTAAATACAAAATATATAGATATTTGACCTATAGGCTCTGACCTTGCCACCCACCATACTCAGAGAGGCAGAGAGTCAGAAGCAATACATTATAATTTTTTGGTGAACTATTCCTTTAATTTCATTACTGCTGAATCAGTAAGATAGGGTCATCTATAACATATAATTTCAGTCACAATGTATATCTGTAAAGCTGCATTTGTGTCATAACATTAATGTATGATTTGAATCCACAGCAGACTGCTCACTGGTGACATCACAGGAATCAGAAACATCAGAAACTGCAGTTTATCTTGTGGCTGAAGACAGCAACAATCAAAGCATCACCTCTGAGACTTGGTATGAAGCTAGAAGTGAGAAAGCTAGTGAGGAAGTGAAGCAGGTAACGCTCTCTGATGATGATCATCATCAGGAGGAAACAGAAACAAAAAAGGAGGACAGTCAGCTGGTGACGAAAGACCACTCGTCAGAGCGACCTCAAGAAGAAACTGGGATTACTGATTTTAAAAACACAAAAGAGGAAGATGAGCAAGAAGAAGAAAAGGAAAAGGAAGAGCAGCAAGACACGCAAGAAAATACTCTAGAGGTGAGGCAGGCAGAGACACAGATGATAAACCAGAAAAACTCTGATCACCAGTACTCCAGTGGCGATTACAACCATCAGGCCAAAGTATCAATAGAGGTGCAGAGTAAGAGGGAGGACCAAGAGGAGGAAGAAGAGGAAGAGGCGGAAGAAGCGGAAGAAGATGAGGGAGAGGCGAAGGAGATCCACGAAGAGGTTGACACTCCTTACACTTTGAGTCCACACACTCAGGGATCAAATGCAGAGGTGTCACTGAGGGGAAAAAAAGCCATCACCCCCCTGACTGAGGAAGAGGAGGAGAGAGAGGAAGAGGAGGATGGGAGGCAGGGGAAGGAAGCATTAGAGGTGGTGGAGGAGGAAGAGGAGGACCAAGACTCGAGCAGAGCCTCTCTGACTACAGTTGTTATTGAAGTCCACTCTGACGAGGATGAAGGGGAGGAGGAGGAGGAGGAGGAGGAGGAGGAGGAGGAGGAGGAGGAGGAGGAGGAGGAGGAGGAGGAGGAGGAAGAAGAAGAAGGAGGGGAGCAGGATCGTGTCTCAGAAGGCTCAGGAATCACGGACGACTCAGAGAACTGGGATATGACTCGGGGGAACCTGGGGCTGTTGGAGCAGGCCATTGCCCTGAAGGCTGAAGAGGTGAAGGGGAATCAAGAGCCACAGAGTTCCCCAGAATATCATCCATACAGCAGCTCCAGCAAGGGCTCTGAGCCTGGAGCTGTGGCCCGACGCACCACTCACTACAGCAAAGGTATTCACTCTAACTACAACCAAACACATCTAACTTTGAGTGCTCTTGTTTGTTATACACCGTGAATGTGTTACATCAGGAATTCTATTACGGATTTCTATATTTGGTAAATGACATATATTAGCTTAAAGCATATCACCAAAACACGGCACATCGCTTTTTCTGTCCAGGGGTTACTGGCTGCATGTTACCCAGAGGTAAAATAATATGTCATCCCTTAAACAAAAACATTGTGTGTTATCTTAGGTATTTATAAGGGAACACTTTCTAATTCTGTGGACATTAAGGATGGAACAATCTGTTTTTAAGTGTGATTTAATTAATGGGTTTAAGAATAAGTCAATAACATTAACCATTGTCACAATAACATTAACCATTGTCACATCCTAGAGCAGAGTGACCGCAAGAGTAAAGCTGAATGTAATGCCATGGAATTGGAGGTGTGAGTGGAAGAGGCAAACAAACATATTGTTTAGCTACAGCAAACAAACGCGATATGGGAGAGTATAGGCTAAAAAGTAAATGCTGTGGGTAAAACAAAAAGAACAACAGATGAAATAAAGAGAATATGGCAGGACATAAGAAAGAAAATAACGAAAGAAAATATAGCTCGTAATAAAACCTCGGCAAATAAAACAGGTGGGGGGCTGGTGGAAGAGATGCCTCTGACCAATATTGAGCAGCAGTTCAGTTTCTGAAAAAAAACTTTCTCTCCGTCTTCTGCCATGCAGTCTCCTCCTTACCACAATAACTGCAGCCACTCTGGTAGAAATGCCCGATATTGCATATTCATTGAGGCAAACGTACTAAATGGACAGTGCTATTCTGCATTCAGTCTTCAGTGCGCAACATTAGTAGATCAGCTTGCATGTTATTTTGCGGGCGAAATCAAGTTTGCACATGTTTTGACACGCGCAAACCTTTATTAGATAAGGTAAGACCCTAAGTCCTAAATTTCGCCCATTCTATCTATCATATAACTAGCTACAATTCTCAGATACTATTTAGGGGTTGTTTGATTGATATCAAAGTATTGAAATTACCAATACTCATGGGCTTGTCAATTCTTGTTGAGTATTGAATCTAGTATTAAATAATGATAGTACTAAAAATAATAATAATAAACCTTATCTATGCTTTTCAAGACAAAGATACAAAGCGCTTTACCTGAATATTCAACTAGATCAATACATAATTCAATATTTGTTATTTGTTGTTATTACTAATTTAATTCATCATCCCTGCTGTCTTAATCATTCCTTCGTCTATTTAGAGAAGAAGGAAGTGAAGTGTCCGACCCCAGGGTGTGATGGGACCGGTCATGTGACTGGACTGTACCCTCACCATCGCAGTCTATCTGGATGTCCTCACAAAGATCGAATCCCTCCAGAGAGTGAGTACACATTATCTGTCTCTATAGATCTTTAACAGACAGTTAAAATGCTCTGATGACTCTATTCCAACATGCAGATCATTTATATTTAGACGTTATAAATGGTTTTGCAGCTTTGCCAGTAAAGACCTGGGTATTTATTTGTTTCTATTGTTAATATAATAACAGCCAGTAACGCAATGACTAGTAGTACCACTAGCACTTCCTTCTGTTATGGATTGAACTACTAGTAATTCTACTTTTAATGCAAACTTCTATACTTTTAATCAACACATTTTCGGTGACTGAGTGTGTTGCACAGCTTGACGTCTTTCGCTATACTTCTATTGATGTGAGACCATCTACAGTAAACTACTAACCCCTAACTCTGTTCTGTGTCTGTAGTTCTGGCCATGCATGAGAACGTCTTGAAGTGTCCGACTCCTGGCTGCGCAGGCCAGGGTCATGTCAACAGTAACCGCAACACACACCGCAGGTTAATAACACACCCACAGACTCACACACAAACATATAACACACGTTCAGGAAATCATGCGAAACACACACACATACAGGTGGGCCTGACTACCACAACAAATGTGCTAAGTTGAAAGTGTGTGCAGTATGCTTCTATGGCATTCCACAAGTAGAATTAGAATAGTTTATGCTTTGGTTTGTCAACATTTCAGTTTTCAATAATGATCGATACATAAAAATGATTTATGTGCCTGACAATAATAACTGCCATGGAAATTATCTCAGTGAATACTACTAACATGACTGACTGTCTTTAGAAGGTTAGCAATAACTTGAGCACCTGTCTGGGTACTGAGTGTTGACCTATTCATTCATTAAATCCAAACATGTGGATGTGTCTCCCCTTTGTCAGTCTCTCCGGCTGCCCCATCGCAGCAGCAGCTAAACTGAACAAGAACCAGGACAAGCAGGTTCATTTACAAGCTGCAGCCAGTGAACCCTCTTCCAACTCAGACAGAGTGCTCAGGTGAGACAAGATAGTTACCACCATTTCTTTACCAAGTGACGCTACATGTTGGTTTCTTTTCTGAACTCAGTTTATATTGAATTCATACATCTACTGATTGTCTATGTCAGTTCAGGGATAAAACATACCTACCAACTTTTCCTCCAGGCCCATGTGTTTTGTGAAACAGCTGGAGATCCCTCAGTATGGCAGCTACCGGCCCAACACAGTGACCACCACCCCTCGAGCAAACCTGGCCAAGGAGCTGGAGAAATACTCCAAGGTGTCATTTGACTATGCAAGCTTTGACGTTCAGGTGTTTGGAAAACGTATGCTCATTCCAAAGACACCCAGCACCGCTGAAACATCACCTAAAGCCTTCAAATGTAAGACAAATACACACCACCTGTACATTTGACTTGATCCAAATCAAGGGTAACACTAACTCTTTAAGCTTTTGTTTTAAATGCATATAATGTTTCTTCATAGAATGTTTCAATTTGAGGCCAGCTAATCATAATACAAATTCATATTCAAAGGAATTATTTTCAAGCATAAATTCACTAAACATAAGTTTAAACAATAGTTGAAAGTTTTTCTTCCTCAGGCTTCATCAATATTAAACGTATTTTGATGTATTCTCCTCTTGTTCTTCCTCATCGTTTGAACAGATCCTGGTAAAATTATATTATTTCATATCATCAGTATTTTATGGTTCTCAGTCTTTCTCAAGACCAAAACCCACTATTTCTAAGAAAATAAATGTAAAACTGATACATACAGACCATACATATGATAAAAGAGGCAGAGAAGGTGGTGCGGTGGTCTGTCATTCCAAATCAAACCAAACTGATGAGGTGGTTTCTGTGCGTGTGTTTTCTGCACCCTACCAGTCAGTATGAAGACATGACCGTTAGGTTGATTAGAGACTTTAAATTGTCCGCAGGTGTGAATAGGAATGGTTTTTCAGATTTAAACACACTGAACTTTAAATATACTGAATGTCGTAATATATAATATGTTGTATAATGCCAACGAAACATTTCATACTTTATGGCATGAATAGATATACTGTAAATACATATCAGTAATTGTTCTTGAAAGCAGATGGAAGAGCAGGAATTTAATCGTTTGTGTACTTTTATTTTTTCATTTATGCAGCCACACACATGCAGCCACACATCTGGTTTGAGTGTGGTTGTTTAGGGGCTGTGGCTTCTCCAGTCCACTTTCCAAAGTGCTCTCGAGCAAGATACTGATACAGATACTGACCCTGATCCTGTAAATGTGTGGTGACTTTGAAAGTTTCTATATAAAAAGAGTCCATTTACCTTTATTGTAACCATCAGCAGCTGTCAAGCTCCACAGAGGTCTGCTCTCTGTTCTTGTTCCGGTAGATTCACTATGCTCCACTCCCACAGCTAAAGCATTCCCCAAGGCCTCTTCCCCCAGTCACAGTGTGTCTGGAGGATTTTCCAAGAGTGCCTCATCCTCCAGTGGTTATGACTATAGCCAGGATGCAGAGGCAGCCCACATGGCAGCAACAGCAATCCTCAACTTGTCCACCCGCTGCTGGGAGAGGCCGGACACTCTCAGTGCCAAGCCCATGGATCCCTGCACCAAGGTACACAGGATCCTTTTTTACAGATTCTACCTCATCATCGCCCAACAACACACTCTCATGTTCTGTGTATCTGAACTATGTAGGAATCAGACATTGAAGTGGATGAAAATGGCACTTTGGACCTCAGTATGAAGAAGACCAAGAGGGAGGGCGTCCAGTCTCCAGAGCCTTCATCCTCCTCGTCTTCGTCCTCTCAGCACACTGGAGCTACCTTGCTTCAGGGCCACAATCAGCCAGAGTGGGAGGGGCCGCTAGACTTTACCAAACCAAGTGGAGTCAAAGAGGAAGACCATGAAGAGGTACTGCACACATCCAGTGCTGTGTGAATCATACACAATTGTTCTTATCTGTGGGTACAGATTTTTTAGCAATTTGAGTGTGTTACTTGTTTTATCTTTTGTCAGGTGGAATACTCAGCTCCCTCATACACTTCCTCTGATGGTGAGGAAGAACAGGAGAACCTGGAGGACAGAAAGTACCCTGGTGAGGTCACCACAACCAGCTTCAAGGTCAAGTTCCAGCCCAAAGACAGCAAAAAGGACGTTCTTGTGTAAGTCACAGCTTTTATAATACCTCCATTCAAAGCTGGTCTAATGAAAGACCATCATTCCTCTTTTCTTTTCTTTGTACATACTTTAATTAGATGGTATGACTGGAACATTTAAATAAAAAAATTAACATCACTCAACCAGAATAAAAATTATGAAGCCTGGTCATAATTCAGGTAAGACAAGCGCCAGCCCCTGCAGACGACCGTGGGACAGTCAATCAAACTATTATATACAAAATTTCTCCTCAGACCTCATGTTCCTGTCATATAAGAGAGACTATAATTTACTGGCACTTAAATAAAAGTGGAGTGCCTAAGAAGACCCCCAATTACGGACAGCCAAATTGAGTTGTTGTTAACTCATAAAACATCTGAGTCGTTCCCATTTCTACCATCCATTTCATATGACCTGAATACAGCTCGGAGTTGCCAATACTGAAAAAGAGATCTGAACTGACACTGTAGTATGTTTTTCTGGCACGTCACTAAAAGCACCATTTCCAAAGGCAGTGGACTGATCTGTAAGTGTTTGTCTTTGCTCAAGATGTCCCACCCCAGGCTGTGATGGCAGTGGACACATTACTGGAAACTACGCGTCACATAGAAGGTATGACCTGCACTGTGACTTGTAAAGGACGATCTTTGCATATTTGGTGTGTGCACTGACAGGTGATTTGTTGAGGTTGAAGT
The DNA here is from genome assembly GCF_947347685.1 of Pleuronectes platessa. NCBI lineage: Eukaryota > Metazoa > Chordata > Actinopteri > Pleuronectiformes > Pleuronectidae > Pleuronectes > Pleuronectes platessa. The sequence continues at coordinate 28,441,882 of NC_070631.1, forward strand.
ATGATGTCAATTTGACCTCTGCTCCTCACACTGATTCTGACTGGATTCATTGGACAGCTTTTTCCTATTTGAGGAGATTCCAGCCCCGTTAGATGTCTGTCCACTGTTTGTCATTCAGAACTCACTTCACATTGTACATAGTTAAGAAGGTGTAGTTACTGTAAGCACTGGATCATAACAACTTATGTTGACAGCACACATGATACAGTATAAGTATGTTATGTAGTCAGGAGATTTGGGGGTAACAAGTCCGTGTCTCAAAAGGTTGTCCTGCCCAGTCCTCTTCTGGGTCTCTAGTTCAGGTCAGGCTCTGGCTCTTCCCTTCACTCATACTCACACATCCTTTTCACAGTCTGGATTTCTGACGCTCTCTCTCTAATGTATCTTTCAGTCTGTCAGGCTGTCCTCTTGCCGATAAATCACTTCGGACCCTCATGGCTGCCCACACAGCTGAACTAAAGTATGTCTGCTTCCTCCTGTCTCTCACCTCCAACATGTTCACTGAGTCTGCAGCTACGTCTCTGTCCCTACTCTCCTTTACACACTGATAAACACCTTGCTGAATTTTCAACCAATTTAGAGCAGATTTCCAGCCAGATAGTAAAATATTCACAGTGTATCCACACATAAGACTCCTATTTTGCTCATACCATGTATGTATGTGACTAATACTTTGGTTGCGTAAAATAAGCATTCGTCATTATGATATATAAAACTCAACACAATGAAGAAAAAAAACTTTATTGTAAAACAGCTTTGCACCTCTGAATGGTTACTCTTGTTGCTTGAATTTAGCATCTCTGTCATTAGAATATCCAAAGGCCTGATCAGAGTCTGGGATTTTCTTCTGTTTAAACATGTCAGAACCAGGAACTTGCTGCAATATGGCAGCGGCAGAGACACATCTCATAATCCGGAAGTGGCATCTGTGTCTATTTACAGTGTTAAGTGGAAAAAACTAATGTCAACCTGCGGTGTGTTATAAATGAAAGCCTGTAAAGTGAGAGATCACTGTGTGTGTGTCTCAGGTGTCCAACTCCAGGTTGTGATGGATCGGGCCACATCACTGGAAACTATTCATCACATAGAAGGTAGAAGCTCCTCTCCTGTTAAGCCTGAAGCACCTACAGCTCCTCTGTACTGTCATATGCTGTCACTCACTCTCCCTGTTTGTCTCTCAGTCTGTCTGGTTGCCCTAGAGCCAAGAAGAGCGGAATCAAATCAACCCCAACCAAGGATGAAAAGGAAGACTCTGAGCTGTTGAGGTGAGCAACAGTAGATCAAAGGCAGATTACCATCATATATACTGAGCACACTTAATCAGTCGGTCAATTATCCTTGATCCTTTGCTTCAACTGGTGTCATATTTTAGTCTCATTTCATGCCACTGCTACGTTTTGAAAAACAGAACACAATCTATGTGATTTGCTAGGATTTCGGGCTGTGACGCATTATTTTCTATTATATGTATGAAGAGGGAAACAGTGCAAACTCTTCTGTGGGAAGATGGAAAATACATAGAATGATAGATTTGTTCAATTGTGATAAAGGGAAATGCGTGAGAGTAAAGAAATGCATGGTTAAGGTTAATTTACTGAAAGATCCAATAGAAGGTTAGCCTTTTCACATTGTAATGAAGACATTTTATCTAATAAATCATACACTCATTAGAGACGAATATCTTTCATTTTTTCTGAAACATACTAGGAAATTTGCATCTGGTTACGGAATGAATTCTTTGGGAATTTTTCTTAATCTCTGCTTTCTATAAGAGTTCTTAAGACAAGAGAGCTTATTTGGATTTCATGTCTATCTTTTGCTAACTGCTCGACACTTCCATCTCTGCTCCCTATCAATGAGTTGAACCAGGGTTTTATGCTTGTCACCAGGTGTCCAGTTCCTGGCTGTGACAGTCTTGGCCACATCAGTGGAAAGTACGCCACCCATCGCAGTGCCTATGGCTGTCCTCTGGCGGCACGTCGGCAGAAGGAAGGTCTTATTAACGGCACACCCTTCTCCTGGAAGTCCTTCAAGACTGAAGGGCCCACCTGCCCGACGCCAGGCTGTGACGGCTCTGGCCACGCTAACGGCAGTTTCCTGACACACCGCAGGTATCTGGGATGTCTGAGAGTTTCAACACTCAGAGAGCAGTGTTATCACAAACACAGTTTTATGTAAAAATACTGCACATTGATTTCAATCCATGGTAAGGCAGCATCATGCAGATAACAGGAGGCACACCAGCAAAAACAATCCCTCCCTCCTCCAGTTTGAATTGAGACCTGACAGACATCAGATCCAAACCTGGTTGAAATGACTACAAATCACATGCCACAAGCCCAGGAGTTGTTTTGTAGCTTCCCTAGGAAAGGAACTAAGACTGGCTGTTTGTCAGCCAGTCTTAGTCGGTACATACTATGGCAACAGAAAATACACTTTGTGATTGTTTCATAGTGGTTTGTCATAGGTTGTTCTCGCCAGGGTATAATGAAAACATAGGGAGGTTTTTCGACTGTGTTCACATTCATTGGTTTAACAACACAACAAAACAGTTTCTGTGGTTGCTATTTAATCCAATTTGGTTGATGAACAGTGTTTTTAAGTATTATCACCCTTGAAGGTACTGTATTTTCAAAGCAGGTGGTAGTAACAACAATGCTGAATCATGCTGTTACAAGTTAGCTGGTGAAACTACGTAAACATGAGTTTTATGAATTTAAATTAGGAGCCCCTGTTCCTTCAGTAAATAACCAGTGAAGTGAGGGCATATGTGCCAATGCTGAATTATCAACTTGGCAAAGTGAACAACTGATCTGAGCATCCAGACCTTAAAGTTCACCATATGTGAGATGGTTCAGTAGCTTTATGAGAAAAATGAAAAAAAACTAACAGACTTCTCATCCCTGAGAGATCTTGTTGTCATCCTCCATACAGATATGTCAGATGACAAAGTTTGTGTGTGTGTCAGCAAGAGAGAGAGAGCGAGAGCAGTCAGGAAGGGAATACATGCGATGCATGCAGATCCAATGTCGAATAATTTTTTTTTTGATAGAAAAATTTAAATCATTATGTGGTGGTCAGTGTTGATAGTGAGCAGGTGGCTACAGAAAAAATCTATATAAAGAAGAAGAGTACAATTTCAATCTGAAACCGTAGTGGGTCAGAGGTCAGCTGAGTAGGAGGTCCTTAATATGTGGCCCAGGAGACATTTGGGTTCACAAATGTTTGCATGCTTAAAGAATGTGGTCACATGCACACCTGTACATATCGCTGAACCCTTATGATCAAATATTTTAGGACGGATGTTAATACCAGGTCTGAACAGGGTCACAATGTCAGAAATAAGGGTCTTCAGGGGCTGATTATCAGCTTATCTGGAGATGGGGATCCAAAGAGAGATCACCTACCAAAAATACTTTTTTTACTGCTCTTATTCTGGGACAAAAAATAATTACTAGTGCACTGGAGCGTTTTGAGGTGTGTGTGTTGTGGGGAAAGTTATCCTTCATATGTCCCAATATAAATGACTAGTCCCTCTCACTATATATTTAAACACAATATTTACAGATATACAGAATGGTTGTGGTGCAGTTTTGTGATGAATACATGTGTTGGAGTGTAAGAGCTCTTGATGTGATCTCCTCTTAGTCTGTCAGGTTGTCCTAGAGCGTTGGCCAACAAGAAGAGAGCAAAGTTCCCTGGAGACGAGTACATCACTGCAAAGTTCAGAGCAAGTGATGGTAAGAGACAGTGTCCCTCCTGCTTATAGTATGTCACATGTGTATGCTAACTTTTCAAACTCATTCAAACAATGTCCACCATGCTTGTAAGGGAGAGTAACATTCAACAAATGACATACATTTAAATGCACTAAACGATTTTAGGGAGATGAGGGGGGATGCCATCTCCTTTAAACCAAAATGACCCAAAATGCCTCCCCCTCAATAACCTGCTAATTTTACCATCCACTCCAATAATCTGTCAATAGTGGAGGACAGGGAAATATGTGTGTGTAATCATCATAGTTATGGTAAGACATGTGTTTTTTGAATAAGAGCCAGCAACTACAGAATAAACAGTAAAGGGTCTAATGTTGATCCTTTGGAAACTCCACATTTAATAAAAGTTGTTTTATTATTATTAATGGAAATTCCCTTGATGAACACTAAACTCACATCATTTAAGATATCATAAAAACCAGCCTGGAACTCACCCACCTCTCAAATCTTTGCATTTAAATATCATGATCGATAGTGTCAAATGCCACACTTTGAATAGTGAAATGTAAACTCAGTTTTTTCTGTACCGTGGTTGTGTTTAACACAACAACAAAAAAAACTCTAAATGAGGCTCTACAAACCTTACTCCCTAGCCCGTTCACTCCGCTCTGCATCTGCCAATCGGCTTGTTGCACAACTGTTTGCTGTCCTGGCTCCCCAATGACATCAGGACAGCAGAAAGTCTATACATCTTCCGCCGTAAACTAAAAACAACTTCTTCCGACTACACCTTGGATAAAAGTTAATTCATTAATTAAATTAAATTAAAATTAAAAAGTAGCGATTTAGTAGCACTTACTGTATATGGCACTTACCTAGAGCACTTTCTAGTTTGGCATTCTTGAACAAAATTTTACTTTCTTGATTCTTGATTTGTACCCTCATGGCTGAATGCACTTATTGTAAGTCGCTTTGGATAAAAGCATCAGCTAAATGAAATGTAACATAATGTTCTCAGGCCACAGTAGCTAGAGTAGGCCGGCCTGATTTTCTCTTTCTTACCGTTGTGTTTACTCAGTTTTGGACAACGATGAGGACATAAAGCAGCTCAACAAGGAGATCAACGAGCTGAACGAGTCCAACTCAGAAATGGAGATGGATATGATGAACCTACACACTCAGGTGAGTTTAGCAGCTTGGCTCAAAGCACTGCTGCCATCAGCAAGAGGACAAAAAACATTTAAATACATCTAGGCGACACGCCGCTTAATTTATGATATTTGGAATTTTATCTAACAACTGTCTGAAGAGGCTCAAAGTGGTACTAAATTGAAAAAAATCCACAACAGCCCAAAGATAATTTTACTCTCATGATATCTATCTGACAGCATATCTATCAAAGTGTCGTGAAATCTTTCTGGGTATTTGTTTTACTCTCTGGACTCTGTCTGTCTCTGCTTCAGATCTCTTCAATGGAAAAGAACCTGAAAACCATGGAGGAGGAGAATAAGCAGATTGACGAGAGGAACGAGGCCTTGTTCCTGGAACTATCTGGCCTGAGTCAGGCCCTGATCTGCAGTCTGGCCAACATCCGCCTGCCCACCATGGTGATTAGACACAATGTTTACAATGAGTCACATCAGTCAGGTAGACTAGGCAGATTTTCTATTCTGCACGTATCTATAATCATATTGCAGCTTACATTAACTGCATCAGACTCAGGTTGGGTTAAACCAGAAATAACTATGTTTTTCGGGATCAGACAGAAAATTTTCTGAATGAACAGGCTACCACTGGACTTTTTTAACTTAAAGCTATAGCTGTAAAACCATGGAACATGTGATACATTTAATATGTTAACATCAGTGTGTGAAACCTTCAATTTTAGTGAATAAGTGTTTTTCTGTTCAACATACCCATGTGTTTAAATTCTCTGAGACACTTACAGAAATTAATACAAATTTGCAATAGTCCAGTTTTTTTTTAATGCGTTTTAGTGTTGAGACTAATTCTAATTTATATATAACCACATACCAGCAAAATATTATAAATCATACAATAGTATGGTAATTTTAATTCTATTATGTAACAGTAGAAAAAAAAAAAAAAGGCTTGTAAGATTTTGCACAAGCATGTCAGTAGCCGAGTGTGTAAGAGTGCTCTACAGTTTTTGTAGATTCTGTTTTCATGTAAGAACATATCTCAGATAAGAAAACATTGATGAATGAATCTGTATCACTGTAAATGGGTTGTAAGAAGAAATTTCTTCGGAAGAACAGTTGGTGAATGAGGCCCAGTGAACCCTTGACAGAGTCATTGTGGTAATGATTATATAGAAAAGATCACATTACGTTAAGTCAACATTTTACAAACATCACTGTTTAACATTTACCATCGACAGCAGCGACCTTCATTTCCGACAGTCTGTAGTCAGTCCAACTCTCTGCTCGCAGGACAGAGACAGAAGGAACTTGACACTTGCCTGTCCTGACTTGAAACTCCTGTGTGATCTGCAAAACAGCAACCTTTTCCCACGTCTGATTCAGCTTTTGTTTGTATTACTGAAGAATTTTAACAATGCCTTTCAGCAAATACAGTAAATGAGACAAAACTTACAGGACTAAAGACACTACATGAAATTCTTAAGGAGAAATAAATTCTTCATTCTGCTAGAACATATGTTTATTTGTTATACTATTCGTATATTTATAATTTTATTTACAAATAAATAAATAAATCCTAAAAATATATATATAAGTATGATTTAAGATTCTTCTTCTTAATATAATTCAATATAATTGTTGGAAGGCTTCACAATTCTGTTTTTACGACATTTATCATGAAATATTTTTCTTTTACATAAAAAGGTATTTATATGTATGCACATATACACACATACATGTGTAGTCATTTTTGGAATGTTATTTAAAAATCGACAGATTGAAAAATAAATGATTGTCAAATAATTTTTCATCAACTGACTCAACATTTGTTTTCTGACTTGTGAACTTGTGTGTGTGTGTGTCTGTTCAGAAGGAGCCGCTGTCAGGGCAGAACTTCGACAACTACGTGGAAACGCTGACTCACATGTTTACCAACAAAGACTGCTACCAGAACCCTGAAAACCGCGCCCTGCTAGAGTCCATCAATCAGGCCGTAAAGGGTATCGAGGTGTGATGGACAGGAAAGCAAGGGGGGGGGGGGGGGGGGTGGCTATGGCAGTGTCAACACCAATGTTTCATTCCATACACTTACTGTATGTACTTAATTCTTCTCATTCTGAACTTTTCCATCTGTTCTTTGAGTTTGTTTCTTGTTTGCATGTTGCTTTTACGAAGGTATGAGTGTGAACAGCTTCGAGTGTTTGGTAACACATTGGAATAAAACTATTACTGTACGAAGGTGGATACAGACAGGCAGAGTGCAGTACACAGCCTGAGCTGAGCATACGTTCTTAGTTAGTGAACATATCCCGTTTCCACACAGTAATGTTGATAGTATTCTATATGAGCATAGTGATGTTGCACCTACAAGACTAGTTTGTAGATTTATTCTTTCAATTGCTGTGTAACTATTTAAGTCCGTTGGAAATATTGGCATATTTACTTATTTAACTTTATTCATGTCCACTGTAACATATTTATGTTGGCTTATTTATATACATTATCTATTTATTTCTGGTTTTTTTTTTCCATTTCAAAATGCTACCTGAGAAGATTTTAAAAGGTAATCAAGAGAAAGTAATGATTTCCTCTGCATTGTTGAACAAAGAGGAAATATTTTAAGATATCAACTATGAATTGTTTTATATCTTATTATTTATTTAAAATACAGGGATCTTTTTAAGTGCAAATATTTTGTAAAAAAGTTTTTAATAATTTTCTAAAAAATAAATTTTTGGTGCTTATGTTTGTATGATTTTCCTTTTTAATTTCCACAAACTATTTTCAGTACATTGCAATACACTGTGAATATTGAGCTGCACATATTGGGTATTTATTTGGTGATGAAGAACAAAGTGATGGTGAATATTTATTTTGTATCGTCTATGTGTTAATGTTTGTGTATAGATTAGTCTTTAAGTTGCTCTTGAAATAAAAGTTAACCCACAGTGCATGTGGACTGGATTCATTTTGTTTGGGTGTTAACTCTTAAAATGCTTTTAACTCATGCCCGTTTAATACAAGTTGCTGTAGTACAACAGCTATTCTTGCTGTATATTTTTGTGGTTTACTTATTCCCAAAGGTCAGTTATAAATGGTACATTTCTATTATTGTTTAATTATTATTTCATATATACAATGTTCTCTGGTCTTTTGACCACTCAAAGTGCTTTATAATGGGCCACATTCACCCAATCACGTACTGATAATGCAGCATGAGAAGCATTTTGGGGCTCAGTGTCTTGCTCAAGGGCCAGGACATCCTGGGCTCCTTCCCAGCATCATCGCCAACTTTGGAAAAAAACACAAGAAAAGAAGCACACAGACAGAAGCCATTACCTGCTAACGAGCACTTCAAACCATAGTAGTTGAAATTAAAGCTGGACATTACAGCTCTGAGAAATCGTAACACACTTCTTACATCCTATTCATCATATCCTTTGGCTACTTTTCTACTGGTGTCATTTTGCAGTCTCACACCTTGACTTCTGAGGCTGGTGCAGATGTTTGAGTGCACAATTGCTCCAACATGTTGCACCTTTGTGTCAGTCTACTGGCAATTTGAATTCTGTTTTTCATGTGAGGATAAGTACGACTGACAGTTTTCAGTGTATCAAGTATCTACAGAATCAAAACAGAGGAAAAAATTAAAATCATTAAGTTTTCATTTAAGTACATGAGCTGCTATTAATAACAGTTTGAATGTGAACATAAGGTGAACATGGCCCTGGTCTTACATGTTATTGGATCATGATCACATTTTGTGGTACAGACAATCGTCATTTTTATACACTGTGGCTCACTTGTTTGAGGAGTGGGCAGCATCAGTGTGTTGTTCGGGAAAGGATTCAAAGCCCGCTAGAAGATCATTTTATTAGGTTTAACTTAAACTGAAGTTAAAGGGAAGCATGAGATGAGTGAAGAAAACCACAAACCAGGAAGACAATGCCATTTACTCATTTTAATGGTTAAAAAAATACTTCTTTGACGAGGGACCAAAACAATTATGGCCACCAAAAGATGACAGGTGGAGCAAGATAAGATGAGGTAAATGTTTTTGAGGAGAGAAAACAAAAAAGGCACAATTCACAATAAATCATGCCCCCAAATTCATAATAACAATAATAATCATAATAATTATAATAACAATAATAATAGCAGTACAACAACTAAAATCTGAATTTCTGCAACAACCAAAAATTCAGGCCAGTCATTATACAAGGCAAGCCTGATAGGGTCCTCCTATGTGCTCTGACCAAATCAGGCTTCTGTCCACTGAGCCTGAGTCCTGTTGCTGATACTGTACACAGAAAGCAGTACGGCAGTGCACAAGGACTTCAACATGCTATCTAACCACCAGACATGACACGCAGAGTTTGGAGGGACCGATGCAATCGTCGTGGCAGAAAGCACCACAGCCTTGGCACATGATCATGGCTTTGAGGCGGCACGAGCACTTGAGCGCCACCTCCTCAGCTGTACTGTCAGCAAAGGCCTGGATGCTAAGGGTGGTCTGGCTGGAGGTCAAGCGGGGACGCAGCTGGAGCACACTATCCGTCATGCTCCTGGAGAAACCACCATTGTCCATCACTGACACATTGGCTGTGTAGCTTACTGCTCCAACACTGCCCGCTTTCTTGGGCAGCTTCCCATACAGTTGGAAGGGAAGGGAGGAGGAAGAGGAGGAGGGTGAGGGAGAGGAGGAGGTGGAGGGGGAGCCAGATGAAAAGGAAGCTTTGCCATGCTCCTTTTTAGCCATCCTAGCAAAAGTCATCTCCATATTGAGGAGTCCCTCCATTGCCCCTCCACTAAGGAAGCTTTCCACAGAGCTCACAGGCTCTTTTTTGGTAATACTCATGGGTACAGTGGGGGAGGATTTGGCAAGAGCCTGGCAAGAGGGTCGTGCAGCATCTTCATTCTTTATGGTAGGTGCAGGAGAAAATTGCTGTTGTTGAGGGTGGAGGAGCTGAGACGGTTGGGGCCGCCAGTTGATCTTAATAGTAGGTAAAACCTCTGTGGGACAGGTGTCTGCATGAGGGGGGGATGGCCTATTAGGCATAGTCCGGTGGGAGGGCTGGGGCCTGTCTGGAGTGGTCCCTGTTGAGGGCTGAGGGCCACGGGAGTCTTTGATAACAGCAGACTCCACTGTAGTCTGGGAGCTAATGTCTGTCTTACTTCTGGAGGACAAAGCACTGAAGGAGGAGGGTGGCAGAGAAGTGATGACTGGGACAGCCCCAGGGGCCTGCTGAGATTGATGCTGTGATACAGCTGGGGCCTCCATTAGACACGAGACTGGATGGCCTATAGGAGACTTGTTGTGGCTCTGAGAAAATGCATTGAGTTCTAAAGCAAGAGACTGGGCTGACACCTCAGGCCTGTGACGAGGCCCAGGTATCCTGGTTAGTTGTGGCCTGGGTTGTGCCTCTGGCAATCGGCTAATCTCCAGCCTGTTGGCAGAGTGTGAGGGTAAAACTTTCTCCAGTGGCAGGCTACCCTGCAGCAGCTGAGTGACTAAAGGGTTGTTGGCCTCCACACTCGACACTGGTCTGACTGAGTTGGCCAATCTCTTGGAGGCAGCTGCTGCAGTCAGTTGAGTGACAGAGGGCTTTAGGCCTTCACAGCACTCTTCTTCAGCAGAATTCTGTCTGGCAGTTCTGCCATCATCTCCAGGTTCAATTTTGACCACAACGTTGCTATCCCTGAGGCCTTGTGGGAGGGCTTGGGGAAGTGGCAGGTGGTTGTGACAATGGGAGCGGCTCTGTAAAGGGTTAGACAAGTTGCTGGGGAAGCAAGGCATAATGACGGTCTGACCTTGGCGACCAGAAACGTGGGCCTGGATGACCGGCTGCTGGTTCTGAGGAGAAGGGCTGCAGCTGAGCAGTTGGCTGTTTCTCTGGGTGCTCAGTGTGGGGCACCAGTCCTGGTCAAGCTGCGGCTGCTGCTCATCTTCCTGGCACTCATCCTCACAGTCTGAAGCAGTTTCTGTGGAGTCGCTATGTGTCCCCGCCTCGTCTTCTTTATCTCCTCCGGAGACAAAATTCTGGGTAGACGATGTGTCTGTAAGTTGGTTCTCTAACACTGAATGAGAGAGAGGCTCCTGGGCGTCCATATGGTGGGAACCATGCTGGATAACACCACCCATTCCAGCCTCTTTCCCTTGTTCCTTATCTATGGGCTGACAGGAACTTGCCAGCGTCTGAATAACGTCCACACCTTGAGCCCCAAATCTAGGGAGGGAATCTGGGATTGAGGTTGGGGCCAGTGGGATTTTTTCACAACTCTTATCTGACCTCTCTATGGGGACAGCGGCAGACTGGCCTTGCCTGGTCGGCTGGGCAGCCAAAGGCTCAGCTACAGTGTCTACAGCTACAGGCTCTGGAGAAGGCTTGACAGCTATGTTATCTGTTTGCCCAATACAGGTTCTCTGAACACTGGCTGATGTTGCTTCTATTTCCTCTGTAGCCTCTGGGCCCCAAGCTGCCTCCTCTTGAGGAGGGCTTGGGGTTTGTAAAGGCTCCAAGGACATGGATGTTAAGGTAGAAGATAGGGAGGGCTGGGGTGTGGGATCTACACTGAGACGCAGTAGTTGTGTTCTAGACAAATTAGCGCCCAAAGACGATCCCTGCTCCTCCTCTCTGCTTCCTGCTCCTCCTCCTCCTTCTCTTCCTCGTCTTCCTCCTCCTCCTCCTCCTCCTCCTCCTGGCTCGATAGGTCCTGGATGCTCTTGTGCTCTTCGTCTGTTGCTGCTATCCGGTAGCCCAGAAGCAGGCCGCAGCCTGACTGCGGCCGGCCCTGCCCCCTCGCCAGAGGCTGCAACAGCAGCAGCGGCCTCGCGCTGGGCCCGGGCTTGTTGGGCACGGGCTTTGATGTCTGCCAAGGTGCGTGCGCCCCCCGTCCCCGACCGCCGAGAGCCCTCACCGGGAGGCACGATCCGTGGGCAGATCTGGTAGGTGGGGTGCCCTTTAACCCAGGGAGGTTTGATTCTGGACAGTTGGATCTGGGACAGACACACAAGGACAGTGAGTACCACCTATCCTAAGGAACAACTTATTTCAGAAAAGCCAAATCAATTTTGTGTGAAGGTTTATCTCACAAAGTCTTACCCGGATAGGCGGCACCTTGGGTTCTTCTGTTGTCGGCTGCGGCTTCTCCGAACAGACACTGTCAATTGTGGTACGAAAGGACTGACGGTCGTCGATCCGCGGCCTCTTTTCGGGGAAGCTGGAGAAGGCCTGACTCTCATCTGGCCTTCTCTTCTGCTCCTTAAGCTGAGCATTGGGTACAGTTGTGCTGGCTGGGCTTGCCGAAGGACTGCTCTCTCGGCTGCTGGTGGCGGTACCCCCTGTGATGGAAGTGACCACTGAGGCAGTATCATCAAGGGGATCGGCTGCAACTGCAGCACTGGAGGATGCTGATGAGGATGAAGAGGAGTCTAGACCTGCGGCAAAAGCTCCTTGTTCATCTGAAGGTGAGGAGGGTGAGGAGGCAGGTGAAGAGGCAGATGAAACGGAAGAGGAGGAGGAGGAAGGGGATGAGGTGGAAGCCAGGACAGGTGCAGGCTCTTCAGGGAGTAGACAGGCGGTAAGTTCAGGCTCCTCATTTGCACTGATGCCAGTAGGGCTGGGAGTGGGAGTAGGCGTAGGAGATGGGGCTGGCAAACACACTGACAACTGATTGGGTGAGGGCTTTGGCTCAATGAGGGCACTCTCAGATGGAAGCTCCACACCAAACTCTGCCTGCAGCACCACCTCTCCTTGAACCATTGTATTGTCAGACATTGGAGAGGCAATAGAGTCAGCTGAGATGTCCACTGCAACACTACTCTCAGTTGCTTCTTCAGGCTGTAAGGTAGGAGCAGGGGCCTTGCATAGGGTCCTGCGTGCCCTGCGACGCAGGTCAGCCCGCGTGCGTCTCCTCATCCTGCCATCTCTCCTTCGTCGACCTACGCTGCGTCTCTTGGGAGCACCAGTTGCGACAACAGCAACATCACTGTCGAGCACACTGGCTGCAACTTCATTGGTTTCACTCATGGTAAGCTTAAGGGACTCCTCTCGTGTCAGTCCAGACCTACAGATACAAAAACTACAGTTAAGTACATTATAAAAACAAGACGCAAAATGGCCATGATTGATTAATCCTAACCCTAGTCAAAGTACAAGAAAATAAGTGGCTTAAAACTAAATGACTGTCTGCAATGATCAGTTTTAATGTGGTGGCTGATCATAGCACATCAAGACTCTAAATTATACTACTGATACTTTTGAGTGTTTAATGTGCAATAAACTACTAATAGCTTATTTAACTACTTCAAGTATGACCAAACCCCTGCCATGAATGTTGAATGAACAGTAAAATCAGACTTACTTTTGCCCGTGGTATTCTTCAAAGAACTTTTCCTTCCATGCCTCAACCTTCTTCTCTTTCTCCATCTCCTGTCGAAAACGCACCTGCATCTCATGGGTGAACTCACCTAAAAAGGTTCAAGCACATGTAAAGATTACTCTACAGGAAACTGTAAACAAATACAATAGTTAAGCTTGGCATTAACCAAGTGACTTTAGAAATGTTCATTTCTGCCTCACACTACACGTAAATAATCTGAGATGAAAGTAGAAGCTCACGATTTATGTGCTCACACTGTACAGAACGATTGTCTTGCACAACCAAGCTCAATTGGCTCCTGATCTGGACTGGTATTCTTGTCGAAGAAGAGGTCGAAGTTTGTTTGCTAAAAATTCTCACAAGGGAGAAACATTCTGCCTTGATCAAGTCTTTCATTCTACTTGACAAAAAAATTTAAAATAAAAAGCATCACCATTTGGATACACATAAGACATGGGCATTTTTATAAACTATGTTTCAGGCTACTGTATTGTAAAGAGATCACTACCGACACACTGATTGTGATTCTGTAGGAACCTTCCACACCACAAAGTGAGCTTTTCGTTTGAATTCTGCTGCTGGTATTTATGATTTCCTCACCTCCTTAATTTACAACCTTTTTTCATCTACTTCTATCACTTGTACAACTTCAAAACATTCCTATCACCAACTCACCAAGAAAACAAGACCAACTGTGAGTTTCATGATAAGACCATAACATTTTGGCACTATCCAAAAGCATTCTTATAGATCTGTATATAGACTGATCCAGAATTTTCAATGTCACCCATGGCAGCCATTTATCAAATTGTCAGTGCTTTAAGATAAGAATATTTAACAGGGTTTAACATGTTGAATTAATTTACTATACATGGCTCTTGGGAATAGCCATTTGGATAATAAATGTGTCTCCTTGACTTATGTTTTATATTCTTGTTTTTATTTGTTTTTCTTTCTGAAGCACTTAGTAACAGCTGTTTAGAAAGGTACTATTAATGAAAATCTATGTTGGCCGCCATTTTGCAAGATGGCAGTCGTAAGAAAATTGGAGTAGTCTGATACCATTTAGTCTGACCAATCACTTACCTTCAGCCAGCCTTTCCTTCCAGCTCTGGGAGGCATGGGTGAAGAACTCGTTATTTAGAGCTGAACTACTCAATCTGGCCATTCCATCAGGCCCAATCTGAAAAGTGAGAGGCTTCAATGAACACACAGTAGGAAAACAATCAAATGTAATTAATTAATCTCAGAAATTGAGTGGCCTGTATCATAGCGTAACTGAGCTTTACAAAAATTATATTATGCAAAAGCAAATATACAGAACAATTGAACTACAATATGCAACCTGTCCTCATTTGCACACCATTCTCACACGAGGCGGTTTTGCACCTGAACCTGACATTTATGTTGCACACAAATATTGTTTTTCTTTGTCATTACTCATTCTAAGTTGCATGATAAGAAATACCCTGGGTTTCTATATATCTAAAGCTGTATATCTAATCTATTTCAAACTTGATATGTGATACAAGGAATTGCAGTGGAGAATTTGGTCCAGTTTAGATAAATGACATTACAAAATACATATAGAATAAATAGGCAAATGGTGATCTGTAGCAGCAAGGGCTGGGAACCATCAATGTGACCAAAACCCTGGGTCAACATTGGTCCAAGCATGATCCTCAGGACAATAAGCTACAACCAAAAAAACTTGCCCTCAATCATCTACAGTAAATGGACTGCATTTATATCTATATAGCCCTTTTCAGTCTTAGACATCACTCAAAGCACGTATACACATTCAGACAGCACTACTATGTGGTATGTTTTCATTTTATAACAAATTGACACTCAGGCATTAGGGGCAATTTATGGTGTCTTGTCCAAGGACACTTCAGCATGTGGACTGGAGGAGCTGGAGGACCACCTTCACTTCCTGAGCCATAACCAGCATACAGTGTATGAGTATTTTAGACAAACACCAACTAGTGTGGTGCTCTGTCATCTAAATTTATAATCACAGCAGAACAACTTCTCTGCACGAGTGCTTGAAGTGAAACCAAACTTTGTTAAGACAGTTCTTTATTAGGGTATGCAACATAAAAGCCTGGGATAAACAACAGAAAAACCACATACTTGTCGGTCCACCTCTGGCAGCAACTGCAGCAGCTGCTGCTGAGAGTGTGTGGGAAAGGCTGAGAAGGTCCGCACATTGATGAGGGCTCTGATGTTAGTGTTAACCAGGATTGAGCCTGGTGTCTCAAAGTCTACATCCACTCCTCCTCGACTCCTCTTCATGGGCCCTGACGCAGAAAAAAAACATGTTTACTCAGACAGCTTCTGAAGCAGTGTGCAGGTCCATGGAGTCAGTCACCACACACAATACTTTTAAAATCACACAGCAAAACATTAATATTATATTAGATATCCGGCCCTCAGATAACTGGTGAGAGAATTTACTTAACCTTTATTTATTGTAGTAACAGTGTGCTTTCTATCTTCTCTAAGTTTTTTCTGCTGGTTGTCAGTCAGTCAGTTATGTCTGTAAAATGCATCTCGAGAACTGTTCAACTTATCAGCTTCACAATTGGGAAGTGTATTTTTAAGAGCGCTAAAAGTGCAGTGTCAAATTTGGTGCGATTTGTAAATGGCTTACATTCAATATTGATACAAATTTGTATAAACAGACAAACTGCGGCTTGCAGTCAGTGGGGCTGGGGTAGCATGGCCTATTAGGCAGTCTGCAGACCAAGTTGAACCTGCCTTCTTCTACATCCTCAAATATCATACTGCAGTGATTGGCAACTGGTCCACCAGTAATAAAGTCTAGACCGCCAGGTCATTTAAATAATTTGATAATTTGTAATTTACCATATCGGACTGACTCAGGTGTTGCGAATGCTGATCTTTGTCATGGCAAAAATATTCATAGAATCACTTGCTGTTTGAAAATTTCCCTTTAAAGTAAAAGCAAAATGTTATTTTTGTATCTAGAATGCTTTATATTAAGCTGAATTACAGAGCTTTTATATAACCGACATGTTATGTATGAAAAAATAACATCAGTAAAGTAAATCAATCTAAGTTATATAAAAGCCATACACATGAACAGTAATAAACAAAACTCAGCTTCATTTTATAAAAAACACTGAGTGGATGCACAAAAGCTGAATGAACTCTGCACCATAGACTGTTCTGCAAACAACAACCAGCACAGAAACAATAAAAATAGAGTATATTGTAGAACTGTTTGAGCAGGACTCACTAATGTCAATGACAAATTCTGTGGTCGCTGCAGAGCAAAAATATAAAAACACATCTATTATTCACTTTATTAAAAGAGGAGATTAAAAAAAAGAGTTTGTTAAGAGCATTTCATCTGCCGAATACTGACAGAAATCTCTGTCTGTCTTACAGTTTCAAACAGGAAACTGCCATCAGCATTACCACAGGCCAAGTAAGAAGCCCAATGCAAACAGACAGGCCAATCAGAAATACAGTTTCTGACTTTCATTTCTGCTGTGTTGTTGTTCTAGGGACAAAACAGAGGTCCTTACCTGTTGGGACATGCTCTCCATTTACTTTAAGAGGGGTGAGGACAACACGAGGCATCATGACTGCTTTCTTCCTCTGCCTCCCTGACTGTAGCAAGCAGGAGGAGATAGTTAGTATATACAGTAGCAAATTCCCTTTAAAGATCCAACTGAAACATGTGGAAGATTTAACTTATAACTAGAATTGTCTCACTGTCAAAAAAGGGCAACCTGAATGACACTGTAGAGCTGATCAAACATTTTTGGGAAATGAATACATTTAAAATGTCCATCGTAAACTTCATGCAGGGTGCTGACCTGTCTGGATCGGCTCAGTCTGGTCTGAGTGTGTTGAGCATGTTGGCTCTGCTGTATGTCTGTGCGTCCCTGCTGTCCTGCTGCTCTGCTGAGGCGGGTCTGAGGCTGGGTGCTGGGGGCCTGAGGCTCTGTGGAGCAGGAGGTGCTGGACGAGCTCTCATCCACCGAGGCTTAAGTCAGGAACAAATACACTAAGGTAAATTCTCTCACACATTTATGACAGATGCAAGTAGTCTATGAACATTTACAAGATAGGAATACACACTTTGGATTCACATGATAAAGAAAACATTGAAAACATTTCCACACCTGAAAACGCATATCACAGGGCCACTCAAGTCTAAACAGGAAGGCTATATACTGGGAATTGTCAGAGATTGGTAATAATCGTTTGTCTCCCCTGCATGTAAACAGTTGTTGTGGCATTGAAGTAGCCTGAGGCTCATGTGCTTAAGGCACTTCACAGCATAGCTCAGCACAACTATAACCTCTACAGGATGCATCATTGTTCGATATAATGAAACAGTAACTGAGGTAGGGTGTTACCGTCATTGTCTCCGCTGGCGGCAGCAGTGGTCTCAGTGGAGTCACAGCTCTCCTGCCCAGTGGCCTCAGAAGGGCCAATGGGGACAGAAGCCGAGCCTACTGCAGGGGTGCTGCTGCTGGAAGCTAGCTGGGAAGTACTGCCAGCCGCCTCAGTTGATGCCTCTGACTCTGAGGTGGTCTTTGTCCACTGGAGGGCGTTCTTCTACAACATGTCAACAGTAAAGTTATAAGTATCCTCTTCTTCTACAAAAACACAATTTTCTCTGCATGTGTAAGGAATATGGTTAATAGTGAATGTACTAAATTAACAAATATATCACTCATCTTCAGGCTTTCTTACATCGGTTATCCCAAAAATACAGAATAGTTGATAAAAAGTCTGCATTTGGTTTATAAAGCTACTAATGGTCTAAACCTAGAAAAAAAAAAAAAATCACAGATCTCCAGATTCCACAATTTACTCCCATGTCACTTAAAGGAATCCTTAACGGAAAAATTATATATCACTCATTATCTACTCACAAAAATTTACGTCGTTAAAATGGGTTTGCGCTAACGTCGTTAATGACGCGTTTAACTGACAGCACTAGTATAATATGATATGACTCTTGACAGTAAAATAAAGTCACAATCAAGAGGCAAATTAAGTGTTGAGTGAAGAGGATTGTGTTTGATTACCTTTAGGGTGAACAGGCTCATCCGTCCGGGCAGCTTAAAGAAGATGCTATTCTTAACTCTGTCCCCCCTTACCTGAGAGTGCAGCATTGTGACCAGGCAGGCCAAAGGAGCTGTTCCACTGTACACATACATACATACACACAGAGAGACAGAGGTACAGAGACAGAGAGAATATGATTACACACAGTGGGTCAGACTAAAGACATTAAACCAAAGGTTTAGGGTTGTGTGACAATACACTAACATGATGTTTGGAACATAGCAATTTGAGATCTTTTTCAGGTCTTAATAAAACATATATAATATACTATACATATATAATTTCTCGATTCTTAGGTGCATCGAGATGCATAGACACAAGATAATGGATTTATGTTCTCTGCTACATGAATTTTTTTGCAATGTCCCGCCGCTGCATAATTCTGACTACCGCTGCTCCAGGAGGAGAGGATATTATGTTTTAATTCTAATGTCAGACTGAATATTCTGAAGAATTTAAAGTTCATTGGTCTTTGAAAGGGTGTAGTTGCAGGATTATGATCTAATATTGTTTTTTCATTGGTATGAAATTGTTTCAAACTGATGACAATATCATTTATCACAATCATCACTCCTGAGTGTGGTTTTTGAGCGTGGTTTTTGTTAATCTTCATCACAGAGAAAAGCGTGTGGGTGAACTTGACGGGACAGGCACTGGAATCTCTGGAACGCTGGAAAAATAATTTAATAGCGCCAAATACTTGGCAGGTGAGGAGGGGCGCTCACTCCAAGTGCATCTAGCCGGGCATTGCGCATTGTGGCTCGGTCAGTGGAGCCCGTGCACTCCGCCTGGCTCTCTGTTCTGCGGGGCTGTGTGCACCCTGGCTTGGCTAGTGGAGCTTTTGCATGCCGCCTGGCTCTCTGGCCGGAGGGAGATGGAGAGAGAAAGATGGAAGGAAAAAAAGAGAGAGATAAGCCTAGAAGACATGGTGAACTTATGGGGAAAAATTATTTAATATCATCAAATACTCTGCAAGTGAGTGCAGTGGAGATGAGCCCTTGCTCGCTCTGTGTGTGTCTAGCCGGGCATTGCGTACGTTGCTCGGCCTATGTAACCTGTGCACGCCACCTGGCTCTCCCTCTGCGAGTGGAGAGGAGTGCACGCTCGCTCTGTGTGTGTCTAGCCAGGTATTGCGCATCGTGGCACGGCCCACATAGCTTTATCAAAAAAAAGTTCGGTCCTATTTACTGGCGGGCCAGTAAAGATAGACATTTGATATGTTATTATATTAATGCGGGTGATATATTTAAGTCAGTAGGGGGCTACAGTGCCTCTAGTAAAAGAAAGTTTGTCCGGAGCCATCGAAAAAACTCTGAAGGATTCACCGACAGATGCAAAAATGAAAAAGACAAAAGGAAAAACAAATATCTCAGGATGAAAATGTGGCGAGTTGAAGACACCGACAAAGGTGCCAAGCGAGATTTGGTGACAAAGTCCAACGTCTGTGTTGATGTGCTGGAAACAAATACACGTAATCTCTGCAGTGGTATAAATACCTTATGTCCTGTATCTGCCTGTTGCAACATCCCTTACCTGAACCCCAGAGAGATATCTTGGTTGTTGTGATCGGTCTGAGCGAAGAATCTCCTGCTAAGTTGCTAATTAGGGCTGTGTTTGGCTGCTAATTTCCCAGAATGATTTGATTCCAATTCACAAGGTCTCGATTTGATTTCAATTCAGCTAAGGATATTTGAGTTGCTTGGATATGAAAGAGTCTCCTCGAACTAAAGCTGTTAACTGCTTAAGGAAACCTCTTACATGGTATATTACAAAAAAATATTAAAGGGGACATTATTTTTGGTCAAAATTCCACAAGGATAATTTAAAACAGCACCCTTTTTACCCTGTCTAAAACAGCCCTCCTCAGATTGACCTGTTTTGAGTGCCCCGCCCCCCTCACCCCCGGTGAGCCTGGCCGCGAGAGCCCCAGCTCCCAGCAAAGCCCTGCAGTGGGAGCAGTGGGAGCTTGAGCTGGCGCAGCATCCTTCCACACTGTTGAGTCAACATTTAGAGGTGTCCCAGGGGTCCCTTGTTTATGCGGCCACTTAACGCTAGGATGAATTTCCCTAGGGTTCGCGAGCCTGGCTCCCCGGCTAGCGTTAGCTCGCAAGCTCACCAGGCCGGTGGAGCCCCGCTAGCAGGGTTTCCCCCAGTGCTTTATAGGCCTGGCGGGCCGCCAGGCTAAGCGTTGCTTGTTTATTTATTTAAAAAAAAAATAATGTTATGCACCAGAAACATGATACCAAAGACGGTATTGCGCTTTTAACCGCATCTGTTGATACGGTTGAAACCGCAATGGCGACATCTTATGGTCAGTATGTGAACACATAAGGTGAGAGGTCAGGTGTATTTTTCCATCACCTGAACCTCCAAAACCACGACCTGTCTCTACCACGCAACAACTTTCGCAACGGTAAAAAAAAAAAGAACCTTGGACTTTTTCTTTTTCCGGAGTCGGGGGAGCACTGGAGGAGACGATGAGGCCGCTTGTTCACCCCCAGGCCAAGCGGAGAGCATCGCCAGCGAGCCGACCGAGCCGCGGCTCGATGATGAGGCAGAGCCAGAGCTAGTTAGCGCGTCGGATGTTAGCACGTCGGAGCAGCCTGCTGCGAGCCGCGATGGTAAACATCGAAGTAGCGGATTTAACCCAAAGTGGTTAGGTGACCCTAAATTTAGCGGATGGTTCTACAAGACCGAGTATGGTAAGCATGTTTTGTACTATTAAAATATCAACAATATTATGCTCGCTAATTTCATATTGGTTTTTAATTTTGCTATTAAATTCAGCATTAGATACGCTTTGTTTTAGCTGTGGCCTTTTGTGTGTGTCGTTCTTAGGTATGTTTTGCCGGGTGTGTCGTAGTCACCGCCAGAGGGCAACACAAGGATGCTCAACGAGAACTTTCATTGAAGCTCCTTGTACTACGTTCAGGCAAGATGTGCTAAACGCACATATTGGGTCTCTACACCATCGGACAAGCATTGAGATGGCCGCAATCTTAAGCAAAAGTAAACAATAGGTGGGTTTAAATGCTTTTACTGGCTGCTAAAACATGAAATTTCCCACCATACAAATTATGGAGCCTTGCTTGTGGATGAGTCCACAGATATGTCCATGACCAGGCAATTGGATATACATATTAGGTACTACTACAGTACTACTAATTTTACAATGATAAATCTGACCTTATGCTGGATAAATGAAAATAATATTAATAAAAACATTTTAGGTACCTGGACAGAGAAGGCCAACTTTTTTGTCAGTTTCTTGACATGGTGCCACTAAATGATGGTAAGGCAGATACCGTTGCAGATGCCATTCGTGAGGTGATTACAGTCAAAGCCATACCAACAGATCGGATTTTTGGTTTGGGGACAGATTGTGCTGCTGTGATGACAGGTAAGAACTGAAAATAAGTTTAATTTGAGGTATAGTTACTATTTATCTCTAACTAAGTACTGATTATTGTAATATCTATCTTTAAGGAGGCCAGAATGGTGTTGCCAAAAAGCTGACAGACTCCTGGCCACAGCTAGTGTCTGTGCACTGTGCAGCACACCGCCTTGCTCTTGCGTGCAAAGATGCTGCAGACAACGTGCCATTCATGAAAACGTTCTGAGGGCACCTTCAAGGCCTGCACATTTATTTCAGAAACAGTGCCAATCGCACAGCTGTGCTGAAAGCAGCTTCCAGTGTTCTAGGAGTGGACAGCCTGAATATAACTGTAAGCAATCTAATAATTTTTCTTTGAAACAAACTGTTTGCAAAAATTGGCTATACAAATTGCCTTTCCCTGCCTTGCCTTTTCTACATTTTAAGATAATTTTTCCACACCATTGTCTTTGATTTTATGTGTCCTCTTTATATGTTCTTTGGACATTAGGAGGTGAAGGACACAAGATGGCTGTCCCAAGACACAGCCATTTCAACTCTTCAGAGGAATCTGGCAGCTCTTGCTGAGGAAGCAGAGAAGAAGGACCCTGTAGCAAGGGGCCTTTAGACATACTGTGCAACATACAGGTTTGTGGCTGCCATCCACCTCCAGGCAGATGTCCTTCCCCACCTGACACGGCTTTCGAAGCTTTTCCAAAAGGAAGATGTCAATTCTTTGGCTATCAAGAAACATGTAAGTTGATTTAAAATGAGTACACATACACTTGTTTATGGAAAACTATGAAAAGCAAAAACAATATAGCTTTAATATACTCATTTAATATTTTAGGTGCCTGTTACAATTGAGGCCATTCGACAAATCAAGGAGGCAGGAGACAAGCAGCCACCAGGGTCATATCTCAGTGGGTTGGAAGATAGAGTGAAACGCCTCAACATACAGGCAGAGAAGGAGAGGAGACGCCACAGGGGTGATTATTTTGACCTCACCTCTTTTTGGACCCGTTTTCGCACTCAGGTATTGAATGTACAATGTTTCAAGTTACAAACTTAAAAGATAGTATAATAACCTGTAATTATACTAATTTAAAAAATCAAATTTTCAAAAGGTAATGGAGCCATACTTGGACCATCTCATTGAGCACCTTGAGGAGATTCTCACAGCTGAACATCCTAGGTGCATTTAACATACTCAGCCCACAAGCAGTGGAGAGGGGAGATGATGACTTTGAAGAGAACTTACAACTGCTTTCCCAAAAATTTCCCACTGTGGATGGCAGAGCAGCACTGCAAGAATGTACCAGCTTCAAGGTTCATGTGGGCCAGGGCATCTTTAAGGTAAGCAGCAGAAGCAAAATTTTGAATGTTTTTTTTTTTAACTTCTGTTTTCCTAACACTTTTTACTGTTTGCTTTATCCTACTAGGATAAGTCAAAGTTGGAGGTAATGCAGGAGCTGGCCTATGACTTTGATGAGCTGAAGCTCCTGTACCCAAACCTGGCCCAGTACTCTGCCATTGCACTGACAATTCCTGTGTCAAGTGTCAACTGCGAGAGAGATTTCTCGGCTATGAACAGGGTGAGTATTTTGTTTTCACTTTTCTGCTAGCAGTTTAAGTAGGTACACATTTGTTTAATGTCAGTTATGTGATTATTTTTCAATTTTATTACATTTATCCAAAGACTTACATTTTTTTTTTTTCAATAGATCAAGACCTCAGGAACAGGCTGCAGGGGAAAGCCTTACTGCCTGCCTCCGTATAAAAAGAAATGGTCCCTCTGTGGCTGATCTTGACTACAGTAAGGCTCTGGAGGAGTTCTTTCAGAAGCCGAGACTGATCACTTGCAGTGATCCAACCTGCACCCTGTGCAAGAAGTTAACGAGGTCACACAGCATACCTCTTCAGGCCCTGAGTTCCCTGTTCCCCCATGGCTCACTTTTTTATTTATGTTAATTTATTTTACAGAGTTTACAGAGTTTTGGGGACAGTAGACATGCCAGATACCCAAATTAACGTGTAGAAGCACTACAAAAGTGGAATTTTCATAATATGTCCCATTAAGGTAGGCAAGTCACGATAACAAGGTTTATTGGCAGTATAATTGCGAAAAATAAAACTACTTTTATACAACTGATACGATAATATTATAGCATAATCAGGCAAGTACATCCTTTCAACGAGCAATGAACTTCAAATACTTAAAAACTTTGAATTTAAGAAAATTCTGTCCGACATTAGAATTAGAATAAAAAGGCCGTAAGACCCTGACGGTGTGTCACCCTCCTGTCTGAAAGCCTGCGCTGATCAGCTGGCTCCCATCTTCACACGGATATTCAACAGATCTCTGGAGCTGTGTGAAGTCCCCTCCTGCTTCAAATGCTCCACCATCATCCAAGTTCCTAAGAAACCCTACATCACTGGACTGAATGACTACAGGCCCGTCGCCCTGACGTCTGTGGTCAGGAAAACCTTCGAAAGACTGGTGTTGACCCATCTGAAGGGCATCACAGGCCCCCTGCTGGAACCTCTGCAGTTTGCCTACTGGGCAAACAGGTCAGTGGATGATGCAGTCAACATGGGGCTGCACTACATCCTGCAACACCTCGACTCCCCAGGGACCTATGCAAGGATGCTGTTTGTGGACTTCAGCTCAGCGTTCAACACCATCATCCCAGAAGTCCTCCTCACCAAACTCATCCAGCTCACTGTGCCTGCCTCCACCCGTCAGTGGATCACAAACTTCCTGATAGACAGGAAGCAGCAGTTTAGGCTGTGTGAAATAACATCCAGCATCCGGTCAGTCAGCACTGGTGCACCACAGGGATGCGTGCTCTCCCCACTGCTCTTCTCCCTCTACACTAACGACTGCATCTCAGGAGACCCATCTGTTAAAATCCAAAAATTTGCAGACGACACATCAGTCATAGGCCTCATCCGGGATAATGATGAGTCTGCATATAGGCCGGAAGTTGAACAGCTGGCCCTGTGGTGCGGTCACAACAATCTAGAGCTGAACACGCTTAAAACCGTGGAGATGACAGTGGACTTCAGGAGGAGTCCCCCCAGCACTGCAGCCCCTCACCATACTCAACAATACTGTGTTGGCTGTGGAATTTCCGATTTCTGGAATCCACAATCTCCCGGAACCTAAAGTTGGAACCCAACATCAATAAAATCATCAAGAAGAACAGCAGAGGTTTTACTTCCTGCGCCAGCTTAGGAAGCAAAACCTGCATCAGGAGCTGCTGATACTGTTTTACACTGCACTCAACGAGTCGGTTCTTTGCATATCAATAACTGTCTGGTTTGGATCGGCCACCATCTGGATAAGAACAGACTCCAACGGACAGTCAGGTCTGCAGGAAAGATCATCGGTGCCAACCTGCCCACCATCCAAGATCTGTACACCTCCAGGGTCAGGAAACGGGCAGGAAAGATCATTGCAGACCCATCACACCCTGGACACAACCTATTCCGTCTCCTCGCCTCTGGTAGGCGCTAAAGATCTCTGTTCACCAAAACCTCCAGACACAAAAACAGTTTCTTCCCCCTTGCGTCTCACTA
Source organism: Pleuronectes platessa (assembly GCF_947347685.1). Lineage (NCBI taxonomy): Eukaryota > Metazoa > Chordata > Actinopteri > Pleuronectiformes > Pleuronectidae > Pleuronectes > Pleuronectes platessa. The sequence continues at coordinate 28,467,216 of NC_070631.1, forward strand.
ATGAACAGCCAATCCACTGTGGCACTGTGCAATAACCCTGGATCTTTTTAATGACCACTGTACAAATACTCCCGAAGTTATATTATATTATATCACCCTCACTGTATAACAGTAATACTCATACCGTTCAATATTTATCCCTGCACTTCTTTTCTTAGACCATCGCACTGTTTGTATTTTGATGTGTATTCTATGTAAGCACACTGAGAGCCACTTCACCATGTCAAATTCCTTGTTTGTGCAACTTAATTGGACAATAAAACCTGATTCTGAAAATATTAAGTTATCCTAAATTAAATAAACGACACACAACTAAAACGAATAATATTGGGTCCAAGTTGACAAATTACATCTCTTCACATCTTGTGTTGGCAGGTTTTGAGACTCGAACCTCATGTAATCTAGAGCGGATCATATAAACACAGAGCAATCCCTTCAGTACTTAACGTGTCCTAATAACTTCTGATTAGTGATTATTGTTATCATGCAAAGTGAGCACAGGTCAGCGGGACAGTGTGGAGGGAGGACAGAATATGAAAAAGGAATAGTTTGGTTACTGAATTGTATCCAACTCACCTCCTATAGTCAGCAACATACAGAGTAGTCCATGTGGAGGGAAAGAAAAAATTTGTTAAAAACATACATACTGGTTTTTGATTCATGTGCACTGTGTAATAGGTTCACTGACTACTGAAAACAATAGCTTTAATATTTTAACTGCAGCAGCAGGGACTTGTACAAAACAGGATTGCAACCCCTAATCGATTCAAATTGATTCAGACAAATAATTGGCAACTCATTTAGTTATTGATTAGTTGAGTCTGTTATTGCTTGGCACACAGCCAATGCCCTGACCTTGTGTAGCTCATGTGACAACGTGATCTCCTCTTTGGATTAAGCATTTGAAAAATGGTGGAGAAAACATCACTAACCATACAGCGGAGACAAGTGTGTCGTCAAAGGTGTGGGAACAAAAAAAGACTTTGAAGAAGTCTGTTAGCTGTAAATGTGCAAAGTTCATCTCACATGGCACAGCAGCACATCATCACTTCAGGAGCACCTGAAGAGAAAAGATGTTGGAGTGGGTGAAGGGTATTACTTTGTCTTCTCTCAGTTTACAAGAAGATCTTTAACAAATAGAGGGTTCGTACCGCAGCGAAGTAGTGCTGCTGTGCCATGTGTAATCAGATAGATAGATGGATACTAGATGGATACCAGATGGATACTTTATTAATCCAGAGGGAAATTCAGAATTAAAAAGAATTAAGAAATAATCAGTATTGTCATCTAGTTTGTTGTTCTAACAAGTTGAGGATGTTTTGATTCCGCTTAATTCATAATTATGTTACACATGTCCGTAACACATGTATAAGAGCATTGTTCAAAAACGCAAATTTGCTTTTCAAGCAAACAACCTTAAAGGATCAAATGTAGCTTTTGTCTTTTTGTCCAATTAACTATCGATAAATCCAAAATCATATCCACGGATTCATCGATTATCAAATTGTTGTGTGTCTAAAAGTGTGTCTAACCTCATTTCCTTCAGTCCCTTGGTCTGGATGACGTGGAGAATTTGTTTGGGAGTCATGGGTGCATCGGAGAAGTTCTCCAACACCTGGAAAATATCCCCAGACTTTTTACCACACAGACTTACAAACACTTCTAGACACATCAGAACTTTTTTTTAGATTCCCAATTCTGTCAACTTCTACATTCATATCAGAGCTGAGCTCAAATAGGCTTCTCAAACAAATCTAAAAAAAGTCACTGGGTCTATTGTTGTCAAAATAGCTTGCTAATGATCTATAACGTAAGTTGGTACAGGGTTATCTTGAACCGAGCATCATTGTCTGTACTAAGCTGCTCCAGATGTTTTTCAAGTCTGTTGTTGCTATCACCATCTTCTTTGCTGTGGAATGGAGGCTGTTGTCGGCTCTAAGCTTGTCACGTTGGAGGAGGTGGCAAAGTACAGAATGCTGGCAATTTTGGAGAATGCTATGGAGCAGTATGGAGGCTTTTTTTTATGTTGTTTTCTTCACATTTGAAGAAATGTTCGCCATTTACTTCAAACTGAAACACGAGAAGTGTTTTGTGGACTCTACCCTGTCTTTCGTAAGAAGTCCCTGTTTTAAAATATATTACAGGCACCAACTAATATAGTTGCATGTGTCTTAGAAACAATGTCCATCAACTGTGTCTGAGCACCAGCCATCACTGATCTAAACCATAGTACATATGTAAAGGAACTCAAAGTTAATCTATTCACACCATTAAAATGTGTTGGAATGTGTCTCCTTTGACCACTCGTGATTGGATCTGACTTCTTCGCTATACATATGCAAATACAGATGAGCACAATTTCTATTAAACATTTCAAATTATATTTATTTAGCATCTGTGTCAATGTGCTGTTAACAAAAACACATGATCTCCACAGCAACATTTATACATTACATCCTGCTTCTGCATGCTGTGCCACCCCTCACCTGAATACTTTGGAAATCCCATGTCTGATAATGGCAATAGAATCACGGGGCATGGATATTAATACCAGGTCTGAACACAGGACATCAATGACACTCAAGGTGGAAAACACTCGTCTTATTTCTTCTCATAACTGAATGCTGTCCACCTGCATCTTAGTCCAATTTTGTATCTGAAATCTCAGATTTTTCTCCCGAGTTATTGTTTAGTGCAGATAAAATAACTATAATCCTTGATTTTAACATCCATATTAATGTTAACATAACAGCCTTAATTCTGCATCTAATTTACTATTCCAGTCAGCATATTAATGAGCCCAGTCACTGCTTTAATCACACTCTTGTTCAGACATGTGGCATAGAAGAGTGCCTATCTGACATTTTTTTAAGTTACCTTTAATTTATGTATTCATTACCAATTGTCTGTCTGTCTGTCTGAATTACTCAAAAACAACTTAAGCATTTTCCATATAATCTTGTGAAGCGGTGGAGCATGACCCAATGAGGATCTGTGCATGAGTGTGTGTTTACCTGAAACCTTTTTGCTTGTTTCACAGATTACAAACATGCAGTATCAAAACTTCAGCACAGCCAACATGACAGACCCGACCAGAATATAAAATTATTTTGACAATGGCCAAAATATATTGCTAGTTGCATCATCATCACCATGCATCTCCAGAAACATAGTTTCAACTTGGATCCAAAAAACAATGTTTTGCTTGCTGTGGGAGTGCATTACAGATTTGTGATCCCGTTTTGTTAGCCAAAATGAGTGTTACATTTGATTCTACACTAAAAACCAACCATAACACTGTAACATCATTTGATCCTTACAATGTCTGCAGTGAAATTCAAGAAGGGGCTGCATTGGTAAATACAACTGACAATTATCTTCCTTTCAAAGAGAATTAATTGGTCACTTTATAAGGATGAGAATTAATTAATTGACCAAACATCTAACATTTGAAATATAGGTTTAGCTCTATATTTAAATGTAGATGTATTTGGATCTCTGTGCTCATGTGTGCAGCGTTTTTAACATTGTCCATCAATTCAGTATACCATAGGCAGACTGTCCTAACTGAAGTGAACAGGAAGCCCCTCACTTCAACAAAGAGAACTAAAGCAAACTATTTTGTAAATGAGGGTTGGTGGCTTCGGAACAATAAATTATGCTTTCCCTTTGTCATTAAGGACCATTGTAGACTGATGGTGCAAATTGAATTTCCATTTAATATGTTATCCCTGTGAAAACATTCTGAAGCCGCTATATATTTAGGTATTTATGTAATATACCACCAATCCCAAAACAGTAAATATGGTTGTCTTTTCATCTGGGGGAAACGCCATCATTTAGAATGTTGGTTGCCAGAAAGAAGAAAGTACAAGCTTGACCCCCCATTACCAAAAGGTTTGACCTTACACAGAGGGCCATTCGTGCCCAAACTATTTGTGTTGCTTGATCCTTCAACGGGGTCCGGTTTAATCTGACAAACTGAGCTTAACTTTGATTTCCATTTGGTTCCAATGTGGATTCTCAAGACAGGCGGGTTAGTGGTTGACGCTAGCTTTTAGCAGGGCTAACGTTAGCCAGCATTATGGTCAACAACATAACCTACCTACTACTATGGCAAGTTAGGCGGTATAATAACGACACGAGTTTCACAACATCACACGTAGTCTAATGATTTGTTCACATAAAGTGAATAGTTGTCGCATTTCTACGACTAATGTTAGTCGGGTAGCTCAGATGATACTTAGCGTAATACTAGCATGTTCGCTGCCTAGCAAACAAAGAGCTCAGTACAGCAGAGGATGATGTACGCGTGCTAACAAGGGTTAGCATGTTGCGTAGCTTTTCGTGTTAGCACTCTGAAAGAAATGCAGCAAATGTTAAATGTGTCTTTCTAGTAACATTAAATCCTAAATGCATATTGGTTGGGTCAGCACTGGTATGTTATCAGCTAGCTGATAATAACGTTACAGCAGAACCCAGGCTGTAGTCGTGAGGGGAATTTTCAAACACAACAACACATCTGGATCCATCACTTTACATACATTCATACATACACAACAAGCAGTGCTAGTTGAATATAAAAAAGAATATGGAATATACCATACGAGCCGCCTCAGCCCAGGTCCGTTCCTTCTTTCTCTTTTGTTTGTCCTTCATTTCTTCTGCGCTGGTGTCTGCGGCTAGCCTGCTTTGCGTCTACAAAGCAACCTCAAAACGATGGCGGTTTAGCTGCTTAGCAAAATGGCTAACTACGTTCTATGTTAAAGCCAAGACAAGATGTTCCTTTTAGCTCAAGACAATGCTACGGTGCCTGCTCGTCTGTGAATACTACCACTACTGTGTCCAGTGTTTTGTCTAAACGAGCACAACAAACATCGTCTCTCTGTAGCTCTGTAGCACTGTAGCACAGAAGCAGAGTGAGTGAGTGCTGGCCGTGGTGCTGCTGCAGGACAAGCCTCTCTGGAATGCAATAACCAGGTCAAAGGTCAAACACTCCGTCCGGCCCCCCCGTATGCATTAATACATGTGAACAGATGTATGGAATAATCTCAGCACACACACACACACACACACACACACACACACACACACACACACACACAGACACACACACTTATGAATGTATGTATGTATGTATTAGATTCGATAAGATGGAAATGTATTTATCCAAACATCGTGGAAATTCACTTGTTACAGCAGCATAAAGGACAATAGAATTAAAAATAAAGAATTTAAAAGTTTAAAAGTTTAAATAAAAATAAATTAAACAAAATAAAAAAATGCAGAGTATGAACAGTCTGTACACAGAGGATGATTTGTACGACACACAGCAGTGCAGAATAGTACTAAAAATTGTGCAAAATATTTTTTGGGGCATAAAGTGTAAGTCAACATGACCAAAGCAGCAATTATTCAACATTCTGGAGGGTACTGTAGAGTCTAACAGCAGGGGGAATGAAGGACCTGCGGAAGCGATCCTTCTTGAGTGAGAGGTGTCCGTGATTGAATACAACTTTGCAAGCATCCTCCTGTCACCCACCTCCTCAGTGGGATCCAGAGGGCAGTCCAAGACCGAGCTGGAAAATCTTTTGAAAAACGAATTCAGCTCTTTTGCATACTCGTTTTCTCAAGATTCCGGGCCCCTCCCATTGTCCTTACTATGGCTTGAGATGGTTTTCAGGCCCCTCCACACCTCCCTTGTGTTGTTCTGTTGGAGGCATTCCTCCACTTCCTCCTGTAGTTATGTATGCATCTATGTATGTTTACTTACATACAGGTATATAAACATTGTGTCTGTGTGTGGCTGAATGGTTTCCCTCACTGAGGTCTGCATCATGTTATGGATATCTTTACTCTATCCACGGAGATATATTTTGTATTTGTCTAGGTTGAGAAAGATAAGAAACTTGAGTCCCTGATCCTATTTTTGGGATTGAGACATCACCCAGGCATGAGATGCTTTTAAAAGCTCCGGTATCTTGATTCTTGACCAGTAGGGAGTTTTACAACAGCTTTATCTGTATCCCTTGCTCAGTTAAACTTTTCACAAAAGAAAACCAACAACAGGCCAGTTCACATACGTAGACACAATTTGTCAATTTGCTGGTTAGTAGAATTATTCCAATTCCAATTTAGTAATTCATTAAAGACGTTAGGGTTTGAGAATTTGTGATGACATTGACAAAATCACATCACATAGTCCTGCTGACTATGCTACAGTACTAAGTTTACAGTTGCAATTAGAAATATTCAACCCCCTCACCTCAATAGACATTATAGTGATGTGGATGACAGATAATGACAATAAATGACAAAAAAACCTCATCAAACAACAAAGGATATTTATTGATATGTATTTTAGTTATTTTGACAACAACAGTTGACTTAACTTGGAAGTTCAAATGAAAAATGTAACTCTTTCAACACATGTGCATGTGCAGTATTATTCAACCCCCCAGCTTCAGTACTTTGTGGCGCATCCTCTAGCTTTTATAACTTCTAAAAAATGTTTTCGGTAAGTGCGGACAAGCTTCTTACACCTCTCAATTGGAATCTTTGCCCATTTTTCAAGTGCAAAAGCCTCTAGATCAGTGATGTTTGATGACTTCCATGCTGCAACTGCCTTCTTTAAATCCCACCAAAGATTTTTAATCAAATTTGAATCTGAAATTTTCTCTCTGAAAGTCCAATGATCACCAAGGTTTAATTTGTCAACAGAAGGCATCACATTTCTCTTTAAAAAGGCATGGTATTTCTGTGAATACAGGATGCCATGTACACAATAAAGATTGCTAGTTCCTGCCGCAGAAAAACAGCCCAACATCATCTCTGACCAACCTCCATGCTGGACTGTGGGGATGGTATTCTTCTGGTCCTAAGCCTGGCCTTTCACACGCCAGACATACCGCTGGTCCATACGTCCAAACAGTTCCAGTTTGGTTTCATCAGTCCATAGAACTGTCACCCAAAACTCAGTAGTCTTATCCAAATTCCTCCTGACATATTCTAGTCGACTTTTGATGTTCCTTGTGGTCAAGAGCTGAGTGTTTCTTGAAGCCGGCCATGAAGTCCTTTTTTATTCAGTGCACGTCTTGTAGTTGCCACTGTCGCACTTGTACCAGCCTTCATCAGGTCATCCTGTAGGTGTCTTGCAGTCACACAGGGGTTTATCTGAGTTGTTCTGACTAAGTTGCTGAGGGCCCTTGATGAAATGTTGGGCTTTCTTCCACGGCCAGGCAGGTTTGAAGCTGCCCCATCAGTTTTAAACTTCCTTATAATGTTCCCAATTGTGTCTCTTGGAATATAATTTTTGGGGGAAATCTTCTTCTACCCAAGGCCTTTCAGGTGTGATGAAATAATCTCCTCTCTCAGCTTTTGTGGAAGCTCCTTTGTCTTTCCCATGATTGCAACTCACCTTGAATACCTTCATGGGTGGGGTTTATATATGCATCACAGCTGAAGCAAATGAAGGATCAGTATAGAGTTCCCAAAGGCTTAATAATGTTTCAACTCAAGTTTAGGACAAAATAACTGTCAGACAGCTTTAAAAACAACAATATTATATAGGGGTTGAATAATTGTGACATGGCTATCTTGACCAAATATACTGCTACACACAAATACTACATCATGCATTTTCCGTGTTGATTTTCTGTATCACTCAACTCACAACTCATAAAGAAGTCCTCCGAAGCAGAATCTTGCTCAAAGAGCAAGAATCTTGCTCAAAGAGCAAGATTCTGTCAACTTGAATTGATAAATCCTTAAAATCTTTGGGGGGTTGAATATTTCTGATTGCAACTGTAGATAAAAGCGATTTAGCTTAACCCTAACCCTAACCCTAAGTTTTGAATATCTTTCCAACTTTACTGTACTCTCATCTACCTCACCTACACAACCACCACTTCATCAGTAAGTGGCATCCACACACAGCGTGGAAGCAGTTCAAGCTCGCTCCTGCCAAGCGAACACACAGGAGGTTTCTCCTCCCCCTCTTTCCCCCCACAAACACTTATAATGGGCGATTCCATAATTTGGAAAGTCTGCTTATTCAATGCAGTCACATTGCATCCCTGGAGCTACGGTCCCAGTCATCCTTGGAAAACTATCGGGGCTACTGCGCTCACTCCCTCCGTCCATTACCGGGATGATAGTTCATATGGGAACCAATGACATGGCTCTTCAGCAGTCTGAGCACACCAAGAAGGATTTGGAACAGCTTGTCAATTCTTGAAAACTTGTGGCAAATCGGACTTTATCTCCGGTCCTATCACCACACTGGACTGTTGGCATTTTAGCAGAATCCTCAATCTTAATAGCTGGCTCCAGTCCGCCTGCTCAGGTCACCGCCGCGGCTTTGTTGACAACTTCTATTGGTTCTGGGGTCGCTCCTCCTTCTTAACAAACGATGGGCAGTCGAATGTCAGCGGCTAACAAACAGCATGTTGGGCATTCTGATGCACGAGACTGCCCCCCTAGCAACCTCTTCCTCGAGTGCAGGGGGCGACCCCCACTAGCGCCCCAAAACGACCGCACCAGCCACCAACTAATCAATATAAACCGCAAATTCCACCCCTCTCCCAAACACCGGGTACTTATTATATCCCACTTGCTGACCCATTACTACAGAGACATTTTTTAGTTTCGAGACTATGTTCAAAATTTGCAGCACTACTCCGGTCCAATTGGTCTAGTAATCTTTTACACTAAACCAATTGTTAATTTTGCCCCCGAATTTCCTGAATATTTTTCTTTCATGATTTTAAAGGGTACATATTATGAAAATTCTCCTTTTTAGTGCTTCTCCAAGTTTATTTGGGTATCTGGCATGTCTACCGACCCAAAAACTCTGGAATAAAACAACTCCCGCTATTTGTTATGGTTCCTCTATGTCAGAAATGTCTTGCTTGAGTGACTGCGAATGAACTTCCGTATCAGTCTCTCGTCACAATGAAATGGGAGTCTCTGTAACATGGCCTTGGCCCGCCCCCTCCAAAAAAATATCAAAACCCCTCAAAGCTCACGCATTTTAAATGAACATAGTGCATCAAAATTCTCCTTTAACTTTTCCACAGGTCTTCTTGAACGTAACCCTTACGAGTCATCTGATCCGAACATTTTACTCAATGGCTTCAATGATACCTGTCAAACCCATAGGTCAAACCACATTAGATATCATACCCCCTATTAAAACAAGAATGACATCACCTGTTTACACTTCTCCATGGGTTGATGACACGCTATGAGAACTCAAAAGTCTGTGCTGAAAAACAGAACGGAAGTGGAAAAATACTAAACTGCATGTCCACTACTTTTATATGAAAGACCTCCTTAATTCCTGTAATAACAAAAGTAATACTGCAAGAGCAAAATAGTACTCGAGTCTAATCACCAGCAATCACCCTTAAAAGCCTTAAAGACCCATCAGCTCACGTTTCAAATAGATTCTCTCCACTCAGCGACGCACCCGTTGAGAAGCGAACTCTGGTAATTGGCGAATCGATTCTGAGAAACATGAGGTTAGCGACTCATGTGACCATAGTTAATTGGATGCCAGGTGCCAGAGCCGGCGACATCGAATCAAAACTGAAGCTGCTGGCTAAAACTAAACGTAAATACAGTAAAATCGAAATTCAAGTCGGCAGCAATGACTCCCGGCATTGCATGTCGGAGGTCACTAAAGTTAATGTTGAATCAGTGTGTGCTTTTGCAAAGTCGGACACAGTAATGTTCTCTGGTGTCTCCCTAACACACCAGGTGATGACATGTTTAGTCACATGTTGTCTTTTAATCGCTGGCTGTAATAGTGGTGTCCTGTAAATGGTATGGGCTTTGTAGATAATTGGCAAACTTTTTGGAGGAAACCTGGTCTTGTTAGGAGAGACGGCATTCATCCCACTTGGGATGGGGCATCTCTCTTATCTAGGAATATACCCCAGTCTATTACATTTCTGCCCAGAGTTGGGACCAGGAAGCAGAGCTGCAGTGCTAAATACTTGTCTGCGCTCCCTCTGGATCAGTCACACAACCCCAACCCCATAGAGATTGTGTCTGTCCACCATCCGATTAAATTATTTAAATTAAACAATAACAGAGTGAGAATTTCACAGAAAAATCTAATAAAAATTAACACAACCTCTGCAACAACTCAGGAAACAAAGACTTTTAAATGTGGTCTTTAAACATAAGATCACTGTCATCAAAGGATATTTTAGTAAATGAACTAGTCTCAGATTCCAACATTGATTTATTGTCCCTCACTGAGACGTGGCTGCATCCTGATGAATATACCAGTCTAAATGAATCTACTCCCCCCAGTCATGTAAATTCACACATTGCCATAGTATTCGGCCGAGGAGGTGGAGTTTCTGCTATTTTTAACTCCAGTCTATCAATTAATCCGAAACCTAAACTCAGCTACAAGTAATTTGAATGTCTTGTTCTTAGTCCTCCACACCAATCCAAGAAACACCAACAGCCAATCATACCTGCTGTAGTCTACCGTGCTCCTGGGGCTTATACTGAATTTTTTACGGGATTCCCAGAGTTTTTATCAAACCTAGTCCTAAAGAGCGATACAATTATTATTGTTGGTGACTTAATATTCATGTTGACAATAATAAAGTCAGCCTTAGCGTAGCATTTATTTCGATACTAGACTCAATTGGTTTCAGTCAGTGTGTACACCAACCTGAACATTTAACAGTACTTCCGCGCAATCCAATTCTATCAGAACATAATTTAATAACCTTAGATTTTCCATTATGTGACTATATGGCACTAATACATTTTTTTTTTCTAGATGTCTACCTGATAGTGCTGTAGCTAAATTTAAGGAAATAATTCTGATTACATTTAAACCCTTATTATCCGTCGACACAAACAACAAATTCATTAAAAAACCTAGCTCCACTGAGATTGACCACCTCGTCGATAGCTCTGCAGACTCATTGCGATTAACATTAGACTCAATAGCGCCTCTAAAACAGAAACATGTCCCAACAAGCCCGCCAATCCGCCTCCTCTCGACTCATACCTAAGGTTCACGGTGAAATGGTGAGACTGTGACCAGCCATTCGGGGATTAACAAGGTTTTTAAACAATACTACAGTGACCTATATAGGTCCGAACAGGATGAAAACTCCCCAAAAATGTACAGCTTCTTTGACAAACGCTTCCCTCTATCCCTCCGGAGCACAATTCATCACTTGGGGGAGAGATCTCAAACACACAAATCTTAGACGCTATTAAATCTTTAAAATACAATAAAACACCTGGGCCAGATGGCTTTACCTCAGACCTCTATAAAAAATTTGCACCTGAAATATCCCCACTGCTCCAAGCCATGTTTTAATGAATCCTTGTCGTCTGAAGAGCTTCCAACAACCCTACGACAAGCTGCCATTACACTTATTCCTAAAAAAGGTAAAGACCCACTACAGTGCGCTTCTTATCGCCCTATCTCTTTACTGAATGGCGATTATAAAATTCTGTCTAAAATCCTAGCCGCTAGACTGGAGAATTACTATCACAAATAATATCCACAGATCAGACAGGTTTTATTTTAAATAAACACTCTAGCTCAAACCTGAGAAGACTCCTAAATATTGTGTACTCCCTGTCAGCCCTTGTTCCTGAAATGGTGATTTGACATGATGCTGAAAAAGCGTTCGATCGAGTTGAACCCTTAGCCGCAGTAGTTAGCAACGGTCAGCAGTCTGAATATTTCTCCCTGGGTAGAGGCACCCGCAAAGGCTGCCCCCTGTCGCCCCTCCTCTTCGCCATTGCAATAGAGCCATTAGCCAAAGCCCTTAGGCAATCTGATGAGATTTCAGGCATAGTGCGAAGTGGACTTACTCACAAATTATCACTTTATGCAGATGACTTACTTTTATATACATCTAACCCTATAACTGCAGTTCCCTCAATTGTCAAAACTCTAAATAATTGGGAAGATATCTGGCTACAAAATTAATCTCCAGAAGAGTGAAATGTTCCCTCTCAATCAGGCTGCATCTCAAATTTCCCCATCACACTTCCCATTCAAAGTAGTTAAGAAGGGATTTAAAAACCTTGGAGTAGAAATCACGCCCACTTTTTCACTGTTATTTATAAAGAACTTTGGAGTGCTCCTTGAAAAGTGTAAAAAGGATATGGTGAGATGGTACGGCCTGCGGCTCTCCTTGGTCGGTCGAGTTGACCTAATTAAAATGATTGTATTACCAAAATTTCTTTACCTCTTCCAAAACATTCCTATCTTGATAAGGAAGAAGTTTTTTAAAACTTGGACCATTGCATAGCGTCTTTCATCTGGAATGGTAAATCACACAGGATTAAAAGGCAATCGCTTGAAAGACCCAGGGGGCTTGCTGGCTTGGCTCTGCCCAATTTTACACATTATTACTGGGCCTGTAATATCAAATTGTTCTGGATGGAGGACCATCAACCTGACAGCAGTGAGGCCTGGATACATCTTGAGTGCACAGGCAGCCCGGTCCACTTGCGTTCTGTCTAATGCGCTCCGTCCCCTCCGACCACACCTACCCGACTCTACTCCCAATTTTCCTTAACTCAGTTAGAATCTGGTCGCAGTTTAGAAGACATTTCAACCTGTCTGCAATGTCAATTTACTCCCCAGTTGTCAATAATTACAATTTACAAATTTACAAATCTGGATGGCAAAAGGCATTACTTCCACACGTAGCCTCTTTTTCCAGGGCAAATTTGGATCATTCGCACAACTCTCTGAGAAGTTCGACCTGCCAAAATCACTTTTTTTTTAGATATCTCCAAGTTAAACATTTTGTGCAGAAAAACATTGCTTCATTTCCAAATTTAACAGTAGATAACACATTTGACAATCTTCTCACTTTTTCTCCACACCGTAAAGGCTTAATTTCAGTCCTTTACAATCAAATCGGCAACATCTCCCCCCAGTCACTGCAAGAAACTAGAACACTTTGGGAAGAAGACCTAGGGGTGGTACTGAGAGAAGATCAGTGGCAGGCTGCACTAAACTTAGTTCACACATCATCCCCCTGCGCTAATTCAACTTAAAATCCTCCTGAGAGTTCACTGGACCAGGGCTAAACTTGCCAAGATTAACCCTGATGTTGACCCCTCTTGCCCCCGCTGTAAAAGTCAGCCAGCTGATCACATACATATGTTCTGGTCTTGCCCTCTCCTCAAAAAATGTTGGGCATATATTTTTCATGCTTACTCTACAATTTTTGGTGTGGTCATCCCTCCAAACCCATTATGTGCCATTTTTGGCTTTACTGTTGAAACTCGTCCTCTTAAGGGTAGGGTCCATGTTGTCATAGCTTTCACCTCTCTGCTTGCCAGACGTCTGATACTACTCTTATGGAAGGAACAAACACCTTCCACATAAGTATATCTTATTTTCTTATTGGAGAAAATAAGATATACTCTGAAAGGTTCCATACATAACTTTGAGAGAACCTGGGCCCCTTTCCTGTCATACTATGAGAGCATACAAAGCCCACTACAGGAGAAAGACTAGATGGCAACAACAAAAGTTGTAGCCAATCAGCTGAGTGAGTTTCTCCAGACAAACAATATATATGAAGACTTTCAGTCGGGGTTTAGAGCCAATCACAGCACAGAGAAAGCCTTGGCAAAAGTAACTAATGACCTTCTGATAGCTTCAGATAAGGGATTTGTGTCTGTCCTCGCTCTGTTAGATCTTAGTGCAGCAATCGACACTATTGACCATTACATTTTATTACAGAGACTAGAACAGTTAATTAGCATGAAAGGAACCGCCCTAAACTGGTTTAAATCATATTTTTCTGATCGCTTCCAATTCATGCAAATTAATGATGAGTCATTTGTGCGCACCAAAGTTAACCATGGTGATCCACAGGGCTCTGTGCTCGGCCCAATTCTATTCTCATTATATATGCTTTCACTAGGAAACTTTATCAGGACACACTCAGTAAATTTCCACTTCTGTGCGAATGACAGCAGTGGACATCAGGTTTTATTGACTTTGTCAATAAAACCTGAACAAAGTAATCAATTAACTAAACTTCAAGCATGTCTCAAGGACATAAAAACCTGGATCACCCGCAATTTTCTCTTATTAAACTCAGATAAAACAGAGGTTCTAATACTTGGCCCTAAACACCTTAGAGATACATTATCTAATGATATATTTGCGCTAGACGACATTGCCCTTCCTTGCAATGAAACAGTCAGGAACTTGGGAGTGCTCTTCGATCCTGATTTGACCTTTAATTCACACTTAAAACTCATTTCTAGGACCGCCTTTTTCCACTTGCATAATATCTCCAAAATCAGACATGTCCTTTCGCAAAAAGATGTAGAAACACTAATCCACTCCTTTGTAACATCCACACTGGATTATTGTAATTCATTATTATCAGGCTCCGCCAGTAAGTCGTTAAAGACACTGCAGCTTGTCCAAAATGCTGCAGCACGTGTCTTCCGGTTAAAATCTAGAATAGAATTAAAAATTCTCCTCCTCACCTTCGAGGCCCTTATAGTGGGGTGCCTAGGCACTCAGTCATTTCAAATTGATGCAAAAGTTTTATTTTATTTTCTAAATTGAACATAATGGTCTATAGAACAATTTTGGTCTGAGGGCCAAGAAACCAAATTAAAAAAAATTGGTTTTGGGCCCATTTTCTAAAATGGCAAAAATCGGAAATATATATTTTTTAAAAGGTCTTAATTTTCTTACATTTGCTATGATATATTATTTTTTATTGGTATTGCAAGTCAGTACTATGTTGGGAATGAACTTTTGCTGAAATATGGAAGTTATGAAAATTATGTTATGGCAGAAAAATAAGGGGGCTACCAATTTTCATACCTTTTTTTTTAAATAAATAATTTTAATAGCTATAGTAACTTTGGAGAATGTCCTGAGTATTTTGAATAAGGGAAGGTGTTTATTATTTATTCCATTTCATATACAGTCATTTGATGTATGTCAAGAATATTTTACAATCTTACAATTCATGCCCTTTAGTTATTTATCTTCTATCCCTCATTTCACTATTTTCTCTATTCTACTGCTTGGATAGATTAAAGTTCTTTCGTCTGTGTTCCTCATTTGGAAAGTCCATTCAGTCCATGTGTGATGAGTGAAAAAATGCCTGAAGAATATAGTAATTCCGTCAGTAATGCCCCCAGTAATCAAAATTCGCTAAACCATTTGGCTCTTTACGGAATAAGTTCTCATTGTACTGTTTGAAGTGACTGCATACGTTGCACTGAACATGGAAAGTAAGTATTCCTTCTCTTACTGCTACTGCTGAACCAACCCTAAAAGGGTGAACGACTAAATGTAACAGGTAGTATGAGATGGCCTGGACAACGAATTGGCAGCTTTGCATTCTTTGCCAAAACCAAACAATGGAAAAACTTGTTTGCCCTGTTGCTAATCCAATTGTCAGTCGTAGAGAGGGAGCATTCACAGATCTTATCAGCCTCGCATGTCAGTTCCGAGCAATTGGTGCTGCTCCCCAACCAAATTTAGAACTTCCAGATGATGAATCCATGCATCAGAATGGTGCTGCCTGGCACAAAACACGGTGTCGTAAGCTTTACCAGCCAACAACACTTGACAATGCAAAAAAACGTTATTCTGAAGGACTGACGACTGCCACAAGAAGATCCTGCCAAACTGGTGCACCTGTAAATCGTAAAATATGTATCTTCTGTGGTGATGAAACAAATAGAGCAGACCATTCTTTCCAGAAGGTAGAACTATCCCATCAGATACACGACATGGCAGTTGCACTGGGGGAAGATCGTATTGTGGTACTCCTTTCAGAGGGAGATCTTGTCACTATTGAGGACAAGTATCATCGCAATTGCTACACAGGGTTCAAACGTCGTTACAATGCAATTTGTAAACGAGATACAGCTAGTGAAGACTTTGAAGTCACAGCCGAAAATAAGTTGCTCCAATTCATACAGGAAGAAATAGCTGGAGGTCGCAACATCTTTGCATTACAAGATCTGACCGATATGATGACGGAGCGATTGGAACGACGTGGAATCCAGAAGAATGTGAACCGGACACGCCTAAAGAAAACAGTCCTCAAACACTTTCCGGATTTGACAGAAGAGAAAGGTACCTGTGATGGTTCATTTCCCAAAGACTGTGAAGAATCATCTCTTCCACAACGTATGAAGTATTTCTTCCGTCATCTCCTTTCAGGACCCAAATCATCACCCGAACAGGAGAATTCTCGGGAGATACTCTCTGTGAGTCAGATGGCCATGCTAAATATGACTTCTCTTTCCTCAAACTTGTATTATGAGCCTCCACTTGCAGTGTTCCTGGCCCTCGAACTGCATTTGCAAACAAGAAGCAAGAAGTTGGTCAAACCCCATCACAAATATAATCTGAGCGTGTCATATAAGAAGGTCCTCAGCATTGAAGCTAGCTTTGCAAAGGCTATTGGAGATCGAACAAGGAACAGCGCAAAAAATATTTTTTCAGACAAATTTGCGTCAGTGCATATTCACAGTTGCAGCCGTGGATAAACTGGATCATAATCCCACATCACGTACTGCTACCTCATCCTTCCATGGAACTGGGATTTCACTTTTTCAGTTTCCTACAACACAGAAGCCTGGAATGGACCAAGAATGTCTATGCATAAACTCACATACAGAAGCAGGTAGCAGTGGACCAATCCTGCCTCACTCGTATACATATGGGTTATATCGGTCATATTATAAAGATATCAGTTGCTACTCCTGATCCTGAATCAATACATACTTATTATGTTCAGATGAGATAATCTGATCAAGAATTATAACAGCTACCATATTTTATTAAGGCTGGTGGTAGGTTCGGAGGCAACAACGCCCCCTAGATGGCAATTTTTTGATTTTTCGGCATGTCTGGCCCTCGGACCAAAATTGTTCTATAGACCCTTACAAACAACTTAGAAGTGAAAACGAAACTTTTGCATCAATTTGAAATGAAAATGACATATTGCCTATACACGGAACCCCACTATTAATAATATGCCGGCATTGTACCTTAAAGAGCTGTTAGTACCTTATCAACCCACTAGAGCACTCCTCTCCCAGAATTCAGGCTTACTTGTCGTCCCTAAAGTCTCTAAAAGTAGAGTAGGAGCCAGAGCTTTCAGCTATCAAGCTCCTCTCCTGTGGAATCATCTCCCACTTTCAGTTTGGGAGGCAGACACCATCTGTACATTTAAGAGTAGGCTTAAAACTTTCCTTTTCGATTAAGCTTATAGTTAGAGCTGATCCAGGCTTGTCTTAGACCTGCTCTTAGTTATGCTGCTATAGGTCTAGAATGTCGGGGGACACATGACACACGGACCTTCTCTTCCCAGCTTTTCCTTCCTCTTCTCAATCCTGATCACATCTAAGAAATGAATATCTCATCAATACATGTTACTGTCTTGAATTCTTCCCCGGAGTCCCTTAGCAATATCGTCCGCAGATCCAGGGCCATGGCTGCAGCCACATCGTGGATTATGATCTGTGGATCGCGTATCAGAGATCGTGATCGTTATGGTGGATCCTGTATGGTGGATACTGTATCTTGCTGGCGGATTGTGATAATAATGTCAGATCCTGTATCGTGTTGGCATCTGATAATGGTGGTGGACCTTGATCGAGGTCGCAGCTGATGGTGGATCCTGATGGCGGCAGTGGACAATGACTGTGGACTATAGTGGCATCTGATCTTGATGGTGGATCATGATTTTTGGCTGCTGACCATGGACTATGATTACAACAAGACTGCTTGATATATAATATTTCTCCTCAAATACTCGACCATTACTGACAATTATCCATCAATTCATTGACTTTCCATTATGCTACAAAGTGTTTATTCCAATCAATGCATCAAATACCCTTGATGATGTTCTCCTTTACACTTGACATCTATTGCACTTATGTCCGTCCTGGGAGAGGGATCCCTCACATGTGGCTCTCTCTAAGGTTTCTACGTTCTTTTTACCCTGTTAAACGGTTATTTTAGTAGTTTTTTCTTCCTCTTGTTGAGGGTTGGGGGCAGAGGATGTCACACCTTGTTTAAACCCTATGAATCAAATTGTGATTTGTGAATATGGGCTATACAATAACATTTTATTGATTGATTGTCAAATGCATCTGAAATCCTAGATGGATTTTTTATTAATTTGTTCAAGAGACTAAGCTCAGTCTCAGTGAAATAGTTTCAGCTAGTTTCATTTCAGCTGTCAGAAGTTAATTCTTCAAAATACCGGAATGTCAGCACCTACACATACACATCAGACTTTACTTTTTATTTATCACAGTAATCTTGTAGGTATTTGAAAAAAATCCTTGCTTATTTTATCATCATGTTTTCTTTTGAAGCTTTTGTACTTTAATTCATCAACATTTATCAGGAACATCTTATATTTGTGGATCTTGCAGCATAATGCTTCATCTGTTCTAGTTTCTTTAATCTCCTCTGACTTTGATCAGTCATAAACTAGTTTTACTTACTTGGGCAAATGACCCAGCAGCCGACAATTCACCATCAGTCCACTCACACATGAGCGGAGTTAAAGACACAACATTGCTTCGGACCAGGCACCTGGTTATGCCTGTTTATCAACGGTGGTCTGATTTTATTTATATGACACTTTTGCTTTGCCTTCCGAATAACCTTATTTTAAAAATGTTTACAGTTTACTTTTTAACCTTGGCTGTGGACTGATTGTTTCCCTTGTTGGCATATTCACATCAATTTGAAAAATAAAACATTCACATCAGTGGTGACTAACTTAAAGGGTATTAAATGAAAACTCAGAAAGTATTTAGCCTTAATACTCTCTTAAAACTATTGGAGCCTCGACTCCGGGTTCATTAATTGTTTTAAGCATCCTATGGTCCTCTTAAATGCTTTTCCACTGCAAAGTAATCTCCACACAAACAATATGTCTCCTCCATCTTGAGTGCTATGGATCGTTCCATCCTGAACCTTATCGGTGCTCAGGCCCTAATGACTCTACATGATATATGTAGTATAGGATTAACTTTAATGGTCCCAGACTATTTTTTGCAAATTGCATCTGCCTTGTTTATTTGGAAATAAGCATGGGGTTTTTAAGGAAGCACAATAAACCTTTCCCAATAGTTGGTCAGGGAGGCTGGGGAAAAATGCATAAATACTCGAAACAACAACAACAAAAAACACCAAAGGTTTATTCTGAGAGGATTTAATCATACTCTGAGGAATTAGAAAACACAACTATTGTTAAGCACATCATCTAAAGAAAACAGTGGGGAAATGTAAATGCAAATAGCACTTCTAAATGCATGAATAAAATCGTTATTCATATTTCAACCCAGTTATTTTCTACACTATTACGACGGTTTTGTTTTTATTGATGTATGTCTGTCTCTTGGCAGGATTACACAAACA
This sequence comes from Pleuronectes platessa, assembly GCF_947347685.1. Taxonomy (NCBI): domain Eukaryota; kingdom Metazoa; phylum Chordata; class Actinopteri; order Pleuronectiformes; family Pleuronectidae; genus Pleuronectes; species Pleuronectes platessa. The sequence goes on from NC_070631.1 coordinate 28,486,657, forward strand.
CAAACCGATTTTATTTCAATCTAGATAAGTTTAGAATTTTTTTTTTGAGATGTCGACTGCAGTGAAGGAGTTAGTTACAGAGACTTGGTACTCACTCTCAGTAAACCACAAAAACGTTTTTCAAGGATATTTTTTAAGAGTTTGTGGGTTTCCTTGGTGATTTTGTATTATTATTTGTGCTTTTTGTGCATCTGTTTGTATTTTCATATTTTCACAATGAATGACAAAATATCTGCTTTGGCTTAACATGTACACATTATTTCTACTTACAGTCTCGCACTGAATCCCCTTTTATATGATACAAAATTAGGACTACATGGACGCACTACAGCTTTATTTCCTGCTGCTCAGTTTCTAAGGAGAATCTCTTAGCTGTAGTTCTAAGAGATACAACTTTTAGTGCCCGTTGTTATCACAGTAGGTGAAGTAAAGCTATTATTTATTGTATTAGTTAATTTTACATATTGTTTAACTCCCTCTTCTTACAGCAGATCACTTCTCATATGGACCAATCCTGTGAGCTCTGCTACTGCTGGAGTTCCTCTGAGCCCGGGGTGTGACGTCATTTTCCCAGAATGCATGGCTTCTAGCGCGGCGCCCAGCAGTCCAGGCCCGGACTCTAACAAATATCTGTTAAACTTTCTCCAAAATGTCGAAGGCGAGGCGGAATGGAGGCTGGATGAAGAGCCGGACCGAGACACAATCGGTAGGTAGCCCTCTGTCCGTGTGTGCTGAGCCGGGCTGTAGTGTGACCATGCTCAGTGAAATGCAGAGGAGTTAGCTCCCGCAAGACAAACTCCAATACAACTTTGTGAACCGCTCATCTTTTGTTTTTTAACCCGCATGCTGGCTCGAGGTCACCCTCAGCCATACTTAAACCAGTCGGTGGGTTTGCTCGATGGAAAAACCAGTTTAACAAAACCAAGTCAGTAAACACTAAACACCGTTCCTACTCCTGCTGAGTTTTGTGGACGCAGGCGGAGTAGCAGTGAAGTTTAGCTCCGGTCTGGTACTAACCCAGTCCACCACTTTACACTTCGAGACTTCAGTCGAGCTCTTGTGAGCCATGCTTCAACTTTTCCCCGATTCTTTCCTTAATTTAAAATTAGGAATTCCCCCCTCTTGGTTACTTTTAAAGGAGAGTGTAAGCAGAATAAGTGTGAGGCTTAAAGCTTAACGGCAGCTCCACAAGATGGCGCTAGCTGCTCCCTCAACCCTTGTTCACTCACAGTGCTCATGGAGTCTTTCCAGCGACCTTCTGTCTGCCTACTGTTGAACAACCAATGTGTTTCAACTATCTGCCTGTGAAATTAGTGACTCTACAATAGATGGAGAGACTCGTGCACATTACTTTATTAAACTGATGGTACTGTCAATATCTGTTCTTGTAAAGGTTCTTATTGTGAAACATGGTCCTCTGCTGAGTGATACAACATGGTTGATGCAAGTAGGGGCACAGCTCCTGGCACGACTATATACTAAATGTATGCATACTTTGAGCTGGTATTAGCTTTGGTTGTATTTTGCAATTTAATTTCTGTTGTCTTAAATATAACGTTTGTTTTAAAATGCATCATTCATTTTAAGTTAAACTGTAGAATCAGTAGTGATTTTTATTTTGTATTTTCAACAAATCTCAATCGTTTTAAATCAGATTAATCCCCATTTCTAAATGCCTGAAATTTTTCCATGTATATTGTTGCTGGAACAGAAAGATAAATGACAGAAGGCGGATATATACATTTAACATAGTTTTTTTTTATCAATGACGAGATTGAAAAATAAAATCTAACCTAAACAAACCAGTTTTTTTTATCAAACTCAAAGATAATCTTTATCCCAAACCACATAATACCGGCAGAAACAACGGAAGATTTAGAAGAACGAATATGGACCAAATAGAAGAGTGTTTGGCAGAAGAGATCCATAAAGTATGATCACTTGTATAACCCGTCACTGACTGGCGGATTTGTCCGCCAGAAAAAGGCTACGAGGAGCCGCAGTGGCTATGTAAAGAAACAATCGACGAAGAAGAAAGAAGGCGTCTCTAAGCTCGTCTTCGACAAAAAACATTACCTAGCCTAGTGTTCTGGTGGGGAATTGCTTTGTAAGACACGCACCGCTTTGGGAAGCATGAATGACAGAGTCCTGCGACACAGCTGCGTGAAAAGCCGCCGACGCAGTTGCAGAAGCATGCGCCGGCCTTGAGACGAGAGTAATATATCCTCTTCTTTTATTTCCCGTCAATACTCATGTTTGTAATTTTCAGTTAATTGGTCAAAGTAATGTGTATGCAATATATCGTCATCGCGGTATCAACATGTGCGATGGACGTATCGCAAAAGATTTGGCAGCTTTTTCGTCAATGAATCATTGTCGGAAGTAGAGAATAGAGAGGAAAAAAAGATTTGACGGAACGAGGGGACTCTCTCCTCTTTTTTATATGTAGAGCCGGAGGAAGAAAAGAGAAGAGCAGTTAATTGCTCATGGCTGTTAAAACCATTAAAAAAAAAATTACGTCATGGTCCAAACAAGGATGAAAAGACCTATTAACACTAAGTGGACCCAGTGGAGCTGTGAATGACTCCCATGGTGTCTGCCTCGGACTTGATGTCTGCAGGTAGGCTGTGCGCCTTCCCCTGACTGTGGAGCTGTCTGTGGCCTCTGCCTCTGTAGCCAGAGACTGATTTGTTTATTTATCGCAAGTTATATCATCTTCGTGATATTAAAGTTATCGCAAAGATGTTTATTGTAGCCCTAATTCTGATATAAAATAATTACAACAATCTAGTCTACATAGTTTCTCCGCATCCTTTTTAAGAGAGTATGCTTTTAATTTTCAGAATATTTTAATAATAAATATGTCGTGGTCCAGGGACATAGTCCAATGTTCCTAACTCAAACGTAATAGTTCAAGGGGCAAAAAAGGCCCCACTAGTTGATTCACCCTGTAATAGCCATCAAAACACTTTATGCTAAACACTGTTGTGGCTCTACTGAATGACTGACTTGTCTTCTCTTCTTTCTACTTTTTTTTTTTTTTCAAATTGAATGCCCTCCAGCATTTCTTATAGTCTTATTGTTTTAAGCTTCACTAACTCTTGGCTCCTCAATATTTGTTCCTGTTGTCACACATACATTTTTGGGGCAATTGTAAATATAATACTTGCCCTGTAGTGTCCTGAATACCTAAGGATAATAATGGAACATATCCATGCTTGTGCCATAGCCACTTGCCAAAATGTAGTCATCCAATAAAACAATTTTAATTTACATAAAAGGGTTGGGCGATTGGAGCATTGTCTATTGGTGATGTTTCAGCAACTGTCATTTTATTTTTGCTTGATTGTTACAATGATGATCTCCCTCCTTGAGAACCCTACAAACTGGCACCTATTATACACTGCTCAAAAAAATTAAGGGCACACATCAGATCTTGATGAATTATTTGTTGAAAATCTTTACTGATGTACATTATATAATTAGTTTGGAACTAAATTAGGTTATAACAGTCAAAATCATCAACCAATTGAAGGCTGGATTCAAAACTACACCAAAAATCAATGTAAAAATAGAAATCACGGGCTGAACAAACAAGCTTGAATTTCATCGCAGCGACTTATGTGACTCAGTTGTTTCTTTGGCCCCCACATGCCTGTAAGCACTCCCTACAATATCTGGGCATGCTCCTGATGAGTCAGCAGATGGTCTCCTGGGGAATGTCCTCCCAGAACTGGATCAGGGTAGCAGTGAGCTCGTGGACAGTCTGCGGCAGTACTTGGTGGCGTCTGATAGATGACCTCCTATAGGTGCACAATTAGATTTAAATCATGGACGTGAGGCCCAGTCAATGGCATCAATGCCTTCGTCATCCAGGAACTGCCTACACACTCTGGCCACATGGGGCCTGCACAAGCGTATTGTCTGACAATTGCTGGAGGATAACAGCAGTCAGTGTACTGTTGGCTATGACATGGACGACTGTGCGACCCTCCAAGGATATGCCACCCCAGATCATCACAGACCTACCAACAAACCCGTCATGGTGGATGAAATTACAGGCAGCATAACGTACGGCTGCTGGATTATGGAAAAAAATCATAATCACGATTGTTTTGAACATTATTGAAATCACGATGATTAGAACGATTAATTTTGAGTTTGAAATATGATTAATTTATTCAGTAATTCAATCGTTCGACCCAAAATTGAAATCACGATTAAAATTCGATTAAGTGCACAGCCCTAGCATAACGTTCGCCACGATGTCTCCAGACTCTTTCATGTCTGTCACATGTGATCAGAGTGAACCTGATCTCATGTTGGCTTCCAACAATTAGGAAAACAAAGTAATCGATATTAAAATATTATTATTATTATTATTAATTTGGCAATGAGTCTCTCATAGGCAGCTTTTTTGCACCAGAGCTGCAATGTATTCCCCCCAATAATAGTCAGGCTTTGGACCAAACTAAATGCCAGGAAACTATATTGGTGTTTGTTTGATTCTCGATAGAGTTTGAGACGTGCATTTTAACACATTGAATAAAAAGTTGCACGGTGCGACTAAAATCTGAGGAGTGCAACCAAATATTTAATTTGTTGCACCAGTTGGCCTGAAATGTATCTTGTCTCCAAAAATTTTTTAAATAAAATACAACTGGGTGTATGGACATTTGCCTTTGACAAACATTAAAGTGATTGATAAATAATGATTATTCTGTCAGCGTATAGCAGGGATTTTATTTGTCACGGACAGGCTTTGAGCGCTTAATGTGAGCACATGCGCAATGTGCGTTCTAAAGGGTTGAGAGCACGGCATGTTGACTGCACCCACATTCCTTGTAGGCAATCGGAACACAAAACGAGAGGACAAAACGTAAAAAAGAGGGTATATATTCGCAATCAAGAGAACAATTGATTCTTTTGTCGCTGAGAAAAATGCTTCTTTCCCCAGTCCACCTGTCCCGGAGGTTGAAATTCCGATCGCAGACCCGACACCAGCGACAAGTGTTGTTCCAGTTGTTACACCTGCCCCCGCTCCGAATCCGGATTTGACATCTAACGTGAAGATGGCTTCATCCGATTCAGAGCCAGATCATCATCCAGAGACTACTTAAACAAAGCTGCGCTATTGATGAAAGCAACAAACTCATTGCATTGTATTTACTGCAAAGAGTACGGCCATATCATTGGGGGGGGGGAAAGTGCTTTTGCTGCTTTGACATCAGAATTCAGAATTGAAACTCTAAAAAAGCACAACTTGACTAAAAAGCACATCTTGTACCGTGACAGGTGCATTGCTGGCAGAGCAGCTCCTCTCACAGCAGCGTTTCAGTGACAGGCAGCGGCAAATCAAACAAGTGAGGAATCAGAAATGACAATCAAATTTAACAATGCTTACAATATAGCAAAAGAGGAGTTGCCCTTCACTAAATTCTAATCACTGATTCTCCTCATGAAAAAGAACTGGTTAAATGTCTTCATTAGGGGTGTCACGATACCAAAAATTCTGTATTAGATGCCAATACCAGTAAAATAACACGATTCTCGATGCCAATTTCGATATCACGGTAAAAAAAAAACAGCGCGTTTCCTCATTGAGATCTTTATTACAAGATGAACAACTCTTGTGGCAGTTAAACGGGTTCTGTTCAATGGTTACACTTGAAAATATGCGCTGCTGTACTCTCAAAGCCGATGAGAGACCAGCTGGCTGCTGAGAGCTAGCTTGATTTGGCGGTTCACGACCTCTCAGTCTGGTTGTTGTCACTCCCGGAACCCCTGACCCAGACCCGGGTCTGTCCAGGTTCACCTCCGCGTGCACTGACGGTCCGTTTGCGGACATGAAGCCGAGCAGCAGAGGCTTAGCTTCGGGCTGCTTCCTCCAGCTGCTGAGATCCTCGCTGTGCTGCGTTCAGGGCAACTCTGATTTTCCGACCTCCTGCCACATAGCGAACATGCAATAGTTTTATCAATGAAAAAATGTTATTGACAAAATTCTTAATGATCAATTAATCGATCGTCGATTAATTACGCCCATCCCTACTTGCAGTATACATGCTCTCTTTCCTCTCTCTCTCCTTCTAACCAAGTATACGGCCCCCATCAGTTCCAGAAGAGGCGCAGCACCGATGCTATCAGCTGGCATCGGTGCTCACGGTGCTTAAAAAAAATGGGTATCGTCTGTGTTTTGTTATTTAAGCATCGAAAGGTATCGTAAGTATCGGTTCTGGTGACATCCCTAGTCTTCATTTATGATTGATGGAGGCAAAGACATTTTCCACAAAAGAGTTAGTGTCATGAGAGGAGTGTCGTCTACTGCTCCTGTTGTTTGGGTTACATTTTTTTTGTTTATCTTTTTATTTGAGCTTTTCAAGCACTTAAAAACTAGCACTTTAAGATCGTTTTATCATCACAATTTTATGTTGAGTTCTCTGATTACATAATTATAATTTTTTTAAATGTCTACGCCTTTACCTCTGTTTACAATAATTTACTTAAATAGATTTGGATTTACCCATGTCTATGGAAAGAGATGCTTAAAAAATGTAATATTGGGTGCACCTAAAATATGTGGTGGTACACCTAAAGGAAAAACTTTTCAAGGAAAAACTTAGTCTGGGGCCCTGCGATGTGAGGCGAATAACTAAATACATGAGATTTTCTGTGTTTGAAGAGCAGACAGGAGAGACATTTTCTGTCAAATAATGACAGAAAACGCGTGATCGTCATTGTAGCAGAAAAACACCCCGTTTATGAACAGAAATATAAATTCATCAGTCACACTGCTGAGCTGCGACTGAACCACCCAGCTTTAAGACAGTGTAGTCACTCTAATCTGTTAACACGGGTGCCAAAATAATTTTTCTTTTAAATTCAATAAGTGCGTGATATTTACAAAGTCAGAGTTATTGTCTGAAACACTAATTACATTATTGACAAATAATAGTGATTATGATTTTTCTATTTATCAAGCAGCCCTACTCTAATCTGTAAAGAGAATGGGGCGCCTGTGGAGTACTTGGTGGCGATGCTAGAGAAGGAAATATTCCCTTTTACACTCCATTAGCTGCATTTGTATTAAAAAAGAAAGGTACATCTTATGGACACCATGCATAACAGTTCAGTAACTTCTTGCTGTCTTGCTCTTGCCTCTCCATTGCACCTGTTGTCACTGTCATTTGCACCAAAGCAGGTGAAATTGATTCACAATAACTTCACTAAATGGACAGACTGATATCCCTGAACTGACTAGGTGTTGAGGATTAAGTGTTCCCTTCAATTTTTTGGAGCAATGCATATTATATTTTATTCTCACTCGCTTGCAGGAGATGATTTAGGGGCCAAACAAATCCAATAGTCACATGAGAACCAGCTACACAATGAATGGTGCAGTCACTTAATTTGCCAATTAATATTAATTCTAATATTTTAGCAGCTAAAATAGCCCATTACAATCAAAACAATAGACAGTCCTCGATGTAGGAATACTAAAATATATCCTATGCAAGTGGACAAATCTCAACAAATTCTCTTTCACAACATGAATCATTCATCAGCAAGATCAATAATATTTTAAGCACAAATTAGTTGGTTAATATCAACAATAATGATCTCTGATAAAAGACAAAATGGGAGATATTTAACAACTCAAAGAAAATGCTGTGATAACTTGTTCGCACTACAGTTTTTTGTGAAATACAGAAAATAAACTTCAAAGAAAACCAATTATATTGTATGTTACATGAACTTGTAGAGTTAATGGCAATTTTGGTTGCAGATTTATTTAACATTGTTCATGCTTCTACCATGCACAATAGGTTTCACCTTCAAAATGTGACCCTGTTTTCTGGTTTGCAGGTCTGCAGAGATGTTGAGCGGCCTCTTTGATTCAGCTGCTGTGATCTTGGTGTTCAAGGCTGCTGAATACTAAAACAGACTGGGCCAACACAACAGTTCTACTCAAGAAACATCAATCCAGCCAGAGCTTCCAAAGCTCCTCATCAACGCAGCCCTTTTGGGGTTGCTATGGCAGCTGCTGTCACAGAAACCAATTGCTGGACACAGGCTTTCCTCAGCAGGGCAGGACAGACCACTAGTCATTGCCGCAAAAAAACAAACAGTCAACAAACAGCACTTAGCATTAACTCTAGCACTCAAAGTTAACAAAGCAACCAGAGGTCTGCAGGCTGATGGTTAGCTGTGTGGTGAAACCTCATGAGTCTAGTCTGTGTCTGTTCAGGCTCATGGCAAGAGTCCCTGTGCAGCAGCAGAGCAAGTACTGTTACTAGACCATGTTCCACCAGCAGGACAATCTGAAGAGCCATCTGCAGGAAAGCCACCCAGCCAGCAGGCAGCTCTTTCACTGCCAGGAGTGTGGGAAGCAGTACAACACTCAGCTGGGTTATCGACGCCACCTGGTGGCAGCCCACAGTACTGCAACAGGCCCGCCTTGTCCAGAGGGGGCACCGTCCCTCCTCGAGCAACTAGGCGGCCATACAGACAGGCCTCCACCCTCAGAGGGTAACATTAACGCTGCTGTGCCAGTGAGAGAGAGGAAGTACTCGTGTGAGCGATGTGACCGTCGGTTTTATACTCGTAAAGATGTTCGACGTCATGCTGTGGTGCACACTGGGCGCCGTGATTTCCTCTGCCCACGCTGTGAACAACGCTTTGGCCGCAGAGACCACCTGACCCGCCACTTGAAGAAAAGCCATGCCCAGGAGTCAGGGTTGATGCCATCATGTACTCTAGGTACTCCTTTGGCTACACCCACTGCTGCCACCCAGTGCCCATTGAAGGAGCCGTGCCCTGTAACCTCTGAGATGGTCTCCATCTCCAAGGAGCCCATGGAGACTTTCCCCAGGGACATGTACAACTCTTATCCTATGACCAATGCTGTCCCCGGGATGGGCCACCCTCATGGCCTCATGCAAGGTTCCTTATCCTCAAGCATGGGTGTAGGACGCCACATTCCCCCCCAGTCTTCACACTCTCACCTCCATCACTTGCAGCCCCCTGCAGCTCCACAGCAGCAGCCCTACAGCAACATGGCCAGGTACCAGCATGGATCTACCTCATATCCTCGTGCCGACGTGGACAGTTTCCTGCTGGACCTGCAGAGTGTCCCTCCACCACACCTGAGTGCAGTTAACTCCTCTACCTCTACTTCTGCCTCACCCCAGAGGGAGGTGCTGGGTGAAGGGGTGGCTTCTGGTGGCGACCCCCACCTGCTGTGCCGGAGCCCTGCTGCATCTTCAGCCGAGTTGTCCTGTACCACCAACATGGACCTCGGGCCTCTGCTGGGGTTTTTGCCTTTCAGCCTGCCGCCCTACAGCCCTCACATGGGGATGGGAGGGTTAGTGATGAGCTATCCACCTGCCACCACAACCACTTCCTCTCCATCCTCTTCCACTGGGCTGTCCTCACAGGCCCCAGGCCCTTTCTCTTTCTTCCAGCCTCCCCAGGCTCATGTACCCCAGGGCCCTGGAGCCCACAACCACAGCCAACTACCTCAGGCATACAGTAGTCCTACTATGAGCACTTCAAGCTCCCTACCTCACTACTACCAGGCCTTTCAGCAGTAAGCAGCTCTGTCCCCACAAACGTTGCCTTTGTCATGCTCATGGATTTTTCATGAAAAGGGTAAAACATGAGATCAGCATCTTTATTGTAAAACACATGTGAAACTTTCATCTGCCAGTGCTTATGATGCTAATCTTTGTAGTTTTTTTTTGTTGAACACAACAAATCACCTCGTCAGTATTACCTCATTATTTAAAAGGAAGCTTGAACATTTGAAGAAATGTGATGGTCTCACTACAACCAAAACGGAGAACCTCTCTTGGTCAGACCTATTACCAACAGTGGAGCACTTGAAACACTTCTTACAGGTGCTGCACAGTGCTAAATTGTTCAGTTTTAGATTATCAAAAAAAATAGGTGATGTTAAGAAATATTTTAACCAATTTATGTTAAAGAAAATGTCCTACCTTATTGAAGCTGATTTGAGATTTCCTAATATTTTTGATATAGATAGCCTTAGGTGGAGAGACAAAATTGTCTTGGAAGTTCTCATTTAAAGTAAACTCCGGAGCACTGTTTGCATATGATTATAAGAAATGCAAAGCCACTTCCCAGCCAATAATTACAGCATTACACCAACCATCAAAGTGCATCAGCAGATCAACCATTATTTCAAGTGGCATAACTAATATTTAGGTTAGTATGAGGCCATGTATCAGTGATTGCAGTCACTATGGTGGCAGTTATCCGTAACTGTAAATCAGTTACTCTTTATTAAAAAATTTTAACAGAGCGGCTCTTACAGCTGGAATTTTTTATTTGAGCCCTTAGGGGTGTTATTAGATGAGAGGTGAGGCCTGTCATGATAACACATTTTTTTGGACTATATATTATCTCAAATTATGGAAAACATTGATAATATTCTCATAATTTGGACTCTTTTATACCACTGATATAATGGTTAAATAATTGCATAATAATACAATTACACCCTTTTAATTAGAATTAAAGATGTTAAAATACCCATAATAAATAAAATGGTTAAAACGAAATAATTAAAATGAGCTTTGTTAACAAAAATAGCTCTTGAATCAACATTAGGCACAGGATATGTATTACCAGCTTGGTTAACTGGATTGGAGGGTTCCGATTAAGATGAGCTTTTCTATTGTTTAAGGTTAGTATTCTAGCATTTCCTTTTAGAATTATGTGTGCGTTTTTGTCTCTTTGTCTCTGTTTCTCTTCACACACAAACTGATGGTCACATTTATTTAGTTATTAATTGATGGTTTTGGATCAGGAATCTGGATAGTTGCGGCTGTGTGTCGCAGGTCAAATGAATGCGCACTAAATCTTGAGACTATTTTTGAAAGTGTTTAAATGCATGCCTTATGAATCAAACGAATGGAAATTTTAATTGTACATTTCCTAATAACTTTTTAATTTGTATTGGTTTTTATTGTGAGCAAGTCTAAGTGGCCGAGGCTAGCCATGGAGTGAGTTCCAACATCTCAACAGCTCTAATCCTGAAGCAGTGGTGGTAATAATGAACGTAGTGGAAACCCTGTATTCCCATTTGTTGCCACTGTTTCTAAACAAACCCAAAATATTTTATCTTGAACTCATGTCTGGTTCGCTGTACGTTTTTGATCTGTGGGGGTGGGGCCAGCGCGCAGGATCCGTGTCTTAGTGACTGTAAACGCTCCCATACACGGGAGAGGAGACATTCTTATGTATACAAACACGCATGTAAAGACAATGGGAAATTTATCAAGGTCTAAAAAAACTATTGACTACATGTTAATATATTGTATTATACGTCGCTATAGTAATTATCATGAGGTCACAGCAGCATAATAACAAAAACTAATGTGACATAGATACTTTATCATTTTTGCTATATTATGTAGCATCACTATATTGAAATGCACTTACCTTTCATTTTCAACAGTGCACATTATAGGTCAAAGCTGTCACTTAAGACAAAAAGCTGCTGTCAAAATTTTTTTAATACCTTTTCAAGTTCTGACTTTTTTAGACAGAGCATGTGACACGATGGGTACCATTCAGGTAGACGTGTTACGTACAGTAAATGCTCCTGAACCCCATACACTGTATTAACTGACTTAGAATAGTGCTGGTTTTGAGACTTTGACAGACTTCAACTGGAAACTAGTGCGTGAACCAGTTTGAAATTCCTGCCAGCTTTGTAATTGCTGTGGCTTACATCCTCATCTATTTCTTTCCTCCTGTGATGCCCTCTGCCTCTCTTGTGCCTCTCTGCCCATGTGGGGCCTCAGAGAAGCAGTAGCTGTAATTATCCTTAAACATCCGACCACTGTAAACATGTTGAGTTATTGGCACACTGCCAACTATGTCACTGGTCTCTCGGGGTTGCTTCCTTTCCCTTTTTAATAGATAAATCACCATTTTCCTACATGTGTCATCTCACACATCCAACATTCAGGTGCTCATTCAATGTTATATGTTAAAATTACTATCGCTCTTGGCAGTAGGAATTAGTAGAAACTTTTAAGGGTGAGATAAATGTATGTCATGCTAGCGTAAAGTAGCAAAATAATTGTATTGATCACCTTAGTGACTGAGTATCCATGTTCACGACCTGAGACACTAAGACGATACATGTAAACATCTCTACACTTTTCTGCAGCGAAAAGGTCTAACCATTGGTTGCAGAGGAGCTTATGTGCAAAGTCATAAAACTCAGCAACACGTGCAGATGTGTCTGATTGGTTGATTGACTTCCTGTCAGGAAACAGGCTAGAAGCAGAATAAAGCAAATGGAGATCGAAATGTACTAGAGACAAGTATTAAAGGAACAAACAAGCATTTGCAATGCATGTTTTATCACATGCAACCTGGGAATAAGTAATTACGGTTTCAGTACGATCATCTCTTGAGCTTAAGTAGAAAGATATTTGAGTCTTTACAGTAGATTGAATTTATGACAGAAAATCACATGTGTATCGAAGAAGCCACAGCTGTGAGCCTGCTGGATCTCTTGACCCATGTGTAACTGGGTTTTGGTACCCCTTGTGTATGGCTGCGCACTTCCGTTGTTGGGCTTTGCTAGGACCAATGAGTTACTTTTGGAGTAAGAACATTTTCTGTGGTCCCCACAACTTGAAATGGCTGTTTGATGGTTAAGAGTTGGTTAAAGGTTTTGCTTATTATCAGTTTTAGGTTACGTTAAAGGGATAGTTCACCCAGTAATGAAAATTCACTTATCTACTCAGCCCTATGCCGATGGGGGGGAGGATGAAGTGTTTGAGTCAACAAAACACTTTTGGAATTTCAGGGGTAAGCAGTGTAGCTGATTAGTCACCTATCTTCAGACGTGATAAAACAACTGAACAACCATAACATACCTCCATACTGCTCGTGTGGTGACATTCAAGTGTCTGCAAGCCCCGACTTTCATATTCGACCTCGAAATGAGGTCATTTACATCGTGTTTTAAGCCTTAAAGTCCACAGGAAGTATAGGGTTTTTATGTTTTATTACATCTGAAGGACTCACTATTGACTTCACTTGTATTGGATTCTGCTCTAAGAAAGTTTACCCCTGAGACTCCAGAAGGGTTTTGTGGAATCAAACGGTTCACCTCCCCCTCCATCACCATAGTGGTGAGTGGATAATGAGTGAATTTTCATTTTCATTTTTAGATGAAATATCACTTTTAAGGGGTGAGGGCATATATAATGTCAAAGCTTTCCTCTCAAAGATAGAGATGCATAAGTGTGAGTGTTTGTGTCTGCAACTGCTTGACATGCTTTTACCAGTTCCTATTGCACACAATACAGATAGAAAAGTCAAAGCAAACCATTTCTCAAATATAAGATAAATACACGTTTTCATGCACATTCCGACCTCAGTCCTGTGTCATTGTAAGGAAGGTAAACGCACTTTGTGATATATGCATCAGTATTTGTGTCTGAGGCAGAGATCATCCCTGTCCCACATTTCCACATTTTCATAGTGGAAGAAGGCAACCCTAGTGACAGTACATAAGCAGGGGTCATTGGAAGGGCATCGTGTCAATGTTTTGTTTTTCTCAAAGTGTACCACATAATCGAAGCAGGTTGTAATTCTGCTCAGATTTTGCGTGGTTTGAATCTCTGACTTGACTATAGAAAGCTGCATATATTCTACAAAGTTCTTCCAGAGCACTTGTTTTCTTACCTTTTCTGATGTCACCCATTATTCCAAGGTTGGGTTGTTGGATCGAAGAGCTTCTGATGTACTGAGAAAGAAAGGTAACTCTTCCTGGTCTCATCTGTGTAGAGGATCAAGATCCAGAGAAGCATCAGTTAGGGAGCAGCTGGTCTGTTGAGAATCAGGTCTCCTTTTAACAGTCTCACTGTAGCAAGGCAAGAATATTGTAACCAGCAACCTTCCAATGTATCCTCCACTCATGAAAATGATTATGTAGTGGAGATGTAGGAGCCCCCCCCCAGCCGGACGTTGCGAGTGATTGATGTGATATCAGAAAAGATATTTAGGGAGAGAAATGGTCGGATGATGCTCTATCGTCTGCCTTAATTCCACAAACTGTATATTGAAGGACCTCTACAATTTCAATTGTAACAAGCCTCATTGTTGCACCAATGTCTTAAAATGCTACTGTTGTGCCTCCTAAAGAGTTTCTAATCTCTTGACTGGGTTTAAGCACTTATGACATTTAAAAAAAGATTAATTTGATCTGTACCTCAAACATGCAGTTTGTTATTGTATTTGCTTGTAGTTTGTTTGGCTCTTGTGCCGTTAGATACAAATTATAAAGGTAGATTTTATGAATCTATACTCTTTATCTAGTGGCAGACATTGACATTATAATTCAGTCGAACTTTCTACCTCTACTTTTTCATATATCTTTCTATAAAATCATTAGAGGTAGTTTTAACCTGTAACAGTTAGGCAGTTTATACCACCGGTGAAGGGGATATGTTAAAAAAGCTACTTTGATGGACCGGATACACATTTATATCTCAGTGTGTTCCAGAGTCAAACATAGTTCTCTGTACTTGCCTTTAATGATATTTCTACTTATGTACTACCTCAGAGAAGAGACAGGTGACTGTCCATCTTAACTGCAGAGAAAATAACTGTAAAGTAATATTTGTCAGAACAAGCACATGAACTTGATAGCTCAATAGATTTACTTAGGGTAGCTCACATCAGAATGTCTAGTTTAACGAGTGCTACATTATGTGTCGCATCACATTACATTTGTTAAGCTGTGTCTCTGCCTCTTCTGTCTGGAATGTTTACTGTGTCAAAGAATAGGGGCCTCAGTCGAACGGTATTCCACAGCTTTGGACCTACAGATACCCACTCATAGCACTACACCTGAAAGCAGCATCCTCTTACCATTTGTGATACATTTCCTCAAGAACAATGTTGAAAACTGTCTCTTTACTGCTTCTCAAGTGTAAGTGTTTGCTGTATAATTGCTTGAAAACCTTTTGGTTTGTTTACTTATCAATCAAACAAAAGGGGCAGTTTGAACACATTAGGGTGGGCTTAGGAAATGCTTTTGGGACATTTGTCCTTATTGTCCAACATTTTATAGAATGAACAGTTAATGAAGCACTTGCAAAAACTACCTACACTCTCGATATCACTTGCTGGGGGCGTTGTTAGGTAATCACAAATGCTATGTCCTCTGATTACCAGTGGCATAGAGACTATCAGTTTGGATAGCTCCGCTTTTGTAGTAGACCACACAGGAGATATATATGACTTGGACCTTGAATCATTAAAATGTTACATTATTGGATTGGTTCATTTATCCTGTTGCTGTGTAGCTGATGACATGTTTGAAGATGGGACAGTGTGTTTGTACAGTTACACAAAGTCAAGCATTCTAGACAATGTGGAGAGAACATAGTGCCAGGTTTCATTTCACTAAGACATCATTCACTACATCATGTTGGCTGCTTTTAGGTTGGCTCTGAGAACCACCAGATTCAGGTTACTTTAATTTTAACTTTGACAGGTTTTACTAAAGGTGTTTGTTTTATCACTTTATAGACTAGAAAACTGTGAAAATGGAGTTGTCATTTTTTTTTTTGTTGTATTATCTGAATACAAAGTAATACAAAATAAATAAATATTTAGATTTCCACTGTGTCTCTGTGTTTTAATGACATTATGTTGAAAAGTTGTAAGGTGGTCAACCATTGACCTTAGTTTGGTAACAAACCAACAGGAACAGATACAATTCTGTAACAACTAAATCCAGACCAAGTGGCTTTAAAGGGTGACTTAACGTGATGCATGCTGGGAAGAAGATTTTGTGGCCAACAAAATATCCAGCTGAAGTCACAGTACAGTTTAATATACGTCATGTAGACAACAAATAAAGACAAGATAAGCAAAATGATGGACACATTTTTTCTTAATACTCATTGAAAGGTTAATTGTACTTCTTGATAGTTTCATTACTTCATTAGTGTTTATTAGTTTAGTCTTTATTGTTCAAATTGACAAATCCTGTGAAATTAGGGATTTTGTTTGTCATTCTACATATATGGATGTGAAATTTACCTTATAGAATCATTACGTTTATAAAGAAGTCAATGTTGTAATTCTCATTTTTTTTTAATGTGAAGTTCTCCTGCATCACCATGGGAACCACCTCTGTGATGACATAATTGATTGGCGGAAGGCTTCAATAACACTAACTAGCGTTCTTATTCTAAGAAATTCAAATCTGCTGTTTATTTTTCTCTAAAGAGGATGAGCTGTATTTGATTCTACAGTTTTGTATTCTGATATGGCCAATTACCTTTTTAAAGTGGTAATTTTCAGCTGTGAAAACAGTCTAGTTCAGGAGGTTTTATTTCTATTCTTTTCATTTTTGTCTTCCTTTTTTTTTATTTATAACAAACATACAGGAACTCGTTGAGAATTTAAACCTAAAATAAAAGATAAAATGTTCATGTACCAAGAAGAGATGTTTTTAGCACATGTATATGCACATATATTCCTAAATCATTTCGGGTACATTGGGTACGTTATTTTAAAGGAGCATGGACTTGAGATGCTCAACTCACATCAGCAAAAAACAGAGAAACATAGATTCAGATTTTTTTTACCTGTTGACAGTTTGTTCAAGTCTTTGGTTCTTATAGAAACTTAATTTTGTGGAACACCCTCCACTTCAGGGGTGAAGCCTTAATCTGGAGATGTGCGTCACGCCCAGCAGGTGGAGGTGTTCTCTTCATAGTGAGCAGCCAGTGGACATAACTCAGACGGTCATAACCTTGACACACGCTTCCCTTTGTGTCCCAGGTAATTGTAGGGTTTGTCTGTGATATTTCAAAGTTTCTTGTAATTGAATATTCACAGTCACGGCCTAAGAAGGGTTTTTGGGTGTAAATAGGCATAACGTTTAGACTTAATGAAAGTAAGTAACATTGTTATGTCTGACATGCATATTTGTCAGGTAGTTATGTCTATTACCCATGTTTATATTTTGAAGCTAGACATTATTTAACATGATTTGTAGAAATGTGTGCCTGTCTATGTGACTGTATCTGTGTGTCTGGTTCTGTGTGCGTGTGACCGCCTTTGTGTTTGTCTGTCTCTGTGGTGCTGCCTGTGTGTCTGATTCTGTCTGTCTTTAATCAACTCTCCTCCTACCTTCATCATAACAACCTTCTTGACCCTCACCAGTCTGGTTTCAATGAAGGCCACTCAACTGAGACTGCCCTCCTTGCTGTCCCTGAGCAACTTCATAATGCTAGAGCAGTTTCTCTCTTCTCTGTCCTTATCCTTCCAGACCTTTTGGCTGCATTTGACACAGTGAACCACCAGATCCCTATTCCCCCCATTCAGGACCTGGATGTCCTCACTCACATGGATTTTCCTACCACAGCTACACTGATGACGCCCAACCAATTCTCGCTTTTTCCCAATCCGAATCACAGGTAGCCGCTGGAATTTCTGCCTGTCTGACTGACAGCTCTCAGTGGATGTCCCACACCACCTGAAAATGATTGCTATTAACAGCTCAAGTCAAACCTTACAACCCAACCCTTTCGCTCTGCATCTGCCAATCGGCTTGATGCTTCCTCACTGTGAGCTAAACACTCAACAATATCATGACTGTTTGCTGTCCTTGCTCTAACTTCCGACTATAACTTGTATAAGTAGCACTTATATTGCGCTTATGATGGATAGATAGATAGATATATTACTTTATTCATCCCCGAAGGGAAATTAAATCGTCATAGCAGCCGGTATATTTGAATACAATAAAATACAATACAATACAGTAAAATAAAATAAAAATATTGAGGTAGAAAGAATAAAAAACAGGAACACAAGATAAATAGGTAGATAAGGTGCAGTGGCAAGATGATGGTAATGTTATTGTTAGACAGTGATATAATATGATATGATATATAGTAAAGGTATAAATATAAGTATTTGACTATACAATAGATAATATAATATACTATGAGTGTAAGAATATGTAGACAGAGTGTGCAAAAGACAATATTATTGTATAAATGATATATAATATCAATATGGTTTATATTAACACATATCACATATGATGTGAAGTAAGTGTTCCAGTATATGGAGCGGAGTGTTGTACAGGGTACACAGTGCAAGGAAACAGGTATATTTAGTGCAGTTCTGTGATGGTGGCTTTGACAGAAGTAGATGAGTTGTACAGTCTTATTGAGGTTGGGAGGAACGATTTCCTGTATCGATCCTTAGAGCAGCGGGGTTGAATGAATGAGTCTGTGGCTGAAGCTGCTCCTTAGCTTGTCCAGTATTTTGTGGAGGGGGTGAGAGGGATTGTCCATGATTGCCAGTAGTTTTGCCAGCATCCTGTCCTCCACCACCTCCTTCAGGGTGACAAGCTTAGAGCCAACCACAGACTCTGCCTTCCTGATGAGTTTTTTCAGTCTGTTGGCGTCCTTTGCCTTGATGCCCGCACCCCAGGACACCACAGCAAAGAAGATGGTGCTCGCCACAACAGACTTATAGAACATCTGCAGCATCTTGTTGCAGACGTTGAAGGACCTGAGCCTCCTCAGGAAGTAAAGCCGGCTCAAGCCCTTCTTGTAGACGGCCTCTGTGTTGGTGGACCAGTCCAGTTTATTGTCCAGTGTGACACCCAGGTACTTATATGCAGGTACCACCTCCACATCTGTCCCACCGATGCAGACAGGAGAGGGCAGGGGCTTGTTCCTCCTGAAATCCACCACCATCTCCCTCGTCTTCGCCATGTTGAGCTGCAGGCGGTTCTCCCCACACCACTTCACAAAGCGGTCAACCAGGTCCCTGTAGTCAGCCTCCCTCCCGCCCTCAACACACCCCACAATGGCCGTGTCATCAGAGAACTTCTGCAGATGACACGACTCAGTGCAGTGCCTAAAGTCAGCAGTGTATGTGGTGAAGAGGAAGGGGGACAGCACAGTTCCCTGGGGGGCCCCGATGTTACTGAGCAGACGATCAGACACACAGTTCTGCAATCTCACAAACTGTGGTCTGCCCGTCAGATATTCATCGACCCAAGCGATGAGGGGAGCACTCACCTGCGTGCCCTCCAGTTTGGCCTTCAGCAGTCTGGGCTGGATGGGGTTGAAGGCGCTGGAGAAGTCGAAAAACATAATCCGGACTGAGGTGTTGGGTCTATCCAGGGAGGAGTAAGCCTTCTGCAGCAGGTAGATGATTGCATCATCAACCCCAACATGGGGCTGATATGCAAACTGCAGGGGTCTTGTGATGGGCACACCAGCGGTCTGAGGTGTGCCAGGACCAGTCTTTCCATGACCTTCATGATGTGAGAGGTCAGTGCCACCGGCCTGTAGTCCTCCAGTGCAGCAGGACGTCCTATTTGGGCACTGGGACCAGGCAGGATGTTTTCCAGAGCACTGGCACTCTCTGGTAGGCTCAGGTTGAAGAGGTGCTGGAGAACTCCACAGAGCTGGCTGGAACATGCCTTCAGCACACGAGGTTTGAGCCTCTCCAGCTCTCTCCTCACCTGGCTGGCTGTGATGTGGAGTCCAGACTGGGTGGTGGTGGATGTCAGTGGTGGGTTTGATGGTGGAGGTGATGAGGGTGGTGCAGAGAGGTGTGTGTTGCAGGAGGTTGTGGGGGGCTGTGGGTGATGTGAGGATGTCCTGGGGGTGGGAGGTGTGAAAAGGTCTGTGGTGAAAGCCGGCGGGGGGGTGGGGGGAGGTGGTGATGGGGGGAGGTGGGGGGTTGTTGCTCGGAGAAGCAGTAGAGGCAGTCGTAGAGGCAGTGGAGGCAGTGGATGATCCGCTGGGGGTGGGGGGGTTGGAGTTGAACCTATCGAAGAACGTGTTCAACTCGTTCGCACGTCGTTCATTCCCAGCTGCTCCCCCACCTCTCCTCTGGAAGCCGGTGATCTCCTTCATCCCACTCCAGACGTCCCCGGTGTTGTTATCCTCCAGTTTGTGCTCCAGTTTTCTTCTGAAGTTGTCCTTGCTCTCCCTGATGCTGCGCTTGAGCTCCCTTTTTACCCGTTTGAGTTCTGCTCTGACCGTACCTTCAGGTCGCTTGTTACCCACGGCTTGTTATTTGGGTAACAGCGGACCTCTTTAGTGGGGATGATGTTGTCTATGCAGAACCCAATGTACTCAGAGACACAGTCAGTCAGGCCATCAATGTCCTCACCATGTGGCTCATACAGAGCATCCCAGTCTGTGGCCTCCAGCGCTCCATGCAGTGTTTCCATGGCCTCAGGAGACCATTTCCTCACTGTCCTCACTGTGACTGGGTGCTGCTGAACCACAGGCTTGTATGATGGTGAGAGCAGGACTAGGTTGTGGTCTGACCTGCCCAGTGGTGGCAGGGCAGTGGAGCTGTATGCATCCTTAACATTTGCATACAGCAGGTCCAAAGTCTTACTTTCACGGGTGGCACATTTGACAAACTGGAAGAAGGTTGGGAGTGTGGATGAGAGGGAAGCATGATTAAAGTCACCTGTGATGATGATGAAGGCCCCGGGGTGTTGTGTCTGTAATCCTGCAGTCATAGTGTGGATGACGTCACATGCTGCTTCTGCGTTCCCAGATGGAGGAATGTAAACAGTGATGGCGAAAACACTGGTAAACTCCCTCGGCAAATAATATGGACGAAGTCCGACGGCGACGAGCTCGATGTCCGGGCTGCAGACACGCTGTTTAACGGTGACGTGCCTGGGGTGACATCACCTGTTGTTCATGAGCACGGCGAGGCCCCCTCCTTTCTTCTTGCCGGTCGCGGTGGTGTCTCTGTCGGCTCGAACCGTCTGGAAGCCGGGAATGGTGACGTTGGAGTCCGGTATCTGCTCTTGCAGCCACGTTTCCGTGAAACACACAATACTTGACTCCCTGTACTCCCTCTGTGTCCTGATGAGCGCTTCCAGTTCGTCCACTTTATTTGCCAGCGACCTCACGTTTCCAGTGATGACTGCAGGGATGAAGGGCTTAAACTTCCTCTTCTCCATCCTCCGTTTAAGCCCCGCTCTGCAGACCCGCCCCGCCGTCTCCTCTTTAGCTCATCCGGGATGGTGGGTCTCTCTCCGGCCAAGAGGGTGGTGTGCCTCAGGGCCATCAGAGGCCTGTTTCAGGTAGCTGGTTTTGAGGCAACCCCGAGTTTGTTCGCTCTGAGTTAGTGGAAACTCTGGGTTTTCCATTTCAGGTAGCAGGTTCAGCGCAACCGAGAGTTAGTTGCTGCGGCAACATACGCCGTGGACCTAACCTACTCGGGAGGTGGTTAGACCTACTCTGAGTTTGTTGTCTATAAGGCTGAAGGCAGCTCTCCGACAGAAGGAAGTGTTAGAAATGGCATGTC
This sequence comes from Pleuronectes platessa, assembly GCF_947347685.1. Taxonomy (NCBI): domain Eukaryota; kingdom Metazoa; phylum Chordata; class Actinopteri; order Pleuronectiformes; family Pleuronectidae; genus Pleuronectes; species Pleuronectes platessa. Next base: position 28,508,029 of record NC_070631.1, read on the forward strand.
CTTTTCTACGAGAGCCCGTGGACGTAGAGGCTGCGATCCTCAGAAGGAATCTCCGTGAGGAACGATTATTAAGACCCCGGTTGGATATACTTTCTTTTCCTGATAATTTTCTTCACGAGCGCTATCGTTTTTCAGCGCAATCTATCATTTATTTAGACCACCTTCTCAGCCCCCATGTTAACTGTCAAACGCACCGGGGGCATGCTTTAAGTTCAATACAAATGATTTGTGTGGCACTCTTTCTTTACAACGTCGGTGACGCCGGTGACGCCGTCGGTGACGCCGAGCACATTTCAAAGGCAACCGTGTGTCGGTCTGTCAGAAATGTGACTTTGGCACTGAAACGTTTTCTTTACACGTTTGTGATGTTTCCAAGTCACCGACCTATACGAACAATCAAGGAAGAGTTCTACAGAATTGCAGGTAACAGTAGCAACAATGTAGCCATTTGTTTCTTGGAACGTTTTAATGTAATAAATAATGTGCACAATTTAATTAAATTAATTAATTTGTAATGTTCTAGATTTTCCGGGTGTCATCGGGTGCATCGATGGAACTCATATTCCTATCAAAGCTCCTTCAGTGAATGAAGGAGACTATGTTAATAGGAAGTCCTTCCACAGCATCAATGTGCAGGTACAGGTGAAGGCCTAGACCTTCAGCATTTTAAATTAAAGATACTTAACAAAACAGCCTCTGTATCTAATTATACTCCTCTGCAATTTGAAGGTTGTATGTGATGCCAGAAATATCATCACCCAAGTGGAGGCAAAGTGGCCGGGGTCTGTGCATGACGCACGCATATTTCGGGAGTCTAATCTGAGCACTCGCTTTGCCCGTGGTGAGTTAAGCCTATATTTGAAGGATTTAGAATCCATATTTGTTCAGATGATTAATATTTCACCTGTATCGTAGGAGAGTTCGACGGTCATGTTTTAGGTGACAGAGGGTACCCCTGCCAGCCTTGCCTTCTGACACCGTATGCCGATCCCGTGCCAGGACCACAGCAGCGCTACAACCTGGCGCATATGAGGACGAGAGCCAGGGTCGTAACACGTTCGGGATCCTGAAGGCAAGATTCCAGTGCCTCCAAATGCTGCGAGTCACACCAGAAAGGGCATGTGACATAATAATTGCATGTGTGGTTCTACACAACATCGCGATTTTGAGAGGGGAAAATTGCCCACCTGCAGTTGCAGATGAGCAGCACATAAACCCAAACCATGCCATGGATCCACAGGACGGAAGGGTGGTTAGAGAAAGACTCTGCCAAAATCATTTTGTTTGAGTTTTCTATGTAGTTAAATGTATTTTATTATTTCCGAAATGTTTTCTTTGGCATTCTTTCGCCTTCCTGTATGATAGTAAACTCGTGTGACAGACCCAGCCTCTGGTAGGGGGTGACACTGTTCAACAAAATAACTTGTCCCACCACAGCCCGTGTTCTAATAAAGACAATCTACTTTTTATGAGGATTTCTTTATTTCCTGAAAGCACAAAAAAAAAAAAGGTCATTCATATTGGGAATGTTTTTGGAGCAGGAAACAGTATCCCAGTTTGTACCTCACCCACCTTTAACTTATGTTCCAAAATTTGGATCTCCAAAGCATCCTTTTGCATCTTTTGCCTAATGTGGTCCATTTCCAAGTCTGCTTTGTTTATTTGTTTTCCCAGATAGATTTTATAGAGCTCTTTGACTGGAAGCTATAGGAATGCAAAAGATGACATTGGATTTCACAGTGCCAAGTACAGCGTTTCATTATAATTCCAGGGAGAATCTTACAGAGGTAAGCTGTGAAATAGAGCTAGAAGTGGATGGCCTCTCATTGAATTCGATTTCATCCTGTTTGAGAGAAAGAAGATGTCAGTTTTAAATTGTACAACGCTATCATCAACTTTTAGATGTTATTTTTAAAAGGTGTTAACCTCAATAGGCCTTTCCTCTTCCCTATCAAATGCTGCAGACAATGTTTCTCCATCATCTTCCTGTAATGACATTAACAGTTGTGTTCAGCAATTATCAAGACATTATTAATAATCTGTGGAAGGTGAAGAATTGTTACAATTGCATGGAGGTTGGTGAGGGCATCTGGTTCCAGTAGGGCGATGACGCCATCAGTAACTGGAAGAAGATGATTAGACAGTGAAATTATTACTTGAGCCAGAATATTGCCCCATCTAATTTGCAACGCGCTGGGTTGCATGTACATATTTTATTATTTTGAATAACCAACCTCTGATAAAGGCACTTCTATCCTGGGGGGTGGGGGGATCAGAGGAGCTCCCTCCAGGGATGCCCTCAGCCACAGGACGCATACTCTGTTGGCTGAGGGCCATCTCCTCAGCCTCTGTGAGGGCTGCAGGTGGTGGACCCCCTCCAGTCTTCCGGGCCTCTGCTTTTTTTCGATTTGCTAACATGGAGGAAAATGTTACCCTAATATTCAGTAAGCGCTATTTTGAAGACACATATATGTATATACACATACATACATACATACATACATATAATGCATTTTGCCTAGGAGTAGCCTTCTAATATATCTAAATCCTATTAAATATTGGCAGTGTTGGGGTGGCTGAGAAATGTACTACTTACATTTACTGCTTAAATATAGACCCATCACATGTTGAATATAGCTGTTAAATTAGGTAGAGCAGGCAAAACAGCACAATTGATTTGATTTCAATTAAACATTAGTTTACCTGTTTGAACTATATTTTTGTACTTCATTTTCATTTGCTGCCAAGTCCTCTTGGGGCAACTCGGGTTGTTCCTGTGTAAATTGACACACACACACACACACACAATTATAAACATAATAAAAATTTGATTGAATTAACATATTGAATAAGTGGAAGATATTAAACTTCCTCTTATTTTATTTTACTCACGCATTGACTTGTTCGGCTATTTCCTGCCAAGCTCTCTCTCGCGCTCTCGCTGCCGCGGCGGTATTACTTTTTTTGGTAAAAATGGGTACCTGCTCGGCATATGCGTTCATTAATATTTCCAATTCTGTGGGTGAAAAGTAACTGGATCTACGTTTTTGGTCCATGTTTGATCATGTTATCAGAGATCCATTGATGATGGCTCTTTATAGTCAACAGGCACGCCCCCAACCCAGCGTGAACACACTCAGAGTTGATTAAGCCAACGCTGATCACCTGTTCTGAAACCGAAAACCCAGAGTTGCTTTTCAACCCTGAACTCTGAGTCAACCAACTCAGAGCGCAGGATTAAACTCAGAGTATGTTAAACCAGCTACCTGAAACAGGCCTCAGCTGGTCGCGGGTGTAAACAATGACGGCGTGTATTGCAGGCATGCTCCCAGTGATCCGAAGAGATCGAAGTGCGGTTAAAAAGTTATAAAAGTGTCCAATCAATTGCAAAAACATCTCGTCATTGTGCGGTACGAAGATGCACAGAGCAGTGCAAAAATAAATATAAAAAACAAACAGCAAACAGCAAACGTAATAAAAACACACAAAAACGACAGGCCACTACTGTGGACAGGCCACTGCATGCAAATACATTCAGAGGTAGCAAGCACTAACGGGAAAAGCCTTTCTCAGCCAATGGAGTTTGATCTATCATGATCAACCATTGAACTTTGGTCGTTTTGTGTAGAGTCAGAGTGTCACATTCAATAAGCTATTAAAGAAGCAACAGATTGAAAAATTAACTGTCTTCTCTCCATGCTGTCATTAGAACTGTGTTCATTCAAATCTTATAAATGTTTATAATTTTCCTAGTTGTGAGCCCTGCCCTGTCCTCCTGATAGTGTGATGGAGAGCGTTCAGCAGTAGATGAGTGTTGCATGCGTAGAATTAACCCCAGAGTTTATAAGATGATTTGATGCCTGAGTGCTTAGCAGATATCCATTTCACACTCCTCCATACATTTGGCTCTGTGGCTGATTCTCCCAGCAGATTATGATCTCAAAGCAGAGTGGGAATAGAATCAGCCCTTCATCTGGAGCCAGGGATCACGTCAGGATTAAGTGCATGTGGGTGGTGGTCACAGTCAATACTCAGGAGCAGTGGAGCTGGAAGCATGCAGTTCTTCTGGCTTTTCCCTTTTCACCTTGCAGGAAATTAATTTGTGGATTTTTGTTGCTTGACGATGAAGAATGACTCCGAGATAAAAAGAGAAATTTGAGGTTAGTTTTCCATCCTTCAATAAATTAAGCTGTTTTGTATGAAATTATAATAAGTTTGTTGTCTTTTCTGGAAAATATCATTTTCATAAATAGAATTGTGTGTAATGTTAAGGTTCAATTATTCGTCACTATTTTAATTTTTCTGTAATGCGTTAGCTGCCCACAACAACCACTGAACAACATGAAGGTGAAGTGGACCATGCTGGGCATGGTCGTCTTCTTTCTGCTCTCTGTGGTCATGACTAGCTGTTTCATATGGCAGTACAGGATGCCAAAGCTGAAGACAGGTAATGTTTATGTTGCCTCCATAAATAGATTTTTTACAACATTTTGTTTGAGTTATTAACCTATGTGGGCCTGTCTTAGCCTCTTTGGTGTAACTGTTCATTTGTAGCTGCTGCAGCAAGATTACACAGAACTGGAAATAGCTGCAATAGGATTAGCTCCCAGTTTAAAGCAGACCTTAAATCCTGCTGAGAGACAACAGGCTTCCTGCTGAGTACTGGTGAGTGTTTCTGGATAGAATGAATACAGTTATTGCTCGTGCTTTGTGTATGACACAGCTCACTGTTCAAGGTTTCCTGTTTGCAACTCACCTTAATAACCCTCTCCCTGCTGGGAACTTACAGGAAGGGTGACTTATTTACAGCACTTACTGCACAGTCATTGTTTCTGGTTACTGTGTTTATGCTGGATTTCTGCTGTAACAAAGCGTTTTCCCTTTTATTCATTGCTCCTATAATCTTTGTTTTAATCCCCCTTATTTACAAGGAATGGTACAGTACAAAGCTCCCTTCACTTTACCAACTGCAGAATCCCATCTTAATATAAGCCTGGGGTGGTCATTCACCCACACAAACAGTGAAATCATTAAACTACCCAAAAGCTAGTTTACATTCTTTTTCAACTAGAAACTGTTTTGTTCAGGTTCACAGGACAGGAGTTACATTATGGTGTCTTTCATTCAGATATTGAACAAGAATGTGCTCTGATTTCCTAAAAGTTAAACAACTTTTGCAGGCACATTTGATAACTCTCTGCTATCAAAGTCAGAGTGTTATCCACAGTCACATATAGTAATATCCTTAAGGTGTTGCTCTGGTTGTGCAGGTGGGGTCTGTATTATACCATGACACATAGATACGTTGTGTCTGCATGTTTCCGATATGATGAAACTATCCTTTATCCTTTTTCCACAGCAGTGGTTGTAAAACAAGTGACAGTAGAGGAGATGTGCCCTCGTTTTCCTGAGCCCGTGCCCCTCAAGCATCCAATCACATCACTGAGGGTTGCCTTAGAAAAGGTGAATCTCTTTTAATTATATATTTTTTCATTCATGTTTTATCATTTTGATATTCTTGATGTGGTTACAGTTAGTTTTACTGAAGTTTCTCCAAACAGATAGACGTACTCCTGAGGTCAAGTGTTCACACCACCAAGTTACCAGCGATATCAGCCATCGTGGTTTTAAATGATTCTGTTCTGTGGAACGGACACTTTGGAAAGAAAAACATAACTGACCCTTCCTCATCTGCACCCAATGAGTACACAGTGTACAGGTGAGATTTATAATCATTCACGCTATGTAGAACACGTGTAGATGAGACTAACAAAAATTACGAAAGAGGTATGAAAAAGAGGAAGAGGTGATTTATGTAAATGCAAAACACTTCCATATTACAATGATCCAGTCAAAAGCATCTAATTCTTCTGTGGGATATGGTATTTGATTTTAGGTTTATGCCGGGTTCACACCGGACGCGGAAGCGACACCGAAGCGTGGCGTAAGCGCTAATCCCTAGCGCGCCGGCGCTTGGCTGTTCACACCGGACGCGCCGGGCAGCGCTAATAATATCACCCGTGGATCCAGTAGTATAAAAGCATATACTTACTTGTTGCTCCAACATTAAGCAACAGCGTCCCAACATTTGTCTTGTTTGGTGCTGTCTTTATACAACATGTTCCGAGGATCATACAACTCACTGTACTTCTTGACTTCAGTTATTAATTTAATGTCATCCATGTTGAAGAACTTTTCCGCTGTTTGCTCCGTTTAATGTCGGGTGTCTTTTTTATCTTTATGACTGCTTGTGTGGCTGTAGTGGATGGGCAGAGGGGGACATTAAATAATGTGGTTGGGAAAAGTGGTAGAATTAAAACTCCAAGACAACAGAAGGTGAATACAAAGAATGGGATGCATATTTGATCATTTATATCATATAAAATATCGTTTAAAATAATTTTTCAGTGTTTCCTGTCGCGATACGCTCGCGTCAAGCGGAAAAAATAGACCCGACGCCGAAACGAAAACTTCATTGTCCGGTGTGACCGGCACAAAGGTTTAACATGGGAGTGGATGGGAGCCAGAGGCTTGGCGCTGCGCAGTGGGAATGCTGTATTATTAAATCAGGATACATTTATTCATAAATGGGAATCTGTCCTAAGATTTTCTCAACAACTGTTCATCTGATAAACCTTTAACATTGCCGGTGTGTTATGATGGAAAGTTTATGGTTTTGGACCCTAGAAAGTGCAACAATTGAGATTAATAAATGGTGAACAACAATCTTTCAGTTGTAGGCACAAACCCTTTGATGAGGACATTATTAAAAGTCATGCTTACAATTCTAAATGTGATAGAGCCACTTGTGTCATACAGGTTGTAACCTGTAACACACTCATTGAAGAAGATGAGTCTAACAGTTCAATCAAATAGAATTAACTTTTATCACTGTAATTTCAGAATTGCAAGCCTCTCTAAAATCTTCCCCACACTGATGCTGTACAAGCTGTGGGAGGATGGCCTGGTAGACTCTCTGGATGACCCTTTGGAGAAGTACGCAAACAATTTCACCATCAAGAACCCACTTGGGAAAAGTGAGGGACCAGCATCCTCGTCAGTCAGAACCCTCAGGAGCCGCTCTCCAGCACTTAGTCTGCGCAGGATGGCCAGTCAGGTCTCTGGTAATTGCACTCGTCTGTTTTAGGACATGGGGCCATTTGTTTTTATTAATCCAGAAATTGCTGTCTTCCTTTCTGTCTCTTTGATATTTTTCTACAACCACTGGTGTATTTCTGAGGATAGGATGTAGAGTTAATTTAAATTATATATCGCCAGATCAGGTCATTCATTATCTGAAGGCACTTTATATGGTGAGGTTAAAACTTTAAAGTCATTGAGGAATGTGAGATATAAGTAATAGGGGGTGTAGTAGTAATCAATCAAATTTTATTTGTATAGCCCGTATTCACAAATTACAATTCATCTCATAGGGCTTTAACAGGGTGTGACATCCTCTGTCCTTAACCCTCAGCAAGAGTAAGGAAAAAATACTAAAAACCCTTTTAACAGGGTAAAAATACGTAGAAACCTCAGAGAGAGCCACATGTGAGGGATCCCTCTCCCAGGACGGACAGAAGTGCAATAGATGCCACGTGCAGGAAAACATCAAGATTAAAGTCTTCAAGATTAAAGATTAAAGTCTCTAGCAGTATTTGATGAGGGTAGACATCCCGAAGGACAACCCCAAGATGACATGCCAAGCAGTCCCGCTGCAATCACAGTCCATGGTCAGCAACCATCCAGACCACGATCCACCATCCAGACCAGACGCCACTCCAGTCCTCAGTCACCGTCCACCAGGACCCATCACGAGCCACCACCGTGGTCTTGGTCCACCGCCCGTGCCCAATGCCAACGCGACACAGGGTCCGCCACCAGCACCACGATCAGCCCACATAACTCAGAATCCGCCACACTGGATCCAACACTGCGACCCCCGGTGCGCGATCCACAAACCGCAATCCATGGTGCGGCCACAGAGGCCCTGGATCTGCGGGTGATAAAGCAAAGGGATTCCGGGGAAGGGGGATAGGGATGGAGAAGAGGAAGGAGAAGTTGGAAAGAGAAGCTCCGTGTGTCATAAAATAGAAAAAGTTACGTTCTTCCGCACTAATTAGCTCTAACTATAAGCTTTATCAAAAAGGAAGGTTTTGAGCCTACTCTTAAATGAAAACATGGTATCTGCCTCCCGAACTGAAAGTGGTAGATGATTCCACAGCCGAGGGGCTTGATGGCTGAAAGTTCTGGCTCCTACTCTACTTTTAGTAATCAACATGCAGTTTTTACTGGGAGGAGACTACAGTCCTTACTCTACTCTAACATTCCCCATTTATTTTAAACTGCACTTGCTGGTATAATGCAGTCAAGCGTGTGGTATCAGTCCAGTTCACCACACCCTCACCCACCATACTCACTTCCACACCTTAACTTTGTGATACACGATTTCCTGCATTTGCACCAATCTTGGCTTAGAGATAAATTTGAGGTGCAGGAACATCCAATATAGATGCAGATAATTCCGTTTAATAATTCTGGGCTATTGACAGTTAGTTTGTGCATATTGTGGGAGCCTGGCTTTGCAAAAGCAAACAGTGGGTACACAAAACCGGAAAAAGAGCAGTCAGACGCAGGGGTTGTGGTGAACATAACATAAGGTTTATTTATAACTTGAGGGGAAAAGGGAGGAGGGCGTCCAAAGGTAACTCAAAACTCTTCACCTGGTTGGCAGTTTGCATCTGGGGCTCCGTCGGGCTATTCCTAATCCAACAAGAGAGAGAGACAGCAATTATTCCTCTTCATGAGCGTAGACAGGCAGGCTGGCCTCTTACCCTGATAGTGTTTGGCTGTAAGCGTCTGGGTCTCTTTCCTCTGCAGCTCTGCCTCTCACTCCTTTGTTTGGGGTTTTTGAGATGGCTCCTGATTGCCCGGCTGATTCCCTTCACCTGTGAGGGACAATCAGAGCCACCTGGGAGGGGAGGAGTTCCCTAAGATGATCCTGTGGAGTAGTACCGCCCATCCAACACCACACCCCTTGATTTCTCTTGTCTGGCTGTCCTCAGCCATGTGGAGCACTGCTCACTGGCTGGGCCCTCACAATATCCACAGAAATTAACAATCAAGCACATGGAAAGTCATGATGTGAACTATGGTCAGTAGCAGCAGCTCCTGTACGAATTGCAATGCCACTGGAACAAACAGAAAGTAAATGGATATGGCAACACCAGCTGGTGTACCACAATCATATCATCAATATATCAATCTCATTGAGTGTCAACATTTGGTTATGTGAACTTTCCGGGGCGGCTGTCGTTCAGGGGTTAGAGTATCTCATCCACTTACCAGAAGGTCAGTGATTAGATCCTAGATACTGTAAAAAGAGAGGCATACAGTAATGCTGTAAGTATGTGCGTGTGAATGTGGCCTATACTGTAAAGCACTTGTAATGGTCAATAAGACTAGTGGTATATAAATACTTATCATGTTTTGTGTAAAATACATGTTCTGAGTTGATTTATTAATTGTCACTTTAGAGTTTGATAGGGGAGATATTTACTGCAATATGACCCTCAGAGGATTAATCCTGAGAGTACAAACAAAACAAGAAAGTGTGTGAACAATACTTACATTACTGCAGTTTGTCTCTAAATGTTTGTAAAACAAAAGTACCTACAGTTAGGTTTAGGGCTGAGGTTGATCTCTGTTATTGTGTCCACCATGTGTAGAATCCCTGGCAGGGACTTTATGAGGAACTGAAACAGGCCAATTGATCTAAATAATGGTCTACAGTCTCAAACTGTTGAGGACACATCTGTACCACCCACTACAGCATCTACCTGGTCACAGATTAACAGAGAGAGGAGCTATATTAACACTGACCTGTGTCCAGAGATAGAGCTAATCAGCTTTGTCTTTTAAGACTTAAAAGGAGGGATTAACAGGGGGTTGGGATTTCCTATTTGAAAACTTTTTGAGGACACTGACTCAAACCATGGCACAAGCTGCTGGATACTGGACAAATTGAAGGAAATTAGGTATCATGCTGACACACACTTATGTGCAACCAAATCATGATTGCATTAGATCCGTATCACCAAGCTGACGAGTTTGGAAAGTCTTCAAGTAGATTTTCACAATAATATATATATAATATAACAATATTTTGTAGAATAATACTGAGACCTCAGATTTAAGTGACTGACGTACACCATGCTGGTGGTCTATTCACTCCATTAAAAAGAGCCGCAAAATTTAAATATTGACTGACACCACCATGCAAGCTGAGCTTTCAAGTGCAGCTCCTCTGGGAGGAGGCAGGAGTCTACGCATGAGCCCCTTGTGACTCTGTTTTTTAAGAGCAACTCTTTCTGCAAACAATAGGGTTGGCATGCCCGTTTTAATACATACAGCTCACAGATATACGTATCAATTTTGCCCATTAAGGTTGTCTAATATTTTTACAGGGTTACCCAGAAGATTGAGGTCAACTAATCTCCTCTGGAGTGGAGACACACAGTCAGCTCTGATTTTGTTGCAGGATGATGTCCTTGTGGCAGATCCAGGCACCAGGTAAGACTTGGCCTCCTTTCTCTATTGCTCTATTTTTGACTCTGATGCCTTGATGTGACTTTCAAGAGAGAGCTACTGTTTGGTATTTTGCATCGAGTCAACTTGCAAACATTTGTGACATTTCTTTCTCTCTTTCCCTAAGATGCCACTACAGCAATGTTGCTTTTTCCTTATTGGCCAATATTTTGGCCCAGAAGGTGACTGGCACAGACTTTGAGAGCTGGGTATCAGAGAACATTCTTGAAAAGCTCAGAATGGAGCAAACTGGATTCAGCTTAACTCCAGACATTCAGAGGCAGATGGCTTTGGGTGTGTACAGCAATGGCCAGCTGGCTCCACTCTACAACCTTGGCTGGTACCGACCTGCAGGTCAGATGTATTCCACTACTGCTGACATGGCCAAGCTCATGATGGCTCTTCTAGGTGTACATGCTGGGACCCTGCTCCGCCAGGACACCCTGAACACCATGATGACCCCAGTCTTACGATGCCATAGTGGCTACTTTGCAAACTCCACCGGTACACCATGGGAGATCAATGAGCAGTTTGGCTATGATGTGGTGAGGAAGGACGGCGACCTGGATGGTTATGCGGCCACCCTCTCCCTAGTACCAAGGCTAAAGTTAGGACTGGTAGTCCTGATGGCTGGGGTTCGGCCTGCAGAACAGGACATTGTGAGCCAGGCCTACAGCTATCTCATCCCTGTGGTGGTGAATGCTTTCAGAGACACTCAACAAATGCTCAAACCACCACCTGACCCAGCTCCCTATATTGGTTTTTTTACTTTTAGGAATATGACCTTCTATGAAATCAAAGTCGATTCAGATGGAGTGATAGTGATGCAGCAGTTTGGACCACAGGTTGACACAACTGTGCCGTCCAATTACCGAACTATTCGCTTGGATTACCTTCAGGACAGGGTGTTCAGGGTAGTGTTTGAGAGCCCATACCCTTGTAAACTAAAGTTTAACAGTGCCTCAGTGTCCCTTGAGGCACAGGACAGGCAGATCTTTAACTTTTATGTCTTCAACAAAAAAGGTGTGTCACCAGGATTCGATTCCCCAGGGCTCAACACTTACAAAGTGACAAGGATAGCTGGCAGACCATACTTAACTTCATGATCTAATCCAGTTTAACAAGTTACCGTCATTGTAAGAGGGGTGCTGTTGAGGAAATATACAAGGAGTAACGTGATATTGCATAAATATGAAAGTTTGGAATGTTTCAAGTGGTCAGTGTCACCTCTTTTTTAAATCAATGTGAATAATCTGAAATTTTTGTTTTGATTCATCATTTGTTTAACTCTCGTAATACCAATTTTATAATTTTGTCTTGTCCAGATCTCTGAAAGGTATTCTCCTGAAAAGTAACTAGTACAGGCAATGCAGAACTGACAAATTGCTCTATACATTTTTGTTAAGACATGTTTGGTTAATGGGCAGAACATTTTCCTTAAAAGGGCCTGCATTATGAACTAATAAGTTATGTCAAATGATTATAAATAATAGCTTAAGCTTGTGAAATTTATAACAAAATAATTGAAATTTTTGTACAGCCTGCAGTTAGTATATCACTTTAGTCTGCAAGTAAAAATAATGCTTTCTTTTATGGAATGTGTGAATTTGTAAGACAAAAATCTCACGAAGTAAAGTTTGTTAATGTGTAATAAAGTTTGGTCGATGTAGAAATATTATGTACATGTGTGAAAAAGGTTTTATACACAGAAACTAAATCCACATTCTTCAAAATTTTTGAAATATTTTGTGTAATCAAAATTAGTTCAGGTCTGTTTTCGATGAGCTTTCACAGTCTGAGAGAAAACCCCACAATCAATCTATTTGTGAAACTTTGACCCTGCATTTATACTCAAGCTGACGTGCCATTCAGCACATTGCCTTCAGACCATCCAAATTGAAACTCGAAAACATTACACTCAAGGCAGAAGAAGACCCACTCATCCCTACACTGTAATTGTCTGATCCTCTGCTAATACAGCAGAGCCTCTCAGCCCTGGCAGCAGCTGATGGAGGTAGGTTCATGTGAAACACAGAAGCAAATTCAAAATAAAGTAAAGGTAATCAGTTATCTGATGTTGAGATCACACTAATATAGTTATCTTTTTTTATATCATAAATGTGAATAAGATTCAGCCCAAACTGTTAATTAGAGGTAATTAATACTGTTCACTTGGACAATTTTATTTTATTAAATCATTGACAAACCTGAAGAGATGCATTATCTAATGAAGTAGCTCCTCTTGATGGCTTCCTTCTTGCTTCCAGCAAAAGTATCAGCAGTCTTACCTTTACTCCAGGCTTCTCCTTTGATTCACATTTAAAATAAACTTCAAGGAACGCCTTTCACCAACATAACATTTCAAAATTCAGCCATGTCCTGTCTCAAAAAGATGCTGAAAATGACAATTTTAGTAATTCCTCACTATCTGACTCCACCATTAAGTCTTTAAAGACTCTGCAAACTTGTCCAAAATGCTGTGTAGAATTTATAATTCTCGTCCCTAAAGTCTCTGAAAGTAGGAGCCATAGCTTTCAGCTATCAAGCTCCTCCCCCGTGGAATCATCTCCCAGTTTCAGTTCGGGAGGCAGACACCATCTGTACATTTAAGAATAGCTTAAAACCTTCCTTTACGATAAAGCTCATATTTAGAGCTGGTTCAGGTCTGTCTTTGACCTGCTCTTAGTTAAGCCTCTTTAGGTCTAGAAGGTGGGGAAAACATGACACACGGAGCTTCTTTTTCCTCCTTTTCCCATTCATCACATTAATTTCTCATCAACACATGTTACTCACTTTATCCAGGGCCGGCCCTGGCAACTTTGCATCATCATGCATCCCCAATAAGTTTTAGACTGTATACAGATGCACACACAGGCAGACAAAATAGTAATTTATAGAAAATGAAAAGAGTCTGACATATCATGTAATGTCGACAAAAATAAACATCAAATTTTTCTTTCTTCTCCTCCTCTACTTTGCTGCGCTTTCTGAATCCTGCACCTGATAATTTAATGCTTTTTTGTAATCATCTTTGACTCTTACCACAGTCTAACACAGTAGCGTGTACGTCAGGGACACACCTGAGACAGAAGCGCGGATTCTGTGCGATCAGCCGCCTGGCTGTTCACACAGGAAGCGCATTTCTCCGCGCTGGTTCAGGGGTAAATGATGATGGTCTTCACAGGTGACTGAGCTACGCAAGCCTGTAGCCACCCCCCCCCCCCCCCCCCCCCCCAGAGTATGTGCTTGTGTGTGTCTGTCTGTTTAGACACAACTGACAAATGTGTGGAATAAGTACATAATTGAAGATGGGAAATTTCATCATGTGGAGGCAAAAATCTGGGAAATGAAACTCCAGGAGAACAGCGGAGAAATTGAAAGTATGGGATGCATATTTAATCATGTATATAATATATCATCATTTTCAGTGTGTTTTCCGGCCCGATTTGCTCTCAGCGAGCGAAAAAAATAGAACAGACCCCGTAACCATCGCTGCAGATCGCGAGTCGGCCGCGGCGCTTCCCGGAGCTTCCCGGCACTACGCTGCCGGTACGAACAGCCCCAAGATGATGTTGTGATGTGAATGTACTGGTTTTTATTGCATGTGTCACGTCATGATATATCAGTCTCTTGTGCCGCCCTCTCTGCATTTTGTGCCCTAGGCAACCGCCTATGTCGCCCATGCCAGGATCCGAGGCTTTATCTTTGACCTTTGGGATGATCCAGACAGGGTGACTGCTGACTGCTACTCTGCCCTCCCTTCTGCTACTTCTGGGTTGACAGTCTAGTAAAAGCTGTACACCATGCAACTCCCATCTATCTTCCTAGGGGTGCTTTGCAGTGTTTTGATATTTCAAAACATGTTATTGGACATGGACAGTATTAATATGGAGCTTTTGGTGTCTAATAGACTCAGAACGCTCTACACTACAAATCACATTCACACACATATTCATACAGTGCCTCTGTACCCAGCCCTTTTTCTCTCTGACTCGCGCCCCCGGTAGATCCGATCTACAGCCCGACTGCTGCTGTGTCCGGAGTGATGTTGACCTCATTCCTGCAGTCTTGACTTCACCGCTTGATCTTCATCCGTCGGTGGGCTTCTCTCCCGCCGTCTTGGTGACAGAGTCTGGTGCGATCGCTGTTCTTTCGATGTGGCCCTGTCTACCTCCCGGCCTGACAGCTGGACTGCTTGCAGCCGCCACTGACCTGGTGGACCCAGCGCCAATGACAAAGCTTCGGCCTGACCATCGGCACGGTGTGAATCTCGACAATGTTCGCAAACTGCGCTTCGAGGCAGATCTATACTTACTGTATGGATATAACTTTTCACATGGCTCTGATTAGTGCTAGGTCTCTAGCCAACCAAATTTTTGTGTTGAACGACTTCTTCACAGGTGGATTTTATGCTCTTGGCCGAGACCTGGCTTCACGTTGGTTAATCCACAGCTTTTTCTAAGCTTCTCCAACCGGACTGTACTTTTTTCAGCTCTCCTCGGACCACTGCTAAAGGTGGAGGGGTAGCCACTGTATTTAAATCCAGTCTGTAACTGCCCACTCTCCCGAGCTGTGCACAGTAGTGTACCGTCCACCGAAATTCAACGAGGATTTTATGCAAGACTTCATCGCGGGTATTTCGATGGAATGTGATCACTTTTAAATTTCTGGGGATTTTACTCTGCATGTATGCTGTGAAACTAATACTATGTCTAAAGACTTCTTAAATTTTATTAATTCCTTTAATCTCACCCATTCTGTGTCTGGCCTCACACATGAAAAGGGGCACACGTTCGACCTTATGTTATCTAATGGCCTATTATTAAATCTGTGATACATATATACGTATATTGGATCATCTGCCTGTTTTATTCATGGTTACAGTCACTTGCTCTGTGGTCAAGCCTTCTCATCCTGCACGCTAACGCCGTAAGCTTATCTCTCTTTTTAACTATTCGTGTACAAGTACTTTGGACTCTGTAGCTCCTTGAGGTTGAAACTTACTAAAGCACTTTCGGAACATGGTTAAACATCTCTACCTGCGCTCTCAGATGTGTGTGTTGGCAAGCGGAGAGAAGGTGGAAAAAGGACAAATTTAATCGTACAGAGCCGTCTATATGATTATCAGACAGCTGTAAAATCAGCAAAAACTGAGTTTATATCTTACTTGATCTCCAATAATTATCAAAGGCCTCAGGTCCTTTTTCAAATGTGTAATACTCTCACTAACCCCTGTAAATATACTCCTATTCTACCTTCCTCCCTTCTGTGATTATTTTCTTAAATTCTTTGTTTAGAAAATTTCTGTTCTTAGATCTTCATTAACTACGTCAATTGACCGTGACTCCCCTATTCCTCCTATGCACTAAGCTGTCTTGGATCAGTTTGAGCCCATATCAATCTTCTCCCTATTTGAGGTGGTTCACCATCTCCGGACCACAAATTGCTCCTCAGATAGCATCCCCACTCAACTTCTTAAGGAAGTCTTTGACACTGTTAGCCCATGTATTCTATCACTAATAAACACCTATCTCTCTGGTTGTGTCCCAGCTGCCTTTAAAGGTTAAGGTAAGCCTAACCCTAACCCATGCTGTTGTGCACCCCATGCTAAAGAAAGAAAATCTTGATCCCTCTGATCTCTGTAACCTCAGGTCCATTTCTAAACTCCCTTACTTGTCCAAGGTCCCAGAGAAGGTAGTTGTCACCCAGCTGCAAAAATGTCTAATCGACAATGGTGTGTATGAAAAGTTCCAGTCTGGTTTTAGACCGTGTCATAGAACTGAAACAGCTCTTTTAAGAGTTTTAACAATCTGATTTTAACTGTTGATTCAGGAGACTCTACTGCACTGGTGCTCTCAGACCTGCCAGGCCAGCTGCTTACGACACTGTCGATCACGCAATCCTGTTAATCCCTTTTTGAGAACACTTTGAGAATGGATAAAGGTGCAGCACTCAGATGGTTTCACTTATACTTAACAGAGAGGAATTTATCTGTCCACCTGGGTGATCATTCCTCTGGGACGGCCCACTTACATTTGAGAAATATGATGTTTCTATCCGCTGCTTTGCGGATGATAATCAAACATATATGCCCCTGGGGGCGTCACAATGTAAATCACAAAGTTAGCATACTCAATCAATTTCAAGATTACTCTGCTGTCCACTCCCATGAAGGCCATTGCCTTAAACAGTGAATTGCTGGCAAATAAACTGTTTTGTTACTGTCTATTTAGACAATGTAATTTTTAAAAAACCTTGAGGAGCACCAAAATCATGTCTGACAAGTGACAAGGAATACTTGAAAACAAACTATTTGTGAAAGCCAAAAATGTGAGTGTAATTCTGACTGAGTTATATTCATTTTTTGGAGAAGGGGCAGGTTCGCACTGACCCAACCAAGTTGCAGGTTGGGAAGAGATTCCTGATTCAAGTAACCATATATCCCCCCTCCATCCACTCCGCTCTGCATCGGCCAATATAGGCTTGCTGCTGCACCACTGCGTGGGACACATAGCCACTCAACAAATCACGCCTGTTTGCTGTCCTTGACTCTGGAAAGTTGGCTTCCAGATTTATGTTATTGAGAAGGTTATTAATTCTTCAGTAGTGAAACTCAAGCTACGCTGTTGTATGCGGATACACCCCACTTTTCATCTGATGGGTTTCAGAAGAGCCACATAACAGAGACTCTGTCTTGAGAAGCGTTATCGAAGAGCAGATCAATATTTTTCAGAAAAATTATCTGACACAGTTCTCTGGGACCCCTCCAGCTGTCCCAAGCTTTCATCATGTTTTACTTCTACCACCAGTCCTCTTGGCCTGTGGTTGTAGTCTGCGGGCGTAAGAGGGGCTCTGGTGAGGCTGTCTCACCACCCCCATTTAATCTTTCCAACATTAGTCAAGGCAGTGAATGCCAAGGCAGTAAATGCCTTGTATGATGATTCTCTGGCACATCCACCATATTCGTCTGTAGTTGACACATGCAAACATGGACATCAAAGAGGGCTTAAACCACTGCACTTTTTCTTCCTTTGTCTGTGGCTCTTTTTTTAAAATAAATGAATATTATATTCCTGTTGCAAACAGCTTCCCTGTCAAACAAATATATTTAAATATATAAAACAATCTAAATATCAGGTCAGGAGATTAAACTAGTCTCTACCCTCCTTCCCTCTACATCTCCTCCACAGTGGTAAGCACTAGACCAGTAGACATTTCTCGATTCTTAGATGCATTGCGACGTGGACTCTGAATAATTGCAACCACTGCTGCTTCTTCAGGACCATTAGTCAGGACAGACACTTGTCAAAGTTACGGTCGTGCTGTATGTGTCAGTGAGTCAAAGGCCATCATTTAATGGTGCCACGCTTAAGGTACAATAATCTCTACAGTAACTCGTTGACTATCCTTGTAATGTGCCTCAGTGCAGTGGTGCTGCTGAGGGGGGCCAGGCAGGGCCACCTTGATACATTAAAGGCCATAATCAGAGTTTGTCCTTTTAAGCCTTATGTGCTGTTCACAAGTCTAAACTAAATGAATGAACCTCTGCATCCTGGGTCCATCTCCTTCCTGACCGAACGAACCGACCAAATTATGGACCCAGCAGAGGTTATTCTTTTTTTTTAAAGAGTTTATTATTTTGATTGTCTGGTGTCGAACTGATGTTGGGACGCTCAGACCCTAGAGGCGATCTTGGAGATGGAGGCATGGCTTAAAGATAGCCCTTGGGTGAGCCACACCGTCCCATAACCAGTGGAGGTGAAGGAGAGGTTGAGGAAGATGCACAGCACGGCTGTCTCTTCCTCAAACCTGTTCGAGGGGAACCGCCTGGCCCTGGGTGGACCCCGCAGTCTGCAGTGGAGGTCTGCGGTTGGGGGCAGAGGGGAGAGGAGTAACCCCGCACCTCTACAGCCAGCTCACAGGCACCACCCTCCAGCCCGATCCACAATCCTGTACGTGGGAAGCCGCGGGGCCTTTTGGGGACCCCGCAACCTAAAGAGGGTTCCTGCGGCGGGTTGCGCACGTTGGAGAGGGGGTGTCCACAGCGGGAGCCTCACTCCTCTACAGCGTGCTCCCAGGAACCAGCCTCGAGTCCACCCTGAGTCCCATTCTCTTCCTGTCCCGCTCCAGTCCCTGCCCCGCGCCGGATGCTTCCGGCTGACGTCTCTCCTCTTCAGGCGTCAGAGGTCCTCGCGTCGCCTGCACCAGTCCCTGTCCCGCACGGATGAGTCCCGGCTGACGTCTCTCCTCTGCATGCATCAGAGGTCTTAACGGCACCTGCTCCAGTCCCTGCCCCACGCCGGAGGCTCCCGGCTGACGTCTCTCCTCTTCAGGCGTCAGAGGTCCTCGCATCACCTGCTCCAGTCCCTGCCCCCCGCGCTGGAGGCTCCCGGCTGACGTCTCACTTCTTCAGGCGTCAGAGATCCTCGCGTCGCCTGCTCCAGTCCCTGTCCCGCGCCGGAGGCTCCCGGCTGACGTCTCTCCTCTTCCGGCTGCGACTCCGGTTCCTGGTCCACGTCCAGGGCTGGGGGCTGCCCCCCGGTACTCAGTCCATGACCAGCCTCAGAACTCTGCCCTTGAGCGGCCACGGCGCCGCCCGCCAGAGCTCTTGTCCTCTGCTCCTGACCGGCATCCAGGATGTCCACCTGAACCATTGTATTCGGCTCCTGAGCGACCATGGTGCCATCAGCACGAGACTATGTACTCTGTCCCTGAGCGGCCACGGAGCCACTTTGAGTGGTCATCAAGTCTAGAAAAGCGCTATATAAATACAAAACCATTTACCAAAACCATGGTGTGATTTCAGCAGATCTTGCCTAATTTAATGAAAAATTGGTTTTAACCTTACATTTTAGAATACCTTCACAGCTCACGGACATTCAGGGGCTATACCTTCATTTAACTTTAAAAAGTATTTTTTTAATTCAATATTCAATACGGAAACGACTGCCCTTAACATGAGAGGCAAATAATTACATCAGTTGAAAGTCTTTATTTTACTGTTCATCTCTATTTTATCCATCATGTTATCTATATATATATATATATATATATATAGAGCTAAGGATTGCTTTACAAACTAGTGCTCTAGCAAACGTTTACAAATGTATAACAAAGTATACTGTAAATCTTCAAACACCAAAGCTTCAAACACCAAAGCCGTGGTTTCATTATAATTACATTTACATTTAATGTCCACTTGATGGGGCAGTAGAGCAAATGAAGCATCATGAAGCTTTGGCCCATGAGCGAACCAATTGAATGGAAAGCTTCAAAGCTTCATGAAGCTTCATCTCGCCATCACCACTAAACATAGAGAACTATTGCAACAATACTTTCTTTTAAAACGATATAAATACATTATTTACACTGATATAGAATTAATCATTTCTTTTCTGTCCTCTTCCTCCGCATCTCCTCCATCCACTGGTCATGTGGCATATTAGTGTTGAAAGGACAGTATAAAAAGACAAAATATTGATGATGGATATTTTCACGATTCCGAGGCTGGTGACACTGACTATTTTTTGGGGTTTTCCGAATGTACGGTCTTCAGGCAAAAGGAGGGGAGGGGGCTAGCAGGAGCAAGTGACTTGACTGCAGGGTATTGTTGGGACAAAAATCCAAAATGGGCGACTGACAGGGCTGGATTGGGGGAAAATAGGCAAATTGGGCAAAAAAACAAATGTGCCACTGACATGGCTGGATTGGGGGACAACAGGCAGTTGATTAGACAACTTGTTATATTTTTTTTATTCTTTTTCCCCACAAATTCAAATGAATTATTTTAATATCAATAGTATGCAAGATGTATTTTTATGAATGGCAGTGGCACGGCCACCCTGTACCTTGCACATGTTTAAACAAAAAACATGAATATATGAACCTGTGTATTATTTGAATAGCTTAGTATTGAATGCACAATAACAGGTTAGCTATGTTTATACATGGCACTATACCCAGTTTAATATAAAACACATTTTGATGTGGTCCAGCCTGCTCAAAATGTCTCTGCCTTAGACAGCTAGAATCCACCTGTGAGAGGGGATAGCTACTGGCCCGGCGGCTCCTGGAATGTGACAGGGAACAGGCATGGCCGGGCAGCAAGGTCTGAGCATGCACCAGCATATCTATAAATAAAACAAAGGACAGAGGAGACACAAATAAAACCAGCAAATTTGAAGTGTTTCATTAACAAACAAAAACATTACAAAGCGAAATAATCTCAGTATAATAACCTTTGAGTCAGGATCAGCCTGTGAGCCAAACCCAACTGGTCCAATATGGTCTTACTGCTGGAAATATGACAGATTTTGCAACCAGCTGAACTGCACCACAGGGTCTCAGTTATACCTGTCCACATCCAGAACCTCTCTTGTGGGCTCCATGGCCTGTGAGCTGTTTTCCACACGCAGGACAGGACAGCCTCACCTACCACAGGTGGTAGGGCATCAACAGGGAAGCCGATGAGTGAAGCCTGATGATAGATGAGCACTGGCTCTGGTGGATAATACCATAGCTTCAGGTCAGAGAGCAAATGTTGGTGCTTCCCTAGAGCTGCTGAAATCCATTTCTGATCCTGAGCTGGTAAAGTTTTCATCAGCTTTGCGGGCAGCCAGCCAGGCTCTGAACCAGCAGCAGACTAAACATTTTCCGCAAATAGCCGAGAGTCAGGGGCAAGATGTGCTCAGGGACCGGCCACAGATGTCGCAGCAGAGGAGACACAATCACCAGAGGCAGAGTCCATGGGGGCAGGAGGAGCAGAGGAGGTATCTAAGGGGGTGGCAGTTTACATTCTCTAATTTATAAATCTAAAAAAGGCTGATTTATAGACATGGTTATAAGCTACTCATGAAGGAGGCTTGTTTCAATTTTAATAAAATATTGTTTCTCACTGCTCCAGCAGCAGCCGACGTGACAGAAGAATTGGTTGCAGTCACAGGAGAGGGAGGAAAGGACAGAGGGAGGAACAGTCTGGACATAGCGCCTGGGACTGTGGCCAGGTAACAGGGTCCTCCACGCTGAGGCACTTGCAACAATGCTGGAAACAGAAGATGACTCAGAAGGGCCATTTGTGGTCTAAGACAAGGGTTCTCAAACATTTGCAAGCTGGGCCCCCCCTAAGCTGGTTAGGGGTAGTTACTAATGGAGTCAAATTACTCCATAGATTAGGCTACGAATAGGCCTGCTGCAAGTGCAGGAAGGTATTACTAAGGAAGGAGTGAGTCTTTAAAAAGACTCTTTATAAAGCAATGAATATCTGAATTATAGAGGAAACAAGAGCAATCACACAAACTCTGCAGGGTGTCGTCTCAGTGAGGGTGAGCGCTGACCATGCCTTCAGTTACTTTTATACTCGGAAGCATACGTGCAACTCGTGTTCAA
Source organism: Pleuronectes platessa (assembly GCF_947347685.1). Taxonomy (NCBI): domain Eukaryota; kingdom Metazoa; phylum Chordata; class Actinopteri; order Pleuronectiformes; family Pleuronectidae; genus Pleuronectes; species Pleuronectes platessa. Next base: position 28,529,998 of record NC_070631.1, read on the forward strand.
ATGATAACACTCCTCTTTTGATTGGTGGATCAGGAACGAAACGGTATTTGATTTGTTTGTGTCAGTCCAGCCCCTAGCATTTCGCCACTGAGGGAGCTTTCACTAACCAGTGACAGGTCGTCTGTCTTTTTTTTTTTGTCTGTGACATTGCGCCCCCCCCGGAGAGTGTTTTAAATAAATGTATTGCACACAGTAATGTGAACGTTTTAGTCTTCTGCATTTTAGACCCCTGTGTGATGTCATCAGGTTTAGAAAGGGGACGACATCCAGAAAAAGCTACAAAAAAAGCTACAAAAAACGTAGAAACCTAAGGAAGAGCCACATGTGCGGGATTCCTCTCTCAGGACGGACAGAAGTGCAATATATGCCGCGTGTAATAGGTACACAGTGTCATGCAGTCTTGTTGAATTTAGTCCGCGATCAGCCGCCACCATGATCAGATGGCGCCATAATCCACAATCCATCGGTGTGATCCATGATCGGCTACCGACACGATACAGGAGTATTCATATGATTGCTATCAGTTGGGGTCGAGATCCAGATAACGTGATGATGATTCTGCTGAAGACTTGAGGAGATGGGATGGAGGTGGGTTATGCACGTCAATGAATGACGGCTGACTGCAGAAGAGAGGGGAGGGGATTTTAAAGTTTGACAGGTGCTGAATGATTGGCTGAAAGGGACGTGGTAGATCTGATAGGCCATTTAGGAATGCCCATAATCAGCTGATCAATAAGCAGGTTAAGTCTTCCTGACTGAACTTACGCTAAGCTTCATTATTAGAAGACTAGACCATTTCATCATATCTGTAACAAATGAAAATACCAGTATCCTGACTAAGATGTTCTCCTTATGTTACCTTGTTTGTTTGCTTCCCAGCCAAATACAAGTTTGGCTTTTAATGGGCACCATGAGATCCACCAAATCGTGGTTTTGTCAACTGATGGGAGAAAAAATGTACCTAATGTGGAGCCTTTAAAAATGTAAACACATGAAAAATATATATATTAGCATCAGTGTATCCTTAATACTTACCGATGCCAAAGTCAGAGTGGGATTGCGTGGTGGTAGTCCAGTTGTTGAGGGGAGACAGATGAAGGTCCTGTTTGTGGTGTCACAGAAGATGACAAAGAGATTGATGGCGCCAGGTGCTAAGAAATGAAAATGAAATTGAATAATACATAATTCAACCAAGACATCATAATATTATGTAAGACCTCGAATACCTTATTTTTATGGAAACCAAAGGTACATGTCTGTGTCTTTCCAAACAGAGACATTTGACCCCTCAGCTACATTGGGCATTTCTCAATCTGTAATATTATTTGATAGCGAATTGTATTATTATACTTTGCTTGTGTAGTGATTGTACACATATCACTTTCTCCAAGTTACCTTCAGAAAGAGATCGTGCCACTTTTTCTGGCGTGGGGCTGGCCTGTTTCCAGCCTCAAAGGGACAGACTCCTAGAGCAGTGTTTCCTCTCCTTGGAAGCCATCTGACAATAATAGACACAATGCAGTTTCATTCAATAGCACAAGTTCATAAATGTATAAAAAAAAAAAAAAAAGGATCAGAATAGTTATAGAGTTATTTTTGAGCGAACCGTTTGACGAAAGTCTTTGAAAAGTCATACCACACCATTCAACGTTATTCACTTGGAGCGGACAGGTGTCTGAACTTTGTCCTCTCTCACTATTGGGGTCCCTCAAGGTTCTGTCCTGGGTCCTCTCCTCTTCTCTTTGTAAACCAACTCTCTCGGCTCTGTCATTCACTCACATGGCTTTTCCTACCATAGCTATGCTTGATGACACCCAACTAATCCTGTCTTTTCCCGGTCGGAAACACAGGTAGCAGCACGAATCTCTGCCTGTCTGACTGACATCTCTCAGTGGATGTCTACACACCACCTGAAAATTAACTACTTTTCCTCCCAGGGAAATCCTTTCCCGCCCACGACCTGACTATTAACTTTGACAACTCTGCGTTAACCCCCACTCAGACTGCTAGGAACCTGGGTGTGACACTCGATAGCCGACTCTCCCTTACTGCTAACATTGCTTCAACTACACGTTCCTGTAGATTAATGTGTTATGCCCCTAAAATAGGGGGAAAGTGCAGGAATGAAACGAACACGTTGTTCGCTGGCTTCAAGTCCATGGATAATGTATTAACAAATATAGACACATTGCAATTTCAGAATTTACAGCAAATCTCAAACACATCAGGAAAATTGGAACATGAAATATAAAAAATATAAAATTACACATGTGGCATCTATGAATAAACATCATAATAAACACATTGAAAACATTCACCCAACAACAGTTATGCCTCCACCATACAACACAAACAGTGGCGCAGGCGCTGCACGCACATCCGGACCATGCGCTGTCTGCGTGCCCAACCAGCAAGCATGGCGCATCGGGTCAGCTCTTTCATGTTTAAACTCTCTAAAAGTAACTATCAAAACCACCTGTGAACCAATATCTCACCACCAGCGCTCTCCCCACGACCTGAAACACACACACAAGCATGCATTCACCATATTACAACACCTGTTCTTACCTAAAATAAGGGAAAAGTGCAGGAATGAAACGGACACGTTGTAGATAGCCGTCACTGATAATTAAACCCCTGCAAACACTTGCAAATATTAGAAAATAACACAACCACCACACATGCTGTACAACATCAGGAGAATACGCCCCCTTCTCACTCAGAAGGCGGTGCAGGTTCTGGTCCAGGCTCTGGTCATCTCACGTCTAGATTACTGTAACTCCCTCCTGGCAGGTCTACCTGCTACTGCCATCCGACCTTTGCAGCTCATCCAGAATGCAGCAGCTCGACTGATTTTTAACCAACCTAAATTCACTCACACTACTCCGCTCCTCCTCTCCCTTCACTGGCTACCAGTGGCTGTCCGCATCCGGTTCAAAACATTAGTACTTGCGTACCATGCTGTGAACGGATCAGGTCCAGTCTACATCCAGGACATGGTCAAACTTTACACCCCAGCACGTTCACTCCGCTCTGCTTCGGCTAATCGGCTCGTTGCTCCCTCACTGCGAGCTAAACACTCATCAAAATCACGACTGTTTGCTGTCCTGGCTCCTAAATGGTGGAGTGAGCTCCCTATCGACATCCGGACATCAGAAAGTTTACAGATCTTCCGCCGAAAACTAAAAACATACCTCTTCCGACTATACCTTGAATAAAAAACAACACTAAACCCTAACAACTTTTTGAAACTAACTATTTAGTAGCACTTAAATGGTACTTACTTTGTAGTTTTGCTTTATTTTGAAGAAATTGTACTTTCTTGAATTTTGTTGTCCTGGGTCTGTACCCTCGGGGTTAAATGCATTTAATGTAAGTCGCTTTGGATAAAAGCATCAGCTAAATGAAATGTAATGTAATGCCAACTCTTGCCCACAATGCCTCAGTCTATCAGTCGTTTTCAGAATTACATTTGTTTCAAAATAAGACGCCATAAAAAGTGCACAGAAAATAAACAAAAATGAAGCTTAGTGTCAATTCAGTCAGGAAGACCTAACCTGCATTTTATTCAGCTGATTGTGGATGTTACTAAATGTCCAATCAGGTCTGCCGCGGTCTCTTCAGCCAATCATTCAGCACCTGTCAAACTTTAAAAATCCCTTCTCCTCTCTTCCGCAGTCAGCCGTCTTTCAGTGATGCGCATAAACCCTCCTCCACCCCAATCTCCTCAAATCTCCTGCAGAATATTCATCACCTCTACCGGATCCCGACCTCAACTGATTGTATGCATAATCTCACATGGTTTGGCAGCAATCATGGACCTTGATGACGGATCCCAATAGTGTCAGTGTATCATGACAATGGATCGTGGATTACGCAGTACCCGATCATGGTGGGAGCTGATCGCGGACTAAACAAATCAACAAAACTGCCTGACAATATACCTATTACTCTCATGGCATCCATTGCACTTCTGTCCGTCCTGGTAGAAGGATCCCTCGCATGTGGCTCTTCCTGAGGTTTCTACGTTTTTCCTTTCAAAAAGGTTTTTATATTTTTGCCTTAGTCTTGTTGAGGGTTAAGGGCAGAGGATGTCACAATTGGTGAAGTCCAATAGGACAATTCTCACGAATATGGGCCATCAAAAACAATCAGGATAATCCGTTGACTAGGCAGACGGAGACTCAGTGTTGGGGTTCTGTCTTAGGCAGTAGGCACAAGTTGATATCGGACCCCAGAAAAGTCAGAATTAAATTGACCTGAGCTGAGTTTGGGCTTGACATATATCATTGAGGTTGTTGCAGATGTAGGAATGAAATGTTTGTGATGATCAGCGTCCAAGGACCTGGATCTGTTGGGGTTGAGGATGGTGGGGTGACAAAAAGAAATATTGTCGACGATGTATGTATGGGAGTCTGTAATAGTTGGTAAGAATCCAGAACAGGGCTTCTATAAGTGAATCGAAGATTTTGGGGTTGCTTCTGCAGCCGAAAGTGAGGCGGACGAAAAAATAATATTAACCTTTCAAGCAAAAAAAAGCTAGAAGTCAGGATGAGTGGGCATGACTTCTTTAGCCAATAAGGTGTTGACAGTATGAAGTCCAGTGAGAATAGACGGAAGGTTGTGGCAGCTGTGGGAAGAGTCGTTTGAGAAGCCATTGATGAGAAGGTGGACAAACTGTCCATCTGATGATTATTTTGAAAAGCTGTGATAAGGACATTTGTCTTAAAGGGTGTGCTGCAGTGGTTTTTGGGGGGAGGGATCTCCAGTGCGCCCTGTGTGCTCTGTGCGCCTGGTGGCACAGTCACTCACGTTCACTGCAGCCACTTTTAACATACTCATGCTGGATGATACATGCAGTGTTAGATGATATTTTTATAAAAACTATAATGGCAGCAGGGAGAGCTGTGACGTCATGCGTGACGCTGACAGCGGGGGCTGAACCAGACGAGTAATCTGGAAGCGCTGGATGCTCGTGAGCATTTGTTGTTGCTTGAGTGTCCACACCTCAGCCAATTAGAAGAATGGCTGAGGTGTGGACCCGAACCTAAGTTAAATTATATACTTAATTTTATAATGGCACTGTTTGTTGATGCTGGGAAGGTATATTATATGGTATGGAAAGAGGGTTTAATGATTAAGCTAGATGAAATGGGAAGAACAGGAAGAACATTTAATTGGATTAAAAAAAATGTGTTTGATAGATATATTCAGGTATAATGGGAACAACAATATCGACCAGGTAAAGGTGGATAACAGAAGGCCTCTGGGCAGCATGATCAGCCTAATACTTTTTTCCCAAAATGATTAATGATGTGTTCTCAGACACCTGATGGTGGAGCTTTATGGGAAAGTGATAACAATGCAACACTAACCTAAGGAAAGGTACAAAAGGCAATCAGGGTGAAGGAGAAATGGTCATATTCATGGAAATCTAGGTTTTCACTTGAAAAAACAAAGGCAGTGATATTTAATAATAAATAAATAAGATTTTATTAATGTAATGAGATGTCTCAACGGGTCTGAATGGTGAGCCAGTAGAAAAGATTTCAATCAATCAATCAATCAAATTTTATTTGTATAGCCCATATTCACAAATTACAATTCGTCTCATAGGGCTTTAACAGGGTGTGACATCCTCTGTCCTTAACCCTCAGCAAGAGTAAGGAAAAACTACTAAAAACCCTTTTAACAGGGTAAAAATACGTAGAAACCTCAGAGAGAGCCACATGTGAGGGATCCCTCTCCCAGGACGCACAGAAGTGCAATAGATGCCACGTGCAGGAAAACATCATCAAGATTAAAGTCTTCAAGATTAAGGATTAAAGTCTCTAGCAGCATTTGATGAGGGTAAACATCCCGAAAGACAACCCCAACATCACATGCCAAGGAGTCCTGCTGCGATCACAGTCCATGGTCAGCAACCAACAGGACCACGATCCACCATCCAGACCAGAACGCCACTCCAGTCCTCAGTCACCGTCCACTGCCACCCACCACGAGCCGCCGCCGCGGTCCTGGTCCAATGCCCGTACCCGATGCCAACGCGACACAGGGTCCGCCACCACCACCACGATCAGCCCACACAACACAAAATCCGCCACACTGGGTCCACCACCACGACCCCCAGTGCGCGATCCACAAACCGCAATCCATGGTGCGGCCAAAGAGGCCCTGGATCTGCGGGTGATAAAGCAAAGGGATTCCGGGGAAGGGGGATAGGGATGGAGAAGAGGAAGGAGAAGCTGGAAAAGAAGCTCCGTGTGTCATGTGTCATAAAATAGAACAAGTAACGTTCTGCCACACTAATTAGCTCTAACTATAAGCTTTATCAAAAAGGAAGGTTTTGAGCCTACTCTTAAACGAACAGATGGTGTCTGCCTCCCAAACTGAAAGTGGTAGTTTATTCCACAGCAGAGGAGCTTGATGGCTAAAAGCTCTGGCTCCTATTCTACTTTTAGAGACTTTAGGGACGACAAGTAGGCCTAAATTCTGGGAAGTATATAATGTCTTTATGAGAAATAGTTCTCTCATCCAAAACACATTCCCTTGTGAAAAGGCTTTGTGTTTCGGGGTGGAGGGAGGTGTTAATAATTCGCCTGCATATATGATTCAAGGCAATTAGCTTTCCTGTTGATACCATCGACACAACTATGATGTGGTCATACATGTTAAATGGGTACTTATTTGTTCATGAACGACGTGGTTAGCAGCTAAGAGACTCACCTACATTTACCAAAACAGTTTGTCACTGTGGGGCATTTCAGGGCTTTGTGCATAGTACAACACAAGTTAAAAATACTGTTTACTGTATGATTATTTCATAATGATTTCAAAGAAAAATGCAAGTAGAGCATGCATAGTGTTCCAATGTTGAAATCTGTGTTGTGAAAATGATAGTAGGTGTAATGACATACTAGATTTCTTCAAATGCAAGAGATTTATTTGCTTTTAGTTCATTTAGTATGCATGGCAGTTCAAGGATAATGGTCAGTGAGATGAGTTTTTAAATTTGTTTAACTTTTATTTACAGTACGAATTGTTTAGCTTTTTGTGACATTCTGGAAAAAAGATGCATAACATTGCTGCTCTTGTTGTTTAGGCAAGTACATCTGGACAGTGTGCTAGGGTACGTCATGCAGCCTGAGATGTGTATACAGTTGGCACGCAGCACGTAAACCCCTTCCACACAATATTAACAATGAAAATGAATATATAGTTGTTACTAATAATATATAGATTAATATATATTATTATTTATTAGTAAGCCTTTACCAAAAGCACTGCAGTTAATGAAGATTATACATTCATTCATGTGATGCTTGATGTTATATGTTGAACATATTGTACATAGAAAAAAACATGAACAAGGTATATGATGAGTCAAAGCTTTATTTACTTACAGCACAAATATTGTACAAACACAACTGGCCTAGCCAGTGAAAAACTAATAAGGTGAAGCTTGAAATGTCTCTTTACAGCCTCTGGGTCATACGTTCTTTGTGGGACTCTGTCCGAATCTTCTCCAGTGTGTAGATATCTGTGGTGTATAGCTGTGAGATCCAGTGTAGCTTCTAGCATTATTTGAAGTGTGGCACTCAGGTCGTTGAGCTCCTGGCTGTGGAAGGATGGATTTATACTTTGATTTAATGTAAACGCACAGACTATAATTTCAGTGTCTACTATAATGTAGAGTAACATATTTATTTCTCGTTTGCAGAGATTTTCCACCGTTTTCACCGATTACAAACTAACACACTTTGTTACAACTGCATGGAAGCACAGATACAGGTGATAAGTATAGGTACGTCAGGATAAAAGGAAGCTGTGATGGGCGATGCAGCAATTAAACAAAACACTGATGATTTGTTTAATTATACAGGTTTCATCAATAAGAAAAAACATTACACAGCCTGTTATGATTTAGTCAATGGACAAACTGTGTTGACCTGAAACATTCACAATGTTTACATCCACTGCAATGCACCTTCTTTTTTTGAATTTTATTTTAAAGTTTTATATAACAGTCATCAATACAATACTTGTTATTATTGTTGCCAGTTAACAACAAACCAGTGAACAAACAATCAGAATTGAATGTGTATAAATGTATTTGTTTTATGTTAAATGTCACTCTGAAAAGCAATGGCTCTAACATTACGTGGTCGAAATACAATATCCCCCTTCATAATGTAGTGGTTGAATTAGAGTGGACAGTAAGTCACTGTTTAAATTCGGAAATTAACAATACTTCTGCTGATGTGTTTTATCCAACAGCTCATTAACAAAACAACACGTTTAAGCTCGAATAAACGCTCATTGAAAGGCTGAAGCAGTGGAAGCAGCGGTGTGACGTGTTATTGGTGTTGTTTCGTCGCCCCCCTCTTCTTGGTTTCGTCCATCCTGGCACGCCTGAGCTGCAGCTACTCAGCCTCTATCTCCCTCTGCTGCTACTGTTGATCAGGATGATGCTCTGCGGCCAGTGGCCCGCTGGTGGACGTATTTAACCGTCAGAGGCCTGGGATGATTATGGATATCTTATATTTTCTGTGGATGCTGCCAACGGTATGGGCTCTGGAAGGTAAGCCGGTGTTCAGCTCCTGTTTGACTGTGAATGGTTGAGTGTGTGGACGCAGAGAGGCACAGTAGAGCTCCATCAGTCAATAAAAAAGAAGAGACGACACGGTGGTGGAAACAGTCGTATCGGCCTGGTGTAAATGGCGCTGTGTTAAAGCTGCAGTCACCAGGCTCAGCTCACCTCGTCCTCCTCTTCGTGTCTTCTGCTTATCTGACAAGTAAAAGCTGCAGGAAATATCAGTACAAACGCGTTGTCACCAATCTAGACAATATTATGGTCTATTAAATAACACTAGCATCATTGTTAATAATACATTCCTTTTACAGCACTATTTTATATTGTATTAAATCGGCCAAATTTGTTTGAAATAGTTTGGCATCAATGAATTATTCAAAATATAGAAAAGAACATTTTGATAAATTAGTCTAGTTTGAATTTAGAACCAGACACAGTGAGTAGAGGCCAGATCACTTATAGATGTTTCATAATCTTAATTATATTTGAATCATTCGCTTTATTATGTGAATTATCTTACATAATTGCAAGGGCTGTTTTATCCATGTATCATAGCTGTTGTAACTATCTAGTATATTAGTCATAGTACTTTTAAAGTATCGTTTTTTACAGTGGGCCAACATAACATTTTGTTCATGTTTATTTTAATCCAAAAATATTTCCTCTACCTCTAAGTGTAGTCAGTATTACTAACAGGCCTTTTCTATGAAGCAGGATTTGTGGTTAGTAATCTGAGGTTTAAGTCTGGAGTTTACTGTATTACGAAGTTTGTAGCGCTCTCAGGGTAAACTACCATGGAAAATGACATGGCACCTCTAACCTGCTCTGGAGGTGATGGTACAGATAACACATCAGAAACGATCAACTGCCCTTGGATGCTTCGAGTGTAGCTGATACAATTACTAGAATGCACATCTGACACAACATATCTATATCTTTTAAATACGAGGAGAAAACTCACTTACTAGAATGGATTGTGCTGCAATGCAGTGTCTCCAGAATGGAAAAACATCCGTTTTAATTGTGCCTACTAACTATTAATGGATCCTCCTTTTTATCAAACAAATTCTTAACACCAAGAAATTTTTACACAGTCAGCCTGAGAGTCCCTGAATGTAAACCAGGCTTTTCTGACTGAGTTGCTGTAACTACTGGGAAAGAAGAAGCACTATCAGTGCACTCCCAGAATAATATTCCATTAAGTTGGCACACAAGTAAAGAACCTCTTCTTGTGGTATATGGTTTGCTTTTGAACATTAGCATGAAACTGCATTCAAACAAAAGCATTACCAGAAAGAAACTTGAGTCAGTATACTGATGATGTTTAGTACTGTAACACTCTGTGACAGTCTGTGAAAGCAGCTGTGTAATGGACACTGTCCTGCGAGCCTGTGGGTTGTCTGTGCAGTCGCTTATTATGACCCAGTTTTGTTTTATTGTTAGATGACCTCTAGTGGTTGAACTAACTATGAGAAAAGGATGGCATGGGATGTAAAGAATATCAAGAGCGACAAAGTCCACCACGTTAGGAGGAGGTCAGGGTGGATGGGTCAACATGAGACAAGACCTTTAAAGATGAGGACATTGTCTGTTTCCTGTCTTAAACTACCAGTATTCTGTTTACTATCGTAACAATTACAACAAAAATTCTCAAAGCTAATGGAAGTACATATTTTAACCCAATCGATGGACTTATTACCATGACAACAAAGGTCCTCTATGCCTCCTGCTGGTATGCTAAGACAGGTCGAGAATTTGTTTCAAGTTTCAAGAGTTTCCATGATGACCTTTGTCATCATGGAAACTCTTGAGGCTCTGAGTTGGCATTTCACCCGGCACCCATCTTGTCGGTGCCTGACTCCTCCTAGTTCCTGTTTAAAATGGTCCTTGCACTAAAACAGTGCAAGGAAACCTCTAACTTGGTGCAGTATATCAAATATTATGGTTGGCCTGTCTCGATAGCAAATTTTGTTGGGTGATATACCATCATAACTCCAAAACCATTTTAGGAAAAATTATATTATAACATAATCATGTAAGTTCACCTTTTCAAAGAGCAATGCACATTACTCAGTGTGACATTTGATTTAGAACTGTTAGAGTATCTTTGATGAATAAAACATACACAAATCAAATAAAAATACATCTAATAAAAAATGTATAAAGCATAAATAGAATAAAAAAAACCTCAGATAAGATGGACTCTCTAGTCCTGTTAACAAAAATTTCTCTTGAATACATAAACATTTGACACAGGATATATGTTACCAGCTCAGTAAACTGTTTCTCTAATTGAATTGTTAAAATCTAAACATTCCAATTGTACAGTTACAAAATTATTGGGACAATTACTAACTGAGCTTTTTACCTTCACAAGCTTGGGATACGAACAGTTTAATAATCAGAGCACTAAAATCTATTAAACAAAAGAAATGCTCAAACATAACGTTAAACTGGGAATTCAATATTTGAATTCATTACAAAGTATTATATAGAATTAGTCACAAAAAAGGGTAACAGTCCTGTAAATCATGTAGAATGTCTAAATTATTTATGGAGTTAAAGCAACAGAAACACAATTATTAGAATTATAAGAATTCCCTGTCTGTACAAAAAAATCATACTTGTATCAGAAATCATGAAAAGCAGTAGGGATTTGTCTCAGGTAGAAACAAATATGGATGGCCTCACCCACAGGGGTGAAGTCCTGCTTTCTTCATCGTCATTTACATTATCTGCGTGTTTCTCTTTGCTCATAGGGAACTCAGAGGTGCAATGTCTTAGTCAAGTCTTTGTTCTTCTGCGTCGGTCAAGTCTTTGTTCTGCATCAGTGAAGACTCAATATGCTTGGGTGAGGGATTATGTTTTGTAATGATTCAAAAACTGGAGTAATGCCTTTAATTGCTGTTGGCAGGGCCTGAAATCAGATTTAGGCATTATAACTAGAGTTTCAGAAGTTTTTATAAGCCAACGTCATGTTTGCCTTGAGCCCATTGTGTTTTAGGGATTTCCTGTAGAGCGGAGATGTTCGCAACATCTATTTGAAATAACAAATGACTGGTCAACGACATAAAGTTACCAGATGAACAGTTCTCTGCCAGGCACTGTAACAGAATTTTTTTTTTTTTAATATGCATGCAGTTGGGGGGAATATATAGTACAGATGCATTCTTATTATTTTTTCCAATCAGTGACATTTTGACATTTCTTTTAGCAAAGAGACCTTGGTCTTTCCATTTTTGTTTTTCACCTTTAGCAAGTCAGATGTGTGCACTAGAATCTCTGACTTGAAACATTTCAGACGGTTTCTCTGATAAGCAAATTAAACCCACACACTGATCTGTGTCCCAGCATAAATGTGTTATCAAAGGTGTATCATTTGTGTATTCATCTCTAAACCATTGGTTTTCATATGTGATATCAGGATCCGTGATGTGTGCAAGTGAATGGAAGGATGAGGAAGAATAGAGGGTTCAGCGATGTCTGATCAGCTGATATAGATTCTATCGATCTGTGATCTATGATCTTTTTTTTTAATTCAGGCTCCTTTCTTTCTCTCGTCTTCACTCTCACACATTGTGTTATCCACAGCAGCGGCAGAGTATCAGTGTATTTTCTTTATTAGTGACATCACTGATCTCCTATAAAGTTGCTCTTCACCTCCACCTCAATAACAGACACCTTGATGTCAGTGTCAGAAAGTTTAGCTTCCTCTTCTTATCGCTAGATGCCGTGACTACGTCATGACTCACGGTGGAAACCCGTTAGTCAGCAGCATCATTTAATATTGGTGCTGTGCTTTGCATTGACCATTTATGGTTGAAAGTGGGCGTGTGGAGGGCGGATTTGGAGGCAGATCCAAGTAGGAACGTTTCCAGGAAGACTGTGATTTATAAAGCCAACATTGCGTTCAGGTGTGCGTGCGCACGGTTATATAAGTCGGGACTTTCTTTTGCGTATGCCATTTCCGGCTTTTGTGCACACGTACACTTTTAGCATGAATCCTATGCACTGTTTTATAATTGAGTGATGAATCTCAGTGTTCAGTCTGGTTGGAGTCCAGTTCTCCTCATGTTGGACATCCGTGGGTGCAGGCTGTCTGAGTCACCTAAAGGAAAACTTAACACTGATATAAAAAGTCACACATGTGCCAGGTTAATTCCTTCACAGACTTAAATAAAAGTGTATCACTTCAAAGTTCGTCAGATCATAATCACTTCACTTCAGCTTAGGAAATGGGTGGTGGACATCAGCTTCAGGTTTCCTCTGTGACTGTCTATTCTAGTAAAGTTACACCTCCTATTATTTATTTACATGTGGCAAACAAATACACATTATTCTTCATGTTCACTTACTTATACCCCGAACGAAAGATTCATTGAAATCTGCTTAAGATTATTGATGTTAAAACTGAATGTAGCAGTCAAGTTTAGTTTTCACTGTAACACGTTACAATATATCAACTAATAAAGAGCTTTAAAAGACGTAATGCTTCTTTAAATAGCTGCTCTTAAAATGCAGATGTAACTTTTAATATTCACATTTCAGTCGATCACAGTAAACCTGTTTCTGCAGTATGATAATCTAGGTTGGTGGTAATCTTAGGAGCCACCATGCAGCCTGCATGTGTGTAGATACATATTAATGATGGTTTTATATGTTCTTAAATATATTTAGTTATAACAGTTAAATATATTTTGTATAGTGGAATGCAACTGTACGGTTCTGCTCTATTTTCATCAAGATGAAAAAAGTAAGGACCAAGAAGAATGGTTCTATCTAGGGATGCACCGATTTATCGGCCGAACATCGGTAGCGGCCGATATTCGCCTCGTTTACTGATATCGGCTTATCGGTAATAAACTTGACTTTCACCGATATCATTGGCCGATGTTCATATTTCTGGTAAAACCGCTGGGCACGTGCCGCGGCTGGGGGAGCAGTCCCTCCGTCGCCCTCCTCTCCGCGCCGCCGGAGGCTCAGTGTGCGGCACCGGGAGGTCCTCATCCGGTGGCACCTTACGGCGTCACTGGTGGGGGGGGCTTTCTCTCTCTTGTACCGCGGGGCGGTGTCCATCGCCGGCGCGGAAGGCGGGCCGTTGGAGGGGACCGGGTACGCGGTCAGCGGCGGCCACTCTGGACGCGTGTCGGGCCCTTCTCGCGGATCACCTCAGCTACGGCGACCGCTGGGGGAACCCTCCGGCTGGCGCCTAGCAGCTGACTGAGAACTGGTGCGGACCAGGGGAATCCGACTGTTTAATTAAAACAAGCATTGCGAAGGGCCACGGTGGGTGTTGACGCGATGTGATTTCTGCCCGACACTCAAAACAGGTAAAACTGAGGAGGGCTTGTTAAGTTATCTTGACTCACGCAGTGTAACTTGGTGTAAAAAGTATGAGCGTAGCGTCTGTTTAAGTACTTTATTCTCATGTGCATCGGCTCTATTCATCCGTCTCATGCACAGGTAACAAGGGAATTGACAACATACGTCATACACACAGAAGCCGTAACACATCTAATAAACGGGCAATACTGCTACCGTAAATCAATGAGAAGAGCGTTCTCTATAATGATACTTTAACAGGTACAGTTTTAAATTACCCTTGTGGTATTTTGACCAAAATATGTTACAGACATTTCATTAAGATCCCAAGGAACCATTTCAACTTGCGGTAAAATGGGCATAATATGTGTCTGTTAAATAAAGTTTAGTTAAATCAAAGATTGTTAACGCTCAAAAATAATAAAAGCCCAGGGCCAGACGGATATATTAATGAATTTTATAAATCCTTTAAGGATATTTTATCACCACTGTTGCTAAAAGCATACCACCATGCATTAGAATCTAAAACTATGGCACCATCTTGGAAAGAAGCCACTATAGTGGTAATTCATAAAGAAGGCAAGGACCCCACAGAGTGCCAATCCTATAGACCGATATCGCTGCTGAATGGGGACCTGCGCATCCTAACAGCAATCCTAGCAAGAAGAGTCAATCATATTATCACTGAAATTATCCACCCAGATCAGACAGGATTCATCACTGGAAGATACTATGGCGATAACTTAAGACGCTTATTAAACATTATATCCAATCAAAAAGAAGAGCAATCAGAATCAATGATTTTGTCCCTAGATGCTCAAAAAGCATTTGATAGAGTATCATGGCAATATTTATTCCAAACACTAAAACGATTAAAATTTGGCCCCAACTTCCTCAATTGGATACAAACATTATATTCATCACCACAGGCAGCTGTTAAAGTTAATGGATATAGATCACAAAGATTCACACTGGAACGCGGCTGCAGACAAGGCTGCCCTTTATCACCCCTGCTGTTTGCAATTAGTATCGAACCCCTGGCCCAGCTCATCCGAGATGATAACAAAATAAAAGGAACTGTAATACAAAAAGAAGAGCATAAAATATCCCTTTACGCTGATGATGTATTATTATATCTGACGCAACCTGCATCAACTCTACCACATCTAAAGGAGCTCATCTCACAGTATGGATACTACTCAGGATACAAGATAAATGTGGAAAAAACAGAGGCTATGGATATCAAAGGTAACATCCCAAGAACTGTAAAACTCCAAAGTGGATTTAAGTGGCCAAAAGACGGTATAAAATACCTTGGCATACACATCCCCCCGTCCTTACAGAATTTGTACGAGGCCAATTATAGTAAAATAATTCGATGCATTAATAGTGACCATTCACTGCTCGGTCGTGTTGAAAGTATTCGTATGAATGTTCTACCTAGAATTCTCTACTTATTTCAGATGCTACCTATAGAAATTCCAAAATCAGTATTTGATAACCTAGATAAAATCATTTCCAAATTTATCTGGCAAAAAAAGCGCCCTAGAATTAGACTTAAAACCTTACAACTATCTAAGGTAAACGGAGGCCTTAAACTTCCAAACTTAAAATATTACTTCTGGGCAGCACAAATGAAACCCCTGATAGCGTGGATTCAGAATAGCACGTACACTCGCTGGCTTAATATCGAGAAAAACCTATGCCCAGAGCCCTCTCAAAACTTTCCATTTTTAGATACACCCATAAAAGAACTAGCAGAGTGGACTAAGATCACTCTTAAAATCCGGAACAAAATACAGACTGTTTTTGGGCTTCCAAAGTTAATTTCATCACTAACAAGTATTGGATCTATGAAGACCTTCACACCTAACAATCTAGACACAGGCTTTAGAAAGTGGTCAGATACGGGTTTGGTCTACCTGCATCAACTATTTAATGAGGACAACCTCAAGACATTTGAGCAGCTGAAAAGGGATTTTGATCTCCCAAGAACAGATTTCTTCAGATATCTGCAGTTGAGAACTTTTCTAACATCACACAAAGAGTGGGGAAAACTTTTAAAACGTACCCCTCTAGAGGAGTTCTTAATAGAAATACAGATGGGGAGCGAAGATAAGAAAACCATAAGTAAACTCTATAACATATTTCTATCTATGGATCTACATAATTCCCTACAGATAAAGCAGAGATGGGAGGCGGAAATAAACATGGTCATACCACAGAATACCTGGCAGGGGATGTGCACAGAGGCACACCTAGCTACAAATTCAAACACCTGGAGGGAATTTAAATGGAAAATAATTACCAGATTCTTCAGAACACCAGAAATAGTAGCCAAGATGGGCCCGACACATTCCAACTTGTGCTGGCGGAACTGTGGAACACGTTCTGCCAATCACACACACATATTCTGGCTCTGCCCTAAGTTAAACACATATTGGAGAGAAATCTTTGATGCCCTCAAAGAGATATTCCAACAGGACATCCCACAAGACCCCACAATAGCACTACTGGGAGCGATGCCTGAAGGCCTGAATGGGAGGGCCAAAGAATATCTGCTAAACATACTACTCACAGCAGCATTGAAATGTATAACCATCAAATGGTTAAAACCAGACCCACCTACATATAATATATGGACCCAAAAAGTATGGGACATCTACCAAATGGAGCAAATCACATATTCATTAAGGCTCCAAAAGTCTATCTTTACTAAACGATGGGGTCCTGTCTCTGCGTTATTAATACAATGAGGGTTACAAATTAATATCGCTCTAGGCCTCCGATCGTGCGGCTATCTGTCACCTTTGCCTACTTATGTACATCATAAACCATCCTCTTGGAAAAGCATAAATAGCACCTATGATACTAAATTCTGGAGTGGACAATAACTATTACTTTATCCCTGGTTTTATTTTCATTTACTTTTTTTTTTTTTTTCTCTTTCGTTTTTTAATTTAATATATAATGTATGTAATCAATCATCTATTCTTATCCCCCCTTTTTATCTCATGGAGTGAGCACTGTTTGATGTTTGTTGTTTTTTCTATGCATTGCACGCTATACTTGAATACCATGTATAACAGTATTGTATACAGTTGAAAAATGGACAAAGAAAGTAACTGTCTTGATATGCATATTGTTTTGTTGAAAACCAAATAAAAAATAAGTAAAAAAAAAAAAAAAATCAAAGATTGTTTCATAAATCTGATTCAATCTGTGCTCATTAAAAGATAAGAGTGATGAAGGGCTGAATTTTTTTTAAATAGTGCTTTCTAAATAATGATTTAATTATTTTTCTGGCACAAAAGGGTGAATGAATAACAACAAAAAGAAAATAAACAAATATCGGTATCGGTATCGGCTATCGGCCAGATTGTTATTTTAAATATCGGTATCGGCCAAGAATTTCCATATCGGTGCATCCCTAGTTCTATCCTAAGGCAGATAGGCTGCCGGAATTCATTCAAAGAAGTGAAATGTGGAGTAATGATGCTGAGTTGGAAAAAGAAAAGTCACAAGAAATTTATGGGATGTATCCTATATGGAAAGTGTGTCTATGGTGTCCCAGTCTATCGGGTCAAAGTCTGGCAGTGGAAATAGTAGTGTATCTTTTGCACGCTTAAGGGAAGAAGCTAAACCTGCAGCTCTGGAAGCTAAGGCAGCTGTTCTCACAGAAAAACAAGCTTTAGCCTTAAAGGAAGTATAGTTAAAAGCGGAGAAGGAGGAACTGGAACTTAAAACGGCTTTGGCAGTGTCTAATGCTAAAATCAAAATCTACGAAGGATATGATTCCCTGGTTAAAGGTGATGCTATGAACGAGTATGTAGATGCTGTAAACCTGTCACGCACTCCTACCACTCAACCCCTTCAGGTATGAAGAGCCTCCTGATAATATACAGAGAAGAAGAATCAGCTGCAACATCCCATGGGGTTCCTCAGCAACAAAATGACACCACAAAGGATATTTATAATGTCATTAAACAGCAGACTGACATCACAAAATGCTTGTGAAAAATTTGAACTTAGCATGTCTGCCACAACGAGACATACCTGTTTTCTGTGGTGACCCACTTGACTTTAGATTGTCTCTCAAGGCTTTTAAACACACTGTTGATTCCAGAACGAACAATAATTCCTGACTGGGCCCTAGCACATTTGGCGCTCTAGGCAAGCTTCACTCCTGGCAACCCCCCCCCCCCCCCCCCATTAACTGGTCTTTATAAGGCACAATAACAATACATGAATTACAGAGTCTGTGTGTGTCGGAGCTGAACTACACACTGTAAAGTAAACAATATAGTATCGCGACCCGCCTGCAAGACGACGTGCAGGTAAAATAAACACCTATACAGGCGAATGTAGCCCCGCCCACCTAGTGCGCAAGTGTCTCCCGCCTCACTGCCCAGCGGAGTTTCTAAGTTTTACCAGTCTAAGTAGGCAATCAAAACAACATCAACACGTCTCAATGACACTCGTGGTGATCAAGCGAGGCTTTAGGAGCTAACGTAGGTCACTCTCACCCTCTGCTAACCTGTAGAATACAGGATGAATGCAGCAGCAATAGAGACACGGACCATTCAGTTCCTCATCCAGACTGCATCTGACAGTGCGGGGTGCAACTGCTATCGTGCCAAACGTTCCACCTGAGTGCTGCTGTCATTAACTGATTTCTCTAATGAAACTACTTAAATTACTGTTAAAGTAATTAAATACAATATTTTTGTATTTGCTGCGCGTTTCTGTAATGTGCTGTGTTGTGTTGTGGAATTGCTGAAGATGTTTTCTCACTTTGCTTGTGTTTTGTCCACTCGCAGGGCCCCCGTACAAAATGGCCACCAAACCCAAAATGGCAAACCCTGTTTTGTATAGCATATCTATCCAAGAGACTTTTTTGTTTGTTATGAAAAGACACATGTCTCTACCGATTTTTGCACATGTCAGCCAATCGTTCAATCGTTCAATTTTGTATGTCACGGCAGTGTTAATTTCGTTGACGAAGACTATGACGAAATATATTCGTTAACGACCTTTTTTCCATGACGAAGACGAGACGAAGACGTAACGAAAACGAATCTTTGAAAATAAAAACTATGACGAAATCTATTTTAATTTTCGTTGACGAGACGAGACGAGACGAAAATGTTGGTGGTTGACTAAGTCACAATAATTTTTAAAACATCATCGTATCAGGCCGTCATGAAGTATCAGGAGCGGTCGAGTGACTGTGTCTGTGTGTGTCTGTGTATGTGTGTGTGTGCGCCCCAGATAGCGCTCCGGTCCGTAGCTCCGCCCCCCGCCTCGCGCACTCGCTCAGGGAGACACAGTGAAAGCAGAGCGCGTTCTCGTGGAGCAGCCTCTCAGTGACCGACTGCTTCTTAACTATGAAAACAGTGAAAACCAGAGTTTCTCTGGTCTCAGCTGCTCAGAGATCAGCCCCTCAGCTTCTTGATCAGAGCAGAAGCTGCAGTTGGTTTGTACAGAGCTGAAGTTTCTGTGTCCGGCTCCAGTCTGACCTGCTCTCCCTATTTGTTTTCACATTTAAAATTAAATATATATTTTTAAGCTATTAGGCTGCAGCTATATGTTTTTATAGAAAAGGAGTTTAATGTGGCTATTAAATGTGACTAAAACTAGACTAAAATGGAATTAGTTTTCGTCGACTAAAACTAGACTAAAATGGAATTTGTTTTCGTCGACTAAAACTAGACTAAAACTAAGAAGGATTAAAATGACTAAAAGGTGACTAAAATTAATATGCATTTTCGTCAAAAGACTAAGACTAAGACTAAATCAAAAATAGCTGCCAAAATTAACACTGTGTCACGGCGAGTTGATGAAATTTAACGCCACGCCACTAATATTGCATTTGACGAAAAGTCACAGAAATATTATGCCTTCATTATCAATGTCTTGAGACCCTTTTGACACACTTTGACATTGTTGCAGTTGATGGATAAGGACGTTAAAAAAACAAGACATTTCCTGTTGCCACCAGCAGTGCTGTGATTTTAAATCATGATTTCTGTGTAGATGTCATCAGGCCGGGACTCTTGTCTTACATGTCTAGTTCGGAGTCGATTGGTCCATGTATATCCGTGATTCACAACCTTGTGTTTTGATGTCGTGTAATCAATCTTTGACGCCACGGCGAGTTAGTTTATATCTCCATCTTGTTTAGATGACATTCACCTCACTATGAAGTTGAGCTGATGAAAGCCTTGGGACAAGTGTGTCAAAGTAAAAATGTGGAAAATGTGGAAAATGGCCACTAAACCCATAATGGCGTTTTTCAAAATGCTCCATGAGACATTTTTTGTTTGTCTGGTGAGGATACACCGTTGTTGCTATTTGAGTGAGGATTGGTGCAAGCTAACTGAGGAACTTTTCCTTAGATGGCACTGTTGAGCCATTTTGCCACGCCCGTTTCAAATTATTTCAGAATACAATTACTTTTTGGGGTTTTGAATTTCCTGCAAACTTTGATCAGAATTTGAGCATGTCTAAGCCCTGAAAAAGCCTCAAAAGGGAAATAATAATAATAGGAAAAATCCATTTAATTTCAATAGGGCTTCCCACAGTCGGTGCTCCGGCCCTAATAAGAAAAATCCATTAAACTTCAATAGGGACTCCCACCGGAGGTGCTCAACCCCTAATAAGACAAATTTCAATTTCAATAGGGCCTCCCACAGTTGGTGCTCGGGCCCTAATAAGAAAAATCCATTCAATTTTAATAGGGCCTCCCACAGTTATGTGTACAGCACAACAAGGCAATTAAAAGTTCTTTACATAGAAAAGGGTCTTCAGCTCTGATCTTCTGTAGAAGTTTGTGGTAGTCATCTGAAGGAAAGGGCAGGGGGCATATTGCTGCTCCAGTCACTGCAGTGCAGGCTTGTGCTGTTGAGAGGAAACCCTCACGCCGCACAGAGGAGCTAATAAAAAAGTCTAAATATGGAAATAACCTTCTAACAAAAGATTACACTAGCAATATGAACATTGAAAGGGCCCAATATAATTAAGGCCCTAGCGGCTGAAAATGTGTAGAGTTTGTTGAGTGGACTGCTTTGACATATTGCTTTTCTAGTCATACTGAGCAGTCAAAGATTTTGCATACATACAGCATCTCCACGTGCAGTACTTTTTCTCACATTAGGGTGTCTTGCCCAAAGACAAATTGACATGTGGCCAAGAGTCAGGGACTGAACCATCAGCATCAGTCAGCATTCTGGTTAGTTGGATGACCTGTGCTCTCTCTGCCTGATTATTATTATAATTGATATTTTATTTTCAGCTTGACCTTAAAAGTACGATTTGAACTTAAACCTACCATTTCTCCTCATTCCTAAGGTGACACTTTTTGTTCTTGGAAAGAAGGCAGCATGGCGTTTGTGGCATGTTCTGACATTTCTTAGTGGAAGTCAGTTATCTAAGCCAATCAATATTCAGTGTCAGGAGCGGCACAGTGCTCTTTCGCCTCTGGGAGCAGTGACAGAAAACATTGAGCATCAAAACAGCCCGTGACCTAGTTCTTTGCTGGCCTGTGGTTGCTTCACCGTGACATAGAGCCAAAGCAGTGTCACATCAATGGCCAGACTGTGTCCACTGTAGCCAGTGATATTTAACTGAAGTAGCTCGATGTTTTAATTGTCAATTTCTGTTCAGGTGTAGAGATGGCATCTAGTTTTTCTTGAAACGTGAAATCCTCCCAGGCTGTTCTTATAGTAGCACTAATCCTGCTCACCGCTTGTTGCCCCTGAATTTTACAAATACAAATACTTCGTTACCTTACTTAAGTAGACATTTTGGGTATCTATACTTTTCTGGAGTATTTATTTTTCAGACAACTTTTTACTAGGGATGCACCGATATGGAAATTCTTGGCCGATACCGATACCGATATTTAAAATAACAATCTGGCCGATAGCCGATACCGATACCGATATTTGTTTATTTTCTTTTTGTTGTTATTCATTGCCAGAAAAATAATTAAATCATTATTTAAAAAGCACTATTTAAAAAATGTTCAGCCCTTCATCACTCTTATCTT
Source organism: Pleuronectes platessa (assembly GCF_947347685.1). NCBI lineage: Eukaryota > Metazoa > Chordata > Actinopteri > Pleuronectiformes > Pleuronectidae > Pleuronectes > Pleuronectes platessa. The sequence continues at coordinate 28,551,963 of NC_070631.1, forward strand.
TTAATGACACAAATTGAATCAGATTTATGAAACAATCTCTGATTTAACTAAACTTTATTTAACAGAGACATATTAGGCCCATTTTACCGCAAGTTGAAATGGTTCCTTGGGATCTTAATGAAATGTCTGTAACATATTTTGGTCAAAATACCACAAGGATAATTTAAAACAGCACCTTTTACCCTGTCTAAAACAGCCCTGTTAAAGTATCATTATAGAGAACGCTCTTCTCATTGATTTACGGTAGCAGTATTGCCCGTTTATTAGATGTGTTACGGCTTCTGTGTGTATAACGTATGTTGTCAATTCCCTTGTTACCTGTGCATGAGACGGATGAATAGAGCCGGTGCACATGAGAATAAAGTACTTAAGCAGACGCTACGCTCATACTTTTTACGCCAAGTTACGAAGCGTGAGTCAAGATAACTTAACAAGCCCTCCTCAGTTTTACCTGTTTTGAGTGTCGGGCAGAAATCACATCGCGTCAACACCCACCTTGGCCCTTCGCGATGCTTGTTTTAATTAAACAGTCGGATTCCCCTGGTCCGCACCAGTTCTCAGTCAGCTGCTAGGCGCCAGCCGGAGGGTTCCCCCAGCGGTCGCCGTAGCTGAGGTGATCCGCGAGAAGGGCCCGACACGCGTCCAGAGTGGCCGCCGCTGACCACGTACCCAGTCCCCTCCAACGGCCCGCCTTCCGCGCCGGCGCCGTGAGGTGCCACCGGATGAGGACCTCCCGGTGCCGCACACTGAGCCTCCGGCGGCGCGGAGAGGAGGGCGACGGAGCGACTGCTCCCCCAGCCGCGGCACGTGCCCAGCGGTTTTACCGCAAATATGAACATCGGCCAATAATATCGGTGAAAGTCAAGTTTATTACCGATAAGCCGATATCAGTAAACGAGGCGAATATCGGCCGCTACCGATGTTCGGCCGATATATCGGTGCATCCCTACTTTTTAACTCTACTCCTTACATTTTCACGCAAATATCTGTACTTTCTACTCCTTACATTTTTAAAATAGCCTCGTTACTCCTATTTCATTTTGGCTTGTTTTCATTCCGGTTTGTCATCGTTCAAAAACACACACAAAAAGTGAGTTGGGTGCCCGGCGCAGGATGACGGCCAGGCCGAGGGGGGCCACCACACAACCGCACTGGAGGGTTCCGAAAAGGAGGAGAGCAAAGCCAGAGCTGCACCTCGGGTAGGTGGGAGAGCACTCGCGTGCCACACACAACCCCGGCCTCGGGAGACACGCTGGCCCTGGGGCGCAGCGCGAGACCCTAAGCACCTGTGGGGGGGTTTGGGTGCCATGCAGTCGAATCCGGCTGTACCGGTAATGATCCTTCCACAGGGTCACCTACGGAAACCTTGTTCCGACTTTTACTTCCTCTAGATAATCAAGTTTGATCGTCTTCTCGGCGCTCCGCCAGGGCCGTTACCGACTCCGGCGGGGCCGATCCGAGGACCTCACTAAACCATCCAATCGGTAGTAGCGACGGGCGGTGTTTACAAAGGGCAGGGCCTCAGCAGCCTGTGAAAGACTGTTTAGTGTTGCAGGGCTCATCTTCAGGCCAGGTGGAGCATGCATAGGCTCAAATAACTTTGAGAACCTGCTGCTTTTGCGGCTGAACAAAGCCTATCGGTAGTGTTGTTGTACATACAGGTTTAGCCCAAAGGTCTCAAGGTCTCTTTCAATAAAGGTTATTGAAAACATTCCACTGAAGTTTGACTTTTTGCACTATTACAATACTTATTGGCAACTAGTTATCATGTCTTCTGCTCCATGAAACGCATGTTAATGCTCAGTAGTACACATATGGTACTTTAATGTATTTACATAAAAAAATTCCCCTTACATTACTTTTACTTTTATACTTTAAGTAGTTTTGAAACCAGTACTTTTACACTTTTACTTAAGTAAAAAGCTTGAGTTGACACTTCAACTTCTACAGAAGTATTTTTAAACCTCAGTATCTATACTTCTACTTGAGTAATGAATGGGAATACTTTTGACACCTCTGCATCCCAGTAAAGGAAAACATCAAATGTATATTACACTGATTAGGTGAAAAGACTATTATTTCACATTACTACAGTAAAGTTGTTTTTGTTTCATTTGGTTTCTAGGACATATGTTAAGATATTTAGATGAAGGCATGCAAGTGACTGTAGCGTGAGGCCCAGTGTTTCATTTTCTATTCAATCTGCTGGAGCACAGAACCAGCACCACACAATGATGTTTCTTTCTGAATGTTGTATTTATTGTCCAGTATGTCATAATATACAGTAATAAGAATAATGTTTGTTAAATATTAAGAAGCAGATTTTTTTCTCAGAGCATCAACCCTTTCACTGTTTCCAAAGTACGACATCATTTGTAAAAAAAGATAAATTAAATTTGAAGAAAAATGTATTAATCAACCTGTACTTACACCATGATTGACATTACTTTTGTCCAAAGGTAAAGGGCACTATAAGTTAAATGCATTTTCCCAGCAAGCACTGAGCCTGAATTCACTTACCGAACTAACTTAAATAGAGCGTAAATCTATTGAAGCATATTTTATTTCCGCAGGAGATCAGATGATTGAGTCCTTGTGGCATGTGATCAGTCTCTGCATTGACTGTGTATTTCAGCATTCCAGCGCCATGACTACAGGAAAATAGATCATTTGAGGGTGTGGCTTCTTAAATTGCCTGTATGAGCTTAAAATACTGCACAATTGTCATAAATCAGTGACAAACTCTGAGCAGGACAGCAGACGTGTATTGTTAACATCCCCTAAAATAAAACTACATCAAAGTACTGTCGTACTTTGAAGTAAAATGAGATAATTCCTCCAGCTGAGTGCCCAAATCCTGCCCACCTCCACATCCACTTTGGCTTGATGATGCTAGACTGTATAAAAATATGATTTCTACATTGTCGGGACTGAATCATATCCTAAATGTATTACAACATCCTCATGTTAACATTACAAATCAGGTTACATTGAGGTTTACATAGTAATGATGTCTGATGACCAATTAGGAGAAGATAATCAAAAAATTGCAGTACAATGTGTTCAAGTATAAAAGTTGGTGAATAAGGCAGCATGGCAGGCTGAGCTGCAGTGATGTTGGTAACGCGTTACTTAGTAAAGCGTTAGTCTAATCTGACCACTTTTTTCAGTAACGAGTAATCTAACGCGTTACTATTTCCAAACCAGTAATTAAAGTAAAACCAGATTAAAGTTACTTGTCCAAGTCACTGTGCGTTACTATTTTGGTATTTGTGGTTAAACCGCTGGGCACGTGCCGCGGCTGGGGAAGCAGTCGCCCCGTCGCCCTCCTCTCCACGCCGCCGGAGGCTCGGTGTGCGCCTTTCTCTTTTCTCTTGGGCCGCGGGGCGGTGTCCGTCGGCGGTGCAGAAGGCGGGGACAGGCTGGAGGGGACCGGGTCGGCGGCAGCGACTCTGGACGCGTGTCGGTCCCTTCTCGCGGATCACCTCAGCTATGGCCCCCGCTGGGGGAACCCTTCGTTCGCGCGGGGGGGGCGCTCCCCTAAATTGAGTGTTGGTAAAACCGGTTGTCATTTTTTTGTTGAGGCGGCGGGGCTGTTGTCGTCAGCTGCTGAATGTGACTACTAAAGTAACTTGTAATCTAACTAAGTTACTTTTAAAATCAAGTAATCTGTAAAGTAACTAAGTTACTTTTAAAATGAAGTAATCTGTAAAGTAACTAAGTTACTTTTTCAAAGTAACTGTGGCGACACTGCTGAGCTGTGACATAAAACAAAGTGAATTTCGCTGATTTATCCCGTCGGGATTAATCCAGTGTGGCAAACAGAGCATGGGGCAGCCTATGCGGATTATGTGTGCTGGACTTAGTTGGCCCACTCTCTCCTCCTCCTTGCCCTACTTTTCATTGAATTGTGCACAACAATAATTCTCTCTATATATATGCTGCAGGAATGCAGGGACAGATGGAGTCAGTGGGAAGGGGATGGCGCCACAAAGAGACAGAGTGACCTCTACATTAGAGGAAGCTGCCAAAACGAGTTTTTACTGAAATATAAATCATGTCCCAAAATAATGATTGTTCATTTATTACGTCAATGACTGGGGTTTGAAGGTCTGAATTCCAGTTTGGTTCACATATCTTAGCTGTTGATATTCAGCTGCATATTGTGTTTAGTCAGTTGTGTTCTGACAGCAAGACTGAGGCGCTGTCATCACAAATGTCTAGTCACGAAATGAGGGCACCATATACTGATTCCCCCACCCCCACCCTGTCAGCCCACACTGTCCCAATTTCCCTCCTATCAGCTGCACCAGCCAACGGCAGCCTGCCTCCATTTTAAATGAACTGCTCTTCCTTATAACCAATATTTTAATTTATTCTTTTAAGCTCTTTCTCCCTGGTCTCTCAAATCATGATGGATGTGTTATTGGTAGAATTAATCATCTGCATAAAGGTAGCTGGTTGCAAGTCCTACTTCATTTCAAGTCTGTTAGATAGAAATTAGCTAATGCAAAAATAGTACTGGGCAGAGATGAACTTTTCTAACAATCAAAGAGTATTTTTAAATTATTGTAGTATGGAATATTAATAGATTGCTTGGGAAAGGTATATATACATGTGTTGGTTTTTTATCCATGTAGCAACATTAGCATTCATTTGAAGTCAAATATTGGTAATGTTTTGTATTTATATAGCACTTTTCTAGTCTTGATAACTACTCTAAGCACTTTACAGTACAGTTTGCCATTCACACATTCACCCAGGGCATACGTTCATTCAAACAGTGCATCTATTAGCAGCACTTTTTTCTATAAGGGGAAATTCAGGGTTCAGCATCTTGCGCAAGGAGTGGGATCGAACCTCCAACCTTCTGGTAGAAGGATGACCGCTCTAAAATCTACCCACTTCTCTAGACTTCATGACCAATCAAAGTGCTTTTTGATTGTATTCATTCGTACAAACACATTCATACAGTGCTTACTATATTTAGCACATTAAAACAAGCAAACTATCATTTCACTCACTGACACAGCCGTATATCCCTATCTTCAGCTCTGGTTTTGGTATTTACAACTCCTGAGAAAAATATGTGACTCCTAAGCTGCTAATTGCTCACCATGTTCACCAGCGGCTGACTATGTTGTTGATGCTGCACAGTGGGTTTATCAGAGATTTTTGGTAAAGCTGAGCTAGAAGAAAACAACAACCACAGTAGAAGTAAAATGAACTGCTCAGTTAATAATACCTTTCTGTGAGCTTTTCAATATGAGTGACTCATACCCATCATAGATAATTATTGATCAATCATTGAAGATATTTAAATATTGATGACTGTAACTTTAAATAAAAATCAATATACTTTCATGATAGACAATTATGTTGATGCATGCACTGTGTATCTTATGACTGCTATTTACATATTTAATGTCACATTTGAGAACTTTAGCTTAATTTATAGGAAACATGTTTTTATTTCTAAGATGTTAGTTGTCGAAAAAAGAAGTGTTTTGGTACAAATACCAAACCTTTAGTATCGTATTTTCAAGTTCAACATTCATTACTAAGTGAGTCAACACTAGAACAATTTCAGTTGGCAGTGGAAACTTTTACAAACTTACTTACTTGAGTTGAAACACAATAATTTGTGACTAATTCCTTGTAAATGGCTGATTGAAAGTGTAAAACATCACAAGTTACTTCAGCACAGAGATGTATTCAAATATCGAGTGTCATCTGTCCCCCCTGCTTCCTTCTTGGCTTAATCTGTAGGAAATGGTTGCTGGTCAGTGCTCATGACCTCTTTATTCCTGTTTAGCAGTGGCTCTGACACCTGGCTCGTCGCTCCCATCCAGTTCCTCATTAATCGCTTCTGATACTAACAGGAAGCGAGCATCCGGGAAAATGGGCAATTTGGTTTCAACAGTGGATGCCTACATTCCAGCCTGACACAGAAAGCTAGAGTCACATTATTGAATCAATGATAAAAGCTGTTCTGTATGATTAACAATATTTTCTTGTTGTATAACCTTATACATGTTAATGCTAATGGTTTTGTATTTATATAGCGCTTTTCTAGTCTTGATGACCACTCAAAGAGCTTTACAGTACAGTGTTACATTCACCCATCACACACACATTCATACAGTGCATCTATTCACAGCACTTTGTTATTCTATGGGGGGCCATTCAGGGTTCAGACTTGCCAAGGTATGTTGACCCCCCGGATGAGTCTGGAACATGAGCCCACAGGAGAACCTGAAAGTGGACAGACACAGGGACAAACAGCAAGAAGCTGGCTGGGAAGGATGTTGTCAGGTCTGGAGGGTTCCTGCTCCTTGACAAACAGAAGTGATAAAGCATCTGGCTTTACATTTCTGGAACCTGGACGGTAGGAGAGAGTAGGTGTTGAATTGTTTGAAGAAAAGTGCCCATCTTGATTGCCTGGTGGTGTTTCTAAACCAAAAATGGGTTCTCTCTGTGGGAGACAGACAGTGAGAGAAGAAGACAGGGGTGTAATTTGTTGTTGAAGCATCATGACAGAACAGACCCCACATTAGAGGCGTCCACCTCAACCACAATTTGGAGATGAGGATCATGTGTAATGAGGGCGGCTGTGGCTGAGGGGTAGAGTGGTCGTCCTCCAACCTGAAGGTCGGCGGTTCGATCCCCAGTCTGACCCATCTGCATGCCGAAGTGTCCTTGGGCAAGATGCTGAACCCTGAATGGCCCCCCATAGAATAACAAAGTGCTGCGAATAGATGCACTGTATGAATGTGTGTGTGAATGGGTAAATTTAAAACTGTACTGTAAAGCTCTTTGAGTGGTCATCAAGACTAGAAAAGCGCTATATAAATACAAATCCATTTACCATTAATGAGGATTGGGACAAAGGTGAAGGTCATCTGGACGAAGGCTCTTCCTTCGAGGCATCCCATACTATGATTCAGATCTCAGCTCTTTTTCCAGCATTCTTTCTATATAGTGTCTTGAAGCTGAAATCACATTTTTCAACCACTCAATATCTTATATAGTTTATATAACAACTTTGAACAGTGACTGTGCATCTAAGTAATCACTTGCAGATGCTATGAAAACAAACAGTGGCGACTGGCCAACAGAGGGCGCTAGGGCAAATCCTTAGGGCTGGGGTGTCCAAACTACGGCCCGCGGGCCATCTGTGGCCCGCCATCCTTTTTAAATTGGCCCGCCTCAAAAAAATTTAAATAAAAAAAAAAAAAAAAAATTAAGAAAAATATAATACTTTTTTTTTTTTTTAAGCTAACAATTTTGTAGCACTGAAATGGCAGTTACTTATAGCACTATGTAGTTTTGCTCTATTTTTGAAGAAGAGAGCGGGGTAATGTGAGACATTTTTTTACATTTGCTCCCCTCTAGGTGAGCTAAAATCATATATCAGTAAAATGTACACATTTCCTATTAATTCAGGACGTTTCCTAGCAATGGAAATGATCAGAATGTCTTCAGGACAAAGGTCAGTGAAAATATGATTGTTTGTAAAAAAGTGGTCTTTTGTCTCACTTTACCCCAGCTTAGGGGTAAAGTGAGACAGACCAGAGAAATCAAGTGGGTACAGTGATCCACTTACCTTTTCCACTTTAAAACTACCATAGCAACACATGTTGTAATAGGTCAATTAAGCACATTTAAGATTATTGTGATTCATGTGATCTCTTGCACACCCTAGCTTGCCTGCACATTGTTTCTCTGTCCAATTGGCAGGGACAGGGATATTGTTTTTCTCTGCGTATTCAAATGCTAGTTCACGGCACTTAACTGGAGCAAGGCCATGGAACTGGTCAGCTAGTTGTTTCAAGTGTTTGGCCAGCTCCTCCATCTCATCTGTGAATATTTGCTTTGCGTCAGCCACTGCACCCCAGGCTACTGATTTAACTTCCTCTTTTTTTTTTATTCACTCTCCATCTCTGCGAGGGGTGTTTGGCCCCAGGTTGTCGTCCTGGTGTAGTTTCTTTGCATGATGGCTTTTCTACAATGTTTAAGGCATTAAAAATAAAACATATGTAATGTAATATTACACTAAAATATGGTTAAGACTAAACTTAACTTGTGCTACATGTCTCACTTTACCCCACAGCCAACATTTTAGAAAAAACAACATCTCTTAGCAATTCAGGCTAATCTTCAGCTAGCATCAATCACATGGTTTTATATGTTGGCCAAGTTCACCAACATGTATGATATAAGTTTTTCTACCTGAATCAATTTGTTTTGACAAAACAGTTGATGCAAGATAATTTACTTTTACATGCAAAAATAACATTTTTGTGAAAAAATATTCTAACCACAGCATCAGCACCAACTTCTCTTACATGGCAAGGGTGGAATGGGAGGGGCTTGAAAACATAATGATCACATGACCACAAAAATGTTCCGTTGCCTAGATACAGGGGGTGTCTCACATTACCCCACTCTCCCCTTCCCTTGAATGCACTGATTGCAAATCGCTTTGGATAAAAGCGTCAGCTAAATTAATTGTAATGTAATGGACTATGGCCCACTGTATTGTACTACTCAGTTTTGACACTAGGTGGCGCCACGCCCCATGCCCTAAGCTACGCGATTGAGGCGAACTGTCAACAGTCCGCTCCAGGGCAGGGGGGCGTGGCGGCGTGATTGGCCCAGACCTTCAAATTTTTTTCTGTATGTGGCCCTCAGGATAAAAAGTTTGGACACCCCTGCCCTAGGGCCTCCCTTGTGGAGAGTATGTTTTTTAATTAACTGCTGGAACAGATAGAGCATGAACTGTTACTGGAGTAAGAGATATGCAACATCAAAATAATAATAAAGAAACATGAGTCTATGAGGGCACACATAGAAAATACAATTGAACGTGCCATGTTAGGCACAACTAACATCGCTGCACAGCTGGATGAAGGTCACAGGATTGGAGTGAGAAAACACAATGAAGAGGTGGATAAGTTGACTGTGTCAAATTCTGCAGCGCATTTGAACTAGCTTTTCGTGGCCACAATGAGACAGATTCCGCTGACATCTGGCCGTTCTCAGGGGTCTGGTAGATTTTGTGGCCTTGTTGGACACTGCATTGGAGGAGCATCTCAAGACAGCTACCATATTTAAAGGCACATATAAGACAGTGTAAAACAAACTGTTGGATTGCATGCTGTCAGTTCATCAAGATTGCATTCTGGATGAAGTACACAATGCTGATTATCTCACTATTCAGGCAGATGAGACGACGGATGTTTCCACCCACTTGCCAGTTGGTGCTTGTGCTACGGTACATCGACAGTCATAACAACATTCAGGAGGAAATACAAACTACGAACACTGCTATGCGAACCAGTTGAGCCTCATCATGCAGCAGGCAACAACACACACACGTTCCCCTGACCCAATTTTTCTTTGTATATAGTTTGCCTCATAAGATAGTAACCAGACTCATTCTGTAGGTTAATGATGCATACTCTACTTACTGACTGAGAACAAGGGCAACAACTAATAATAATTTACATTATTTATCAATCCGCTGATTATTATTATTTTTGTTTATAATTAGGGCAGGGCAAGTTAACTCATTATAATCGCTTTAACTCATCAATTATTTAACACCGACAATTTTTTTTTTCCGGATAACATTAATGCCCTGGCAGTGGCAATGAGCTTTAATTTTTGTATTTGCTTTGATAACATTGTTTAAGTTGAGATTTACACTGAATATTTTATTTAACTGCTACTGTATTAAAATGCTGATGTTAAACGTGTTTGCACAACAAAAGTTATGGCACTTTCGTTCATATGGCAGAACATTTAAAATAAAAGTGCGCTATACACTACTTTTGAATTCATTATTGGATTTTGCGTATACAGATGCGATTAATCGTGATTAATCAGGAAAATCATGCGATTAATCGCCATTACAACTTTTAACCGTGCCCAGCCCTATTTATAATATGGTTTTCTAAGTTTAGGTTTTAAGTTAGTTTGTGCAGTATACTGTTAGCTATCGTTTTTTGTAGAAAAATTACTGAAATGTTTATTATTGGACTTAAATAATTACCTTAAATTACTAACCCTATTTCACAAAGAACTGGTAGGGGAGAGCGGGGTAATGTGGGACATCGGGTGATGTGAAACACCCCCTGCATCTAGGCATTGGAACACATTTGTGGTCATGTGACTATTATGTTTAAAAACCCCTTCCATTCCCCCTTGCAATGAAGGATAAGTTGGTGCTTGTGCTGTGGAAAGTATGTTTTTTCAGAAAAATGTGTTTTTTGCATGTAAAAGTAAATTTTCTTGCCTTGAACTTAATCAACTGTTGTGTCAAAACAAATTGATTCAGGTAGAAAAAATTGTATCATACATGTTGTTGAACTTCCAACATATAAAACCATGTGATTGATGCTAGCTGAAGATTAGCCTGAATTGCTAAGAGATGTTGTTTTTCTAAAATTGTGGCTTCGGGGTAAAGTGGGACAAATGCTGTGGGGTAAAGTGGGACAGTGTCTCTCTTTACCCCACCATGAAGCACAAGTTAAGTTTAGTCTTAAATATATTTTAGTGTTATATTACATTATATATGTTCTATTTGCAATGTCATAAACATTCTACAAAAGCCATCATGCCAAGAAACTACACCTGGAAGACAACCTGGGGCCAAACACCCCTCGCAGAGATGGAGAGTGCAGCCGCTGAGGTAATGCAAGGAAAGAAGTCCTTAAGAAAAGCTGGAAGGGATAGAAATATTGATAAGACAACCCTCAAAAGATTCATAAAGAAAAAAGAGAGGGAAAGTAAAATCAGTAGCCTGGGGTGCAGTAGCTGAGGCAAAGAGAATATTCACAGATGAGATGGAGGAGGAGCTTGCCAAACACCAAAACAACTAGCTGACCAGTTCCATGGCCTTGCTCCAGTTAAGTGCCGTGAACTGGCATTTGAATACGCAGAGAAAATCAATATCCCTGTCCCTGCCAATTGGAAAGAGAAACAATGTGCAGGTAAGCTAGGGTGTGCAAGAGATCACATGAATCATAATAATCATAAATGTGCTTAATTGACCAATCCCCATGATTCTGTTACTAGTCCGATATTAGTGGTTGTCAATCTAGCTGTCTTGATTTTAACTATTACAACATGTGTTGTTATGGTAGTTTTAAAGTGGACCACTTTACCCCAAGACCACTTTTTTTAAAACAATCTTATTTTCACTGCCCTTTGTCCTGAAGACATTCTGATCATTTCCATTTCTAGAAAACATCCTGAATTAATGGGAAATGTGTAAATTTTACTGATATATCATTTTAGCTCGTCTAGAGGGGAGCAAATGTAAAAAATGTCCCACATTACCCCGCTGTCCCCTATGCAGTTTGTGTTTAATCGTTGTTGGATGGTTACTGAAAACTGATTATGGCACAGCACAGCCCCACTGAAAACAAACACAAACATATGGTTAAATGACAGAAAGAGAAAAAGTAACAAAGAATGGAAGAAAGAAACTTTGTGTTGATAAAACATATTAGAGAACTAACATTACATTACTTCAATGCATTGAATTGACTGTGGTGGAGTGGAAAATCCATTGCTTAACAAAGCAGGATCTAAAAAAGGTTTCTCCTTCATTGGAGTTGATGTAGAGATGCGGACCGGTAGGAGGAGTTGGTGCTGGTACGGATGGTGGAGCAGAGAGCGGAGATCAGACGGGAGCTGGAGGCACTCCTGAGGCAGGTGGAGAGGAAGGCGATGCTGATGGAGCGTCAGCTCCTGCTCCCGCCTGCCGCAGTGCGCTGAAGGAGGTGGTGAGCGCAGCCCCGATTCCGCATCCGTGTGCGGAATCTGGAATACTGTTCCTGCACCTGGGCTGGCGGTGAAGCCCAAGCCCCCTGCTCCTGCGCCAAGGCTGGAGGTGAAACTAGCTTCTCCTTTTCCTGCAGCGAGGCCGGCAGTGAAGTAATCACCTGTCCCGTGGGCCCTTCTCCTTTTTCCATGCCCCCTGCTCCAGCTCCTACCTCAAGGTCGGCGGTGAGGCCGACTCCTGCAGGCCCTGCAGTCCCTTTCCCTGGTCCCTCGTCGGCGGAGAGACCGACGCCTGCAGCCCCTTTTCCTGGTCCCTCGTCGGCGGAGAGACCGACGCCTGCAGCCCCTTTTCCTGGTCCCTCGTCGGTGGAGAGACCAACACTTGCAGGCCCTGTACCTGTTGCCAGGGCGCCCGTGCGTCGTCGCCCACCTGCCCGGCCTGCGGAGAAACGCTGCTCACGAAGACGCCCACCTGGTCGACCTCTAGAGAGCCTCAGTGGATGGGCTCTCTTCCTCTCCTGGTCCGGGGGAGGGAGACAAGGGGGAGTAGGTCAGGCCGGATGGCTCCCTGTCCTGAAATTGGTGATTGGGTTATGTGGAGGTGAGGGGGCTGAGAGAGCGCCTTCACCTGCACCACAGAGGATCATTCAGCACGGGTGAGAGCTGTTAGCTGATTGATCCTCATGCTTAAAAGGCAGCGTCTGAGCTGCCTCAGGAGATCAGTCTCGGAAGAACACTCAGGAACTCAGGCACACAGAGGCATGGAGGACTGAGACCCTAGAAAGGACAGAGCTGTAAAGTTAGTCGCTTTAGGGTTAGTTTATTTTCATATTTGTTGAAGTGTGTTTGAGATAATAAAATGTTAAAACATGAATGGTTCGTCTCTGGTTGCTGTGGTGAGAGCCCCTTGACATGGTCTACTGCCACAGAAATATAAACCAAATTATAAGGCTCATTATATCGAAATATAACACTATTATTTTAGGCTCACTACACGGTTAGATAATTTAGATATGAGGATTATATCCCTTTTTTTGCAAAGAGAGCCAAAAAATACGTCGCACTGCCTTTTTAATACCACTGATCAGAATCAGGTTTATTGGCCAAGTAAGTTTGCACAAACAGGGAATTTGACTCGGTAAAGTGGCTCTCAGGTGCTTACACAGAATACACATCACAAAAACAAACATATCAAAACAAAACAAAGCTAAACAAAACAATACAAACAGTCCGAACAGTGCGACGGTCTAAGAAAAGAAGTGCAGGTGTGCATATTACAACTATCCAGTGAGGGTGGAGTAAGTAAACATAATTAAATATGATTATAATATATATTATATATAATATAATTTCGGGAGTAACTGTTGGTTATTATAAGGATCCAGAGTTATTGCACAGTGCCAGAGTGGGTTGGCTGTTCAGTAGTGAGACGGCGAGGGGGAAGAAACTGTTTTTGTGTCTGGTGGTTTTGGTGAACAGCGATCTGTAGCGCCTACCAGAGGGGAGGAGTTGGAAAAGGTTGTGTCCAGGGAGAGAGGGGTCTGCAGTGATCTTTCCTGCCCGTTTCCTGACTCTGGAGGTGTACAGGTCCTGGATGGTGGGCAGGTTGGAACCACTGTCCGTTGGAGTCTGTTCTTATCCAATTCAGTGGCCGATCCAAACCAGACAGTTATGGATGTGCAGAGAACAGACTCGATGACTGCAGTGTAAAACAGGATCAGCCGCTCCTGAGGCAGGTTGTGCTTCCTTAGCTGGCGCAGGAAGTACAACCTCTGCTGGGCCTTCTTGAGAATTGTGTGGATGTTGGGTTCCCACTTCAGGTTCCGGGAGATTGTGGATCCCAGAAACCTGAATGATTCCACAGCCAACACAGTACTGTTGAGTAGGGTGAGGGGGTGCAGTGCTGGGGGGCTCCTCCTGAAGTCCACTGTCATCTCCACGGTTTTCAGCGTGTTCAGCTCTAGGTTGTTGCGACCGCACCACAGGACCAGCTGTTCGACCTCCCGCCTATATACAGACTCATCATTATCCTGGATGAGGCCGATGACTGATGTGTCGTCTGCAAATTTGAGGATTTTAACAGATGGGTCTCCTGAGGTGCAGTCGTTAGTGTAGAGGGAGAAGAGCAGTGGGGAGAGCACGCATCCCTGAGGTGCACCAGTGCTGACTGACCGGGTGCTGGATGTTATTTCACCCAGCCTCACCTGCTGTTTCCTGTCTATCAGGAAGTTTTTGATCCACTGACGGATGGAGGCAGGCACAGTGAGCTGGATGAGTTTGGTGAGGAGGACTTCTGGGATGATGGTGTTGAACGCCGAGCTGAAGTCCACAAACAGCATCCTTGCATAGGTCCCTGGGGAGTCGAGGTTTTGCAGGATGAAGTGCAGCCCCATGTTGACAGCATCATCCACTGACCTTTTAGCCCGGTAGGCAAACTGCATGGGGTCCAGCAGGGGGCCTGTGATGTCCTTCAGATGGGTCAACACCAGTCTTTCAAATGATTTCATGACCACAGACGTCAGGGCGACGGGTCTGTAGTCATTCAGTCCAGTGATGCAGTGTTTCTTAGGGACTGGGATGATGGTGGAGCGTTTGAAGCAGGAGGGGACTTCACACAGCTCCAGAGATCTGTTGAATATCCGTGTGAAGATGGGAGCCAGCTGATCTGCGCAGGCTTTCAGACAGGAGGGTGACACACCGTCTGGGCCGGGTGCCTTCCTTGTCTTCTGTCTCTGAAAGAGCTGGCACACATCCTCTTCAAGGACCATCAGTGCCGGTGGGGAGTCAGAGGGGAGGGGGGAGGTGATAACAGGGGGTGCAGAGGAATGTGTGAAGTCTGAGTTGGAGCGGGTGAGAGGTGTTAATGTGGGGTGATCAAACCTGCAGTAGAACACATTCAGATCCTCAGCCAGTTTAGGGTTCTCCATGGGGCGGGGGGAGGTTTTCCTGTAGTCAGTGATGTCCTGCAGGCCTCTCCACACTGATGCAGGGTCGTTAGCTGAAAACCTGTTTTTCAGCTTTTCAGAGTATGTTCCTCTTTGCCACTCTGATCTCCTTAGTCAGTGTGTTTCTGGCCTGATTGAACAGGATCCTGTCCCCAATCCTGAAGGCCTCCTTTTTGGCTTGACGAAGCCGCTTGAGCTTTGCTGAGAAACACGGTTTATTGTTATTAAAGATGCAGTACGTTTTGGTGGGTACGCACATGCCTTCACAAAAACTGATATATGACGTCACAGTGTCCGTGAGTTCGTCCAGTGATGTAGATGCAGCCTCAAAAACACTCCAGTCAGTGCAGTCAAAGCAGGCCTGTAGTTCCAGCTTTGACTCGTTGGTCCATTTCCTCAAAGTTTTCACCACAGGCTTTGTAGATTTTAACTTCTGCCTGTAGCTTGGAAGGAGATGAAGCAGGCAGTGATCGGAGAGTCCCAAAGCTGCACGGGGGACACAGCGATATATATTTTTTAGTATTGTGTAGCAATGGTCCAGTGTGTTTTTCCCCCTGGTGGGACACTTAATATGCTGCCTGTATTTTGGCAGTTCACGGCTGAGATTTGCTTGGTTGAAATCCCCAAGAATAATCAGAATAGAGTCCGGGTGTTTTCGCTCCGTGCTGGTTATCTGGTCAGCCAGGTGCCGTTGTGCCTCACTCACGCAGGCTTGAGGTGGTATGTACACGCCGACCAGAATAAAGGAGGAAAACTCCCGCGGTGAGTAAAATGGTTTGCAGTTTATGGAAACGGCTTCTAGCTGAGGAGTGCATATTTTCCATAGCACTTAGGCATCCGTACACCAACTTTCGTTGATGTAAAAGCAGATTCCTCCTCCCCTTGTTTTCCCCGTTAGTTCCGTAACGCGGTCCGCGCGGTGGAGTTGGAAGCCCGGCAGATGAAGGATGCTGTCAGGGATGCACTCACCAAGCCAGGTTTCAGTGAAGCACAGGGCAGAAGATCCTGATAAATCCCTGTTTATCTTCTTTAGGAGCAGCAGTTCGTCCATTTTGTTGGGCAGAGAGCGGACGTTTGCCAGGTGTAACGCCGGGAGCGGAGTTCGGAACCCCCTCTTTCGCAGTCTAACCAGCGCTCCAGCGCGCTTCCCTCGCCTGCGTCTCCTCCAAGCTCCACAGAGAGCTGCGGCTCCTCCGACCAAAATCTCCAAAAAAGTGTCTAGGTGTGTAAAGTCCGGTGAAAGGGCCCGCGGAATGGAACGTCGGATATTCATAAGTTCTTCTCTAGAAAAAGTAATCGTAGAGGGAGTGCTGAAGACCGTACAAATAAACAAAAACATGAAAAGCACGAGAGAGCGCAACACCGTGGCCGCCATGCGCAGCGCCATCGTACAGTTACAATGAAAACACTGAGACTAGATTAAGTTAACATTAGTCATGCTTTGGGTTAAAAAGTTATTGTTTGTGATAGATACGGTTCATGATATTTGCAAGCGTTACAGTTTACTCAGGGGAAACTCTCTGAGTTCATCGGTATCGCATTCCAGCAAAGAAGAGTGAAAACTTCCACGGCTGTGGCAGTACTAGGCGGTTTATAGTGCCTTTGCCCCCATAAGTGCCTGTCTGAGGGTCGCTTTTCCATCATCCATTTTTTATCTATAAAAGGGTAGGTGGGTAAACAGCTAATTGTCAGTTAATGAGTGTCGGGTGTGGACGATAAAGAAAAATGTTGACATCACGAACAAATTCGAGGACGATCTAATACTTGGTTCTCAAGAAAACCAAAGGACAGTCAGTTTGTCTTTCCTTGAGTATTTATGTAACACCATAACTTTTTTCATGTTTTCACAGACTTTATTAACACAGTCTCTCTTTTACCTCAAACAAACTAACTTAAATGTCTTGCTGATTTTAAGTATTACAATTTTAAGAAACTCTTGCCCTAATTTGAGCGTGTACATTTTTTCCGGTTAAATAGATAAAAACTCTAACCTTTTCATATTTTTCCTTTGTAGAAATACTAATGGATTCAACAACAGCAACTGCAGAACTTGGTTGGACCATCTATCCATCACAGGGGGTGAGTGGAACAAATAATCAAACAAAAAAGGCACTAGGGACAGTGCATGTGAACCATACAGCCAACATACAGATGTGCAGTCATAGTGCAGCATCTGAAAATATAGACTGAAAAGTATTTTTGATTGACTGCTTGAAAACCAGACACATCAGTCTCTTTTGGTCATTTTACCTCAAACAAAAGGACAATAGGCCTCATTTACCAACCGTTCTTAAGAAGAAATTTCGTTCTACCTCTCACATTCACTAATATTTTCTTATATGGGATTTGTTCTTGTCTGAGATCAGAATCTACACACACTGAAGAGCACTCTTATGCATACTTGATCTGTAATTTAGGATTTTCTCAAGGATTTTAAATGTTTGCTTCGCAGAGATTTCAAACACATGGACATGTTAAAGAGGAGAACAGATGATTAGAGCTTGTTTTTCCAGATAACCGACACATGTTGTGCAGTGTAAAAAATCTGACCAGCCAGCGTGACCATCCCAAACCCAAATATTATTTAAAACATTTTGTCCGGATTAGGTATCCATAAACAAAGATGACGCTCAAGGCCCTTTAATGTACACTTGATCTGGGATTAAGTTCCATATTTAATTTTAGGATTGACAGGTGCAGTCTCATTTGATTAAATCTTGGAACAAAATTACGAGGAAGCTCCGTCAAATCTTGTGGAATCAAAGATGGTCCTTCCCACAAAATTCTGTGGAAACTTTGAGTGATGTTTGTCAAGGGTGAAATTCTTCAATATGATTGGTTGATTATAAAAAGAATCAGTTAGATTATTTACGATAGTCCCACAACATTAGGGAACGACGTGCACACACACTGACTCCGCTGAACTCTCTCTCTCTCTCTCAGACTCAGCTGAGATCTCTTACTCGCAACAGTTTAAATGTTGTTTTGTTTGAAATGATGCCATAATATCAATACTGATAATCACATAATGAAAGATACTTTTCTTAATACTGCAATACTGCGCAATCCTACTTTTGAGTAGTACCTGTTCAGCAGTCATCAGTGTAAAAAGTTTAAAGAAAAGCTGAACTTACACAACCCTGGGCTCCAACATTGGTCTTGATGGGAGATGAAAAGATTTTATTCACCTAACAATTTGGACTCTGTTCATGAGGAAATCTAGAGAAAGAGCTCTTGCCTTTTGTTTGGTTTATTAGGGCCCGAGCACATCCGATGGGAGGTCCTATTGTATTTCAAAGGACTTAGATTTCCCTTTTGGGGAATTCCCTGCAGACCAAAGTCTGCAGGGAATTCAAAACCCCAAAAAGTAATTGTATTCTGGAGTAATTGGAAATGGCCGTGGAAAAATTGCTCAACAGCGCCATCTAAGGAAAAGCCCTTCATTTAGCTTTCACCAATCTTCACAAAAATCCTAGCCCAGGTGTATCGTGACCAGACAGACAAAAAAGGTGGAGGTGCAATTGGATAAAAGCAACAGGAAGCCCGGCATTTTGACTTTAGTGGCCATATTGGCCATTTTCCACATTTGTACTTTGATGTACTTGTCCCAGGGCTCATGATATCATCATAAACAAGCCGAAAATAAGTTGCGTATAGCAGGTTCATCTCCATATTTGTTAAAACTCCAGACAAACCAAAAGAGAACATGCTGAACCATAAAACAGATTTGTAGTCTGTGCATTTTCAGTTTGATAGCATCACATGCCTCAGTCAGGGTATTTTAATACTACACAACTACCTTACTTATCAGACCTCTGTTGTTTTGAGCCTGTTTGACTCAGTGAGAGAAATTACATTGACTTGATTCGGCAATTTCTACATAGTTTGACTCATAAGTAGTAAGAGCAACCCTGAGATACTTGTGTAGCTTTTCATTGGTCATGGAGCAACTCGCCTTTGTTTTAATTGCATTTATGTGAGAAAAGCTACACTCACACGTGTAGGTGGATGCAAACAAACTTTCGTAATTGTGGGGTACTGGTATTGGCTAACATGGTTACACCAAAAGTTCACTGCACCCTCAGACAGCAAGTGCTGCTTTAAAGCAAATGAGGACTAGACATCAACCATTTCTATCTGAAGGATGCTCTCATCAATGCAAGACATTACCTCTTTTGCTTTTACACAGAGGTCTGCCTCAGGAGAATGGGTCACGAGCAGTCAGATTTTTATTCAAGCAGAAGTACCAACAAAATCAAGTAAAACATACTCCAGTCTTGCATTCAGTAGAACTGTACAGAAGCATTCTCATCTTCATGTACTTAATATATCAGTAGTTAAAGAGGTATTTGTGCCATACAATATCGCCTGTAAATGAGATGATATTAAATAATTGGACTTATTTTTTAGCAACTGTCTGTGATGTCACTGTCATGTCATCCCATCACAGTCACAGGTTTTTGTTCAAAACTTAAACTGTGTATAAAGACGCATTATATGTCTCCATAATAATAATTAAAGCACAGCACAGAAAAGGTGAAGGAAAGATTGTTTCACTGTATTTAAAATAGTTAAATCCAAAGTCTGACAAAAACAGAGTTTAAATGAGTCACTTTCCACTGCTGAACTTTTAAATGTTTGATAATTCAGATTTTTGGGGGTTGTGAAGAAAAACTCTGCCCTTAATGTCTGTCACTGTGCTGTCAGTCAGCTGCTTATGGTCAGCATATGTTCCTTTGTGCTGTGTTCCTTTGGAAATATGTTAGGTTATGTATATGTACTGCATACTGTTTATAACAATTTATATTGTCGAAACTTCAGATATCCACTGGCATCCAAAGACACATTCTTCATCACAAAAAAATGCAGTACTCGTTACACTTAAAACAACATATTTATATGTCTTGTAGACATATTTTGGGTCATACAAACAATAATGAGACGCAAAGATTAAAGATGACAGTCCTTTGAAAACCTACACAGTGCAATGTTAAGAGCACCTGATGCACAGTGAGGTCAGGTCTGTCTGTCTGTTGATAACTCTATGCTTATTGCAGCAATCAACAGCCCCTATTTGTGTCTTTTTATTTAGCTGATCCCCATGTAAACTTGGCTGTGTGTCCTGTCTGAGAACACCCTTTTATAGTGGGGCTAACAAACACACACCCTGTCCCCTAACATAAATCAACATTGATTTTTAATCATAACCACAGTTTTTAAACAATCTTAACCAAAATTTGAACTTGAACTTAATAGTCAGCAAAAGCATAATTCACTCTCCCCTCTGGAAGATAGGAAAATAAATGTCTGAACATCACCAAAGCAAGATGTTTAGCTGCTGCTGAGTTTGACTTTAACCATAGTACATAGAGATTACATTGGTAGTTTTTGGTGAAACTGATAATCTTCCTGTTTAATTTTTAAGGATTTAATGTCAGAATATATATTGTGTCATGTGTTTTGTTTTCACGCTCTCTTTTAGTGGGAAGAAGTTAGCGGCTATGATGAAAACATGAACACCATCCGAACTTACCAGGTTTGCAATGTCTTCGATAGCAGCCAGAACAACTGGGTACGCACCAAATACATCCGCCGTCGTGGTGCTCAGCGCATTCATGTCCAGATGAAGTTCTCAGTTCGTGACTGCAGTTCTATACCCAATGTTCCAGGCTCCTGCAAGGAAACCTTCAACCTATACTACTATGAGTCTGACTCGGAAACAGCTACTAAATCATCACCACCCTGGATGGAGAACCCCTGGGTGAAAGTGGACACTATAGCAGCTGATGAAAGTTTCTCTCAAGTAGATCTTGGTGGTCGCATCATGAAGATAAACAGTGAAGTCCGGAGTTTTGGACCTGTTTCACGCAATGGCTTCTACCTTGCTTTCCAGGATTATGGTGCCTGCATGTCACTCATCGCTGTTCGGGTCTTCTACAGGAAATGTCCCCAAGTGGTCCTTAATGGTGCTATCTTTACCGAGACCCTGTCTGGAGCAGAGGGCACTTCATTGGTAGCAGCCAGAGGGGTGTGCATTCCCAATGGGGAGGAGGTGGATGTACCCATTAAGCTGTACTGTAATGGGGATGGGGAGTGGATGGTACCCATCGGGCGCTGCGTGTGCAAAACCGGGTATGAAGCGATGGAAAATGGTACAGTCTGCAGAGGTAGGAGCCTGCCAGTGTTGTACTTATATATGACTCTTCTGTTTAGTTGTCTTGATTTCTTCTAATTAATTTGTTTAGTAAATGCAACACATCCATATCATACGAAAAGGCAATATATTTGTTATGTACCATTCTTCAGGAACAAAAACAACAGGTTTTACGGGTAGGTTTGTAAACCGAAACTCGACATTTGAACAGAATTTGTATGCAAAGAACTGTCAAATATGTCTGCAAGGATGTGCAACAGAATGTGCTAGCGCTTAGCATGCTTGATTAACGTCTGAGCAGCAGTATGAAAGATGGATATAAACAGTCAAAAGATTACCTGTCCCTTGACATACAATGCGATGACAAGGCAAAGTAATGTGGGGTATTTGTCAGAGTGCTTCAGCATGCTCAGCCAGCGTAAGCACCTCACAAGCAACTTAAGCCCTGCCCCCAGTAGATCCAGATTTCAGTGAGGTGTTGTGCACCTAACTCACAATTCTCACATGACCCAATTGTTTTAAGTTATTTTTGAGATACAATTACTTATCAAAAAATGTTATCAGATCACTAGTTCATCAGTTAGCGATCAATGCATGGTCACAAGGACATCATAAACAAGAATAGTGCTGCCTTTCCGGGTATATACACTGTGGGCAGGGTTATCTTATTCACTCTGGTTCTTTTCAATTATTTTGGTCATTAAGACATGTTTTATTTGTTTCTGAAGCATTTAATATCTAAATAATTAATTGATAATATATTTGTTATGTGTTTGTTTTATATGTATGTTTAGTATTTGCAAACCGCAAGGTGTTCACAAACTGTGAATCGTAGGGCAAATCAATATTTGTGTGATTGTTTCCCTTTGGAATTTGCTTTACTTGGTTTCAGACTAAAATATCTCAGGCAAATATTTGAAAAGTTGCAGTTGATATAAACTTTTTAGGTCCCCACCATGTGATAAAAATGACTTCACTGATTCTCTTAACTTTAATCTAGTAAAGCCATGAGCCAAAGGTGTCATGTATCAGTCTGGACCTATGTTGTCACTGATAAAAAATCTGGCAATCAGTAGGATTCATTGTCTGGGGATGATAATAATAATAATAATCATAATAAACTGTTTTTATATAGCAGCTGTTTTTATTCTTTTGGAATTGTAATGTTAAAAGATATGTCTAAAGGTTTCTTGCTTTCAAGGAGACTGTTACTCAGTTTTGGTAATTAGCAAAGGCTGCCCTATTGTGTATATTAGTTCTGGAAAAAGGAATCATCAATGATTTAAGTCATATTTTAGGCATTTCTGCTGATAAGATCCAGAAAAAGAGCCAGTTATTTAAAGATTAGTTATACAATTTAACTTTAATTATGTGACATACAGGCAGCCAGTGGAGAGAACACTTGCTGCTGCATTCCAATGGACCAATAGCCTTCTGACACACTCTTTCTCTGTGTCTGCCTGGGAGAGAAATGATCTGACATTGGATTCCTTAAATCACATAAAAATAAGCTTTAGTAATGTTTCTAATGGGTTTGGTTGGAGTCAATTATAACAACATAAGGTTTTTAACCTGTTCTTTGGTATTTAGTGCAAATGATATCCAGGGATCAGGCTATTTTTCTTT
Source organism: Pleuronectes platessa (assembly GCF_947347685.1). NCBI lineage: Eukaryota > Metazoa > Chordata > Actinopteri > Pleuronectiformes > Pleuronectidae > Pleuronectes > Pleuronectes platessa. Next base: position 28,574,481 of record NC_070631.1, read on the forward strand.
CTCAGCCTTGGCTTCAATAGGATTTTCAGTTTTGTCTTGATTTAACCGCAGGAAGTTGCATGAATTTAATGTTGATTGATCTGTAGTCATTTGCAGGACCGGCGGGTGGACATCTGCAGTTCTAGGGGAAAAATATTTATACAGATTCATATCATGAGGCAGCACATATAACTATTTTCCAAATAATGTGTAGCAAAAGCCCCCCTTTACAGACATTCATCTGGTTTTAAGGAATGGGCTTGGCAAAATAACTGACTAGCGCCCCCTAAAGTGCAGCCCCGGCACCAGGATAGGCCGACATGTACAGGTGCATCTCAATAAATTAGAATATCATGGAAAAGTTTGTTTATTTCGATAATTAAATTCAAAAAGTGAAATGCATATATTATATAGATTCATTACACACAGAGTGAAATATTTCAAGTGTTTATTTCTTTTAATTTGGATGATTATGGCTTACAGCTAATGAAAACCCAAAATTCAGTATCTCACAAAATTAGAATATTGTGAACAAGTTCAATATTGTAGACTCACGATGTCCCACTCTAATCAGCTAAATAACTCAAAACACCTGCAAAGGTTTCCTGAGCCTTTAAATTATCTCTAGGGCTGGTTCAGTAGGCTACACAGTCATGGGGAAGACTGCTGACTTGACAGTTGTCCAGAAGACAGTCATTCACACCCTCCTGGCTGGCTGTTCACAGAGTGCTGTATCCAAGTATATTCATAGAAAGTTGAGTGGAAGGAAAAAGTGTGGTAGAAAAAGGTGCACAAGCAACAGGGATAACCGCAGCCTTTAGTGGATTGTGAAGACACGGCCATTCAAGAATTTGGGGGAGATTCACAAGGAGTGGACTGAGGCTGGAGTCAGTGCATCAAGGGCCACCACGCACAGACATATCCAGGACATGGGCTACAACTGTGGCATTCCTCGTGTCAAGCCACTCCTGAACCAGAGACAACGTCAGAAGCGTCTTACCTGGGCTAAAGGCCGAATTATAGTCGGGTTGCATGCACGCACGCATGCACGCAAGACACGCAACACGCCCCTTTCGTGCCCTCTGCGGGCTTGCGTGCGTCCGCCAATTTTTCTAACTACACGACAAAGCGACGCGAGCCTCACGCAGCCCGCAAGGCTTGTGATTGGTCTGCTTACTACATCCCGTCCGGAGTCTAGTTTCCGGTTTCATGCCCCACAATACGCGGAAATCACGGAAGATTTAGAAGAACGAATATGGACCAAATAGATGAGCACTTGGCAGAAGAGATCCGAAAGTATGACCACTTGTATAACCCGTGTTGCGGGTGGAAATCAAAGGAGAGGAGTCGTCGTTCTCAAGTTGAAATTAAGCAAGTTTATTCAGAGGTCACAGGTCAGGAAAACGCGGTGTCCAGCAATTGAACATGCATGGGTCTCTAGTTCTATGCAGAAGGCTGCGCAGGAAGAAAGACGCTTAAACAGAGTGCGCACATAGATTATATCCTCTTGGAATATCGCGTGATGACGATGTCGTACGTGCACTCCGTTGTCGTGGTTACCAGAGGTGATAATGTTGCTGTATCAGTGCAGCTGCGTTAGTGTGCTGTCTGGGGGAGAGATTGTGGGCCAAGGTCTACTCACTGTCTCTGTGCGAACTGAATCAGGGAGCTGGGATGTGTGATATAAAGTGTTGACTATGAGTATGGTTTAAGGAATATATGTGGTGTATCAATATGAGTATGTATTATGTGTTTGGTGTATGTCAATACCCGTCACCGATTTGTCCGCCAGAAATAGGCTATAAGGAGCCGGAGTGGCGATGTAAATAAATAGTCGACGAAGAAGAAGACGTCTCTTCTTTGTGTGTTTTGTCTTTGAAAAAAAAAACGTTACTCCGCCTAGGGTTCTGGCGGTGAATTGCGTTGCAACACGCGCAGCACGTTAGAGAAGTATAAACCAAAACGAGTCTGTCGATGCAGCTGCGTGGCCTTCCGTGGTTGCAGTCGCAGGACTATAATTCAGCCTTAAGGAGAAAAAGGACTGGACTGTTGCTCAGTCGTCCAAAGTCGTCTTTTCAGATGAAAGTAAATGTTGCATTTCATTTGGAAATCAAGGTCCCAGAGTCTGGAGGAAGAGTGGAGAGGCACAGAATCCAAGTTGTTTGAAGTCGAGTGTGAAGTTTCCACAGTCTGTGATGATTTGGGGAGCCATGTCATCGGCTGGTGTTAGTCCACTGTGTTTTATCAAGTCCAAAGTCAACGCAGCCGTCTACCAGGAAATTTTAGAGCACTTCATGCTTCCTTCCGCTGACAAGGTTTATGGAGATGCTGATGTCCAGCAGGACTTGGCACCGGCCCACACTGCCAAAAGTACCAATACCTGGTTTAATGACAGTGGTATCACTGTGCTTGATTGGCCAGCAAACTCGCCTGACCTGAATCCCATAGAGAATCTATGAAGTATTGTCAAGAAGAAGATGAGAGACACCAGACCCAACAATGCAGACATTTCACTCTGTGTGTAATGAATCTATAAAATTTATGAATTTAACTTTTTGGATTTAAAATATCGAAATAAATCAACTTTTATTTAATTTATTAAATAAAATTATTGATTTTTTGAGATGCACCTGTGCAAAAATTGGTAGGGCCATGTGTCTTTACATGACAAACAAAAAAGTTTCTTGGATTTTGCATTTTAGAAATTTTTACCTTGATGAACTAGGGCTTTCATCAGATCAACTTCATATTGAAATGAGTGTCATCTCAACAAGATGGAGATATAAACCTCAAATATAAGCCTCAAACCTCATTCACACATTCACAGTCCCGCCCTGATCAGATCCATGTGTCGATATTCACTCATCATTTCAGCGCCACCTGCTGGCGACAGGAAGTGACATGTTTTATACTTTGATGAACTGCTCCTGGCTGCTTTACAATATACAGCTCAAAAGAGCTCAGGCAAGTCATAGGACCATGGTCAGAATTGTGACAATTCCTCAAACCGTGTAAACATTGACGTATGGCGAAGGTTCATCCTTCGACCAAAATCATTCCCAATAACAAAAAGCCTAATTTACCACAGTCCTTCCTACAGTGGAAACAGCTTAAAGGGCCCATATTGTGTAAAATACATTTTCTGGGCTTTTACTATCCGTAATTACTTGAGGGGGTCAGAAGGGATCCTATGAAAACAGTCAGTCCGCGGACTCTTTCATTTAGTCCATTCTAAGAAATATGTTATCGAGACTTCGGTAACAACTTAGTCATTCGGGATCGGACTCGTCACTCAGCTCCACCCAGCCGGTACAAGTCCAGCCTCTGAACCCACCATCCCCGCTCTCCGTCATGTCCACCACCACTCCTCCACACTGAACGCTATACCAAGCAGACCTGTTGCTGAGGTAGCAGCTTGTTAACTACCACAGACTTGTTATCAAGAGGCATGCGAAAACAATCTTTCCCGTTTGCAGCTCTAGAGAGAGGCAGTAGAGAGGAGATGGAAATACACATTTCAGCATTTTTCTCGACTTTAAACCACTGATATATAATCTTAGGGGTGCCAATACCTCAAATTAAATCCCAGAAAGGTGTAAAATATGGGGCCTTTAAGGCAGGATGCAATGTCCATAAAATGTCCATTAAGCATTCGGCATTGTTCCTTTCTGAAAGCAACAAGGGTGTTCATGACACACATATTGAAAAGATTGACACTATTAATCAAACCAGTTAACTTAAACGCTTGTGTGACATTACTCTTGGAAATGTGAATGAAACAATACTGTTGTCAAACAACAATAAACTATTTCCCCTTCACTCCTTTTATTTACTCTCATACTGTAATCTCCACAATGACCTATCCTACATCAACTTCAAAACAATAGAACAGTATTCAGATTACTTATTACCAGAAAGTAATTAACCAAAAATAGGCCCATACAAAATTCATAAAACTTAAAGAGGCAACTTTCACAGAACATCTTTTTTTACTCCCCCCCCCCCCCCCCTTTTTTTCTCTCTGAGTAGGGCAGCGATCCTCCTACACCTTGATTCGGGTTAGAGCTTTTGCACAGCTCAGTAACTAACCCAGTCAGCAAACCTGTCCGGTGGCTGCTGGTCCCTCCGGAGAGATGCAATGGACAGAGGGGGGCTACTGGCGGCTCCCCTAACTGGATGCTGAGTTCAAGCCTGATCCAGCTGTGACTGCTGTCTGGCATGGCAGGTGACGAAGAATTTGGGCCCTGCAGGTCGTCCACAGCAGGTAGTCGGTGTCTGAGGGGGTGTCTCACAGGTCGAGGGGCCCGATGATTGTGTCAGATGAGTTGAGATCTGGTTGAGGGGGCGCCACCACCATGTGGTACTGTCGTTGAAAAACCAGCTGTTGTCCAGCAGGGAGTAAGCTGGGCTTGAGTCGGTCGTGATGGACTACTTTGGACTCGTCTCTTGAGCTCTTTTTAATCCTGTAGCCCAAGCCGTCCAGCAGGCCCAAGATGAGGTAGGAGCCCTCATAGGAGGGTAGAAACGTATGTACCTTGTTTTTAATCCTTTTGGTGCCTTTAATCAGGTGCCAGACAGCATTTCCGACTTTGTGTTGAACTGTCTCTTAGGCCGTTCAGCAGATTATCCCAGAGCTTCTTGTGCCAGCTGGTAAGACGACTCTAGCCATTCTCTGAGTTGCATGACATACTGCGGTGGGGTGTTTACATTGTCACTGTCAGTTGGCAAACTAGCAACCATGTCAACTGACTCAGTGATTTCTCTTCCAAAGAGCATCATGTTCTGTGTCAGTCCTATGGAGCTATGTTTGTGCATATGGAATCGTCAGATCCCAGTCCCAGTGACATCTCTCAGCAGTGGTAGCCAGGATTTTCTGTAAGATACTATTTAAGCGCTCCACTTGTCCATTTGACTTAGGGCGAAAGGGTGAGGTTTGTGTCTTTTCAATTCCCAGCAGTTTACACATCCCTAGGGAGGGTAAAAGCTTCTTCCTTCAGTGATATCATTTCCTCAGTAGGCATCCATCTTTCTGGTAAAGTCTTTTCCACTTTGCCCAGAAGTCTTTGGTGGCAGGGCTGCAGTGGGCTATGTCTGTATATGGCACTTCTTCATTACATTGCATTTCATTGTTGTTAAATAATGCTTAAAAAGTGATACCATCGAATGGTGTGCCTTTAGGCATTCAATAAATTTGGTTATCAAAATAAAATATAAAACATTGATATTTAAAATATTCATATTAGATCATAACTTTAGTTGGTTAAAGTTCTCGCGGGGCACCACCCTTCAAAGAAGGGAAAAGATAGCCAATTTATTGATTAAGATCAGTCTCATTTAGATCTAGTTCAATTAGAAATCTCAATATTTTACCATTAAAGATTATATAATGAACAGTGAAGGTTATGGAGTTCTTAACAGTGTAAAGGCCAATGCATGCTTCTGCCACTGCGTCGGCGGCTTTTCACGCAGCTGTGTCGCAGGACTCTTTGTCATTCATGCTTCCCCAAGCTTCCCCAAGCATTGCGTCTCTTACAAAGCAAATCCCCGCCAGAACACTAGGCGGAGTAATGTTTTCTGTCGAAGACGACCACAGAGACGCCTGCTTTCTTCTTCGTCGATTGTTTATTTACATAGCCACTGCGGCTCCTCGTAGCCTTTTTCTGGCGGACAAATACGCCAGTCAGTGACGGGTATATACTAGTGATCATACTTTCGGAGCCAAACGCTCTTCTATTTGGTCCATATTCGTTCTTCTAAATCTTCCGTTGTTTCTGCCGGTATTATATTGCATGAAACCGGAAATGCGACTCCGGAAAGGATGTAGTTAGTAGAGCAATCACATCCCTTGCGGGCTGCGTGAGGCTCGCAGAGCTTTGCCGTATAGTTAGAAAAATTGGGCGACGCATGTAAGAAGAGATACATAAGCACGTAAGGGGCCCAGAAGGGCTCTTGCGCTTGCGGGCCCGTGAAAACGCAGAATAATGCGCCGGCCTTGACGGTTGGCAAAATTCACTTATGCAACATTAATGACAGAACATTTGTGAAAGAAAACATTTATTATGAACATAATTAAGTATAAAAACACATATTACTAAACAAATGTACTAACTAACAAGGATGTGTAGGTGAGTGTGTGTGTGAAATGTAAATTAGGCGCTCTCAAAATGGTGGTTGACCAAAAGAGTAACGCCTTCCTGTGGGCTCTAAGATGGCCCCTAAGATAGCACCCCTCCCCCCCTTTTTTCTTGAGTGGGGAAGTAGATAAGTAGGAGTAGAGGTATGCGTGTCTGTGTGGATGTTAAATCAGAGAATGCAAGAATAAGAGAGACCTACAAAGGAAGCCTGTGAAGGGCCTATCTAACATTAGCTTTCATTAAACTTGTAGCCACAATATCACACCACATATCAAACTTATAAACACTAACAGAATCAAATAAACAGTCTTGCTTAGCATGTATAATTATTAAGCCCAGATTGTTACCAGTCCTTAGAAAGGGAGAAAGTTGCTGTGCAGTTTCTAGTTCTGTGACGTCTCCTGGCTTTGTGTAAGGTCTCTGCCTTAGCGGTTCTGTGAGCGGTTGAGCTACGTTGCTTGTTGAATCTTGCCTACAGGACATTGAGTCGCTGCTAGGAGGTTTGGAAAAGCCTGATTTGAAAGGAGGTTTCCTTGAGAAGATGAGTTGGAAAGCTGCACCTCTGACCTCCGGTTGTTGGGTTGCGAAGAGAAGAAAGCTGGAGCATCGTGGTTTCGCCCTCTCGCCGATGCAGTAGGAGAAGCCGGCAGCCTCACTCCTTGAAGAGTTGTGGAAAGAGCTGGAGCAGCCTTCCGCCCTCAGAGGGATTGAAGAAAGAGGAAAAGTTTTTGGGGAGAAATCCCCTTATATTTGCCCTGTGACCCACAGGTCATGTGGCCAGAGTGACCAATAGGAGTTGACTTTGGCCGCTTCTCACACCTATGCTTGAAGTTGTCCAGACCACAGGACATGCAGCATCCTGGGGGACTGAGTTCTTTGGCTTTCTCGAGACCAAGAGAACATATTGCACCTTGGGGGATTGAGTCCACTCCAGAACATGCGGCGTGCTTGTTTAAAGCTTTGACCGAAAGGAGGCCTGTGGTTTGCACAAAAACCATGTCCCATTCATCACCTCCTCACCTTCCATTCATCACCTCCTCACCTCCTCCATTCATCACCTCCTCCCTCCCTGACTCTCTGGTCCCCTTCAGTTCGCCTACAGGCCAAATAGGTCGACTGCAGATGCCATCTCCCTCACCCTCCACACTGCCCTCTCCCAACTGGAACAGAGGGACACATATGTGAGAATGCTGTTCATCGACTACAGTTCAGCATTCAACACCATCGTGCCCCTGAAGCTCGTCACCAAGCTCGTCACCAAGCTCAGAGACCTTGGCCTCAACATCGCCCTCCGTGAGTGGATACTGAACTTTCTGATGGGCAGACCACAGGCGGTGTGGATCGGCAGCACCACATCCTCCACCCTGACTCTCAACACCGGTGCCCCCCAGGGCTGCGTGCTCAGTCCTCTCCTGTACTTCCTGCTCACGCATGACTGCGTGGCCACCCAGAGCTCCAACACCATCGTTAAGTTTGCTGATGACACCACTGTCATAGGCCTGATCACCGGCGACGAGGAGAAGGCCTACAGAGAGGAGGTCAGAGCCCTGACATCTTGGTGCCAGGACAACAACCTCCATCTCAACGTCAGCAAAACTAAGGAGCTGATCGTGGACTACAGGAAGAGACAAGGAGTGGAACACGCCCCCCTCTCCATCAACAGGACCACGGTGGAGCGAGTCAGCAGCTTCAAGTTCCTCAGGCTCCACATCACTGATGACCTGACCTGGACCCATCACACAGACTCCATCAGGAAGACAGCCAGGCAGCGACTCTTCTTCCTCCGCAGGCTGCGGAGGCTCCACATGGATTCCAGGATTCTCTGCACCTTCTACAGGTGCACCATAGAGAGCATCCTGACTGGCTGCATCACCGCCTGGTATGGCAGCTGCACCGCCCTGAGCCGTAAGGCTCTACAGCGGGTGGTGAAGTCTGCCCAGCACATCACCAGGACGGCGCTACTATCCATAGAGGACCTCTACACGCAGCGGTGCAGGAAGCAGAGCAGCCAGATTATTAAAGACCCCTTTCACCCCACCCATAAACATTTTTGCCTGCTGCCGTCTGGCCGACGGTACCGCAGCATCCGGGCCCGCACCACCAGGCTCAGAGACAGTTTCATCCCCAGGCCATAATACTTTTAAACTCCTCTGAACTGCAATAACTCCACCAAACTAGCACCGTGACATATTTGCACACAAATTGCACAATTGTTGTTTTATTTTCTCTTCGGCTGTTTTTATATATATTTAGATATACAGTGCTGTGAAAAAGTATTTGCCCACTTCCAGATTTTTTATTTTTTGGCATATTTGTCAGACTTAAATGATTCAGATCATCAAACAAATTTAAATATTAGACAAAGATAACCCAAGTAAATACAAAATGCAGTTTTTAAATCATGATTTCACTTATTAAGGGAAAAAAGCTATCCAAACCTACCTGGTCCTTTGTGAAAAGTAATTGCCCCCTAAACCCAATAACTGGTTGTGCCACCCTTGGCGGCAACAACTGCAATCAAGCATTTGCGATAACTGGCAATGGGTCTTTCACATCGCTGTGGAGGAATTTTGGCCCACTCTTCTTTGCAGAATAGTTTTAATTCAGCCACATTGCAGTTTTTTTTTTGAATAAACGGCTTGTTTAAGGTCATGCCACAGCATCTCAATCGGATTTAAGTCCGGACTTTGACTAGGCCACTCCAAAACCTTCATTTTTTTTTTTTTTAGCAATTCAGAGGTGGACATGCTGGTATGTTTTGGATCATTGTCCTGCTGCATAACCCAAGTGCGCTTGATATTGAGGTCACAAACTGATGACCGGACATTCTCCTTCAGGATTTTCTGGTAGAGAGCAGAATTCATAGTTCCATCAATTGTGGCAAGTCGTCCAGGTCCTGAAGCTGCAAAGCAGCCCCAGCCCATCACACTACCACCACTATGTTTCATTGTTGGTATGATGTTGTTTTTATGAAATGCTGTGTTAGTTTTACGCCAGATGTAACGCGGCGCACATCTTCCAAAAGTTAATCTTTTGTTTCGTCAGTCCACAAAATATTTGCCTAAAAGTCTTTGGGATCATCAAGATGATTTTTGGCAAACGTGAGACAAGCTTTTTTGTTCTTTTTCGTTAGCAGTGGCTTTCGCCTTGGACCTCTGCAAGGAATGCCATTTTTGCCTAGTGTCTTTCTTATTGTTGAATCATGAAAACTGACTTTAACTTAGGCAAGTGAGGCCTGTAGTTTCTTGGATGTTGTTCTGGGGTCTTTTGTGACCTCCTGGATGAGTCGTCGATGTGCTCTTGGAGTAATTCTGGTAGGCCAGCCACTCCTGGGAAGGTCCACCACTGTTCCAAGTCTTCTCCATATGTGGATAATGACTCTCACCTTGGATCTATTTCGACCTCCCTCAGACCGTCACCACGGTCTTAACACGAAGGATGTCTTCATCTCCCTATCCTCGAGACCAAATATCAACAATGTCACGTGAGTGACCTTAAGGGGGCTGGGCTCACCGCCCATAAAGCTCCCCGGTGAGCGCGGCCGCCTCCTCTTTTCTTCACTCGCCTCATCCGAGACCGACAGGAAAGTGATATATTTTGTGACTCCACCTTTATCAATCAAACACTTTTTGTGCAGGCGCCTTGTGTCCCTGAGGATTGTTTGTGGTTTTCCCCTTCTCTAATAGCGAGGCAGAGGGTTACACTGCATGTGTTAAGCTCTGCTCTTTGCTTCAGGCAGCTTAATTGGCTGCACCTGGTACTAACTACTCTTGTTCACAGCTTTGGGTAAGTGTTGTTTATCTCGTGCTGTTTGTGTCCATACAGAGTTTGCTCTCTTACAAGAGTGAGTAGAAAAGTTGGGAAGCTTAATCAATAAATAATCTATCCCTAAAAACTGATTTAGATCGGGGGGTGCCCCCCCCCCCCCTCCTCACCCCGTCCGCAGTGAGTGGGGTTTCTCCAACTCCCCCTCGTGCGTTCGCGCACAGTGAGTGGAGGTGAGTTTTAAGCCAACCTTTTCACGTTTATTTGCCTTTCAAAAATGAATAAATAAACCGTGTTTGAGGCCAGGTAGTTTCCCCTTTTCACCTCTGTGCGCAGCAGGTGGGATTGTTTACCTGTGTTCCCTGTATAAAATACAGTTGGTTCTTAGTTATCACCCTTTGTAGGTGCTATTTTTTGTTTCCCTTAAAGCCCTGTTCGCAGTGGCTGGGATTTTGTTGTCTCTCCACCCCCCCACCCCCCCTTGTTTTCTGCCATTGCAGGCATACAGTGGGCATTTTCAGGTGAATTAGTTATTTCACCCCTTCCTTCGTTTTATGTGATATTGGCCAGCTGTGATTAGCCTGTTTATTAGATCCCCTTTATCAGCTATCCGTAGCTGCTGGGCGCTATTGTTTATCTATTTATTCTTAAAACACAAAAGTGACACAGAAATGTCCTCACATTTGTGCCGTTATTGCCGGGGTATCATGGATCCCCGAGATGGCCACCGTGAATGCCCGACTAGTTTGGGCATGGCCCATTTAATGGATGATATTGAGAACCCCTGTGTGGCAGCAGTGGAACTGCCTGTGGAGGAGCGTGTTAAAAGAGCCAGATGGGTGGAGCAGTCTGTTCGTGCTGGGGCCGTGCAGCCTCTACCAGCCAAACTAAATGAAAGGGGACACACCTCAAGGAAAGCCCCCCGAAAACGTAGGCATGAGCACACCCCTGTTCGCAGGCGGGACTCAGGAAAGACACAGGCTCCAAAACCTTCACAGAACCCAGCTGGTCAGCATGATGACACTCAGCTGCAAATCCTAGCAGCCATACGTGGTCTGTCAGAGAGGTTGGGTAGAGTTGAGGCCCAGTACCCGGCCACAACAGCTAGGGCATCGAGGCATGGGCAGTCCTCCCCGGACAGGTTACCCTCCTATCAGGAGGAGAATGTGGTTCACCCTGACATTCTCTCTCTCTATGCTCAAAGTTCCCTTTTTGAAAGTGATGGGCAGTCTGAGGGTGCTGCTGGGCTAAAACAGCCTAAATCCACACAATGTGAGGGGGCGTCCAACCTCAGCAACATGGGTGACAGTGAGCCTTCACCCATGGACGTCATCTCAAAGGTTTCAAGTGCGGCGAAAATTGTGGGGCTCAATGTTCCAACTGAGGCCCCTGCTCCAGTGGATGGGATTTGGGCCGGCATCACTCAGACCCAGCAATCAGTTACTGTACCTGTGGCTGGTGACTATTTGCACATGCTCAGGAAAGCATAGAACATTCCAAGTGGGGCACCTCAGTTTCAATGCAGGTTGCCGGAGACTGACTAAGAATCAGTATGCTCCTGAAACAGGTATGGGGGATATGCCTCCAGTTGAGCGGGAGATGGCAGCCTTAACATCTCTGGGTCCAGAGCGGGTAACCACCAATCCACGCTGTCCCCTGAAAGAGTGTGATAAGTCAGACCGACTGGTGTCTCAGATTTATAATGCAGCCACACAAGCAGCCCGCTCGGGCAATGCACTCGCCATTTTATTGGCAGCTCTTAGGAGAACAGCCAACCCAGAGGACCAGGACACCATGAGCCTGATAGACTCTGCCCTTGTTACTCATTCCCAGCTAACAAGGGACATTGGTGCAGCTATGTCATCTGCCATGATATCTCGGAGGCAGATCTGGTTGGCACAGACAACCCTTCCCGAGAATATCAGGAAAGAACTGACCAATATGCCAGTCGTGCCAGCACATGTTTTTCATCCTGACTCCCAGGGTGTGTTAGATAAGGCTGAACAGTCTCGGCGTACCAGAGAGTTAGTACAGCGCACGTTCAGAGGGGCTGCGACTACCAGGTATAAACTTAGGGGCTCCCAGCCTCCCCACCAATCATCATCCTGGGCCCGTAAGGAGCAATGGGTGAATGACAGGCGACAGGCTACAGGATTCACAGCCTCTGGTGATTCCAAACAGCCTTCACAAAGTCGACGTGGGTCCCATCCCCGTTTTTCGACTAGAGATGCTCCCCAGAGGAGGCGCCCCCCCCAGAGGTTCAGGACCTCGGGGCGGTACAGCCTAGGGGTGGGGGGACACCCGCCGAATTTCATTCTCAGCTATGTCTGGACAGCTGGGAAGAAACTGTGTCAGACCCATGGGTGCTTGCTACAGTATCAAAGGGGTACAGAATTCAGTTTCGGCGGCGCCCCCCCCCCCTTACTCCAGGATCCGCATGACGATTGTCACGGACCCAGTCCAGGCTCAAATCCTGACACAGGAAATGTTAACCCTTCTGCAGAAGGATGCAATTATGAAAGTAGATCCAGACGAACAGCTCACTGGCTTCTACTCCACGTATTTCCTCGTGCCGAAAAAAGATGGCGGAATACGTCCCATCTTGGACCTAAGGCGATTAAACGCCTTCATAAAGGTACTTCCTTTCAAGATGCTGACCACGGGTCAGATCTTAGAATCTATCGAAAGAGGAGAGTGAGGCCAATTCAGAGGTGGCTGAATGCCTTCAAGCTCGACCCGAAGCTGGACAGACACGTGAAACTTCGTGTGACACGCACATGTCTCCAAGCCTTACGCCCATGGGCAGACCGGGTGCTCCTGCTCCAAGGAGTCCCCCTCGGGAACATTCCATCGAAGAGGACAGTGGTGACGACAGATGCTTCCCTCACAGGTTGGGGAGCAGTCTGGGAAGGCAGAATGGTGCGTGGCCTGTGGATACCCCCTTGGGGTGGCGAACACATCAATGTTCTGGAGTTGAGAGCGGTTCACCTTGCTCTGAAGGCTCTCCTTTCCTCCATCCATGGCAGGCATGTCTTGATAAGAACAGACAGCACTTCAACTGTGTATCATATAAATCACCAAGGAGGCACAAGGTCCCTGCGTTGCCTCCAGGTGGCACAGAAACTCCTGTTTTGGGCCTTTCAGCATCTGGCTTCACTCAAAGCAATCTTTATCCCAGGGATTGTAAATCGAGCAGCAGACCTCCTGTCCAAGACTGGTCCTCTCCCTGGAGAATGGAGGCTTCATCCAGAGGTTGTATCCCTCCTATGGAGTCGGTTTGGCACGGCTCAGGCCGATCTATTCGCATTAGCAGAGACAACCCACTGCAGGATGTGGTTCTCTCTGAAAAGCCAGGGAGGTCCCCTAGGCCTAGATGCACTATCTCAAGAATGGCCGGAAGGGTTGTTGTACGCTTTTCCTCCATTACCTCTGATTCCCCAGGTACTCAACCGGGTTGCCTCGGGCCACTACGAGGTGCTGTTAATAGCCCCCAGGTGGCCAGGGAAGCATTGGTTCCCAACGCTCCTTCGCCTGGTTCACGGTCAACCATGGGCCCTGCCAGTCAGGGCAGACCTCCTCTCACAAGCAGAAGGTCAGATATGGCACCCCAGAGCAGACATCCTGCAGCTTTGGGCTTGGCCCCTTCTCAGTACCTCTCTCAAAGGTTAGATGAGGCTGTCCTGAGGACCATAAACAATGCCCGGGGTCCCTCCACTCGGGCTAACTATGGCCATAAATGGAGTGTGTTTTTCTAAATGGTGTCGCAACAGACAGGAAATCCAGCCACTTGTCCTATTGAGCTGATTCTCCGTTTCCTTCAGTCACTTTTGGACTCTAACAGGGCGCCTAGCACCATTAAAGTATACACTGCCGCAATCTCTTTCTTCCATGAGACAGTGGGAGATGTTACAGTTGGTAGACATCCTCTAGTGTCTCAGTTCATTAAAGGAGCACACCGCCTGCGACCAAGCAGGGCTCCCAGGGCTCCATCGTGGCAACTCCCCTTGGTATTACGGTCCCTGATGCAGTCTCCCTTTGAACCCATAGGGCAATTCAGCATTAAGTCTCTATCTTACAAAACAGCTTTCCTCCTGGCTATATGCTCTGCCAAAAGGGTGAGTGAATTGCATGCTCTGTCTATAAGTGACGATTGTCTAAGATGGAGGGCAGGTGAATCAGGTGTGTCCCTCTGGCCAAACCCCTCGTTTTTGCCTAAGGTCATAAACCATCAGACGGTAAATCAGGTGATCGAGATCAGCACTTTTCAACCTGATCCGGCTCTACTACAGGAGGAAGCCGGCCTGCCTATGTTGTGCCCAGTAAGGGCACTGAAGGCTTATATTGCACGCACAAAGTCTCTGAGGGGCTCATACTCTCAGTTATTTGTCTGTTTTGGGGGTAAAAAAGTCGGCCACCCAGTGTCTAAACAGTGTTTGTCCCATTGGATCGTTAATACTATCGCTGAGGCCTATTCTGGACAGAACATACCAGTCCCAGATTCCTTGGTAGCTCATTCCACCAGGAGTATGGCCACTTCCTGGGCTGCTTTAAAGGGGGTCCCTCTTTCAGAAATATGTGCAGCAGCAACATGGAGTGCTCCCTGCACATTCTCTAGATTCTACAGTGTCAACGTGGCTTCCCCCACACCATTGGCTTCCGCAGTGCTGCTCTCAGCTGCTGGGCGAGGATGTGAGGCAGTAGAGTCCTCTGTTCTTCGCGACCCTGATGATACTAGTCATCCGTGTTAAGACCGTGGTGACGGTCTGAGGGAGGTCGAAATAGATCGTAAGTTATGACCATAACTATGGATCTATGAGACCGACCGATGACCGTCACCCTCTTTTGTCACTCAGAACGGGCTGAGGCGTTCAGACAAGGAGGAAGCGGCCGCGCTCACCGGGGAGCTTTATGGGCGGTGAGCCCAGCCCCCTTAAGGTCACTCACGTGACATTGTTGATATTTGGTCTCGAGGATAGGGAGATGAGGACATCATTCGTGTTAAGACCGTGGTGACGGTCATCGGTCGGTCTCATAGATCCATAGTTATGGTCATAACTTACGTTCACTGAAGTCCCAAAGCCTTCGAAATCGCTTCGTAATCCTTTCCAGACTGATAGATATCAATTACTTTGTTTATCATCTGTTTTTGAATTTCTTTAGATCGCGGCATGATGTGTTGCTTTTTGAGATCTTTTAGCCTGCTTCACTTTGTCAGACAGGTTATATTTAAGTGATTTCTTTATTCAACAGGTCTGGCAGTAATCAGGCCTGGGTGTGGCTAGTGAAATTGAATTCAGCTTTCCAAAATTTTTTGTTTTTTTGTTTTTTATTCATGATTTATCGTGGGGGGCAATTACTTTTTCACATAGGGTCAGGTAGGTTTGGATAGCTTTTTTCCCTTAATAAATGAAATCATCATTTAAAAACTGCATTTTATGTTTCCTCTGGTTATCTTTGTCTAATATAAATATTGGTTTAATGATCTGAAACATACGCAACAACACATATGCAACAACATAAGAAACCAGGAAGGGGGCAAATACTTTTTCACAGCACTGTATATACTTTATTTTCTATTTTAAATTTTGATATTCTATTTTATTCTATTTCATACTATTTCTATTTTATTTTTTAGATGTAATTACTTGAGCATTGTTAGAAGAGAGCCTGTGACTAAAGCATTTCACTGCCAGCGACTGCTTAATGTTATTGTTGTGCATTTGATAATAAAAAATCTTGGATCTTGAACATCATTTAGCTGACACTTTTATCCAAAGCAACCTACAATAAGTGATTTCAACCATGAGGTTACAAACCCAGAACAACAAGAATCAAGAAAGTATCATTTCTTTAAGAAAGCCAAACTACAAAGTGCTATAAGTAAGTGCCATTTAAGTGCTTGTTAATTGTTAGTTTAACATTTTATTGAAGGTATACTCGGAAGAGACATGTTTTTAGTTTGCGGCAGATGGTGTATAGACTTTCTGCTGTCCTGATATTATAGGGGAGCTCCTTCCACCATTTAGGAGCCAGGACAGCAAACATTCGTGATTTTGGGAGTGTTAAGCTCACAGTGAGTCCAACCTATGAATAGGCTGGTGTCGGGAGGCTCACTCACCTGGTTGATGCTTGGATGTAGCAGGTCATAATTACAACTGTTCTCACTGGAGATGTCCTCTACCCCCACTAGAGGTTGCCCTTTTTGCTGGTGCTGGTCACTGTTTTGCCCATTAAAGCGAGGTATGTTCTGACAGAAGAGGAGGATTTCTCTGTGATCATAGTCCAAGTGGGCATGTGCCTGCGGGGGGATAGGATGCCCCAGGATAACCTCTGTGTTATTAGTTGTCTGCCATAATAAAGTTCACATTTGTAACTCTGCCCCCAGGTTGACATCCCTCCGCACTGTCAGACCCTCAGGGTTGATGCCCTGCAGCACTTGCAGGATGGATGGCTGGATTTGAGGTCTGGATTCATTAGGAACGGAGTTGAAATGACGAAGGGGCAGTACATTCCTCAGAGTGCCAGAGTCTAGCAGAGCACACAGTTCAAGTCCATACATCCATATTTGAAGACTGTACCTGAGTCAGGAACAGGAGTTATGCAGGCACTAGGTGCATGTCGTTTGGGTTTACGGGGAGAAGGGCAGTTCCTCTGTATATGCCCCACCCAAGAACAGTTATGGCAAATTGCTTCTCCAGAGTTCATTAACAGCTAATATATTAGCTTCTCTCCTCCCCTCTTGCTCCACGGCTCTCTCCTGCTCCGAGTGTCTAATGTTCACTTACTCCTCTGCCTCCTTTAACAGTAGTAGTACATGTAACAAATGTTGGAAGTAACTAAATTTAATGTTGAGTCGGTGTGTACTTTTACAAAAACGATGTCGGACACTGTAGTTTTCTCTGGACCTCTTCCTAACACGACCCTTGATGACATATTTAGCCACATGTTGTCTTTTAAACGCTGGCTATCGAGGTGGTGTCCTGTAAATGGTGTGGGCTTTGTAGATAATTGGCAAACTTTTTGGACAAAACCTGGTTTTGTTAGGAGAGGCAGCATTTATCCCACTTGTAGCACTTTGTAGTTTTGGTTTATTTTTGAAGAAATTGTACTTTCTTGCTTCTTGTTGTTCTGTGTTTGTACCCTCGGGGTTGAATGCACTTATTGTATGTCGCTTTGGATAAAAGCATCAGCTAAAATAAATTTAACCAGGAGTGTGGTGTATAGGGATCGAAAGGGCACATGATCTCCCTTAACTTTTTCGCTTTGCCCTGTGAATCCTTCTGTAAAATGAGCGGATCAAGGACAATGAGTGCTGAGTGTTTAACACGGAGTGAACAACAAAATACTTTTTCACTGAAGTCCAATCGAAGGCTGTATGCCTGATATGCCGAGAAACTGTCGCAGTTTTCAAGGAGTCCATCATCAGCCGTCACTTTACTACGAAATATGCTAACTACACTAGCAAGCAGTCAACACAAGAACGGGGAGCTACGGCTCAGAGGTTGGCGGCTAATTTACAGACTCAGCGGGAAAAAAATCACAGACAAACTGCGATTCAAGAGTAAACTACCAAGGCAAGTTTTTTGGTGGCATTCGAAATAGAGATAAAGCCTTTCTCCGGAGGGGAGTTTTTGTTCAATTGCCTTGCAAAGAAGTCCACAGGCTTCTCTTTCAAGTTAGGGTGTTTGGTGTCGAAGTGCCTTTTTAATTTGCATGGCTTCATGCTGTCATTTGCCAGGACCTCGGCACACAAAACACACTGAGGACGCTGCTCAGTCGTGCCAGTGACAGTGAAACTAAATTGCAAATAGCTCTCGTCAAATTTGCGAAGCTTTGGCTTCCTGGCAACTGGCGCATCGGTTGCCTGACTTTTACGAATCAGAAAATTGTCCACAGTTGTGTTTGTTTGCTGATACAGTGTGTGTGAAGTTAATAAAGTTCTAATTGCAACGTTGTGGTCTTGTGAGTGTGTTTGTATGTGTGGCTGTGAGCAGTGGTGGAGGAAGTACTGAAGTTTAGTACTCAAGTAAAAGTACAAGTACCCAGGAAAATATATACTTAAGTAAAAGTAAAAGTACTACATCAACAATCCTACTTAGGTAAAAGTAAAAAGTACTTACTTTTAAATTGACTTTAAGTATTAAAAGTAAAAGTACTCACGCAATAGGTTGTCTCAATGTCTAAGCTGTGCCATTTTGATAAAGAATGTAGATGTAGCTACTGGTAATACTCATGCCTCTACAAATGTCACTACTAGTAATAATTATAAGCAACAACATTTGTTTATTGGAAAAGTTGGTGTACTTATTGTGCTTACCCTCTGTAATACTGTTCACACTCTATCTTCAAATTCTGCGGATGACAAGTTATCTACCAGGTATTATCTGCAAAGTTAATACCATTAAGCCAAACCAATAAAGACAACATGTTATATCTTTAAATCTTTTATTTAATTGTAAACGTGTAAAAAATGGAAACATGAAACATGAAAAACAACTGTACAACTGGTCAGAACTAGGCAGATCTTAGAATGCAAAATTTAAAATGAAGGAGCTTGAAATTAAAATTTCACCATTGGTCAGGCAGCCAAAATATTCATCTTCTGAATATTTTGAAATGGTTTAGACGGAGGAGAAATGTTATACTTTATTTTGAAAAGGTAGTTCCTGAAAAACGAAAAAGATCGCTAAATGGCAGGTGTGCCTCGTTGTTGCATGAAAAAGCATTACTTTTAGTTGTTTAGCTCCTGGCTGATAAAGGCACAAGGTTTTTGGTTATTTCGTTACTTGTTGTCATTATTATAAACATAATTCTAAACGTCTTTTTGCGGTGTAAGGACACGTGTGTGTGCAGGGTGCAGGGTGTCGTCTCAGTGAGGGTGAGCGCTGACCATGCCTGGGGTTACTTTTATACTAGGAAGGGTACGTGCAACTCGCGTTCAAATGATAACACTCCTCTTTTGATTGGTGGATCAGGAACGAAACAGTATTTGATTTGTATGTGTCTGTTCAGCCCCTTGCATTTCGCCACTGAGGGAGCTTTACTAACATGCGACAGGTCGGCGGTCATTTTGTAAAAAAATGTCTCCGTCTGTTACATCGCACCCACCCTGGAGAGTGTTCCCCCAGCTTTGAGAACCACTGTGCTACAAAGTGTTAAAGCCCCATGAAACAAATTGTGATTGGTTAATATGGGCTATACAAATAACATTTGATTGATTGATTGATTGATCAGCCACTTCCACAAATATTTTCCCATCTATCTTATATTACACAATGAAATGAGGCCTGGTCTGAAAACATCTATACACCAATACTTGGTTTGGGTGTGGAGAAGTGATGCAATGGCACCACCTACAACACTAAACATAACGGCTCCTGGACCACTTTTCAATAGTTCACAGTTATGAATCATGGCACAAACTCTGTTACTCACAAAGTATTCATTCTATACAGATGGAAAATCTATTATATAATAGTGAAAACAATTTGAGTAGTTGTATAACAACAATGGTTTGAATGAAAAAATTAGAATGATTATTTTCTTTGCTTAAGATTGAGATCGTGATTCTCTCTCAGTTTTTCTTTCAAAATAAATGTTAATTGTGCTAAATGAGCTGGTCGTGAAAGCAAGGTAGACCTTGGACAGGTCACAAGTATCACAGGACCAACATATACAGACAACAACCATCCACACCTGCAGTTAACTAAGAGTTACCTGAATTACTTTGGACTTAGATAGATGGACATCTATGTTCATGTCAGTTGTCATGTTTACAAAAAAAGTACTACAATCCAGATTTTATAATCTGACTACTAGTTATCTGAAGGTTATCACATTGAAACAGTCAATAACCAATCTAATCAAAAAGCGGAATGAAGTCATAATACCATTGTGGATTGATTTGACATTAACCTGTTTGTCTTTTACTATTTTATGGTGTACCATTGGATTTGTTCCTAAGCCTAATCTTTTTTCTCTCTCTTTTTTCCTATTTTCACTATGTTCCCTGTACCGGCTGTTTATCCCCCTCACAGCTTGTGTATCAGGTTTCTTTAAGGCCTCACAGGGAGACCAAAAATGTCTGCAGTGCCCCATTAACAGTCGAACCACAAGCGAGGGAGCAACTAACTGTGTCTGCCGCAGCAACTTCTACCGCTCTGACTCTGACCCTCCGCAGATGCCCTGTACTAGTATGTATATACCAACTGTCATGACATTACATATATGGTTTGCAGTGAACCAGCTGTGAACAGCAACTCACATAATTTAATAGAAGCAATTCTAGGGTGAGATCTCAAAGGGTATTAAGCCCCTAATGAGAATGTGACATGCATACAGTTGCTTGCAGTACCTCACAGTGTTTAAAAACCTTTGCTAAATCACAAAATCTACTTGATTACACTTAATACTTTAATATTTTTCTATGTAAAATGATTTAATTTGTGATGGTAATACATTTGATAAATAATTAATATGAAATATACTGGTGTCCCTCAATCCACTGGTGCTCATGGAAGGGAATACATACTTAAAAAAAACTATTTTGAGGAAAACTTATATCGAAAAAAGAATGGCATGAAGAATCAAGTTCCAGGCACTCAAAGTGGTTTGAAAAATGTAAAAGGCCTTTGTTCAAATTAAATTGGGGCTTTAAAATAAGCCAACAGGTATCAGATTATTCCTTCATAGGGGTTTACTGACACACAGAGACAAAGAGTAAATATTTGCAGTCACTAAAGGTGTGCAGGGTGAAAACATGCAGTATTTTACCTTGCCTTTAGGGGCATTGCACAATAATATAGAAAATGGAGAAGACAAGGTCCTCCCACATTTTTAGTATTGTTTGATATAATGTTTACCTAACTGCTACATTTTAGTGTTTGTTATCTATCATGGATTCTGCCTTCATCTCTCTTCTTGCTGCACCATCCATAATGGTGTTCATGATGGCCAGCTCCCTTCATTTACAAATCAATATTTTCGATCGGTCATGCCCTGAGAGGTCAAAGAGAAAAAGAAAATGTGTGTCAGTCTCTGGAGAAGGTTTTTACTGTTAGTTTGTTTTAATTAGGGCCCGAGCACTCACTGTGCGAGGACCCTTTCGCTTTTTATTTCAATTTTTAGTTCTGAGTTCACAGCGTTTAAGACCTTTTGTTCAGTAACAACCATAGACTGAATGAGTAACAACACACTAGACGAAAAGCAGAATTTCCGTCAAAGGAAATCTCTTGGAACTCACCTAATCCCTTGCAGTTAGTGACTGTTTACAGGACGTGACTTCCACGTTCTTCCGCGACGATAAACGTAGGGAAGTGAAGTAAACGGACCGCGGGGGGGGGGGGGGGTCAAGAGAACAATGGGGGGGGGGGGGGGGGGGGGGGGGGGGGGGAAGCCACGGAGCGAAGGTGTGATCTAATTAGCATATGAATCAGGGTGAAGCCACTGGTAAGAGCCTCTCTCGATTCACTATTGGAGGAAACCACAGACCCTTCAAACAAAAAGTAACTCGTGATTGGCTGGTAGAAGTGTTGCAATTGGTCACTCTGGGTCATTGCAGTACACACATGGGTAAACCCCTCCCACACAATATTAATAATAAAAATGTATATATAGTTGTTACTAATAATGTATATATTAATATATATTATAATTTATTAGTAAGCCTTTACCAAAAGCACTTCAGTTAATTAACTATACATGCATTCATGTGATGCTTGATGTTATGTGAACATATTCATAAAAAAAAAAAATGTCATAAAAAACATGAACAAGGTATATGATGAGTCAAAGCTTTAATTACATACAGCACAAATATTGTACAAACACAACTGGCCTAGCCAGTGAAAAACTAATCAGGTGAGGCTTGAAATGTCTCTTTGCAGCCTCTGGATCACACGTTCTTTGTGGGACTCTGTCAGAATCTGCCCCAGTGTGTAGACATCTGTGGTGTGTAGCTGTGAGATCAAGTGTAGCTTTTAGTCTTATTTGAAGTGTGGCACACAGGTCGGTGAGCTCCTGGCCGTGGAAGGATGGATCCATGTCATCTGTCCCGCTTCAATCGGCTGTAATCACAATCAGTACAATTAGCACAGTTCAATGACAACATACACCTACATGCAACTGAAAAATGATTTAATGAATCTAGCCTTACCCTCTTTCTTCTCCAACGACTCCTCAATGCTGCTGCAAGGTCCAGTTGGGTGTACTGGAAGCTCCTTCACACTGGCTCATAGTGTGACTTAGTACATGATAGTAGGGGAGAGCGGGATAATGTGGGGCATTTTTTACATTTGCTCCCCTCTAGGCGAGCTAAAATTATATATCAGTAAAATTGACACATTTCCCATTAATTCAGGATGTTTTCTAGAAATGGTAATGATCAGAATGTCTTCAGGACAAAGGGCAGTGAAAATATGATTGTTGTTAAAAAAATTGGTCTTGTGTCCCACTTTACCCCAGCTACGGGGTAAAGTGGTCCACTAACTTTTTCCACTTTAAAACTACCATAACAACACATGTTTTAATAGTTAAAATCCCGACAGCTAGATTGACAACCACTAATATCGGACTAGTAACAGAGTCATGGGGATTGGTCAATTAAGCACATTTATGATTACTAGCTTACCGGCACTTTGTTTCTCTGTCCAATTGGAAGGGACAGGGATATTGTTTTTCTCTGCGTTTTCAAATGCCAGTTCACGGCACTTAACTGGAGCAAGGCCATGGAACTGGTCAGCTAGTTGTTTCAAGTGTTTGGCAAGCTCCTCCTCCATCTCATCTGTGAATATTCTCTTTGCCTCAGCTACTGCACCCCAGGCTACTGATTTAACTTTCCCTTTCTCTTTTTTCTTTATGAATCTTTTGAGGGTTGTCTTATCAATATTTCTATCCCTTCCAGGTTTTCTTAAGGACTTCTTTCCTTGCATGACCTCAGCGGCTGCACTCTCCATCTCTGTGAGGGGTGTTTGGCCCCAGGTTGTCTTCCTGGTGTATAGTTTCTTGGCATGATGGCTTTTCTACAATGTTTATGACATTAAAAATAAAACATATATAATGTAATATAACACTAAATTATGTTTAAGACTAAACTTAACTTGTGCTTCATGGTGGGGTAAAGTGAGACAGTTTTTAACTTTACCCCACAGCATTTGTCCCACTTTACCCCAAAGCCACCTCTTTGCCAATCTCTTAGCAATTCAGGCTAATCTTCAGCTAGCATCAATCACATGGTTTTATATGTTGGAAGTTCACCAACATGTTTTATATAAGTTTTTCTACCTGAATCAATTTGTTTTGACACAACAGTTGATTAAGTTAAAAGCAAGAGAATTTACTTTTTCATGCAAAAAACACACTTTTTGTGTGTTTGGCAAAGGGGAATGGGAGGGGCTTGAAAACATAATGGTCAAATTACCACAAATGTGTTCCGTTGCCTAGATACAGGGGGTGTCTCACATTACCCGATCTCCCACATTACCCCGCTCTCCCCTACAGGCAGCCTGAAAACAGCATGAGTAACATGATTTTATTATTAATAAACGGAAATAGCCTCGCTGCATCACCATCGGAAGATCCACAGCAAAAAAACAAATTCCTAAACAGTTACTTGCATACAATGGCGTCGTTTGCCGCACTGCAAATCCGGATTTTCAGCGAGTCTCGGCCTAATGTGCGGGAATCAGGCTGTGAAAACACAATGATGAAATGGATCACAAAGTAATCCTGGAGAGTCTATTTTGAACAGCACGTCTATTGTTAATCTTACCCTTGCTCCGGTTTGTTGTGCCGGCCATTTGCATCAGAGGTGTGAAGAGACCGAGATTTTCCTATAAAAATACAATCGGAGAAAGTCAGGTTTATGAAAACACTTAACGAGAACCAACTGTTAAATTTAAGCAGTTCATACATATTTAAACATGCACTAGTTCTGCTCAAGCACTAGATGCTCTATTCTTCTTTTAGCTGCTTTCTCGCTAATCCCACAGTTGTCAAAAAGCTTATAAGATCTAGGAGTTAGCTTACTTATGACTTATCTTTTTAGCTCTTATCGTAATTTAGGGACTTTGGGCCCGTCTTCTCCATCTCGACTCGTCCACACCGGGCCCGCGGCTTTGCTTTCCCACGCACTCATCTCCTCCTCCAGGGAAACAGTGTAGTGTCGACTTCATTCGTTCGGACCGAGCTAAACATGAGCCAGAAGTTTCATCATGTTTGCGCGAGACTGACGCTTCATTCACGAGGCTGTGATTGGACGAGCCCATCAGGTGATGACGCAAGTGAGTGACGTGAGGTTTTCAGAGTAAAACTGTCCTTTTCATTTTAAAACAGCGGTTATAACAGTTTTTAAATTGTACTTTTATATGGGATGAGTATGTGACTGAGGACCCGTTTATTCTTTCTGGTGTTAAGTAAATGTACTTACATGATTCTTGCTGATCCGTGTTTGAACTCTCATAGTTGAATGCTCTCATTGTAAGTCGCTTTGGATAAAAGTGTTGAGTGTTTTAATTAGAGCTGTGAAAAATAACGCGTTAATGCGTTATGATTAAATTACAGGATTAATTCGTTGTTTTTTTTTAACGCATTTAACGCATGCGCAGAAGGACCTTCCAATTCCGCCGCCTCTGCACTAGTCGCCGCTCTAATGCAGTCAGACGGCAGCTGCCATTCAAACAAACAAACAACATGGATAATTCTGATGAACCTGAGGACCTTCTGGACGGGAAGATCATGTTCCAAAAAAACAAAGATCGAACATTCAGTAAAACCAAGGTGATATGCACACTCTGCGAGAAGACGTTATCGTTTCACCGTAGCAATACCCGCCTAACCACCGCAACGCGAAGCGAAGCATGTGTTGGTCGGCGAGGGGCGTTCAAGTGGAATGCGCCAAACCAGACTCACTCGCCGGACACATTGTGCAAAAGAAGCGGTCAGCTTTACTGTCAGAGAATTTGAACAAGTTAGTTTGCCTCACCAACTGGCTAAAGACCGAGTAGCTAAGAGGGCCTTTAGAGGCATTAGATTGTATCATGGTGTGGTTAATGGTTGTGTGACAAAAAATATAAAAAATGTCAACCATCCTATGGCTAAGAAGCTCAAATAATTTCTGTTTAATTTTAAAAAAAAAAGTTTTATTCAACCACACAATGGCTAAGGAACCCGAATTCTGTTTAGGATGAAGATTATATTAATGTTCCATATGGAAAAGCAATGATAACTGCTGAAGAACTGCTGAGTTGCAGCACAAAAGAAAAGTTAAATGTCATAAATCTTGTTTTCACAAAAATATTCCGAAAAAATCGGTAATGTGATTAATCATGATTAATCCATAGAAACCTGTGATTAATTTGATTAAAAATTTTAATCATTTCACAGCCCTAGTTTTAATGGAATACTGAGAAAGTTTAATAACAACAATAAGACAATTGAAGTTCAAATTATGAGGGAATTTTTGAGTCAACAGCTTAGTTTGCCATGGACATGTTAATATGGTGCTGTATTTGCCAGTATTTTGGGAGGACAGATATTTCTATTGAAAGCCAGTAAAAGTTTGGAGCTTACAATGCACAGACTAACAATACCCAGCATGATTTCTTCCTGTGAGCGGATTGCTGGTAGATGTGTGGTTAACAGATCCACTGTTTATTTAACCAACACAAGTGAAAACGTAACTGTAATCATGCCACTCTGCACAGTGGTTGAGATTTAGGATAGTATTCATGGGCAATTTAGACTGAAGAGGTGGTTTGTCGGTTCTGTCCAGGGAAACAGACTTACTGAGCCTCATTGTTTTGGAGTATAATAAAATGTTGAAATAAAGTGCATTGTTTCAAATTGACCTTTGCTCATGGTATACAATGTAATTCATTATAGCACACTTACTTACTTAAGGGAAACAATTTACAATTTCAGGTTTTATATTTATTTGAAGCCTGGTGTACTTACACCAGATAGTTTAGTTGTTACCTTTTAGAAAAGATGTTATATGCACTGAGGGAAACAATCCTGTTAGCATTTTTACAGCTCAGAGCATTGTCATTTGCATGTGAAAGCCTCCCCCAAGCTTAGGAGCAGGGGGGCACCTCCTAACATTCACAGGCCTGTAAAACTGCCAAAAACTGGTAAACCCGCCTCAATTCCTGACAATTTTCTGTGCTGCCTGCAGATTCCTGTGAACAGCCATTAACCGAAAATTCTCCCAAAATTTCCTGCAACAGTCAGTGACACAAACTCTTCTTTTCATGCAGTGAACAGACCCAGAGGAGCTGATATCCAGTTTGTTCGGTTAGTAAACTTTTGTTTTATTTTACAGTCTTTATCTTAACATGTGATCACTAAGCTCCACAAAAATAACTGTGGGTTTCTATATTTTCTGACCAGAGAAGAGGAAACTGTTAGCATGCTAGTTACTGTCGCAGTGAATGTGATTTACGATGCTAACCAAGCTAGCTAGTTTGCTAATAGCATTGCAATGCTTGGCAGTTCCCTCAGGGCTGCTAACCTGTGTTAATCAGCTGTTCAAATTAAGCTAAATTAAAAAGCAGGGCTGTTAACCTGTGTTAACCAGTTGTTTAAATTAACCTCGATAAAAGGTACATTTAAAAAGTCCATGATGATGTGGTGATATTGCCCCCCCCCCCCCCCAATAAACTGAATTGTAAACTGGCGGATGAATAATAGTAATAAAACTGTTATGCTATGACAACAAGCAAGAAAACACCGCCTGAGGGATTAAGGAATTACGGTGTAGTGCAGCTCATGTACTCTTTCAGGTAGATGTGCATGTGGTTTGTCCAATATCCCTAGCCTGGATGCCAGACGAATTTAGCCCCGCCCACAACATTTGAGGTCGGGAAGTTCGGTCTGGAGTCGCTCCGTTGGGGAGAAATTATGCCCGAACAGAAACTGTTCGGATCGATCAGATTGTCAGGGCGGGCTTTATACGATGATGGACAGATGATCAACATTAACGTAATCAACCACGTCATCAAAGTGCGCTTGGGTTGAATTCGTTTTCAATAAACATGCCTGCCGCTGGAGAGCTGTGATGTGTAGATGCTGCCGTTGAGTCTGTTTTAGAAGACATCGACAGCGCATTCATTTTGAAAGAGGAACAGAGAACGCGGAGGCGACGCCAAAGTGCCACGCTAATCCCTATCGCGCCGGCGCTTGGCTGTTCACACCGGCCGCTGAAGCGACGCTGAACCGCCGGGCAGCGCTAATAATATCACCTGTTGATCCAGTAGTATTCAAGCATATACTTACTTGTTGCTCCAACATTAAGCAACAGCGTCCCAACATTTGTCTTTTTTGGTGTTGTCTTTATACAACATGTTCCGAGGATCATACAACTCACTGTACTTCACCACTTCAATTATTAATTTAATGTCATCCATGTTGAAGAACTTCTCCGCTGTTTGCTCCGTTAAATGTCGGGTGTCGAGGGTAAATTACGTATTCTCCACTCAAGCCTATGTGGAGAATACGTAGCCCCCCTCTCTCTCTTTTTATCTTTATCACTGCTTGTGATGCTGTAGTGGATGGGCAGAGGGGGACATTTAATAATGTCATTGGTAAAATTAAAACTCCAGTACAACAGAAGGTGAATTCAAAGTATGGGATGTATATTTGATCATTTATATCATATAAAATATGTCATCAATATCGTTTAAAATCATTTTTCAGTGTGTTTCCTGGCGCGATACGCTCGTGTCAAGCGCAAAAAATAGACTCGACGCCGAAACGATCGCTGCACGGCGCGAGGCATCCTTGGCGCAGCGCGGTGCTTCAGCCTCCGGTGTGACCCGCAGAAAGGTTTAACATGGGAGTGGATGAGACCAGCTGTTATTTAAGGCTTGGTGCTGCGCTTAAGCGTCGCTTTGGCATTTTTTTTTTTTCAGCCCAATGGAGTATCAGACTCACATTCTGACTAGAATTGTGAGTATGACAACTTCAGGCTACAATATCCCTTTTCCCCCAACGCTAACCGGGTTCCAGTTCCAGGCTGGTGCAAAGTGCTGGTTCGCAGTTGCTTTCTAAGAGGTTACGTTAGGGTAGGATCAATCGAAACCAATTTTCTAAACCTTTAACTAATAACTGAAATTGTCTTCCTAGATCTACAGCAATGCATGTATTTCTGTTCATTGTTAAAAAATAATACAATAAAATATTAAACATTGTGGGCCCTAATATGTTTACTGTCTTATATAATTTTATTCATAATATATGTAATATAAATAATAATATATAAAGTTATATAAAATACATCAAACGTTTATATTACCAAGCACACATTAGACTTACAATACAGTATTAATGACTGTTTTACATAAGAAAGTACATAAATATTCAACTTGTGTGTTAATACGTTGCGAGATTTTGGTCCCCCCCAATGTTCACTTCATGCCTACGGCCTTGTGTTTAAGTCAATTCTTACATGTGGTTAAACTCTAGCATTAACTTTCTGTGTTTTGTTGTTATGACCTGCTGGATGTCTAATACTAATAAGGTACAACTTCGTGTGTAAGTCTATGTAGATTTGTAGTGAAGCTGTCAGATTATACAGACAGTGTAGGAAAAGTTACCTACATTAGATTCTTATAGTTACATTAAGTTTTACGATTTCTCCTGGGCTGATGTTGTTTGATTTCTTGGTTCTTGGTCTTTATTTATACTTTAATCTGATTATTCAATTCTGATGTGCTAATGTGTGATTGTATTCATTAATTCTATTTCTCTCTACCGACGTCCTTTTGTATGCTTTTTTTAATCATCCATGAATCTACCAGAGGCAGATGGACTGAAGCTTTAGTTGATGATGATGATGTGAAACAACTGGACCTTATCCAACTATAACATGACTGGTGTCAACAGACGGAAGACCTCATGTATGGAGCAGAATATTTGGTGCCATTCTTCTGGATGTGGAGGAGAGAGACTGGATAACAACATCCTTAATTCTTTAATGAAATGTGATGATGATGTCAATAAACCACCTTCAGTTTCTTCTGAGATGACAGACCAACAGAACTTTGTGTTTGATTCTCTATATTTTCAGGTTCAGTTTCTTACTTTTACTTAATTTCTGCTGTTTTTAAAACATAACTTGCAAATAATTTATCCACAATTAGTAAATGGATCAACTTCAGCAGTGATAGCCTTCACAGATAAGTGTTTACCAATGTGACATGAAGAGTCCTCAATTGTTAACAGCTGGAACTGTACAACCTGAAGTTCACCGGGATAAGTTGTGACTTCCATAACAAATATTTACTTCTTAACGCTTTAAAAGTATGTATTAGTTATACAAACTCTTAAGTGTTTATTTAACCTCTTATATTTATGATTAAACTGAACTGAGGTCATTTTCCATTGACTACAGATATCTTGCCTTTTTTTGCACATTTACTCTTTTCTTCCTTACAGTAAATCAAACAGGACATTTTGATGAAATTAATGTTCTAATTGTCATACCATATTGTAATAAGAAACATAAGGAAAGTATTAACTCATATCTTAACTATCAATGGTTGATTTGATTAAAACCAAAATGTAAAATGCCTGTGATTAATTTAAAAATTCCAACACCTTAAATGGTGTGTATTTATATGGCACTTTTCTAGTCTTGATTACCACTCTTTACAGTTCAGTTTTACATTCACCGAACCTTATATCACATTAAACTACATTAATTCATTTATATTCCAACAAAAATTAAATAGTTGTGGATCAAGGTAAACATGATCTTCAATGTAGGAAGATTAATCTCTAGTGCTTAGAATTCAGAAAGTATAATTTACAGAAGAAATGTTAGAATTGAGAGAGCACAATAGTAAAGTAGTATAGTCTTACAGCACTTGATGCAGTTTTCTGTTCACTATAAGAATAACGTCCAAAGCCCAGCAAATCACAAGCTGGTCTTACATATAAAATGCTTAACAGTGTGTGGTTTGACTGTAATGATGGTGATGGAGGAAATATGTAAACAGTCCAGGATCCATTATTCATCACAGTTCATGTAGCAGCTCATATCTGTTCTGATGTCTCTTCATGTTCTGACGAGTAAAAAAAAGGTGTTAGAAAATATTTTACACAACACTATTTAACGTTAGCTCCCGCACTATCTTCAGCTGCAACTCATTACTGCTCTGAAATATGTGAACATGTGCACCACTGGCTTTTCAAATGATTAAACATGAACTTTACCTCAGATGATGAAGCCAACTGTGTTAGCAGCTAGTTCTCAGCGCAGTCCGAAGCTCGTCGTGGTCAGTGGCCGTGTAGGTGGGTGTGTTTACAGTCCTCGAGTTGAGAGGTCAGAGGTCAGACCCAGCTCTTCCTTTTTTATCCAAATATGGTAGAGTTCTGCTCAGCCTGGCGACAAATCTTCAAGATGGCACTGATCAAATTCTAAGATCTTGGCTTCAAAACGAAAGTTCACAAACCAATGGATGATGTCACGCTTGGTTGCCACGTGGTTCTAGATAGGGGAAGTAGATCTAACTATTACTATAGTAATTTACATTACTATAAGTTTTTTTTTTCCTTTTCTTTATCTTCCAGCTGTCCCATCAGCTCCACAAAACGTCATCTCCATAGTAAATGAGACCTCTCTGAGGCTGGAGTGGAGCCAACCACAGGCGGCTGGTGGCCGAGAAGATGTGGTCTACAACATCATATGTAAGAGCTGTGGCAGTGGACGAGGCGGCTGCACCCGCTGTGGAGACAACGTACAGTTTGTCCCACGCCAGCTGGGACTCACCGACACCAGTGTCCACATCAGCGACCTCCTGGCTCATACCCAGTACACCTTTGAAATACAGGCTGTCAATGGAGTGTCAGACCAGAGTCCATATTCACCACAGTACACATTTGTCAACATCACTACCAACCAGGCTTGTGAGGCTAAGCCTTTTTTTGCACAGGATAACCTTACTTAATTGACTTTTTAATGATTTGATTAGTGATCATAAGTAGATCTAAAACTCTTAGTTCCAATTGCAGTGTCTGTTTCAGCTTCACTGCCCATCAGCTTGTCTGCCCATCAGTACTTACTCAACTGCCTCTAACACTTTCATACTTTTTCCTCAGCACCATCAGCAGTGTCCATTATCCACCAGGTCAGCAGAACTCCTAATAGCATCACACTGTCCTGGTCTCAGCCTAATCAGCCCAATGGAGTTATCTTGGACTATGAACTGCAGTACTATGAGAAGGTACAATATTTTTCATAATCAGGTTTTATTGCCAAGCAGGTTTACAGATACAGAAAAATAAAAATAAAAAACAAAGAAAAATTAATTAAATGTAAGAATGTTTTCAATATGTAAAGTTAGTCTGTTATTTGCAACGGGAGGTTAAGTGTCACAGGCAGGGACATCAGTCCAGTTCATTGATATGGTCCCAGGTCTTATGATGAGGCCATCAGCAGTCGGGATAAAACTGTTGTGTCAAAGGTGGAAGGGGTCGGCCACAATCTTACCTGCACGCGTCAGAGTCCTGGAGACGTACAGAACAAGGCATTCAAAAGACTTCATTACCACAGAAGTCAGGGCGACAAGTCTGTAGTCATTAAGTCCTGAAGTTCTGGAGGGATGGGGATGATGGTGGAGGATTTGAAGCATGTTGGCACATGCCATGTCTCAAGTGAGGTGTTAAAAATGTCTGTGAACACTGGAGACAGATGATCGGCACAGTGCTCCAGTTGTTTTGCGGGGGTTCTGTCTCCTGAAGAGCTTGTTAACGTCCTTCTCCAGGATGGAAAGGGGTGACACTATGGTGGAGGGGGAAGGGGGCACTGTTGTGGTCATGCTGAGAATCACAGACCCCTGCTGAGCTGGTATGGGTGATGCTCTTGGGTGAGGGCTGGTCATCGTGGGAACAAGATTCTGGGCCTATATACAAGCAGTCTCTGTGGGACCCCTTCCTCTCTCAATTCATGATGTGCCTCCTGCATATTTAAAAATACATTTCTATTGAAAACAGAGTCAGCTGTACAAATGAATCTGTAGTGTTTGTTGGGATAGTCACTAATGAACAATACATACAAAAAAAAGTAAATATGAAATCTCACCACATTTCAATTATCTTTTCTCAGACTTATGACTACTGTCACTTTACGATAGTTAAATGAGGTTTCTTTTGAGTATCATGCTTAAAATAACATTATTTAACATTTATTCAGGTATTTCATACGTTTTCTTACTTTGTTTGTGTTTTGTCCACTTGCATGTGATTTCTTAAGTTGCTGTTACTGCCCTGCTAAACTTTTACTTGGACTCTTTAGACCTGTCCCTGTCCCCAGTCCTAAATGCTTCTCCTTCACCAACCTTGACTGTCTGAGTTTGGCTGTGAAACAGGGTCAGCGCAGTCAAAAGATGCTTGAAGGTCCTCCACAACCTCCCAAGTCCACTTCAAGCCAATTACATTTAGCCGTCACTGGCCATGCAATATTTGGGTCACGGGCTCTCTTCTAGCAATGTTCCAAATATTACACAAGCAAAAATAAAAAATAAAGTATATAGAATAGAATATATATATATAAGAAATAAATATATATATACACTTAAAAAGAGTAGTTAAAATATGGTTAGACAAATATGGTGCAGAGTTTAGAGGAATTAGTGCAGATTGGAGGAGTTTAAAAGTCTTATGGCCTGGGGGATGAAACTGTCTTCGGGTTTGGGCCCGGATGCTGCGGTACTGTCGGCCAGATGGCAACAGGCAAAACAGTTTATGGCTGGGTGAATAGGGCCTTTAATGATCCGGTTGGCCTTCTTCCTACACCCCTTGGTATAGAGGTCCTCCATGGATGGCAGTTCCATCCTGGTGATCTGCTAAGCACCCTCTGTAGAGCCTTATGGTTCAGGGCAGTGCAGCAGCCATACCAGGTGGTGATGCGGCCAATCAGGATACTCTCTATGGTGCACCTATAGAAGTTGCAGAGAATCTTGGAATCCATGTTGAGCCTCTGCAGCCTGAGGAGGAAGAATAGCCGCTCTCTGGCCGTCTTCCTGAAGAAGTCTGTGTGGTGGGCCCAGGTCAGGGTTAGGGTCACTGATGTGTGCCCCAAGGAACCTGAAGCTGCTGACTCTCTCCACCGTAGTCCCGATGATGGAGAGGGGGGGGGGTTCTACACCTTGTCTCTACCTGTAATCCACGATCAGCGCCTTCGTTTTGCCAACGTACAGATTGAGGTTGTTGTCCAGATGCCAGGGCTCTGACCTCCTTTTTGTAGGCCATCTCATTGTCGCCGGTGATCAGGCCTATGACGGTCGTGTCATCAGCAAATTGGATTATCGTGGTTGGAGCTATGGGTGGCCACGCAGGCATGCATGAACAGGGAGTACAGGAGAGGACTGAGCATGCAACCCTGGTGTTGAGTCAGTGGAGGTGAGTGCTACTGGGCAGTAGTCGTTCAGGTAGAGGGTTTTTTATTTTTTCTTCAGAACAGGGACAATGATGTTCTCCTTGTAGCATGTGGGGACAACAGACTGAAGCAGTGACAGGTTGAAAATGTATCTGCGAGCTGACCTGCACACACCTTGAAAGCTCGGCCAGGGATGCCATCAGGTCCAGGAGACTTGTGTGTGTTAATCCGGTTAAGTGATCTCCAGATACAGAGAAAAAACTAGATCCAATAAACTCAAACGGCTAACATCAAAAACAAGGTAAACACCAGCAGAAACTAGACACTCACTTCAGAGGGATGATAGAGGAGAAACGACAACAAACTAACAAAGACAAAGGAAGGCATAGAGACTTATACAGGGAGGAAGGGGTAATTGGACATAGGTGAAACACACAAGGAACAGGTGAAGACAATCATAGGGGGAGGAAATGGGACATGGACACACAAGGAGAAAAACTACAAAATAAAATAGGAAAATAAAAACTCAGAGAACACAAATCCAAAACATAAGGAAAACACAGGCACAGGCAAAACAAACCAAGAGTCAATAAACCAAAACCAATAACACTCCTCATACAGGAGGCGAAGTCAGGAGTAATAAGTTCATAGTCATGACAGTTAACACAAAAAACAAGACAGAAAAGTGTGCAAAAACATACTGAGGCGGACGTTCGCTGCATCATCTTGGATTAAGGAGCCGATGACAAAAGCAGTTCCTCCACATGTCTCCCATATTTGATAGAGACAATATTACTGCTCTAGTGACTCATTTATAGTTTTAAATAGTTTTCAGCAATTACCTAGAGATTTCATCTGATTATGTTTAGGTTTATAATTTGTGATGAATGTTTTTCAGAACCAGGCAGAGTGGAACTCATCTCTAACAAGGAGTCAGACCAACACTGCACTCATACAAAGCCTGAAGCCTGGAACTATTTACATCTTTCAGGTTCGAGCTCGGACTGTTGCTGGGTTTGGACGCTTCAGTGGCAAAATGCACTTCCAAACGATGACTGAAGGTAAGATTGACAATAATAATTCAAGTTCAATTTAATTAATTTCAAATCAATAAATTTTTATTTGTGTAGATTATTATTATTATTATTAACTGAAGGCATATAACATAGTCAGGTTGAATCTTACAATATTATTGAGAGAAACTCAAAACTTCCAACCAAAAGTTCCCACCATGAGCAAGCACGAGGTGACAGTGGAGAGACAAAACCTGGAAGTAAAGAATGAGAAAACTCTTATTGGTTATCATGCCATGGAGGAAATGCGCATGTAAAATGTTGTTTTTCCCTATTTTTTTTTGTCTTTTGACCTGTAGATGAATATAACTCCAGTATCCAGGAGAAGCTCCCTCTCATAATTGGTTCAGCTGCTGCAGGGGTGGTTTTCATCATTGCCATCTCTGTCTTTATCATTGTCTGCCACAGGTGAGTCTGTAATATTGCAAAACATGAAGTGATCATATTGTTTTTTTAATAATCTCCTTTATGTTTTTGGCAGTGAAAGAACCAAAATACAGCATCATTAGACATACTAATAAATGCCCTACAGAGCTGAAGTGCAATTATGAGATAAATTCCCTGGGAAAGATATAACGACGCGGCTCTCCCCTTTCTCCCCCGCGGGGGGGAGGGGTCGCGGAGCCGCAGAGCGAAGGTGCAATCTAATTAGCATATGAAGTCAGTGAAGCTGCTCTTGAGAGCTTCTCTCGACTTACCATTGGAGGAAGACACAGACCCTTGAAACGAAAAGTTACTCGTGATTGGCTGGTAGATCTGCTGCTATTGGTCACCCTGGGTCATTGCAGTGCAAACATGGGTAAACCCCTCCCACACAATATTAATAATAAAAATGTATATATAGTTATTACTAGTAATGTACATATTAATATATATTATAATTTATTAGTAAGGCTTTACCAAAAGCACTTCAGTTAATGAAGATTAAACATTCATTCATGTGATGCGTGATGTTATATGTTGAGCATATTGTACAGGGAAAAAACATGAACAAAGTATATGTTGAGTCAAAGCTTTATTTACATACAGCACAAATATTGTACAAACACAACTGGCCTAGCCAGTGAAAAACTCAGGTGAAGCTTGAAATGTTTCTTTGCAGGCTCTGGGTCATACGTTCTTTGTGGGACTCTGTCCGAATCTTCCCAAGTGTGTAGACCTCTGTGGTGTGTAGCTGTGAGATCCAGTGTAGCTTCTATTCTTATTTGAAGTGTGGCACACAGGTCGGTGAGCTCCTGGCTGTGGAAGGATGGATCCATGTCATCTGTCCCGTTTCAATCAGCTGTAAACACAATGATTACAATTAGCACAGTTCAATGACAACATACACCTACAGTGCTGTGAAAAAGCATTTGCCCCCTTCCTGGTTTCTTATGTTTTTGCATATTTTTCACACTTAAATGTTTCAGATCATTAGACCAATTTTTATATTAGACAAAGAAAACCAGAGTAAATATTAAATGCAGTTTTTAAATGATGAGTTCATTTATTAAGGGAAAAAAGCTATCCAAACCTACCTGGCCCTATGTGAAAAAGTGATAAATCATGAATGAATTGTGATTATCAACATTTTTTGGAAAGCTGAATTCAATTTCACTAGCCACACCACGGCCTGATTACTGCCAGACCTGTTGAATAAAGAAATCACTTAAATAGAGCCTGTCTGAAAAAGTGAAGTAGGCTAAAAGATCTCAAAAAGCAACACATCATGCCTCGATCTAAAGAATTCAAAAACAGATGAGAAACAAAGTAAATGACATGTATCAGTCTGGAAAGGGTTACGAAGCCATTTCTAAGGCTTTGGGACTTCAGTGAACCACGGTGAGAGCCATTATCCACATATGGAGAAGACTTGGAACAGTGGTGAATCTTCCCAGGAGTGGCCGGCCTACCAAAATTACTCCGATTACTCGACGATTCATCCAGGAGGTCGTAAAAGACCAGAGAACAACATCTAAGGAACTGCAGGCCTCACTTGCCTCAGTTACGGTCATTGTTCGTGATTCAACAATAAGAAAGAGACTGGGCAAAAATGGTAACCAACAAAGCATTTCATAAAAACATCATCGTAACAACAGTCAAACATGGTGGTGGTAGTGGGATGGTCTTGGGCTGCTTTGCAGCTTCAGGACCTGGACGACTTGCCATAATTGATGGAACCAAGAATTCTGCTCTTTCCCAGAAAACCCTTAAGGACAATGTCTGGCCATCAGTTTGTGACCTCAAGCTCAAGCGCCCTTGGGTTATGCAGCAGGACAAGGATCCGAAACACACCAGCATGTCCACCTCTGAATGGCAAAAAAAAAAAAAAATGAAGGTTTTTGAGTGGCCTAGTCAAAGTCCGGACTTAAATCCGATTGAGATGCTGTGGCATGACCTTAAACAAGCCGTTTATACTAAAAAACCCTACAATGTGGCTGAATTAAAACTATTCTGCAAAGAAGAGCGTGCCAAAATTCTTCCACAGCGATGTGAAAGACTCATTGCCAGTTATCGCAAATGCTTGATTGCAGTTGTTGCCGCCAAGGGTGGCACAACCTGTTATTAAGTTTAGGGGGCAATTACTTTTTCACAAAGGACCAGATAGGTTTGGATAGCTTTTTTCCCTTAATAAGTGAAATCATGATTTAAAAACTGCATTTTGTATTTACTTGGGTTATCTTTGTCTAATGTTGTGCAATAGTAGTAGTAGATTTGACGTTGGCTAATTATTAATAATCATGAGAAATGATTATTAAAATAGAAATTATTTATGAAAAATAATTAAAAATTATAAAGCTAGTAATTAAGAATAGTAAAATAATTAATTAGAAATGATACAGTTATCAATTAATAATGGTTAAATAATTAATGAAAACAATAAAATTATCAATTAAGAATGAAACAATCTGTAATTAATGCTTATCGTTGCGGGGCACCACCCTGGTTACAGGGACCAACTAGTCAAACTATAGTTATCAGTCTCAAGTGATAAAAGTTAAATTAATAATCTCAATATTTAATATTAATGATTATATAATAAACAATGAAGGGTTTTAAGTTCGAGCACAGGCTATAGTAATCCAGCTGCATTCACATACACATGTACAAATAATCACAGAAATACAAATACTTTAATTACAAAAGTATTTATTCAAAAGGGGAAATAAAGTTAATGTTATTTCAATGATTCTTCATTTAACAAACTCCAATATTTCAAAGAAGGCAACAGCAGCAGCAGCACTTATCACAATGGTCACACATGTAATACTGAGTATCTACTGGTGTGTGTGTGTGTGGTCGTGTGTGTCTGCCTGTCTGTGTCTCTATGTGTGTGTGGGTGTGTGTGTCTAAAGAGAAAAGGGAGTGGCTATTGCGTAATGACGAGATCACGTAGTGACGTAGTCTGGCCAGGATCAAGATGTTACGTTCACGTACTTTCAAGATGGAGGTTTATGACCCCGGTGACGACATGAGGTCGAAAACAAGATGGCGGTTGGTCGCCTGTTACACAAAGGAACTTTAGACAAAGAGATTTCTTATCTCATGGTTCTGGCGCCGAATGGCGTCGAGATGTATTAAGGCTCTTTAAATCTAGAATTTTCTATGTAACATGAAATAGGTAAGTGTAGGTCGGGACGTGTGTAAAAACAGGTTTAGGAGAAAAGAGAGAGAGAGACATCAAAAACATCGTCTGAGACCAGCTACAGTGACTTCACCACTCAGTACACAAATTAGAGTTGAGCACCGATCTTTTAACAGGTTAGGTCTCTGCAAACTTAGTCGGACGATAACAGTGCTGCCGGAGGCTCTCTGTCACGGCGCGAGGCACTTTAAAACATTCGCCAATGTAAACAAGGAGCCGGAAGTGACGCATCGTTTCCTCGTGTTACACGGCTTAAAAACAGATCAGCGATCTACAAACAAACACACTCAAATAAACATGACACGCTAAGTATTTAAACTAGTCTCTGCCCAGACAATAAAGCCTCTTACTGTGACCTTCGCGGTGTTGCTTGCGTGCGACACGCGGATTTTCCAGAAGTCCAGTGAATGATCGTGGCCTCTCAAGCTCGGTGGCGCTGGTTCCTTGGTTGCAGCGGCGTCGACTGGGCCGAATAGGAACGGATTCGTCTTGCTCCTCTACGGGATGAAACAGCTGTGGCGCAGTTGTGGGGATCGTGAAAAAGAAAGTCTTTGTCTCGGCCTGCGAGTGGGCTTCCTGTGGCGATCTCTTTCAAGTTAAAATAAAAACAGTCTTTCAAAATAAGATTCAACTTAAGATAAAAGAAAATAACTCTGGTTGCCTCCTTTATAGCTGGAACATCTGGGAGGCCCCGAATGGGTCTGGTCGAAATCCTTAGAGAAATGGCGATTGCCTCCTTTAGCAACTAAACCATCTAGCTAGACCGGGAACGGTTTATTGACGTCTTCAGAGAGCAGGAAATGGCTGATAAACTAAAAGTTAAGGTTGCCCCCTTTAGCAACTAAATCAGCTGAAGACCCGGAGGGGTCTGTTGATGTCTTCAGTGCAGGGTAAATGGCAGCGATTTTTGGAGTGCCAGGGCTTTTAAATTACCTGAGAGGTCCTCCTCCTTGAGGAGTTGGTCATAGGACATGCTGGCTTTAAGCCAATTGAGTGTCAGGAATGGATCTGAGTGGGCGGGGCTTGGAACTCAGCGGGGGTTCCAAGGAATTCCCAGAACATTTTCCACCACCAGGGGGAGATTCTTAAGCCTGCAGGAGGATGTTTTCCCGCCGAAAGTTTAACAACCCTTTGTTCCTCTCGGCTCCAGTGTCTGGTGCCCCCCCCCCCCTTGGGCTCTTCAGACCCATCAGGGGTTCCGTGTTCCTGCGGGGGCCTTGAAACCTGCTGGGGTTTCTCGAAACTGCCAGGAAAAGTACTCACAGGTGGATAAGAATGTTCCACAAGGCCTTGATTTACACAGGCCTTTGTTTAGATTTTCTTTGGATAACCTCTGACCTGTGTCTTGTGGTCATCCGCTTGGCTCTGGCCCAACACTAATATTAAAATTTGTTTGATGATCTGAATCATTTAAGTGTGACAAATATGCCAAAAAATAAAAATAGTATAAATAGTATACTGGAAGGGGGCACATACTTTCTCACAGCACTGTATATATGTAACTGAAAAATTATCTAATGAATCTAACCTTAGCCAGTAGACGTTTGGAGCTTACAGGGCACAGACATATCATAGCCAGCATCATTTATTCCTGTTGAGCAGATTGCTGGTAGATGTATGGTTAACACATCCACTCTGCATTTAACCAACACGAGTGAAAAAGTAACTGTAATCATGCCACTCTGCACAGTGGTTGAGATTTAGGATAGTGTTCATGGGCAACTAAGACTGAATAGGTGGGTTGTCACTCCTGTCCAGGGAAACAGACTTACTGAGCCTCATTATTTTGGAGTATAATCAAATGTTGAAATAAAGTGCACTGTATAAAAAAAAATTCATAGCATTGACCTTTGCTCATGGTATACAATGTAATTCAAATAGTACATTTACTTACTTAAGGGAAACAATTTAAAATTTCAGGTTTTATATTTATTTTAAGCCTGGTGTACTTACAGTTTAGTTGGTACCTTTTAGAAAAAGGTGTTCTCTTCAATGAGAGAAACTATCCTGATTTGCATTTGTAAAGCTCAGAGCATTGTCATTTGAATGTGAAAGCCTCCCCTAGGCTTAGGTGCATTGGGGTCACCTCTAGGGTTGCAAAATTCCGGGAATATTCAAACCTGGAAACTTTCCATGGGAATTAACGGGAATATCTCATTCTGGGAGTGCTGTACCAGTGTGCTTGATGTAGCCTCCTGCAATGTCAGCTTGTTAATGGGGTCCCAATAGTATTAAAAAGAATTACCTGGAGATTATTAAAGTTCAGTGCAAAAGAGTTTATTCTTTCAGAAAAGATAAACCCAAGCTGGCTCAGGACCAAACGACAAGTTTTTCTGATTCTTTTTATTCTGTTTTTCCGAGATAATTATCTCCGATCTTTTTTTGCAAGTGAATGCAATACGCAATTATATATGTTTTATTTTTAATGTCATAAACATTGTAGAAAAGCCATCATGCCAAGAAACTACACCAAGAAGACAACCTCGGGCCAAACACCCCTCGCAGAGATGGAGAGTGCAGCCGCTGAGGTCATGCAAGGAAAGAAGTCCTTAAGAAAAGCTGGAAGGGATAGAAATATTGATAAGACAACCCTCAAAAGATTCATAAAGAAAAAAGAGAGGGAAAGTAAAATCAGTAGCCTGGGGTGCAGTAGCTGAGGCAAAGAGAATATTCACAGATGAGATGGAGGAGGAGCTTGCCAAACACCAAAACAACTAGCTGACCAGTTCCATGGCCTTGCTCCAGTTAAGTGCCGTGAACTGGCATTTGAATACGCAGAGAAAATCAATATCCCTGTCCCTGCCAATTGGACAGAGAAACAATGTGCCGGTAAGCTAGGGTGTGCAAGAGATCACATGAATCATAATAATCATAAATGTGCTTAATTGACAAATCCCCATGATTATGTTACTAGTCCGATATTAGTGGTTGTCAATCTAGCTGTCGGGATTTTAACTATTACAACATGTGTTGTTATTGTAGTTTTAAAGTGGAAAAAGTAAGTGGACCACTTTTTTTTAAACAATCATATTTTCACTGCCCTTTGTCCTGAAGACATTCTGATCATTTCCATTTCTAGAAAACATCCTGAATTAATGGGAAATGTGTACATTTTACTGATATATAATTTTAGCTTGCCTAGAGGGGAGCAAATGTAAAAAATGTCCCACATTACCCCGCTCTCCCCTACGTGATTTGGGATTATGATCCAGGTTATCTAGGGCTGCAACTGTGAATATGCATTAACGCAAATTTGTAGGACAAACTATATCTGCGCTGTTCCTTGTTCGATCTCCAATAGCCTTTGCAAAGATAGCTTCAATGCTGAGGACCTTCTTATATGACACGTTCAGATTATATTTGTGTAAGAGTTCGACCAACGTCTTGCTTCTTGTATGCAAATGCATTTCGAGGGCCACGAACACTGCAAGTGGAGGCTCACAATTCAAGTTTGAGGAAAGAGAAGTCATATTTAGAATGGCCATCTGACTCACAGAGAGTATCTCCCAATAATTCTCCTGTTCGGATGATTATTTGGGCCCTGAAAGGAGATGACGGAAGAAATACTTCATACATTGTGGAACAGATGATTCTTCGCAGTCTTTGGGAAATTAAACATCAAACATGAATGGTGTGTCGTGATTTAAAACGGCTTTTCTGAGAATGGATGCTGCCATTAGTAATGTATGTGTCTCCTCCTCTGGTCATTGAGATGCAACTGATATGATCTTCCTTAGAGTCTTTGAGCAAAAGATGAAAACTCAGTCACAGGTACCTTTCTCTTCTGTCAAATCCGGAAAGTGTTTGAGGACTGTTTTCTTTAGGCGTGTCCGGTTCACAGTCTTCTGGAGTCAATGTTGTTCCAATCGCTCCGTCATCATATCGGTCAGATCTTGTAATGCAAAGATGTTGCGACCTCCAGCAATTTCTTCCTGTATGAATTGGAGCAACTCATTTTCGTCTATGACTTCAAAGTCTTCACTAGCTGTATCTCGTTTACAAATTGCATTGTAACGACGTTTGAACCCTGTCTAGCAATTGCGATGATACTTTGGCTCAATAGCGACAAGATCTCCCTCTGAAAGGAGTGCCACAATACGATCTTCCCCTTGTGCAACTGCCATGTCATGTATCTGATGGGATAGTTCTACCTTCTGGAAAGAATGCTCTGCTGCATTTGTTTCATCACCACAGAAGATACATATTTTACTATTTACAGGTGCACCAGTTCGGCAGGATCTTCTTGTGGCAGGAGGCAATTCTTCAGAATAACCTTTTTTTCCGTCGTTTGGTTTTGGAAAAGAATGCATAGCTGCCAATTCGTTGTCCCAGCCATCTCATAATACCTGTTAAATTTTCTCTGTCTCCCTTTTAGGGTTGGTTCAGCAGTAGCAGTAAAAGAAGGAATACTTACTTTCAATGTTCAGTGCAACTTATGCAGTCACTTCATACAGTATCATGATAACTTATTCCGTAAAGAGCCAAGTGGTTCAGTGAATTGTGATTACTGAGGGGCATTACTAATGGAATTACTTTATTCTTCAGGCATTTATTCACTCATCCTACATGGACTGAATGGACTTTCCAAATGAGGAACACAGAAGAATGAACTTTAATCTATCTAAGCAATAGAATAGAGAAAATAATGAAATGAGGAATAGAAGATAAATAACTAAAGGGCATGAATTGTAAGATTGTAAAATATTCTTGACATACATCAAATTACTGTATATGAAATGGAATAAATAATAAACACCTTCCCTTATTCAAAATACTCATTGGACATTCTCCAAAGTTACTATAGCTATTAAAATTATTTATAAAAAAAAAAAGGTATGAAAATTGTTAGCCACCTTATTTTTTTGCCATACCATAATTTTCAAAACTTCCATATTTGAGCAACATTTCATTCCCAACTGACTTGCAATAGCAATACAAAATAATATTACATAGCAAATGTAAGAAAATTAAGACCTTTAAAAAAATATATAATTCTGAATTTGGTCAGATTTTTTAATCTGGTTTCTTAGCCCTCGGACCAAAATTGTTCAATTAAGAAAAGAAAAGACAACTTTTGCATCAATTTGAAATGACTGAGTGCCTAGGCACTGTCGTCGCCAGGCACTAAACTTGACCTCGCCTCCGGCGATTGGACAAACGTGTTTGTTGATCCAGGATTTGAGAAGGAATAATTAGACACTTATACATGAAGTTCTGGAAATTGAACATTTATTGTAAAACAATGAAATACTTACAGAGAGTCTCTGGGGTTCTGCCGGACACGTCAACAGGTTCACTGGATCATGTCGAGAAGAAGCGCACACTCATCCTAAATCCACAGTATTTATCAAGACACAGGGTGCAGCACAGAGGCGGGTCTT
Source organism: Pleuronectes platessa (assembly GCF_947347685.1). Taxonomy (NCBI): domain Eukaryota; kingdom Metazoa; phylum Chordata; class Actinopteri; order Pleuronectiformes; family Pleuronectidae; genus Pleuronectes; species Pleuronectes platessa. Next base: position 28,617,812 of record NC_070631.1, read on the forward strand.
TTTCTTTGAGGGAATTCACTTATTGGCCAGATGTATATTGTTTCCTTAAAGTGCAGTTTTTTGCAAGCACATCACTTGTAAGGGAAAATTCAACCGACCAGGTGTCCCACTACTGTGGCCCTGGCAAACAGGGAGTTTGCTACAGCGGACGGACACAGCAGATTAGACTCAGAGGAGGATTTCATATCTTTTTCTCACCACGTTTTATGAAGCACCTCTCTGTATTAGTTCTGGCATGTCCTCTCTCTTTCCTGAGCACCCGTGCCTGTTGTGCAAACCCTGCGTCTGAGTAAAAAAGATAGACATCATTCCAAGAAAAGAAACAGTTGTAGCATAAGCTTAATATGGACTATGCAGCTGAAATTATTCGTAGGGTACAGGTAAAATATAGTCACAAGATACAGAGAAACATAGATATCTCAACAGCACCCCACTATGCTTCAGGATCAGGACAGAAGCACATTAAAGGTCCGGTCTGTGTCTCTGTCGGAGTCTGCTTCCTCCTCACTCCTCTGACCTGAGCTCATCTTACTCTTTCACATTAAACACCCTGACTGATAGGACACGTACAGTGCTTTTGTTTACTTTGTGTTTGTTTAATTCACTTTAGAGTTTGAGACACATGTTAAATCTGCTACGCAACACAAGATGTAACGCACAGTCAGGACATCAAGGTTAAAGTGTCGGAACGATCCGGAGACATGCTCTAACATCATCGATTAGTAACTGAATACATGTGATTATCAGTTCATGTGAAGAGGGACAGAAACCAGCACACACACACACACACACACACTAAATTTGTTGGCAGAGTACTAACAAATTTAGGTACGCACATATTAATGAATCCCAGAATTATGCGTCAAACGTTGGTAGTAAATTGTTAGTAAATGAGGCCCAATGTCCATGGGCTTTGGATAACTTTGGTTGTTGTGTTGCCAATGCTGCTACCATTGGCATTAGCATTAGCTTCCAGACTTGTTCCCAGGTTGTTTTACGATGATCCCTTTTGGTGGAAGATTTTGGAGATCAGAATTACAGTCCACTACATCAGCAATGTCTTAGTTTTGCTGTAATGTAGTTTTATCAGCAGATAAGCAGGATTGGAGGCAGAATGTATCAAAGTGTAATAGAGCAGGCACTCACATCACCATTCCCCCAGAGGTGAAATCATATTATTATAAAACACCATGTCAAAGAAATATCACTTAATGATGATTTATTTTTACAACTAACTGTTTGATAAGACTTACCAACAGTAAACTAAACCACATACTAATTTTGCTATAAAAAGAAAAACAAGAAGCTAAAACAGCCTAAACAGGGGGAATTTGATGCTTTAGAAATACTGATGAATACAGGTCTAAACAAGCAGTTCATGTTGAAATATACTATAGTTTTCAAGATAACAAAAACATATGGCAACATATTCAATGTTTTGTTTTGGTATTGAGAAAATCAGTTGTAAAATATTGTGGGTTGTCGATGCTAATGGTCTTTATTAACGTTTCCTTTGGTTTATCATCCAAATCACATATTCATGCAAGCCTCTGTGTGTTTGTCTACAGCAGGAGAAGTTCAGACAGACCAGAATCAGAATATACAGACAAACTACAGCATTATAACACTGGACACAGTAAGTACTTTTTACTCTCAAAAGTATGTTGTCAGCCATTTAACTCTAATGCTTAGTAATTTTTTTTTTTAAGAATACAGTTACGCCCAAATAGTAAAGTCGCCATTGTTAAGGTTTACATTTTAAAAGGCAGTGCATAGACTTTAATGACATCTAGTGGTGAGTTATCATGTTACAGCTGAATATCCCTCACCTAACCCTCCCTCTCCAAACATGAAAGAGAACCTATGGTAGCCTTCAGTTGTCATTAAAAACTCAAAAGATGTTTAGTTTGCCCAGTTTGGACTACTGTAAAAACATGGCAGTCTCCATAGAGAGGACCCGCTCCCGATGTATTTAAACCTTTAAAAACCTGATAATCATGAAGCTTTTTCAAGGAGAGAGAGAGAGAGAGAGAGAGAGAGAGAGAGAGAGACAGATTTTATTGCTTTAGCTTCGGTTATTAGTTTTGAGTTCACAGGGTTTAAGGCCTGTTCTTCAGTAACAACAGACAAAGAAGAGCTGATGTCTCCAGTTTGTTTGGTGAGTAAACTTTTGTTTTATTAACCTTTTACAGTCTTTATCTTCATGTGCTCTTTATGCTCTAGAGCAGGGGTGTCAAACTCATTTTAGTTATGGGGCCACATACTGCCCACTTTGAACTCAAGTGGGCCAGACCAGTAAAATCATAGCATAATAGCTTCGTATCCCAAGGTTTTTTCACCACCGTCGCCACGCCCCTCAGCCCTGGATGACGTCGCGTCGCTCAGGGTGGGGGGGCGTGGCGGATACCGACATGAAACCAACATAACGGAGGGGTCCGACCCATCTTGGAACACGGACCTAGGAGTCTGATGCACGCATTAAAAGTGAAAGGTACGGGCAGGCGGGCGCCGGCTGAGGTGGGATTCCAGCCCCCGGGGCTCCATGCACTACACTGCGTACCCCCTGAACCACTTCGCGTACCCCGAACCCCAGTTTGGGAACCGATGGTCTACGGCAGGGGTCACCAACCTTTTTGAAACTGAGAGCTACTTCAAAGGTACTGAGTAGTACGAAGGGCTTCTTGTTTGATACAAACTTCCTGAATAACAAAGTTGCAAAGATCACCTTTTAATAATAATAATAATATATGTGAAGAGAATGTCTGATCACATCCATTTTAATTATTTCTCACAATAATTATTAACAATGATTTCCACAACAATGATGGTAGGAAACAGATATATTAAAACATGCAACATTGATGTCTGTTAATCTGTTTCAACTTTGCTTAATCAGCCTGTACTTTTTCAAAAATAGAGGAAAAATATAAATTATAATCACTTTGGTACAACGATGATAAAGCTCAACCAAAAAGAACACATGCATGTGACTGGGGTGGAATGTTTCTAAGTGGCTTCTTAATTTGTTGGGTCTCAAACTGTCAGCTGCCAGAGTTTTCAGACCTAAAATCCACACTGGTCTCTCCTCATGTCCTCCTTCATTCACTGTGAACCCAAGAGCAAGACAGGCCTTATCGTACGTTCTTTTCAACTTGGTTGGCGGTTTGACATTTATTTTTATTTTTTAGTTTAGATCATGCCTTGCATACTGCGGGCCGAGCTTGACCCCCTGGCGGGGCCATATCCTGCCCGCGGGCCGTATGTTTGACACCCCTGCTCTAGAGTTACTGTGTTTCTAGGTGTTCTGACTGGAGAATAGCAAAGGTTAGCATGCTAGTTACGATCCCGGTGAATGTGAATTACGATACTTACAAAGCTAACTAGTGAGCCGATAGCTTTGCAATGCTGGTCCTACCAGTTACCTGAGGACTGCTAACCTGTGTTAACCAGGTGTTATATTAAGCTCGATAAAAAAGTACATTTTAAAAAGTCCATGAAGACGTGGTGATGGTTCAGTTTAACATAATGTTTAAGTCACTTTTTACATTTTGTATCTAAACTTAATCAGGGAAAAGTTGTGTGTTTGTAGTTATGTAGTGAAGCTGTCAGGTTATACTGACTGCTTAGGAAAAAGACAGTAAGATGTCTAAATTAGATTTTGAGATTCAGTTATTTGATTTATCCTGGGCTGTGTATGTTTGATGTATTGGTGCCAGTGTCATAATTTGTACTTTAATCTGATTATCTGTTGTGATAAAGTCTGATTGTTAAAAAATAATTCATAAATTATTTTTCTATCTCTCTCTGCTGACGTGCCTTTAAAGGTTCATCCATGAGGCAGAAGGGCTGAACCTTTAGTTGATAATGATGACGTAAAACAACTGAACCTCATCAAACTATCAGATGACTGGTGTCAACAGAAGGAAGACCTCTTGTATGGAATAGAATATTTGGTGCCATTCTTCAGGATGTTGAGAGAGACTGGATAACAACATCCTTAATTCTTTAATGAGATGTGATGATGATGTCAACAAACCACCTTCAGTTTCTTCTGAGAAGACAGACCAACAGATCTTTGTGTTTGATTCTCTATATTCTAAGCTTCAGATTCTTACCTTCTACTTTTTTTAGAGGTGGTAGTAACATTTTAAAAACATGATTTACAAATTATTTATCCTGAATTAGTAAATGAGAGAGACTGGTGCGCTGTAGAGAAAGGCTTCGCACGTACTACGCAGTTTTATGTTTATTACGTTTTTTCTTGTTTGTTTTTTTGTACACACTACACTGTCGTTCATACAGTATGATCGAGTAGAACTTTTGGAAATTCGTCCATCGCTTAATAAAGAGTTTTTCTCAATTTACCGGAGTACTTGCTGTGGCTCTCTTGTCCTACCGCCGATCTGTTTACCAATATGCCAACGGAGGAGAAAGCAGAGAGGGAAGCGGGTCATCGCAAACTGCTGTGTGCTGGCGTTCACTGAGACCTGGCTTGATCCTGTCGTGCCTGACTCGGCCATCACTCCGGCCGGTTTTTCCATCTACCGGCAGGACAGAACCTCCGAGTTGGGTAAGAGTAGAGGTGGAGGGGTATGCTTGATGGTCAACTCTCGCTGGGGCACAGATGTTGCTGCGCTTTCAGCACAATGCTCACCAGACCTGGAGCTGCTATCGATAAAAGTCCACCCCTTTTACCTTCCTCTGGAATTCAGCTCCGTTATAATCACAGCTGTCTACATTCCACCGCAGGCAGACAAAACATGCGCGTTAGAGGACCTATACGGAGTTATTAACGGACTTGAGGATGCTCACCCTGAGGCAGTCTCTATTGTTCTTGGTGACTTCAATAGGGCTAATATGAGGAAAGTTCTGCAAAAATATTAATATTAACTTTCCTAACCGGGGTGACCAGATTCTTGACCATTGCTACTCGCAAATACGGAACAACTACAAACCCGTCCCCCGCTTTTGGGAAATCGGATCACACCACCATCACGCTAATCATCTAAACCTACAGACAACACCTAAAACAGGAAAAACCTGTTTCGGCCAGTTCAACGCTGGAGTGCTGAAGCCATTACCACTCTCCAGGACTGCTTTGAAACAACAAATTGGCAGATGTTCTGTGTTGCAGCGGATGGGGTCATTGACAAAGAGACTGTCTCTGCAGATATATCTCCAAATGCATCGATGATGTCATCCCTAGGGTCAATGTTAGGACTTTCCCAAACCAATACCCCTGTGTAAATGGTAATGTTCGTGCTTAGCTCAGAGCACATCCTCTGCTGATAACTCTGGTGACCCAGAGGCTTTGAATAAGTCCAGATGTGACCTACAGAGGGCCATCAGAGATGGAAAAAGAGACTACAGGGATAAGCTGGAATCCAACTAGCTCAGCTCTGACCCCGATGCTTGTGGGTTGGCCTGCGACACATCACAGGCTATAATGGGAGAAATAGCAGTGATGATCAGCCTGCCGCCTATCTACCTGATGACCTCAACACCTTTTACGCATGGTTTGAGTCAACTTTACCCTTCCATACGCAAACTGGCCGAGGACCGAGACGACTGCACTCTGTCCCTGACCGTGGCTGACGTGAGGCTAGAGCTTCAAAGAGTGACCCCTTGGAAATCATCTGGGCCCGATGGAGTTCCAGGCCGTGTCCTCAGGGGGTGCGCCGACCAGCTAGCGGAGGTATTCATCTCCATATTTAACCTCTCCATACATCTGTCAACAGTTCCCACCTGCTTCAAGCAGGCCACCATCATCCCCATACGTAAAAAAAAACATCCATCACCTGTTTAAATGACTACCTCCCTGTAGCACTGACCTCCACCATCATGAAGAGCGTCGAGCAGATTGTCAAAACCCACATCTGCTCTACCCTTCCGAACACCCTGGACCCCTTTCAAATTGCATACCGCCCAAACAGATCTACGGATGATGCCATTTCCCTGACTACGCACACCACCCTCTCCCATCTGGAAAAGGGTAGCACATATGTGAGGATGCTGTTCGTGGACTACAGCTCAGCATTCAACACTATTTTGCCTGCCAAGCTCGTCCCTAAACTCAGGAGCCTGGGTCTTAAAACCTCCCTGTGCAACTGGATCCTGAACTTCCTGACGAGCAGACCCCAGGTGGTGAGAATGGGAAACCACACCTCATATTCACTGACCCTGAGTACTGGGGCCCCATAGGGCTGCGTACTCAGTCCCCTCCTGTATTCCCTGTACACGCAGGACTGTTTGGCTACACACAGTTCCAACATCATTGTTAAATTTGCGGTAGACACTAACATCCTGGGTCTCATCTCTAGCAACGATGAGACCACTTATAGAGATGAGGTAAGGGGCTTGGTAACATGGTGCCAAGATAACAACCTGTCTCTCAACGTCTGCAAGACCAAGGAGATGATCGTGGAAGTCTCCAACTTCAAATTCCTCGGTGCGTTCATCAAGGATGACCTTACCTGGTCCAGACAAGCAGACTCAGCGGTCAAACTGCACGAAAGCGCCTATACTTCCTGAGGAGACTCAAAAAGTTTGGGATTTCGGAGACTTCCGGTGGCGCGCTACAGGTATGGCAGCATAGTAACTGAGCTCCGGGCATCAGCCTTAAATTCAATCATCTTTACTCATTAATACTACACACAAACAAACAAATTACATCTCGCTTCGATGATGAATGGGGACAAAGGCAAGAAAGGAGGATATGGACTACGCAGTAACTTTGAAAGAGAATCGAGATGGAGGCCGAAGCTAGCGAAACTCGAAAACAAGATGGAGACTGCAGAGAGACCGAAACTGTGGATTCAATACGCACGGCGGTGAGTGAAGTTATGACTAAAGGAATGGCAGCGCTTCAGGCCGAATTGAAGAAAGACCTCTCAGACTTCCGCACATACTTCAGGGAGGTATTAAAAAACAAATGGACGAATTTGTATCAGAAGTAAACCGGAAAATACAAGATGTGACAGGCCAAACTGAAGGGGCAGTGGAGCGCGTAGGCCAGATGGAGGAAAACTTGATCGTCATGGAAAGTTAGGACATCGGAGTCAAAGACACTCTTACCCAGTTGCTCACTAGACAGCGGGCGCTACAGGAAAAAGTGACCGATCTGGAGGGGCGCTCCAGGAGTAACAATATCAGGATCTATGGCATCCCCGAGGACGCAGAGGGCACGTCAGCAGTGACTTTTATTGTAAACTTAATCAAGACAGAGCTGGGGAGCGAACTCAGCCGTGAACTGGGGATTGAGCGTGCGCACCGCGCCATGGCACCGAAACCACCACCGAGTGTCCCGCCACGCTCTATGGTGGTTCGTTTCCTCCAGTTCTCTGTCAAAGAAAAGATCCTTCACGCCGTGAAGTATTGTAGTAAGTAATGTATTTTGACCATGATTATGCAACGGAGGTGCAGAACAAAAGGAAGGAATATATACCCATCAAGAAAATACTACGGGATAATGGCGTGCGTTTCCAGACTCCACTAACAAGAATGCGTGCTTTTTTTTAAACGGGCACTGCAACGTACAACAGTGCTGCACAAGCAGCAGAAGACCTGCGGAGGAGAGGATACATGGTGGGCGAGATCCCCGGCCGCAGTACCAAGAGCAAAGACATCTCGGAGGAGACGCTGGCTCGGCTTCTACCCTGGGAGACAGCGGAGGCCCGACCCGGCGGAGAAAAGCACCGGTTCCAGAAGCAGATTCGGGAGAAGCTGAAGGAGTACCGCAGAGCGGAACCGGGGGTCACAGCAAAGGATGAGTGAGACATTTAATCATAATTTTCCCATTATCTTATTATAATGATGTTCAGTTAAAACATAGGCTGTTGCCCACGGGCAAAAGACACAGTCACCAAACTCTTTTTTTCCACCACTGAGGGCCCCACCTTGTGGCCAGCCCCCTCACTGTCTAAAGCGACATGACAGCTTTTCTGATGGAAGTTCAGTTCACTGTTCTACAAAGTTCTGTTCTATACTGTACTGTTTATTACCAAAGGTCCGGGGTGATACAAGAATGTTTCAAAGGTAAGACTGATGCATTATCAACATTATAATATACTGTCTCTGAATGTAAATGGACTTGAATAACCCGGTCAAAAGAAGCAAAATGATAGCTAAAATAAAGAGGGAAAAGATAAATGTGGCATTTTGGCAGGAGACGTACCTCTCAGGTGCTGAACATGAAAAACTTAAAAAGATGGGGTTTAGAAACACCTTCTTCTCATCATATAAAAAGGAAAGAGAAGGGGAGTAGCTATATTGATCTCAAATGCTGTCAAATTCGAATTAATATCTCAAATTAATGACAGAGAAGGTAGATTCGTTTTGGTAAAAAGAAAAATAGACCAGAAAGAAGTAACATTATTTAATGTCTATTAGAGATGAGCCGGATACTCGGCTGAAACGAGTATCCGGTACGGATAAAGCACTTTTGCCGAGCACGAGTATTATACGAGTAATACGAGTCAATATCTGTGCTCGGACTGAATGAAAATCCTCACACAGCGTCACAGCGCTCCTCCCCTTCACACACCGCTCTGCTCACTCACTCAAAGAACAGCTCTCTGTCTCTCAGTCACTCAGGTTCGCGGGTCTTTTCCGTTAACGTTTAGGGTTTCTTCAGCTTGAAGTTTGTTTTTATTTCAGTTTGTACTTACTTATTAACCAGTAGAGTTCTGTTAAACGTGGGTTCGTTCAGACGTGGTGCTGGTAGAAAGCGACTCGCGTTGCGTCTCTGCCTGTCGGAGATTTTTTTTTTTTTTACTTTAACGGTTTAAACTTTTTTTAAACCGTCAGTTGGCTCTAACCAGTTTTATTTTACTTCACGCACTGAGTGTCTGACAAGTTCTAGGTAGTAGTGGTATAAAAAATATTACAAATTAAGCTACACACACACACACACACTCCCTCTCTCTCTCTGTCTCTCTCTTACTCACACACACACACACACACACACACACACACACACACACACACACACATACACACACACACACACCTGGTGTGGAAATAAATTAAAAAAAATTCAAAGTTAAAAAAGAAAGTTATGTTGAGTATGAAAACACTTGTTATTACATTTCACTTCATAATTGCAACAGCATGTGTTGTATTCATTGTTACAAAACTTGTTCTGTAAATAGTTCGCTTGCTATTGTGATCAAAATCATTGATCTGAAGCTCAATGCAGATGCTGTCCTGTAATAGTTTTCTAATCAGCAATAAATATAACAATTTCTGATCAACCCATATCAATTGCATGCTTAAAATAACATACTGGTTAAAGCCCCGCACGTTTCAAGACAACCCGGCCTACTTCCGGGTTAAATCCAGCCCACTTCCGGGTTAAAACACACCCACTTCCGGGTTAGGCCCCGCCCACTCCGAGTACGGATACGGATACAGATAATTGATATGGTTAACAGATACAGATACAGATAATGCTGTACTCGCTCATCCCTAATGTCTATGCTCCCCCTGGGAGCAATATAACCTTTTTCAGAAGGATATTTGAACTAATTTCATCACAAACGTATGGGACACTTAGATTTTAATATACTTCTGAACCCTTCTTTAGATACAACCAATAGAACAAGAAGAAGGAATTTGACTGAAAAACGCATAAACAAAGTACTTAAAGACTTAGGACTTATTGATGTATGGCGGGGTCTGAATGGCTCAACTCCAGGATATACTTTCTACTCTGCAAGACACACAGCCCACTCAAGGATTGACTATTTTTTCATGTGTAACAAAGATCTACATAGGCTGAAATATTGCAGAATAGGTCAGAGGGATCTGTCAGACCACTCAGGGATTTTTTTAACTTTACATTTAGATGGTAGACAGCGAAAAACTTTGTGGCGACTTAATACCGGTTTGCTAAATGACCATACCTTTAGAAATTCAATGGAGAAGGACTTAGCATTATACATGCAGGACAATAATAATGAAGAAGTAAAACCCAGTATATTATGGGACGCAGCTAAAGCAGGTGAAAACCCAAAAATGTATTGGTTTACAGGAAAAACTGAAGAGACCTGGAACAAATACACATAACAAATAAAGAACCCTCGATTATACAACAAATCAGACACACTAAACAGGAAATAGATAAAATATTAAGTGAGGAGGTAGAGAAAAATATAAGATTCATGAAACAAAGATATTACGAGGCTGGCCCTATGGCTGCAAAATTGTTGGCTTGGAGGCTCAAAAAACAACAGGCAGAAAACATCCACAAGATTTAGAGACCCTACTACAAATAAAATTACTAATAATTTGGACAGTATACAAAAAGCATTTGAAAGATATTATAAATCTTTATATTCTCAATCAGAACAGGTTAATAACCACTCAGCTGCTGAATTTCTGAGCTCCTTAGACCTTCCCACACTAGGTAAAGAAGCTAATGATAAACTCATCTCACCAATAACAAAGGAGGAAATAAGTAAAGCTATCTCAAGTTTAAACACTAACCAAATCACCTGGCACGGATGGCTTTCCTCCAGAATGGTATAAGTCAATGAAAGACCACCTGCTCCCTCTTTTGGAGGCCAGTTTTAATTATATCCTAAAAGGAGGCTCTCTCCCTCCCTCCTGGAGAGAGGCCTTCATATCTGTGATCCCCAAAGAAGGTAAGGACAGAGCAGACTGTAAAGGGTACAGACCTATTAGTGTTTTAAATTCAGACTATAAATTGTATGCCACCATTTTAGCTAAAAGAATGGAACCTGTAATGCCCTTGCTGATAGACGAGGACCAAACAGGATTCATAAAGAATAGACAGACACAGGACAACATAAGAAGAGCCTTACATACCATCGAACAGATTAACAAATACCAAATTAGTGCCATCATGCTCAGTCTAGATGCTGAAAAAGCTTTTGATTCAGTTGGGTGGGGATTTCTGTATTTAGTTATGAAGAGATTTAACTTTAGTAAGGATTTTATACTGTATCCTGGCACTTTACACCTCCCCCACTGCGAGAATTAAAGTTAATGGCAGTCTGTCTGATTCTATAACTTTACAACGTGGTTGCAGGCAGGGCTGCCCCCTCAGCCCTAACCTATTTAATTTATTCATCGAACCTTTAGCCCAAGCAATATGTCAGGAGACAGAATTGGAGGGTATATCCATGGGAGGAGAGGAATACGCGGATGACGTATTGATCACAATAAAAAATCCTAATTCAGGCCTACCTCTATTAATGAAAATGCTGAAAACATATGGGGAATATTCAGGATATGCCCTAAATATACATAAAACACAGGTTATGACATTTAATTACACACCTACAGAAGAACTTAACGTAATGTATAGTTTTAATTGGAACGCACCCTTTATAAAATATCTGGGAGTGAATCTGCCTAAAGACATGTCAAAATTATTCAATATTAACTATAACTGTATTAACAAGAAAATATATGATGACCTTGATGGGTGGAGCCTGTTGCCTCTTGACTTTGGTAGCAGAATAAGATCAATAAAAATGAATATCCTCCCTAGGTTATTATATCTCTTTTTATCATTGCCAGTGGAAATTCCTCTGAAACAATTTAGAGAGTGGAATAAACATATTTCACGATTCATCTGGAATAAACAGAGACTGAGGGTTACATTTTCCACCCTTCAGCTTCCGTAGGATAGGGGCGGCAAGGCCCTCCCATCTTTAAGGGACTACTATTTAGCAGCCCAACTGAGACCTCTAATATATTGGTTTAATTCTTCTTATGTAGCTAAATGGAAAACCATGGAGTTATCATTAACAGATGCACCAATACAATCACTGCTTGGTTGTGTGGGAATGGAGAAAAATATATTACATACAGAGAGCCAATGGGTGAACTGCTCTTTGAAGGTATGGGGCAAGGTGGTTAAAAAATTTGAACTCCAATAACAGATAAAACTACTTAGATGGCCAGCGTATGACCCCGAATTCACACCAGCATCACTAGATCATAGATATAAACAATGGACCTATTATGGTGTTAGGGCTGTAAGCAAAATTGTTAAAAAATGGGAGCTTAATAGCTTTAACAATTTATGTCAAATGTATGGACTAGGTGGGCATGACTTTTACAGGTACTTACAGTTCCGGGATTATTTTTGTAAAAATCTAAAAGGTTGTAACCCAGCGGAGCCACCAGCGATTATTCATATATTTATGGATGCATACAACTCTGGAAATATTAAAGGACTTATAAGCAAGTTATACCACAGCATTACCTCATTGAAGAAGGATTCTACAGACTATGTGAAACAACGATGGGAAAAAGATCTGAACATTATGATAACAGAGGACATGTGGCTGAACGCTTGGGAAACGCAGTCATCCTCCACCAACTCCTGGACTTGGAGAGACCTCTGTTGGAAAAGCTTGATTCGTTTTTTTATAACTCCCAAGCAAAAGGCCAAACAGACTGGTGCACAACTGGCCTGCTGGAGAGAATGCGGAGAGGTCTTTGCTGATCATGCCCATATTTTTTGATCTTGCCCCTCCATCCAGTCTTTCTGGAGAGAAGTGGCAAAAATTGTTTCAAAGGTTCTATGCTTTAATATGAATGTATTATTTTTCACAATTTTCTATCTTGGGAATATGCCAGATAGGTTGAGTAAAGGTGATATATACCTACTTAGGGTCTTGCTGGCTGCAAGTAAAAAGGCCATCACAAAATGTTGGCTCCAGAAAAACGCTCCCGCTACAGACTCTTTTGTTAATATTGTAAAGCAATTACATGTACTAGAGCAAATTACTTATTCAGTCAGACTCCAAAAAGATTTAGGTGAAAAACGATGGCAGAAATGGCAAGCCTACTTGGCCAATGAGTGAGACTGTATGCACGTACTGGGTTTGATACTTTGTCTTTTGGATTTATTGATCACCCCTGGACCTTGAATTTGGGTAATTGTTCAATGTTTTGTATTTGTCTTTTGTTTTACCTCCCTGTACTAAAAGATGAAATCTCATCTCTCATCTCATCGTCATCCGCTTATCCGGGGTCGGGTCGCGGGGGGAGCAGCTCAAGCAGGGGGCCCCAGACTTCCCTTTCCCGGGCCACATTGACCAGCTCTGACGGGGGGATCCCGAGGCGTTCCCAGGCCAGTGTTGAGATATAATCTCTCCACCTAGTCCTGGGTCTTCCCCGAGGTCTCCTCCCCACTGGACGTGCCTGAAACACCTCCCAAGGGAGGCGCCCAGTGGGCATCCTTACCAGATGCCCGAACCACCTCAGCTGACTCCTTTCTAAGTAAAGGAGCAGCGGCTCTAATCCGAGTCCCTCACGGATGACTGAGCTTCTCACCCTATCCCTAAGGGAGACGCCAGCCACCCTTCTGAGAAAACTCATCTCGGCCGCTTGTACCCGTGATCTCGTCCTTTCGGTCATCACCCAGCCCTCATGACCATAGGTGAGGATAGGAACGAAGATCGACCGGTAGATCGAGAGCTTTGCCTTGCGGCTCAGCTCTCTTTTCGTTACAACGGTGCGGTAAAGCGAACGCAATACCGCCCCCGCTGCTCCGATTCTCCGGCCAATCTCACGCTCCATAGTACCCTCACTCGCGAACAAGACCCTGAGGTACTTGAACTCCTTCACTTGGGCTAAGGACTCATTTCCTACCCGGAGTAAGCAATCCATCGGTTTCCTGCTAAGAGTCATGGCCTCAGATTTAGCGGTGCTGATCCTCATCCCAGCCGCTTCACACTCGGCTGCCAGCCGATCCAGTGAGTGCTGAAGGTCACAAGCCGATGATCCAATGAGGACCACATCATCCGCAAAAAGCAGTGACGAGATCCTCAGACCACCGAACTGCAACCCCTCCCCACCACGACTACGCCTCGATATCTTGTCCATGTATATCACAAACAGGATTGGTGACAAGGCGCAGCCCTGGCTAAGACCAGCACCCACTGAGAACGAAACTGACTGGCTGCCGAGGACCCGAACACAGCTCTCGCTTTGGGAGTACAGAGATTGGATGGCCCTGAGGAGAGACCCCCTTACCCCATACTCCCGCAGCACCTCCCACAGTTTCTCCCGGGGGACCCGGTCATACGCCTTCTCCAGATCCACAAAACACAAGTGGACCGGATGGGCATACTCCCAGGCCCCCTCCAGGATCCTTGCGAGAGTGAAGAGCTGGTCCGTAGTTCCACGTCCGGGGCGAAAACCGCATTGTTCCTCTTCAATCTGAGGTTCGACGATCGGCCGAACCCTCCTTTCCAGCACCTTGGAGTAGACTTTACCAGGGAGGCTGAGAAGTGTGATACCCCGATAATTGGTACACACTCTCTGGTCCCCCTTTTTGAACAGGGGAACCACCACCCCGGTTTGCCACTCCTTTGGCACTGTACCCGACTCCCACGCGATGTTGAATAGGCGTGTCAACCATGACAGCCCCTCAACACCCAGAGCCTTTAGCATTTCTGGCTGGATCTCATCAATCCCTGGGGCTTTGCCACTGCGGAGATGTTTGACTACCTCAGTGACCTCCACCAGGGAAATTGACGACGAAACACCATCAACCTCGAGCTCTGCCTCCAACATAGAGGGCGTGTTATTCGGATTCAGGAGTTCCTCAAAGTGTTCCTTCCAACGTCCGACGACCTCCTCAGTTGAGGTCAACAGAGTCCCATCCTTACTGTACACAGCTTGGATGGTTCCCCGTTTCCCCCTCCTGAGGTGCCGGATAGTCTTCCAGAAACACTTTGGTGCCGACCGAAAGTCCTTCTCCATGACCTCTCCGAACTTCTCCCACACCCGCTGCTTAGCCTCCGACACGGCAGCAGCTGCAGCCCTTCGGGCCTGTCGGTACCCTGCAACCGAGTCAGGAGTCCTCCAGGATATCATATCCCGGAAGGCCTCCTTCTTCAATCGGACGGCTTCCCTGACCACCGGTGTCCACCACGGTGTCCGAGGGTTACCGCCCCTTGAGGAACCTAAGACCCTGAGGCCACAGCTAGCCGCCGCAGCTTCAGCAATGGAGGCTTTGAACACTGCCCACTCCGGCTCAATGTCCCCAACCTCCACAGGAATGCCAGAAAAACTCCGCCGGAGGTGTGAGTTGAAGATACCTAGGACGGGGGCCTCCTCCAGACGTTCCCAGTTCACCCGCACTACTCGTTTGGGCTTACCAGGTCTATCCGGAAATTTCCCCCATTCCCTGATCCAACTCACAACCAGATGGTGGTCGGTTGACAGTTCCGCCCCTCTCTTTACCCGAGTGTCCAAAACATGCGGCCTCAGATCAGATGACACGATCACAAAATCGATCATTGATCTTCGGCCTAGGGTACTCTGGTACCAGGTACACTTATGAGCACCCTTATGTTCGAACATGGTGTTTGTTATGGATAATCCATGACTAGCACAGAAGTCCAATAACAAACGACCGCTCGGGTTCAGATCAGGGAGGCCGTTCCTCCCCACCACGCCTCTCCAGGTATCTCCATCGTTGCCCACGTGGGCGTTGAAGTCACCCAGCAGAACTACGGAGTCCCCTACTGGAGCCCCATGCAGGACTCCATTCAGGGTCTCCAAGAAGGCCGAGTACTCTGAGCTGCTGTTTGGTGCATACGCACAAACAACAGTCAGAGTTTTCCCCCCTACAACCCTTAGGCGCAGGGAGGCGACCCTCTCGTCTACCGGGGTAAACTCCAACACCGCGGCGCTCAGCCGGGGATTTATGAGTATCCCCACACCCGCCCGGCGCCTCACGCCCTTGGCAACTCCGGAGAAGAATAGAGTCCAACCCTTATCCAGGAGTACGGTACCAGAGCCGAGACTGTGCGTGGAGGTAAGCCCCACCAGATCTAACTGGTAGCGCTCCACCTCCCTCACAAGCTCCGGTTCCTTTCCCCACAGCGAGGTGACGTTCATCGTCCCCAGAGCCAGCTTCTGGTCCGTCGAGACCCCTAACCTTCGCTGCCACCCATATGGCTGCGCACCCGACCCCAACGGGTCTTCCCACAGGTGGTGGGCCCATGAGATGAAGAGAGGGGGGGTGCCACGTAGTTTGTTCGGGCTATGCCCGACCGGGCTCCGTGGCAAACCCGGCCACCAGGTGCTCGCCATCGAGCCCTCCGTCTGGGCCTAGCTCCAGACGGGGGCCCCGGGCTTCCTCCGGGCCGGGTCACATCTCCTCTTCCGTCGATATTCATTGAGGGTTTTTGAACCATCCTTAGTCTGGCCCCTCACCTGAGACCACTCTGCCATGAGAGACCCTACCAGGAGCACAAGGCTCCAGACAACACAGCCCTCAGGTTCACAGGGACACGCAAACCTCTCCACCACGATAAGGTGACGGTTCCAGGAGAGGTAAAAGATGAAAATGATCTATAAATAAAGAGTTGTTTTTTTTTTTGTTTTTTTTTTCAAAAAAAAAGAAAAAGTTTGGGATTTCTGTTAAAACTTTAACAAACTTTTCAGATGCACCATTCGGAGAATTCTCTCAGGCTGCATTACTGCCTCGTATGGTAGCTGCTCTGCTGCTGACCGTAAGGCCCTGCAGAGGGTGGTGAAGACAGCGGAGCGTATCATCGGCTGTCATCTCCCTTCCGTGCAAGGAATCTACAACACAAGATGCCTGAGAACAGCACAGAACATCATAAAGGACCACAGCCACCCAGTCTATGGAATTCTCACACTGCTGCCGTCTGGCAGACATTACCAGAGCATCCGAGCATGGACTACCAGACTCACAAACAGCTTTTTCCCCAGGCCGTACGACTTCTGAACCAGCAACACTGACCCACTGAACAGTCGCCATCACCATGTACATTCTGCTCCCCCATTCATACAACTACAGTTATCATTACTTACTACACATATACCACACGAACCGCCCTTAACTGGTTTAAATCGTATTTTTCTGATCGCTCCCAATTCGTGCAAATGAATGTGAGTCATCTGTGTGCACCAAAGTTAACCATGGTGTACCACAGGGCTCTGTGCTCGGCCCAATTTTATTCTCATTATATATGCTTCCACTAGGAAACATTATCAGGACACACTCTGTAAATTTCCATTGCTATGCGGATGACACCCAGTTATATTTGTCAATAAAACCTGAACAAAGTAATCAATTAACTAAACTTCGAACATGTCTCAAGGACATAAAAACCTGGATGACCCGCAATTTTCTCTTATTAAACTCAGACAAAACAGAGGTTATAATACTTGGCCCCAAACACCTTAGAGATACATTATCTAACGATATAGCTGCGCTAGACGACATTGCCCTTGCTTCCAATGAAACAGTCAGGAACTTGGGAGTGATCTTTGATCCTGATTTATCCTTTAATTCTCACTTAAAACAAATTTCTAGGACCGCTTTTTTCCACTTGCGTAATATTTCAAAAATCAGACATGTCCTTTCACAAAAAGATGCAGAAAAACGAGTCCACGCCTTTGTTACATCGAGACTGGACTATTGTAATTCATTATTATCAGGCAGACATGGGAGTAAGTCACTCATGTGCAAGTCACAAGCAAGTCTCAAGTCATAACCTTCAAGTCTCAAGCAAGTCCAAGTCACTGTGGTTAGAATCAAGCAAGTCACAAGTCAAGTCATTGCTCAGGTCAAGCAAGTCACAAGTCAAGTCATACAAAAATCATATTATCTAACCCAGTTTCTACATTTAAAAATCAGTCAAGAGAGTGGTTCACAATCACAAGTTGTTTTATTTCAACATTAACAATCATAATGTCTACACATTAACAATAACTCAAACTATTGAGCAGCCTGCTTACAATTGCCCAACTTACTGAACTGCTTGCGTCCACCTTCAGGAGGGTCACGCAATTTCTCAATGGCCTGTTAAGGCATCTGTCTAAGGTGCTTCTCATTAACATTTCTGTGAACAAAAAAGTATTGTATCATCAACTAAATGGAACATAAAATTAAAATAAATATATCAAAATAAATAAATAAATATTGCCTGAAATGTAAACATTACTGAAATGAAAAAACATTACATCAAACCATGAAAACGTATTCACCATTCCTCCCAGGTGTCAGGCTCCAAATAACAGGGACAGCAGTGGTTGTGTAAGTGGCGTTGCATAAATAAGGTTATTTCATTTTGCACACTTAATAATCAATATTTTAATAATAAATCTTAGGTTAAAATGTAGATAGTGTAAATATGAACAGGACGAAATAACAAGAATAGCATGTGGCATACCAAAGCCATTATGTGAATAGTTTGAAATTTTTTTTTTTTTATCATTACCTCCAACCTATGAACAGAATCAATTAGAACCTCTAGGTGGCTCGCTGTATACGAGAACAGATCAAGTCATCAGTCAATCTCCCTACATGTTGTAGAATATTATTTGCAATACATCGACTTACAATGCATTGCATTTGCAAAAAATTAAATTTGAGAGTACTTTGTCACTCAGTTGTGAACGATGGGGTCGCATTATCACCCCACCATGGCTGAACACACGTTCAACAGGTGCACTTGATGCAGGGACTGCCATGACCCTTACCGCCACCTTGAACAAAGAGGGGAGGGTGCGCCTGTTCATGGCCCAAAACTGAAGGCAGCTCTGTCCATCACAAATGTCGAGGTAGTGGTTCAACTGAATTTGGGGAGTGGAATTTGAACTCATCTTCATATTTTTGCGGTATGCTGAGAACAGCCCAGTCTGACGCTCTGGCTCTGACGGTGTAATTGGCTCATCGGTGATTGGACTGGTCGTGGTCATGGTCATGCCAGCATCTCTGAGAATCAAGCCTGATAAACAAGCAAAAACAATAGTCACAAAATATTTCTATAACAATTTCAATTTTGTCCACTTCATTAACATAAATGTGGGAGGGAAAATATTAGGAACACTTTTCAATATATTATTCTCTCCAGTATACCACTATCACCCACTACAACCTCAATAATAACTATAAAGTAGAATTATCACCTTTCTGACAATGTAAACAAAAACTGAAGTGCTCAGTGTGTATATATCAACATACTAAACATTCCTTTTACAGACTATTTCTTCTTAGGTCTGACATTTAAATTGGATTAATACGGAAAAAATAACATACTTTTTATCATCACAGACACATCCTCCTTGACGTTTTCAGGGGCCAAAACATCATGGGCCAACCACATGGTGCCGAATGAAGGATCCAGCAAAGCAGCTTTTAGGTATAGAGGGTCAGAGAACGGCAAGGTTGCTCCATCACTCTGGTCGTCTGCCATCCTCACATGTACAAAGATCCCTCTGAATCTTCTTTGGAGTGATTCTTGCAGGCTACGGATCAAACCACCCATGTAGTGCACTCTCTCTTTTTGATTTTCCAAGTGATGATTAAGAGAAAGGATGCAGGGTACCACAGCACTTATAGTGACAATTTTTTCTCCTTGTGTGAGATCCGTGGCTTCTCCAAAGGGTTGAAGAACATCCACCAGTTCCCTTATCTGACTCCACTCTCTAGCTGTGAATACTGTCTCTTTGTGTCCCGCATCTTCAAGAACTGCAGACAGTTTCAGTTGGTCACAGTTAAGCACTGATTTCAGTTGCCTAAGTGTGGAATTCCAGCGTGTGGTTACAGAGGCAGGGATTCCACGCTGTCCAAACTCCATCTCAAATTTGTCTTTGAAAGTGGTGCTCGTGTGGAGCAAAGAGCTCAACCTTGAAGCTTTGGAGAGAGCTGCACTGATTATTTTAGTGTCTTTAAGGCCATCACCTATAGTCAATTGAAGGGTATGTGCAAAACATTGAAGTCTTGTCTGGGACTTTGCACTCAATACATTCTCAAACCTCTCCTGCTCTTCCACTGTCAGGTTGTTCCAAATGTTGAAATCATCATGGTCGTCATCTTCATCTTCCTGTCCAGGAAAACATGTACTGAACGCCTTTTTCATGTTTGCAGCGTTGTCACAGATGATGTGGTCGACCTTTTTCTTCATTTGATATTCTTCACATATTTGCTCAAATTCTTCACAAATTCTTTCCCCTGTATGGGAACCTCTGAAGCGGTTGCATGCGAGCAACTGAGATTTTAACTGAAGACTGTCATCTTCGATGTTGATCCAATGTCCTGTGACTCCAAGAAAGCCTCTCATCCTGCGGTCTGACCATATGTCTACAGTCACTGACACATTATCTGCCTTTGCTAGTTCATTTTTTAGCTTACTTTGTCTATCTCCCACCAGACTGTCAATCTTTGAAGTAATTGTTCTTCGACTGACTGGAGAGTACTTGTTGTCCACTATTGACAAAAACTGATGAAAGCTTTGATGTTCAACGATGGACAATGGCATGTTGCAATTTATTATGAGGTCCGACAGTATTGAGTGTGTAATGGCTTTCTGCTGGGGATGGTTGCAGTTGTATAGTGGCACACTCCTTGATTCGATGAATTGGTTGATTGAAGGCTGTTTAAGATCCAAAGTATCTTTGGTATGGATGTACTCTTCATATCTGTAGACAGTAAAAAGAAAAGAGGAATATATTTACACATTATGATTCATATATTATTCATTGCATAGTAAATCATTAGTTTAGTTCTATGAATGCAAGAATCAAATAAGATTACTTGTTATCCTGGAACTGCTGACCATATAGCTAGGACTCAATCAGTCTGTTCAATTTCTGTGAATTGGCTCTTTTAAAATGCACTGAAATGTTCATACATTTAAACAAAATCTGTTAATATGCAATGTGGGATGCAGTTTTTATAGGGCTTATGACAAGTCAAATTAAAATGTGAGTTAAATTTCCCGAGAGAAATATTGACTTTAGGATAAATGTATAATATTCATATATATATATATATATATTCTCCACTCCTCTTTCTTTCTTTACACTGTAAGGTAATAATGTGTTAATAACTTCATCTGCTTGTATTACATATTAAAAAATAAATAAATGTAAGAGTGAAAAGGCTTTAAATAAGACAGAAAATAAAATAGAGCCTCAAATCTATCAAACCAAATTCCCTTAAATTCCCTGGCATACAGGATTTTCAATATCAGTGTTACACAACCATCAATCAAACACATAGAAATACACTCTCTTCACTCATAGTTTTTCTCAAACTCTCGCTCTCACACACACACACGCGCACACACACACACACACACACACACACACACACACACACACACACACACACACTCACACACACTCGCTCTCTCTCTCTCTCTCAAAAACTTGAAGTGACACGTTAATCTGCAGTGGCAATCCGCGAGTCGCGGCCGTTAATCAGCGTGCATAAATATGCACTGACTTGCTCGTAATGTTAGCTTAATAAACTACTGTGTTGGAATTCATGTTAGCAACCGTTACCTTTCTAGTTAACGTCTGACCCATTTGACCAGCCAATAAGTTAGCTAAAGACACTTTTACTGCGCATTTTATTGAGAAGACATTAGGTTATAGATAGCCTTCTAGCCACGGTCAATTTAAGATATGTAGGCCTAAGTGTTAGCAAACGTTAGCTTTGTAACAGCCGTACAGCTAGCTAAAAGACACAGTCACGTAGCTTACCTTTTTTTGTGGGTTTTGTAGTGACGGATGAAGTTGGATGTGGTGGCGATCGTGTCACTGATTTTTGAGCTGCAGACCTTGCATACCGCTGTCCTCTTTTTCTTATTCTCATCGACAATGTAATCTTTGAACCCAAATTTAATTATTTTTGGTCTTGCCGCCTCCATGACTGCTGCTCCTGTGTTGACCTGCTCACGCAGTGGCAGTTTGTCCGTGCAGCGCGCGATCACCCGAGATGCGTACATTCATTGCACTGTAAAATCACCCGATCATTTTTCAAAATAAAATAATAAATATATAGGCTAAATATATAAATAAAACATAATTTCTAACTTAATCTAACTTTTAAAAAGTCGAGTCATTTCGAGTCATCTGTCTCAAGTCTAAGTCAAGTCTCAAGTCATGAAGACCAAGTCTAAGTCAAGTCGAGTCTTTTATCAGTGTAATTCAAGCAAGTCTCAAGTCCTCAAATTTGCGACTCGAGTCTGACTCGAGTCCCCCATGTCTGTTATCAGGCTCCAGCAGTAAGTCGTTAAAGACTCTACAGCTTGTCCAAAATGCCGCAGCACGTGTCCTGACGAGAACAAAGAGAAGAGAGCACATTTCTCCAGTATTAGCATCGCTACACTGACTTCCAGTTAAATCTAGAATAGAATTTAAAATTCTCCTCCTCACCTTCAAGGCCCTTAATAATATAGCGCCTTTTTACCTTAAAGAGCTGTTAGTACCTTATAAACCCACTAGAGCACTCCGCTTCCAGAATTCAAGCCTACTTGTCGTCCCTAAAGTCTCTAAAAGTAGAGTAGGAGCCAGAGCTTTTAGCCATCAAGCCCCTCGGCTGTGGAATAATATACCACTTTCAGTTCGGGAGGGAGACACCATCTTTTCGTTTAAGAGTAGGCTCAAAACCTTCCTTTTTGATAAAGCTTATAGTTAGAGATAATTAGTGCGGAAGAACGTAACTTTTTCTATTTTATGACACATGACACACGGAGCTTCTCTTTCCAGCTTCTCCTTCCTCTTCTCCATCCCTATCCCCCATCCCCGGAATCCCTTTGCTTTATCACCCGCAGATCCAGGGCCTCTGTGGCCACACCATGGATTGCGGTTTGTTGATCGCGGTGTTGGATCCAGTGTGGCGGATTCTGAGTCATGTGGGCTGATCGTGGTGCTGGTGGCGGACCCTGTGTCGTGTTGATATTGGGCACGGGCGGTGGACCAGGACCGCGGTGGTGGCTCGTGATGGGTCCTGGTGGGCGGCGGTGGATGGTGACTGAGGACTGGAGTGGCGTCTGGTCTGGATGGTGGATCGTGGTCTGGATGGTTGATGACCATGGACTGTGATTGCAGCGGGACTGCTTGGCATATCATGTTGGGGTTGTCCTTCGGGATGTCTACCCTCATCAAATGCTGCTAGAGACTTTGATTATTGATGATGTTCTCCTACACGTGGCATCTATTGCACTTCTGTCCGTCCTGGGAGAGGGATTCCTCACATGTGGCTCTCTCTGAGGTTTCTACGTATTTTTACCCTGTTAAAAGGGTTTTTAGTAGTTTTTCCTTACGCCGGGTTCACACCGGACGTGGAAGCGACGCCGAAGCGAGGCGTAAGCGCAGCGCCAATCCTCTGGCTCCCATCCACTCCCATGTTAAACCACAGCGCTGAACACACCGGAGGCTGAAGCGTAGCGTTGTGCCGCGGCTGCCTAGCGCCGTGAAGCGATCGTTTCGGCGTCGAGTCTATTTTTTCCGCTTGACGCGAGCGTATCGCGACAGGAAACACTCTGAAAATGATTTTAAACGATATAGCTGACATATTTTATTTGATATAAATGATCAAATATGCATCCCATACTTTGTATTCACGTTCTGTTGTCTTGGAGTTTTAATTTTACCACTTTTACCAACCACATTATTTAATGTCCCCCTCTGCCCATCCATTACAGCCACACAAGCAGTCATAAAGGGGGGGGGGGCTACGTATTCTCCACATAGGCTTGAGTGGAGAATACGTAATTTACCCTCGACACCCGACATTTACCGGAGCTAACAGCGGAGAAGTTCTTCAACATGGATGACATTAAATTAATAATTGAAGTGGAGAAGTAACTTGAGTTGTTGATTCTCAGCATATGTTGTATAAAGACAACACCAAAAAAGACACATGTTGGGACGCTGTTGCAGTTAATGTTGGAGCAACAAGTAAGTATATGCTAAAAAAAAATGATTAAATGCCGTTTTTACTGCAGGCTGATAACAGCAGAAGTATGTGATATTATTAGTAATGCGCGGCGCTTCGGCGTCGCTACCGCGTCCGGTGTGACCAGCCAAGCGCCGGCGCGCCAGGGATTAGCGCTTACGCCACGCTTCGGCGTCGCTTCCGCGTCCGGTGTGAACCTGGCGTTACTCTTGCTGAGGGTTAAGGACAGAGGATGTCACACCCTGTTAAAGCCCTATGAGATGAATTGTAATTTGTGAATATGGGCTATACAAATAAAATTTGATTGATATATGTATATTATTTAATTTAATATTGCAGTGCATGTTGTTGCTGTGACTTTTTACTAGATGTGCTCCTTACAATCATTAGTAAAATAGAGTCATAGATTATTGCACATAAAACTACATTAATTTATAATACAACAAATAATTAAAAACAGTTGTGGATCAAGGTAAACATAATCTTCAATGTAGGCATATTAATCTTTAGTCCTTAATATTTAGTGAGTATAATTTATAGGAGAAATATAAGAATTAAGAAAGAACACTGGAGGAACAAAAGCTGCTCGTACATCTAATATGTGTGCAGTAACTAAACAGTGTGTAGTTTGACTGTAATGATGGTGATGGAGGAAAGATGTAAACAGTCCAGGAGTCATTAATCATCACAGTGTATGTAGCATCGCACATCTGTTCTGACGTCTCTTCTGAGGTTAGAACACAGTGTTAAAAAATGTTAGACAAAACTATTTAATGTTAGCTCACATGCTAACTACCTCGGATGATGGAAGCTAGCCGGTGTAGGTGGGCGTGTTTATACTCCTCGAGTTTGAAGTCGGAGGTTAGACCCAGCTCCTCCCTTTTATCCAAATATGGTAACGTCTGCCTCAGCCTGGTTCAAAATATTAAAGATGCTGTGATCATATTTGAAACTCTCTACTTCAAAACAGGAGTTCACAAACCAGTGGGTGACGTTATACTAGGCTGCCACTTGGTCCCAACCAATACAGTTAGCCCTTTCTGATTGTTTTCTCTCAAGAGACAATGTCCCGAAAACCTTTAATTTCCGTTGGTTTTGAATATATTTAATATTGAATATATTACAATTGAAACGCTGATGTATTTGGACCCTCTTTGAAGGCCCAGAAGGTCCTAGGGGTAACCTGATTTTGTGTGTTCTTACTGTTGAAGTGTCACCAGGAATGAAGATATACATTGACCCCTTCACATATGAAGACCCCAATGAAGCAGTCAGAGAGTTTGCCAAGGAGATTGACATTTCCTGTGTGAAGATTGAACAAGTGATTGGTGCAGGTAAAGGAAAACAGTGCATGTAAAATAAATTAATCCAGCCAATTAGGAGCTAGTGCCTAATCGGGAACCAGTTCTCTGTGTTTCCATGGTCAAAAAAGTGGCTCTCGGAGAGAAAAACTGGTTGAGAGTGGCACCAACTCATTGCTGGTCTAGAAGTAAGAACTTCTTAAATCAGAGGCTGGGGGCAGGATTATAGTGACCAATAAGACCAACCACAACTTTGTTCCAACCACTTGTAATTAAATGTCACTTCAGCGCTCTGTGTGCAAAACATGACGTGTGTTGATACAGAGCTAAATATGTTGTCTGAGTTCTGACATATAATTTAAAATATATATGCCAGTTCCAATATCATCAAAATTCTATTGACGTGTTACTTTCAAATAATGTTCATTCTGGCTTTCTTAATAAGACATAAATGGTGACATAGTTTAGCATTTTCCAAGTCTTGTTTCCATACTTTTATTGAAACCCAACTGTTACTTGAACTTCCCATGTAAACATAGCTTAAAACTGGTAAATGGTTCACTTTAAACTGAATTTAACTTGATGAAGTGACTTTCAAGCCTGAAACCCACTTGTTGCTGCCTTATTTTATCATTAATCAAACTTAACACTGAATCCTCTTGTCTTCCTATCAGGAGAGTTTGGGGAAGTGTGTAGTGGAAACCTTCGTCAGCCTGGGAAGAGAGAGATCCTTGTGGCTATTAAGACACTAAAGGCGGGATACACTGAACGCCAGAGGCGGGACTTTCTAAGTGAGGCATCAATCATGGGCCAATTTGACCATCCCAACATAATCCATCTAGAGGGGGTTGTGACCAAGAGCAACCCTGTGATGATCATTACTGAGTTCATGGAGAATGGATCCCTTGACTCCTTCCTCAGGGTAAAGGAGCCGTACTGATTAAAGACAAAGTTATCTTATAGGCACTGATGGCCATCTACTCATCCATTGCACTTTTTCCATAAGAAAGATTGTTTTGTATATGTGTGATATGTTGTATGCCCTGTTAATGGCAATGTCATTGGAGATCATTGGAAATGAGGGGTATACTTCGATTGCTACATATTGCAGTGCCAATAAGTGCTACATAATTAAACACTTAACATTAGTTTATTCAGTGAGATCATGTTGGTCATCATCTGGCAGAACTTTTTGTTTTGAATCAAGGAGAGGGGTGAGTCCAGCAATCAGCAGGTTGGACTGCCAAAACTAAACTGCGATTGACTTTTACTTAAACATCACACTCTCTAAACATTCATTGTTAATGAGGACAAGGTGGCACCTGTTACCTCAGGACATTTTATATGGTAAATGGTTTGTATTTATATAGCACTTTTTTAGTCTTGATGACCACTCAAAGCGGTGTACCGTACAGTTTGCCATTCAGCCATTCACACACACATTCATACATTGCATCTATTAGCAGCACTTCTTTTTCTGCCTAACCAACACATACTTTGGCAATTCAGATGGGCCCAAGCACATTTGCTGTTTAAATGTTGGGAAAATGACAATTGTTTCAATCTGATACTTGTGTCACACTTTGCCTTACTGTGTGCCATGTGTAAATTAGGGCCTATAGTCTCAACAACTAATTTCAGTCTGCATGTGCACCTAAACAGAATGGGCTCATGCACACACAGCTAGCAGTAGGGGAGAGCAGGGTAATGTGGGACATCGGGTAATGTGAGCCACCCCCTGTATCTAGGCAATGGAACACATTTGTGGTCATTTGACCATTATGTTTTCAAGCCCCTCCCATTCCCCCCTTGCCATGAAGGAGAAGTTGGAGCTGGTGCTGTGGAATGTATGTTTTTTCATAAAAATTTGTTTTTTGCATGTAAAAGTAAATTTTCTTGCTTTGAACTTAATCAACTGTTGTGTCAAAACAAATTGAATATGGGAAGAAAAGCTTATATCATACATGTTGGTGAACTTCCAACATATAAAACCATGTGATTGATGCTAGCTGAAGATTAGCCTGAATTGCTAAGAGATGTTTTTTCTAGAACGGTGGCTGTGGGGTAAAGTGGGACAAATGCTGTGGGGTTTACCCCACCATGAAGCACAAGTTAAGTTTATTCTTAAACATATTTTAGTGTTATATTACATTATATATGTTTTATTTTTAATGTCATAAACATTGTAGAAAAGCCATCATGCCAAGAACACACCAAGAAGACAACCTGGGGCCAAACATCCCTCGCAGAGATGGAGAGTGCAGCCGCTGAGGTCATGCAAGGAAAGAAGTCCTTAAGAAAAGCTGGAAGGGATAGAAATATTGACAAGACAACCCTCAAAAGATTCATAAAGAAAAAAGAGAAAGGGGAAGGGGAAGTAAAATCAGTAGCCTGGGGTGCAGTAGCGCGGTAAAGGTAAAGAGAATATTCACAGATGAGATGGAGGAGGAGCTTGCCAAACACTTGAAACAACTAGTTGACCAGTTACATGGCCTTGCTCCAGTTAAGTGCCGTGAACTGGCATTTGAATACGCAGAGAATTGGATTGCCAATTGGACAGAGAAACAATGTGCCGGTGAGCTAGGGTGTGCAAGAGATCACATGAATCATAATAATCATAAATGTGCTTAATTGAACAATCACAATGATTCTGTTACTAGTCCGATATTAGTGGTTGTCAATCTAGCTGTCGGGATTTTAACTATTACAACATGTGTTGTTATGGTATTTTAAAGTGGAAAAAGTAAGTGGACCACTTTACCCCGTAGCTGGGGTAAAGTGGGACACAAGACCACTTTTTTTTAAAACAATCATATATTCACTGCCCTTTGTCCTGAAGACATTCTGATCATTTCCATTGCTAGAAAACATCCTGAATTAATGGGAAATGTTTAAATTTTACTGATATATCATTTTAGCTCGCCTAGAGGGGAGCAAATGTAAAAATGTCCCACATTACCCCGCTCTCCCCTACTGGCCTGATAGTTACTTGTAAACACTAAGTATATTTCCTAATATACAAGTTTGAACTGCTGAATATTTTGGTAATCTTCACAACCCACTGTTAATTTCAGCTATGAAAATAAAATCATCACCAATCATTGACAATAATATAAGAATTACAGAGAGCATGTGGTGAGGCAAGGAGCTCACATCTCAAAAAAGTATCGAGTGGTTAATGTTTAGGGCATTTGTTACTCAATATACAATAGTGAGTAATGTTTATTCATCTGCATTATTCAATTCAACACTAAGTAAACGTTTTTTTCTTCAAGCAAAATGACGGGCAGTTCACAGTGATCCAGCTGGTGGGAATGCTGCGTGGTATAGCCGCTGGCATGAAGTACCTGTGTGACATGAACTATGTCCATCGTGATCTAGCGGCCCGGAACATCCTGGTCAACAGCAACCTAGTGTGCAAAGTATCTGATTTTGGTTTGTCACGCTTTCTTGAGGATGATACTTCAGACCCCACATACACCAGCGCTCTGGTAAGTCTTCATCAGAAGATAAAATAAGCTTTGGTGATGACCCTGTATCTATTGATGACATCAGGTTTATAAATTCAATTTCAGACTAGTTGAAAGGTGTCATGTCCATTTAGCTGTGTCAGTGGATGTGGAATATGGTATTAATCCATCTATAGGCCTTTGAAAACCATGTTTACTTATTCCCCTGCCGGCTCTAATAGTAATGGAACATGATATAAATGTAGTGTATTGGCAGCGATTTGGAAGCTCGGCACTGCAACTTGGAACCTAAGCTGTAGTTAGCCAGGCCCCTTCAGCCGCTGCATAGCCAACTAGCTTATACCCAGCTATCAGTGCCTCAGCATCTTCCGAGCAGCCAGGAACCCAGGGGAGCTGTGAAACTGTCCTGAGGGGGCATTGTGCTAAGTCAAAGCCCATGATTAAGGAAGCACCAATTCAATGTTGTCATTGGCGACTCAGTTTAAAAAGTTAACATCAGTAGTGACTATAGTCTATTGCATTCCAGTGGCCAGAGTAGGCGACATCGAATCCAAACTGAAGCTGATGGCTAATTGTAAAGTTAATATGGTAACATTGAAATTAACATCAGCAGCAATGACTGTGTGTGTATTTGCTGTAGGAGGAGTTTGTTAAAATACAATGTGTGGAAGTGGCAAAAACTTCACAACTTAAATCAAAATGACTGACTTCCATTTAGGTTTAACTATAACCCCAAGAGACTTTGTTGTAAGTTTGCTTGTTACACATAAGTTTACAAATTTTTGTGACTCTAGGCCAGGGGTAGGCAACCTTTACTATCAAAAGAGCCATTTTGCCCCCTCTTCCCCCAAATTAAATCTGTCTGGAGCCGCAAAACATATTTGATAACACAGGTTATAAAGTTATATATATAGTTATACAATATATATAAAACCAAAGTTTGTTGCATTTATTAAATTGCTATTTTTACCTGTTACAAAAAAGGAAAACACCAAACTCTTATGAAGAGGAGAACAAAATACATGTGTAGCCCTACTTTGAAATAAATTCAACACAGAACTATGCTTTTTTTGCTCATATCCAGCTTGGTACTTTTCAGCAGATGCTGTGTGTTTGCTCTGGAAATGTCTTTAAACATTACATTTTTTGTTGCTAATCCCTCGCCACATATCAAGCATACAGGTTAACCTGCATCGTTGGCAGGGAAAGCAAATAAATCTGTCCACGCAGAATTAAACTCTCTATTTTCCTCCCAGACTTTTCTTTTTGGGGATTTATCCATGGTTAGTTTACCGAGGCCGGGGGTCGGACACTATAGATTAGCGACCTGCAGGGAAGAGAGCCGGGCTGTAGACGTAATAGGATGTGACGCATATTTTAGTTGACGAAATATTAAAACAAAACGTGAGAGCAGGTCAGACTGGAGGCGGACACCGAAACTGAAGCTCGGTACAAACCAAATGCAGCTTCTCCTCTGATCAAGAAGCTGTTGAGCTGATCTCTGAGCAGCTGTGACCAGAGAAACTCTGTGTTTCCACTGTTAAGAAGCAGCCGGTCAGTCGCTGAGCTCTGATCTCACTGAGTGAGTCTCTGAGCAAGTGAGCGTGGGCGGGGGGCGGAGCCACACACACACACATACGCCCGCTCCTGCTATTTCATGACGGCCTAATAAGATGATGATTTAAAAAATGAACGTAAACGTGATGTTCACTCACGTTCATCATATGAAAACTGATTCGCTAAGTTCTCCGTTCGCGAAAAATATGCGCAACATGCACAGCACTTTACAGGGAGCCACTGCAGAAGGGCTGAAGAGCCGCATACTGCACCGGAGCCGCAGGTTGCCGAACCCTGCTCTAAGCAATGCGTGCCACAGGGGATGCTTTGTTGAAATCTTATAGGGGATGCTATTGAGCTATTTTACAACACCCACTATATATTGGCACACAAAAAATTGTCAGTGATGAACTCTTATCAAGCAATATGAGTTTGGGGAAAGTTTGAGCATGAACTGTCTATTTAGAACATCAACCAACTTTCTTTGTCATGACGAAACATTTTGAAGCCATGCTACAGATGAAAACAAAAACTTGAAGGACACTTCCTCATAGACATCGTTAGATTGCACTGAGCAATTTTGAAATGATCTTGCAAATTCTATAGAAGGACTTTTTTTAAATACAACACTGTCTGTTTACCTCCACACTTGCTTATCCCAGGGGGGAAAGATTCCCATTAGGTGGACAGCACCAGAGGCTATCCAGTACAGAAAGTTCACCTCTTCCAGTGATTGTTGGAGCTATGGAATCGTCATGTGGGAAGTGATGTCATATGGAGAGAGGCCCTACTGGGACATGAGCAATCAAGATGTGAGTAATGCCCTTTAGAACAAGCAGTATTTACATTCTAGTACATATAACTGAACTGTCATAGAAAGATGATAAGCTTGTCTCCTTTATGATTTGTCGATGCCAATGACTTTAATAATTTAATCATTTTAATTGAATTTTAATTAATTAATTGTTTAATTTATAAATTAATTGACTTCCTTTGTAAAATTATAGATTTATAGAAATTGAATTAAAACAGAAATTAATTTAGATAACAAATTTAATTGAATCTTATGTGAAAATTATTGTTTAATTCTTAATTGAAAAGGAAAACAGATACATTTATTAAAATTAAATAATAGATATTCTAGGTTTCTTTAATTATCAATATTGAAATAACAGCCCATCATTATGTAAAATACTATTTGGTGCAGATGTATCAGATGAGAATACTGAATCTTTTGATTGTGTCCAGTACAGAGATCCCAGCTGAGAACAAATACCACAAAAGCAATTGGGAAACCAAGTCCTGTCATTATAAAGTTTACTCTGAAACAGCTCCAACCATCGCATTTACATTTTTATCAAGTTATTATACTTATTTTATGAGACAGTCTTCTTGCGCCTGTACATTGTAAATTGTAGCACAGTTGTAACATTTTGGTGAACAAAACCAAGTGGCCCTTTGAATGCAGAAATTACTAGCTTGCATTAAGAGATAGTTCACCAATTAATATTCACTCATTATCTACCGACCCCTAGGCCGATTAGGGGGTGGGTGAAGTCAGGGCCAGCCCTGGCAATGTTGGCGCCCTAGGCGAGATTTCAGATTGGTGCCCCCCAACATACACACGCAAATTGTCATGCATCCCCAAGAACTGTAAACAGATGCACACACAGGCAGACAAAATTGTAAGGTATAAAAAATTATAAAAATATACCATAAAAAATATAAAAAGAGTCTGAAATCTGCTTTACTGACAGCAAATCATGTCATGCCGACAAAAATAACCATTAATGATGTCCACAATCGGGGTGATTCTTACCTCTATATTGTTCTTTCTTCTCCTCCTCTACTTTGCGTTGCTTTCTGAATTGTGCACCGGATAATTTAATAATTTTTTGACTCATATTCGACTCTAACCATTGAGCGTGTACGTCAGGGACACACCTGAGGCGGAAGGGCAAATTCTCGTGCGAGCAGCCGCCTGGCTGTTCACACAGGAAGCGCATTTCTCACCCCCCCACAAGAGATTATGTGCTTCTGTGTGTCTGTCTGTTTAGACACAACTGACAAATGTGTGTATTAATTACATAATTAAAGATGGGGAAATTTCCTCATGTTGGGGCAAAAATCTGCGAAATTGAAACTCCAGAAGAACAGCGAGAAAATCGAAAGCATGGGATGCATATTTAATCGTTTATATAATATATCACCTATATCGTCTAAAATCGATTTTCAGTGGGTTTTCCAACCCGATTTGCTCGCGGCGAGCGCAAAAAAGAAAAAGAGCAGACCCTGAAACCATCGCTGCAAGTCACGAGCTGGCCGCGGTGCTTCCCAGCGCTTCCCGGCAGGTGCCGGTGCGAACAGCATGGGTGCGGAAAGGAGGTGGACAGCTTTTCATGGTGTTTCGCGGCGCTTCTACCTTCGATGCATCCCTGGGGTTAGAGAGTGATGGTGTGACTTGAATGTATTGGTTTACATTGCATTTGTCACATCATGATAAATCAGTCTGTTGTGGCGCACTTTCACATTGTGCGCCCTAGACAACCGCCTATGTCGCCTATGCCAGGAGCCGCCCCTGGGTGAAGTGTTTGAATGAACAAAACACTTTTGCAGTTCCAGGGTTAAACAGTGTAGCTTATTGCTTACCTAACTTCAGACGTCATAAAACAACAGAATAAACATAACATGCATCCATACTGCTCCTGTGGTGTCATCCAGGTGTCCGCAAGCCCTGACCTTCATATTCCACTCGAAACAAGGTCATTTGCACTGTGTTCACAGCCTAAAAGACCACCAGAACCGAGTAACGCCGGGTTCGCACTGGACGCTGAAGCGCAGCGTAGCGCTAGTAATATCACACGTTAACCCAGTAGTAAAAAAGCATATACTTACTTGTTGCTCCAACATTAACTGCAACAGCGTCCCAACATTTGTCCTTTTTTTGGTGCTGTCTTTTTACAACATGTGCCGAGGATCATACAACTCACTGTACTTCTCCACTTCAATTATTAATTTAATGTCGTCCATCTTCAAGAATTTCTCCGCTGTTTGCGCCGTTCAATGTCGTTATCTATATGACTGCCTGTGTGGCTGTACTGGATGGGCAGAGGGGGACATTTAATAATGTGATTGGTAAAATTGGTAAAATTAAAACTCCAGGACAACAGAAGGGGAATGCAAAGTATGGGATGCATATTTGATAATTTATATCATAAAATATGTCATCAATATCGTTTAAATCCATTTTTCAGTGTGTTTCCTGGCGCATTACGCTCGCGGTGAGCATGAAAAATAGACTCCGCGCCGAAACCATCGCGGCGCGGCGATTCAGCGTCCGGTGTGAACCGCACAAAGGTTTAACAGGGGGGTGGATAGGAGGCGCCTTTTGACCCCGCCGTTGTATCATAAAGACAGACACCATATTAATAAGTTCATCATTATGTATTGGCATCACAAACATCATTCATTCATTTATTCAATTCAAAGCTTCACACAACAGAGCCAAGGTGTCATTAGAATAACTCTGCCTGTTTTACATTTATTATCCACTTGGTGGCGCAGTAGAGGAAATGAAGCACCATGAAGCTTCGGCCCATGAGTGAACCAATTGGATGGAAAGCGTCAATGCTTCATGAAGCTTCATCTCACCATCACTACATTTATGCTTAAAACTCGGGTGTAAATTACATCGTTTCGAGTCGAATATGAATGTCGGAGCTTGCGGACACTTGGCTGGGTCAACTCATGAAGTATGGAGGCATGTTGTGGCGTTTCTGTTGTTTTATTACGTCTGATGAAGGACTCACCATTTACTTCAATTGTATTGGATTCTGCTCTAACAAAGTGTACCCCTGATACTCCAGAAGTGTTTTAACCAACTCCCATTGGCATAGGGGTGATAAGATAATGAGTTGTCTTTCATTTTTGGATGAACTGTCCCTTTAATGACCAGTAGTCTTATGTGCTTTATATAATGGTTTTGTTTCATTTTATCAAGCTTATTTTTCCAATCGTGTATTTCTGCACCTAAACAGGTTCTTGTGTGTTCCAGTCATCTTCTCTGATATTCACAATTACTATTTATAAATTGTTGTAGGTTATCAATGCAATAGAGCAGGACTACAGGTTACCCCCCCCTATGGATTGTCCCAGTGCACTGCATCAGTTGATGCTGGACTGCTGGCAGAAAGACCGGAACAACCGACCTAAATTCAGCCAGATTGTCAGCACCTTGGACAAGATGATCCGCAACCCCAACAGCCTCAAGGCTTTGACTCCACTGTCATCAAGGTAAAGCAGTAAGGACCTTCATCGCTCACACTGAGAATGGCTTTCACAAATCAACGCTCTCATGGTATTGCTATGTTCTTGTTTTGTCATTTTTCTGTCTTCCAGTGTTCACTTACCTCTGCTTGATCGCAATACTCCAGACTTCTCTTCTTTTAGCACAGTGGATGAGTGGCTGGATGCCATTAAGATGGGCCAGTACAAGGAGAATTTTGTCAACGAAGGATTCACCAGCTTTGAGTTGGTCTCTCAAATGACCACTGAGTAAGTTAGATAAGTTTGAATAGTTATTTACCTAATGCAAATGCAAGAGGTCAAAGAGCCTATATAGACCTGGTATTAACATCCATCCTAAGAGGTCCGATCACAAGAGGTAAGCTCTACATTTGTCTGTTTACACCTTTCTTTACAATGCATTGAGCTACAGCGAAGAAATATTACTATAACTCGAAGAAACGTGATATGGGAGAGTATCTGCGAGAAAGTAAATGCTGTGGGTAAAACAAAAAGAACAACTGATGAAATTAAGAGAAGACATAGGACATAAGAAGAAGACTGTCATGGGAATTTCTCAATAGTCAAGCACAAGTCATTACAATGTCTTTCTGGAAGTTTATTCTACATCTGCAGATGGGCATCAATGTACAAGACCATGGAATAGATTTCATACAATGAGCAATGACATACAGGAAAAGCAACACTTTATACATCTCCAAGCCCCTCCTGGAGAGGAGATAAATGTTATCGATCAACCTCTTTCATGTTAAACAATAGGTGACCCATATCCTGTCACCTAATCTTTCCCAGACCTTTGGAATGTAGCATCTACTGTTCAAGATCCCTTGAGTAGTTTACAAACACAAATCCTCTGTTCTGTTAAGTGATTTGTTTGGTGACCTCGTCAGTGAGGATGTCACATAACAGTCATGAGTGCAACCCTGACTTCTCCGGCAACATTTGTTATCTTTCGAAAACATCAATATCAATCATTGCCCTAATGAGTAAAATTTCTATCACAAGACCAAAAGAAAAATTGCTCATAATAAAACCTCGGCAAATAAAATAGATGGGGGACCGGTGGAAGAGATGCCTCTGACCAATATTTGTGCAGGAGGTGAGAGCTGTGTCCTTTGTGGCACGAGCGCTCAGGCGCGAGACTCGGGCCATTGTAGCCAGATGGAGCGAATTCTTTGGTATATTATAAAACTGTAGTGGCTCAGATTATGTTAGATACATTTGCATCTACTCACGGTCATATGCTTAAAGAGTGTTGCCACATGCGCCCCAGGCCACCTCCAAATGTGGCCTAAGTGTTGTGATCTAAAGTCACAATGGAGACCCATTTTGGTGCGTTCACGTCTGTACTTAGAGCTGTCCACCTGTGATCGGATCACTAAGAATGGATGTTAATAGCAGGTCTGAACAGGTCGTTAAGTCATAGAACATTGAAACACATCACAGAAAACTCATAGTGAATCAACAGTAAGAGTGTCTTTATTTTTAATAATATATGTTTCTGAGTGATATTATTGAATATGTCTGCAATATTTTTTGATTTTAATCATTTACCCACAAACAATAACTCAATTCAAATTAATTGATAGGAAGGAAAATACATGTTTTTAAATAATGTATATTCACCATATGCCAATTTTTTAAAAATAATTTTGGTGTGTTTTGAGAAATCTTTGTTTTTTGCTCAATACTGACACCATTTTTGGTGAAAATACTAACTACACAGCAACTGTAAGTCAAAATGGTTTGCATAGGGTTCAGGCTTCACTATGTATTGCTCAGGATAGTGCGTATAATCCATGGCAGTATGGGATATCTAAGTTATTATTATTATTATTATTATTAATACAATGGTGACCTGTCCAGGGCACATCCCACCTATCACCCAAAGTCAGCTGGGAATGGCTGCAGATCCCACCCAGAAAGGATAAGCATAGATAAAAGCATAGGTGATGGATGGTAAATGGTCTGTATTTATTTAGCGCTGTTGTCTTGATGACTACTCAAAGTACTTTCCAGTACAGGCAGGTTATTGCCATTCACCAATTCAGACACATAATCATACACCCGGGAGGGTAGATGTTTAGTTACAGCCACAGTGATAGGGTAGTCTATTAGAAGCATGAGATGCTGATCTATTCTTCCTTTTTGCTAACACAATAATATAAAAAAAACTGAAATGACCATTTAGACTTGTATTCCTGCATCCACAAAATTTTGGTCTTATGCTGTTTTATAATAAGGTGGAACTTACAAATGTTTTCTCTTCAGGGACATCCTCAGAGTGGGAGTGACATTAGCTGGGCACCAGAAAAAGATCCTCAACAGCATCCAGTCCATGAGGGCCCAGATGAACCAGATCACTTCTGTAGAAGTGTAACTCCACATACTGATGGCTCTGTTTACTATGACATAACCATCACCCACTAACCCTACATTTTCCTGCAACCTCTGAGGAAGGCTGATGACCGCCACACAGTCTGTGGTTTCAATCAAACCTCACCTTCACCCTTGCTCACTCCAAACTCTCACAGAAGGTTCCACAGGCTGCAGCACAGCACAGATGTTCAGTAGTTTTCTTATAGCTTGTTCAGGTAACAGTCATTTCGGGGGTTTGATGTTGTAGTTCACCATAACCACAGCCATCCAGATCCAGTCTTCAAACTACTCTGTCCATGTCCGTTTAATGGGACACCTTTATTCTGTTTTATGGTAACACAGTACACTTGGATTCATTACCACCATCATAAAACTCAGTGGTAAATCAGTTTGTAAAATTGGCCCTGCACTTTGCTATTGTATGATACCTATCGTTGAAAATGATTGAACGTGAAACGCAACACACTAGAATGTAAAATGCAAGCTGGTAGTACCATTTGTTTTCAGTGCAATACATTTATTTACAAATACACATATTGGTGGCTCTTAACTCTGTCAGTGATATTGGTCTTCTAGATTTGGACTGGGAGGCAACGAACCAGTGTTAGAGCCACGGCTTATTTAGTTATTTACAACTGAACAAGTTAAGGGAAAGAGTATCTTCCTTACCTTAACCTAAGTCAAAACATAAAAGTCCCATATTTGACCCTTTGCCTTGGTTTTATTTGAAGTTTGTGGTCTGAAGTACCAAAATCCATGTCATGTAGTTTACATCACCTCTCTCATACGTCTCAAAAGCAGGGCAGTTTGTGTTGCCAAGCACAGGTAACGCATTTTAGCCTATTGTGACTTTGTAAAACCCACCAGTAAATCCAAATAGAGATGGTCACTACTACTAAGTACTAATGTTGGAAGTGATATAGAGCTATACAATAGGGCCTCTAGTCTGGTTCCAGAGCAAATCCCTGGGTACACGTGACTTTCCCCAGTGTTGCATTTCAGAAGTGGTGGAGTCTGCTGCCTCTGCCTCCAGCTCAGTCTTGGAGATTATTTACCCTGACTCATCTCAGAGCTCTGACTCCAGGAGGTGGATATCATCCATTCACTGTGAGTAAACAAGTTTGCAGTCTACTAACTGAGTTATAATAAAAAATGGTTTTCAGTAAAATTGTAACTCAATTGATAAAACCAGAAGAATACCAATACAATTATTACAAGCTAAAAAGATTTGTTGAAAAGACAAAACAAAACCCTAGCAACAGTCCTTAAAAGAGAACGAGCACAAAGTCCAATAATGAATACAAATAAAGTAGACTTTCTCCTGCCCAATAAAACAAAATAAATGTTGGATGCTTGAGCATGGCTAACAAATGTGAAATTTTTGATGGCCTGTTTTAAGGCACAGTGTGTGAATATGGACTGTATGTGTTTTTTGATATATTTAAACTATTTTTTATCCCTGTCTGTCTCCTATATAATATGGGACCTTTGAAATAAAAAATTCACAGCAGACATAAAATGTACACTTGGACACTGCCTTTCGGCATATGGTGAAGGGTCATTGCTACTGTCTAAACAAAGTATATGCTTACTCCTGTGGATAGTATAGATCCACAGGAACTACTTCACCCACACACTCATTAATGTTTATAATGTGAAAGAAACAAACCAAAAAACGTCTGTGTGTCTGCACTGTCCTCATCCACCATCAGAGTAGTGGCTTGAGATGAGTATGCTACTGCCAGTTTTTGATAAATGTGTGTTTTGTATCTATATTATAAGTACACTTGTATGAGCAAAAATGGTTTTACATAATTACATTGCAATGACTATCAATGCTATCGCCAAAGATAAAACATGTCAGTTATCTGTATCTTACCTAATGCTCTAACCTAATGTGCGCATTTGTATCAGGTTTTGCTGATAAGAGACAGAACTGGCAAACAAAACCTGTATGTTGAATCACTCACTGCACATTAGGGTTGGGCAATGTCAACTTAATTGGCATGTGACGATATATGCAGTGAAACAAAGTGATGACATTGTTGTGGGGGGGATGTCTTACTGGCAGACACAAACACCGACTCAGCTGACGTCTCTGACCCGCTACAGTTTAAACAATGAAATGATGCCACAATATAAAGACTGATCACCCAAAAATCTAAACTTGTCTTAAATTAGTCGCTCTATTACTCTCTTGCGCGCGCTGGCACACACAAACGACATTTTGGGAAATTAGACAATCTACTGTATGGAGAGCCAGAGGATATGGCAAGGCGCATTCGGTTTGGCATGATAGACAAAGAGAGGAGCAGTAAATTACTGACAGGGCTAGTAAAAACTTAAAACAACTTTTTTATGGTCCAAACATGTATGAAAAGACCCCAAATGATCGCTGAAAATGGATCTGTCAGATGCTTTTTGACCCATATAAACAGTTGATCACTTTAATCCATAATCACTATATCCACTTTCGACTGTTTTTTTCTACGTTATAGTAGACAGCGTAATTGTAGTCAGAAGTCTGCACTTCTCTGTCAGTGTCGAACGGGGCAGGGGGCGTCACAATGTTGTCTCACCATCATGATGGCTGTCAGCCATCGTCAATTGATTCCAACCCTAGTGCACGTTTAATAAAGTCAATAATAAAGCATAGCTCTTGGCCTTTAGCTTATTTAGATGGTGCTCCTATAAAAGAGATAGTTCACCCACAAATGAACAATTCACTCATTGTCTACTCACCACTATGCCGATGGAGGGTGGATGAAGTGTTTTATGGACACTTGGATGACACCACAGGAGCTGTATGTAGGCCTTTTATCTTTATGTTTTCACAAGAAGAAGTTACACCAGTTATTGCAGCCTTTCAAAACGACCAATACGAGTGTTTTCTGATCGGATGCTTAAGTTGGCAGGATCCTTTTGTTTGCCAGGAGCATTTTGAGTGCTGTGGTTTGGGAAGGTGAAACTGCTTAGAAAAGGGAGAGGATTAAGTTTAAGACTAATGCATTGCTACAGTTGGGGTTTGAATTTGTGAATTTGTGTACCATGATTGCATCATCTCTGATCACAAAAAGGCTTAATTTCCTTCAAAATCTGTGTATATCCCCCTATTGGTTCATAATAACATCATGAGGTTTGGTTCCAACGACTGCTCTAATTATCTCTCCATGTGTATATTCTCCATATGGTTTAAAATGATCTAGCTGAGATGCTGAGTTTCATAAACAACTTTGGGCGAGGATGCTAATGGAGACAAGATTTTTAAACTTCACAGTAACACTAAACAGTCAGAGCTCAATTTTGCAGTTTTTAAAATATGTGCTTTTTATAAAAGAAAAAT
The DNA here is from genome assembly GCF_947347685.1 of Pleuronectes platessa. Taxonomy (NCBI): domain Eukaryota; kingdom Metazoa; phylum Chordata; class Actinopteri; order Pleuronectiformes; family Pleuronectidae; genus Pleuronectes; species Pleuronectes platessa. The sequence goes on from NC_070631.1 coordinate 28,657,880, forward strand.
TAGCTTTTCATAAATGTCAATCAGTCATGTGATGTCTTTTTTGATATTGAGACAATTTTCATAAGAAACCACTTCCTTCTAATGCACCAGCACAAAGAACACATTTACCCACTTACTGTTAATGTTCTGTACATAAGTCTTTTCTAAGCTAAAAACCTTTGAACTTTGATTCTTGTTTGTAAATGGTTATAGTGTTGTCAATTTGTAAAGGGTACAGCACTCAATTTCCCCAAGCTGACAGCTGTTTTGAAGAAATCACACTTTTTAAGATAGTTAGACAAAAGCAGAACTCCCACTAGAAATACAAAGAAGGTTTTATTATTTGTTGTGTCATGTGTTACTCAAACTGGCCTAATATACAATAAGGTAAAGCAGAAAGCAGGGACAGGAGGGTTAATTCAGCCTTTCACTTTGACCTCACTCCTTTAATTGTTATATACAAGAGCACAGTGAGGTCATAAGCTGGAGTTTCTCATATTCGTATAATCTTGAGTAGTTCATTATTTTTGAATGGTCAAACCTCCTGGACTCACGTGATTTGTTGTGTACATTTTCATGACGGCAGTCCTAAAAAGATGCTTCCACATCCCTTTTCCAACTATTTATATTTACACATTCTGCTTTTAACTTTGATATTAAATAGATGTTGTTCAGTCAGATTTTCCATACCAGTCTGCACTACTTTAACATATGTATGTATGTGTGATATTATTGTAACAATTGTCCTATATGTTTTTCAACAACAAAATAACAACTTACTGTACTGTCCATGTGCATAGTATAGCAAATTACCATGCAGCACATTTAGACAATACCTGCATCTGTTATTTGATCTGTGATTGAGACTTTCTGAGAAAATCACAGAGGGGTTTCAGTACTTTCACTCTTAAAGGGGGGGGGGGGGGGGGGAGAGATCTGGCTCATTAGCTTTTAAAGGTACAGGCACTCAAAACCGGTCACTCTGAGGAGGGCTGTTTTAGACAGGGTGAAAAGGGTGCTGTTTTAAATGCCTGGGTGAATGTCTACCATCAATATGGGCTTAAATGACTGGCAAAAACGTAACAGGAATGAAGAATTAAACTATTAAGTTGCATATTCCTTTTTGTGAAAAATATTCACACCAAACAACTGCAAGAGCTGTGAAGAGCAATATAAAGTGGAATTACCGAATCAAATACCGGTCAACTATTAGCAGTGACAGAAGATACTGAAATAGATATTCACTCACAACAATGTTACAGTCATTCCACTTATGTTGTTAATTTTTATGTGAGTTAAGAGCCTAACTCAGTGCTTTAAGCACTGGCTGTCACATCTCTGTGTGTTCAAATACAGAAGATAACTTAACCTGGATATGACCTCTTAATGTACAGTTTAAACTGAACATCACATTTTTGTTGTAAATGTTTTAGTGTTTCAATTTGTTTCCAAATGCAGGCTCATATTTGAACGACACAGTGGCAGCTTCTCAGTGCTCACAAAGAGCTTGATAACATGGTTCTGATGCTCATTTGCCCTCTATGTTTCTGATGTGTGGGGAATTTTTCCAATTCTTGACAACGAAATGGGAAAATTATTTTTTCTGTCTCAGAGTGACCAAGAAAAGTGACAAAGAAAACAAGAACAAATATTTATCTCATATGTGTGTAAAATTTAGCGCTGGAGTTGGGAACATGGCCTGCCTAACTTCAAAAACAGACCAAAACCTCAACAGCTCCCTTATGCACATGTTGTATCTCATTTACCCTCCTTTGCAGAAGAGTAAAGTAGGGTTGCACACTCTGAAACAATTCCATCTGTCCATTTTTTTCTGTGCATTGTCTCAGGTTTCCTTTGGTTCAAACCATACCACCAAACAAGTTCTTTGGACAGACACAACAGTCCAACCATAATGGCGATTATCTTGTATCAGGAATGTCAGTGTTGTCCAATAAATTGGCCATTAGGCAACAAGAAAATAAAATAAAAGTAGCTACATTGTATACTCACACGTCTTTATCAAGAAAAATTGCTGATATGATCTTGTACAATTTTGTAACTTATTTAAATTCAGCATTGGCCCCAAATGGTTTTATTCTGAGCTTTGTTTTCAAACTTGCTAACCATAGTTTAACAAAACTATTTCTGGAAGTCACTGCATGTAACTATTGTTTTTCTAGACCTAATTCCATCATTCAGCATGGAACTGTGTGTGTGTATTTCACAAAGCAGATACAAAATGTTAAGTAGGTGACTGGGTTGGTCAATGGTTTTAATAATGAATAAAATAATAAAACAAATAAAAGAAGCATATTTTTCATAACGTTGACCTAGGGTCAACGTTAATCATGTAAATATGCTTCTTTTTATTTGTACCTATAAAATAATAAAACAAATAAAAGAAGCATATTTTTCATAACGTTGACCCTCCTAATATAGGCAATATAGGTCCTATTCCTTCAAGGCAATATTGGTGCTAAACGAAAAATTCTAACTATGGCGTACCGGGTTGTAATATCAAAAAAAGATAATATTTGTACAAAAAAAACTACAAGTTTTGTGAAATCAACCCGCTATTGCACTTTTGTTCATCCTGAATCTCTTTGATGTTTTTGCTTTTTGTTTTCCTCATCCTAGTCAAGAGATAAGGACAGAGGATGTCCCACCTTGTACAGATTATTAAGCCCTATGAGGCAAATGTGATTTGTGAATATGGGCTATGCTAACTAAATTTGATTGAGCAGTTTTTTTTACAGTTTTTATAGTTAAGGTTATTCTTAAGTCTAAAAAAACTTTCAAAATGTCTTTGCCAATTGCCATATTTTATTGAAGATATAAGGGAATCTAGATTGAAAAAAGCAATATTTACTACAACTCTTCCATTTTGTCCCACCTGTGGTGACCTGTAAAATAATTTTACTTTGTGTAAACAAAAAGCACATGGGACATGAGGGAGCAATGTTAGATTACATGGGGTTACCCAGAGCCAAATGCACGTCTCTTCTCAGCCCTTACCACTGTGAGTCCCATCACTTGGCCTTTGTTTTTATATGTTGAGTTTTTCTGTATAAATGTATATTTGATGGCATACCTTTGAATTTGTATTATTGTTTATGCTGTTGCTGGTTTACTTTGTAAAAAAGCAGGAACATTTGAAATAAAGAGAGATATGAAAACACAGCAAGCTGAGTCTTAAATTTAAAGAAAATTTGAGACCATCATGAGATATGATCATTTCAGTTATAGCATCCCTATGAATGACGATAGGGCCTCAGGCTGCCTCGATGTGTTGATGTGCGATGTTTTGTTAACCGGGAGCTCTTTCACTAGAGAGATGCTCATGAACATCAGGGTCATACCTCCGGCGAATTTATTTCTGTCCTTCATTGCCTCATCTGTCGAAATTTTTGATATTCAGGTCAAAGGTGCCCTCACATTCGTACTGTAGGCTAACGTGCAAGAGACACAATGGAATGCTTTCCGACCAGATTCTGTGTGTGGAACGGACTAACCGGTACTCCTTAGTTATTGTACTCGGCCACAAAATCTCACCCGCAAACTCCCCACATACAAACAATTTATTAAATGCCCGACCAGATAGGAGAACATTCTGGATCACTGTTACGCCGTCCCCCATTTGCTTCCTGCATACAGGCAAAAACTAAAACTCTGCAAACCTGTTGTGAGGACTTCAAAGCAGTGAACCACTGAAGCTGTGGAGGATCTTCAGGGGCCGGTTTTCCAAATGTAATCTGATCGGATTACGGCTATCGGATTGGATCAAATCTTGAAAATGGGTATTTCAAAAGAAAAAAAGGATTCAGAAATTGGATTGGATCACGTAAATCTAATCTTGTTGATCCGGATCAAACCTTGAGTTTGGGTTTTTCAAAACTTTTTGGTAGGATTTGGATCATTTTGATCCCAAAAATCAGGATTAAACTGATCCCAGCAGGAGGGTGGATTCATGGTGGATATCAGTAATAAAACTAGGTAACTAAAATTGGTTAGTTAAATAATACAACATTTATATCATGCATTTTACAGTATTTATATTTATTCATCAATTTCACTTGAATTGTTTAACAGGAAGTACATAAAGTAGGTAGGCTATGTATGCTAGCAACCTTTCAGTACAGCAAATTATAAATTATAAATATTTCGGCCCCATAAAATAATCCCCCAAACAGCTGTCAATATTGAACTCAAATAATAAATTCTGTCTTTGTTCATTAAACATTAATCACACTGACACAATCATCAGTCATGGACAAAAATTTTATCTAACAATTGCATCTCTTATTGGTCGTCCAGTCGGGCCCTTATTCTGACAGAATGCCGGAGGGTGGTCAGTGTCTCCAATGGGCTCAGGTGCATCAGGGACGTCATCACAGAGAGGGACTTTGCACCTGGTCCCGATTTTGTGTAGGACAATGCAAGCAAGTATTATGCTGCATACTTTCTGTGGCTCCACTCTCAAGTAGTTAAGGCATGCAAAGCGCCTCTTCAGAACTCCATTTAAGCGCTCAATGGTGCATCTTGTTTTGCAATGAGCAGTGTTGAAGCGTTCCTGCTCAGGCGTGTTTGCAGCCAGAAAAGGGGTCATCAGCCATGGTAGAAGAGGGTAGGCACTGTCTCCTAATATGATACCATTTGGTCGGTTGGTTTGGAGCTCTCTATATAGAGCGCTCTCCCTCAGGATGCGCGCATCATGGACAGACCCAGGCCACTTCACAACGCAGTTTGTGATGAGGAGCTCAGCGTTGCCCACAAGTTGAACGTTGATTCTGTGTCTCCCCTTTCGGTTTACAAACTCCAAACACCTCATTCTCATGAGGTGCTTGTATGTGCACATGGGTGCAGTCGATTGCTCCAATAGTATTGGGCATATTCCCCAAAAGAAAAAAATTCTGCTTGGCCTAGATGATCTGGTCATCCTTCGGAAATGAAACAAATTCATTAATCAGGCTGGCCAATGCAGTTGACACACTTTTCAGAACATCACAAACAGTTGATTTCTGCAGTGGATCTATACGCTCAACATACACCCTTTGACGGTATCTTCTCCTGTGGTGGCGATGGACAACACCTGCCATGTCACTGCCTCTCTGTGACCTTCTCTCTGAGTCCTCTGAGAAAGGCTGGATATACATATGGCTGTGTAAATTGGTCTTCCCAAACACACCTGTTAGCTTAATTGCTTTGGCTTGTGTTCAATTAATGGAATCATACCCAAGGCCTATGAAATGATGCTTGCTACATCAAAGCGGTGGAACCATGGACTCAAAAAGCCCGAATTTCTCTGCTGCTGAAACCCATGCCCTACTGGAGGGTGTTAGGTGCCATTATAGGTCATTGGTAGGATCTTTTAGTTCTGCCAAGGGTAGTGAAGTGAACAGTAAAATGAAGAAGGAAATTTGGGCTGAAATCACACAACAATGTGAATGCCATTGGGTTTGGACAGAAGAGGACAACAGAGCAACTAAGATTTCGGTGGAAGAATCTTAAGGCCAGGGCAACAAAAGACCACGCTGAAGCCAAGAACAGCCAAACAGGCAACAACCCATATAAGAGGGGTGAATACACAAACATAGTCCTTGATATTATTGGAGGTGAAAAGTCGGAAGCTCTGCATGGGATCCAAGATGTTGCAGAGGATGGTGAGCCTGTGATGACAGCAGAAAGTGAGCCTTCTTCAGAAACATTTATTCTTAATCTCAGCCCTGTAATCGAGGGAGAAGGTCAATCACATGTGGAGCCAGAAGGCCTAGTTCCCACAGGACTCCCAGAGAGAGGCTTAAAGCACCCAAAGACAGATGACGCCTATAAGGTACTTCTGCAAAAAGAGACTGAAAGGGCAGAAGTACAGATCCATCTAGCAGAGGAACAGCTTATTCTTGCCCGACTGCAGCAAACCAAGGCCAGACTTGAGATCCGCCTCCTAAAGGCCAAGCTTGGACAAGCTGGTCTCTCCACAGCAGACGAAGCAGATGATGATGATGAAGAAGAAGGAGAACTCATAAGAAGAACTACTCATAACAAGAACTAAGAAGTAATTTATTTTGTTAAGTATTGAACGGAACAGCAAACAAACAATATAAACATCCCCCTCCATTTAAGCCTTTTTTTATCCAGTTCAAGCCTTTTTTTATCCAGTTCAATTCAATAAATCTTTGTTTGAAACCTGTTCGAAACATCCATAATGTATTTGTGAGTAAAGTATGTATTTATTTATTTATTTGTTGTAGGTCTCAGATGAGTGGACTGCCTGTTTCCAAGAAATGGACAATGGAGGGGGATGTTTATATTGTTTGTTTGCTGTTCCGTTCAGTCCTATTTTCTGTTAAAATAAAGCATATTGGAGTGACCCCACACTATTCTACCTGTTGTTCTTTACATAGCTACATTGTGATAGTCCCATTTAGACCACAGGTAATCCAGATTTGGCAATCCTGAAAAGTTTGAATCCGGATCAGAGTAATCCAATCCCACATTGCTTTGAAAAACCAGCATAAAAATAAAATGGATTACGTGATCCTGGATAGCAGAAAAAGAGATTTCCAAATCTGAATCAGTTTGATCCAGATTAAAACTTCTGAAAAACCGGCCCCAGGTGTGCTTGCACTGTACAGATTGTGAGGTGTTCAGGACTGCTACAAATAGTCTGGACGAATACACAGAGGCTGTGACTTCTTATATCAGCTTCTGTGAGGACAGCTGTGTTCCATCATGCACCAGGGTGAGTTACATTAATGACAAATCCTGGTTCACAGCCAAACTCTAAAAGTTAGCTGTGTTCCATCATGCACCAGGGTGAGTTACAATAATGACAAACCCTGGTTCACAGCCAAACTCAAAAAGTTAAGGTTGGAGAAGGAAGAGGCGTTCAGGAGTGGAGTCAGAGACAGGTTTATAGAGTCAAAATACAGATTTAGCAATGAGGTGAGAGAAGCTAAATGTCTGTACTCTGAGAAACTCCAACACCAGTTCGCAGCTAATGAATCTGCCTCTGTCTAGAAAGGGCTTAGGCAGATTACAAATTGTAAATATCCAGTATCTATACTCCTCAGGAACCTACGCCAGGATCCTGTTTGTGGACTTCAGCTCTGCCTTCAACACCATCATTCGGGATCTGCTACAGGAACAGCTCTCCCAGCTAAGTGTGACTGACTCCACCTGCAGGTGGATCACAGACTTCCCGTCTGACAGGAGGCAACACGTGAGGCTGGGGAAGCATGTCTCTGATTCCAGGACCATAAGCACCGCTTCCCTTCAAGGACGTGTTCTTTCCCCTCTACTCTTCTCCCTGTATACCAACAGCTGCACCTCCAGTCACCAGTCCGTCAAACTCCTTAATTTTGCGGACGACACAACCCTCATTGGGCTCATCTCTGGTGGGGATGAGTCCGACAACCTGGTGACCTGGTGTGATCAGAACAACATGGAGCTCAATGCTCTGAAAACAGTAGAGATGGTTGTAGACTTCAGAAGTAACCCACCCCCACCCAACCCCATCACCCCAAGAAACTCCCCAGTTGTCACTGCAGAGTCCTTCCGCTTCCTTGGCACCATCATCTCCCAGGACCTCAAGTGGGAGCTGAACATCAGCTCCCTTACCAAAAGAGCTCAACAGAGGATGTACATCCTGCGGCAGCTGAAGAAGTTCCACCTGCCAAAGACAATGATGGTGCACTTCTACACCTGCATCATCGAGTCCATCCTCACCTCCTCCATCACCATCTGGTACGCTGCTGCCACTGCCAATGACAACGGCAGACTGCAGCGCATCATCTGTTCCGCTGAGAAGGTGATTGGCTGCATTCGGCCATCTCTACAGCACCTGTTTGCCTCTAGGAACCTGAGGCGTGCAGGTAAGATTGTGGCCGATCCTTCCCACCCAGGTCACAAACTCTACGAGGTTCTTCCCTCCGTCAGGAGGCTGCGTCCATCAGGACGAAAACCTCACGCCTCAAGACCAGCTTCTTCCTGGCTGCAGTTGGCCTTATCAACAAGGCCCAGGACCCCCACCTGACTTGGACTCCTATGAATATGATCTCACACCTGCAACAATGTATGTTTCTTGAACTGTTGAAAATCTATCACAGTGGCTAATTCTGCCCTCAAAAACCACCTTCTTTAATACCCCACAATACAAGGGAAAGGTTGTATTATATATATATACACATCTGTAAATATTCACAGATTGAGATTTTCAAGTAAACACTCAACACCCAAACATATTAACATACATTGTGGTTCTCAGACAGATACAGGTTTTGAACACACGAGGGAAGTAGAGATGATGCCATCCTTTTATTACCATGAAGCTGAAAATGTCATTTTACAACCACTTTTGAATGAATGGGAATCTCCTTTCCTGTCCAGTCCTCTGTCCATCTCCTCCAAGATTCCAGCTGGTGTCCTCCTTCTTGTGCCAGAGCCAATAGGAACATCTTTCCGCTACATGCCCAAACATTTATTCAGCTCATTTCTACTTGTGGCTCTTCACTACTATACTTTTATCAACAGATTTCATTTTTTAGCAATCCTGCTCCAGTGGACAATTTTTTGTGGCATAGTTAACAAAAGCACATACTTGAAAACATTCCAACATTTCTCACTGCATGTCAGGAAAAAAAATCAATCTGAAATGAAACAGTGGCTTCAATAACTGTGAAACGGAATTTGTTTTTTATTACCAGGATCTTAATAAAGTTTATCATCTGATTGAGCTGAGTCACAGGGCAAGCTTGGCATTGGTCTCAAGGTCACTAAAGCTCTTTCAGACATGTGCTGAACTCCGGAGATCCTCCGCAGTATCTTCAGAGGAGGTGTATTTGAGGACGCAGGTGTTCGAATGAGAGGCTCCAGAGTTTCTGCGTGCTTTCACCAGGTGGCACGCTAGTATAAAGTCAGCAGAATACTGATGATGTGACCGTGAGAGAGTGGGGGGGTTAGTAACATTTCTAACATGTGACAGATGCAAAAAAGAAGGAGAAAACAAAACAAACATCTTAGGATGAAAAAGTGGAGCAACAGATGTAGAACCAAGGAAGATGTGATAAGAGCCAACACCAGTGTGCTGTAAAATTAATACGTTACATCCTGCCTTTGTCTGCTGCACTCCCCCTCACCTGAATCCTCTGAGGATTTGTTGTGAATACATCTGAGCAAATAATCTATAATGGGCTGGGGTGGCTCAGGAGGTCAAGTGGGTCTTACACTAAATAGATATTGAAATGTCCTTGGGCAAAATAATAAATACCAAATTGTCGGAATTACAGCATCTGTGTATGTCACATACAGAATTGTTGTTGTGTTTTTAGAGGTTGTTTTGGATCCCTGCGGCTGAGGGGGTAGAGTGGTTGACCTCCTACCAGCAGGTCGACAGTTCAATCCTCAGTCTTCCCCATCTGCATGCCAAAGTGTCCTTGGGCAAGATACTGAGCCCTTTAGTGGGCCCTCGGATAATAATTGTAAGTTTGTCTAGATAAAAGCTTCTGCAAAATTACATGTAATAAATGCATCCTTTTTGCATTTAACTGCTACCAAAGGGGACTTAAACAAAGTGCAATCAATCAATCAAATGTTGATTTGTTTAGCCCATAATTGCAAATCACAATTTGTCTAATAAAACTTGAAAAGTTGAGACAATCCCAGCTCTTTACCCTCAACAAGAGTAGGAACAACTCAAATCTGGGTAGATTTCCACTACTGGACCAACCACAAGCTGGGTTAATATTACCCAGCAAGATGTGTTCAAATATGTGAGGCCCCATGAGAGATAAGTCATACAAAGAGCGTTATAATCTCACACACACCATTATACCCTTAGACAAACATTATTATACTCTTTCATGCATCCTCATAATCTCTCACAAACACCACCATACTATCTTACATGCACCATCATACTATCTTACATGTACCATAATGAGAATAGTAGTATCTGTGAGAGAGAATGATATGATATGTTAATAAAAATAGTAGTGTTGGGTGGTGAGAGTTGGATTGAAACGGAAGTAACAAATTCTCAGTTCCTGATTGGTTATCTTTAATGAAGCTAGGTTTCACTAACATGGCCCAGCCTCTAAATCAAGAGATCCATGAGGGTAGATGGTGCATCACGCCTCCTGAACGATTACAGCAATGTCAGAAATGCTGGATCCACAGAGACCCCCTGTAATACAGCTACCCACGCAAACCTCTTGAAATGCGGCTAGGGTTCGGGTTAACGGCTGTGAGAGTCTCCTGCTCCAGAAATGAATAAAATAAAGAAAAACGTTTTCTGAACATTGAAACCTGTAAACCTTTTGAAAAGTGACCAAAATAAAAATTATGAATCCCTAAAACCAGCATAGTAGGTCTCCTTTAACACAGTATGAATGTACTGCTTTGGTATTGAGACCAGGCTCTCTATGTGTTATTGTCACGACTTGCGGAAAGGAGATGGACCCAGTAGCAGAGGTATATAACAAAAGGTGTATTTAATACAAAAAGAGACTTTAACTAGTGATGTGTCCTCCCGTGTCGAGGCTTCGAAGCGTGTGTCGAGTAATCGAGGATGATTTTTATGAAGCGCGTATCGAGGCTTGTGTTGATGACGTATGTGATGACGTTCGAAGCCTCGCGAGCATGTCACTGATTCAGGAAAGGGTTCGCGGGTTTGGTGTGCGATTCAAAATAAAAGGGGCCGCGAAACGCAATGGATTTCCCCCCCACACTACTTGTCTTGGGACTTTATTGTGCGTTTGCTTGCAATATATTCTGAGTATTGCAGGGAGAAAAGGAATTTATTTCCTAACTTGTACAAACTTGCGGTATCTTTTCTTTGTACCCCAGCATCATCTGTGCGCTGTGAAATGATAGTTTCTAAAGCAGGCGAAATTATTTAAAAAAAAATTAATCCGCCTGAAACCCAGCACTGTTGAGAAGCTGTTGTTTTATAAAAATAAATTAACTGTTATCCATTTTGTACGTGTACGTGTATTGGCATCACAAATATTATTAATTCGTTTATTCAATTCAAAGCTTCACCCACCAAAGCCATGGTTTCATTATAATTACATTACATTTAATGTCCACTTGATGGCGCAGTAGAGCAAATGAAGCACCATGAAGTTTCGGCCCATGAGCGAACCAATTGGATGGAAAGCTTCAAAGCTTCATGAAGCTTCATCTTGCCATCACTAACTTTAACTTAACAAAACGCAGAACAAACACTAAAGGAATTGAAACACTGAAAAGACATGAACTAGAACAAGAAGACAAAAACACAAGGAAGCTTACTAGACTCAGGAGAACAGGACATGGCAGGAACGCAGAACAGGAAAGCACCAAGAAACACAGCAGGAAAAACAGCAACATGGAACACAGCGAGAACCGCAACATGGAACAAAGCTTGAAAAACAGACAACCCGACAGCGGACAAAGGGAAGGACAGAGGCTTAAATACACACAGGGAAGGCAGGGGTAATTGGCCACAGGTGCAACACATGAGGAGTTAGAAACACAATCACCAAGACAGGAAGTGAAGACAGAAACCACCCACAAGGAACAGAGACTACAAAATAAAACAGGAAACAGAAAACACAGAGGCAGAACTACACAAACTAAACTGACAGAACCTGACAGTTATTGTCTTTCCTTGACAATGGACTTGAAGCGTATTTGTTTCCTATAACTAAATGTAAATTGATAAGGCATTCTTTTTAGGCCTAGATCCCCATTGACCCCACCCATAAGGATGTCATATTTTTTACTCAATTCCACATGCGACAAAGTTTGCAAGTACAAGACCAAAAGAAGGTTGCATTAAAGTGTCTATATTTTGGGGGGTTTTCAAGATGGCGGCCTGAGGGAAGGTCACTTTCAGGAGAGCTGCTGCGCTTATTAGCTAATTTATTCACTTAACCCTACAAAAATAGCACTCCAACCTCTTAATGGTTCATTAGCCTAACATGAACATTGACAGCTACTTTCTGAGGCAATCCGACAGCATGCCACGTAAAAAAAATCTAGCTCCCGATGATGCTGAGCACAGCCAGCAGGCTGGCTAGCATCATAGCCGACACCGGAGCCGAGGCTAGCTTACGAGCGCTTCGCGAAGCGGTGGGCGAAATTACAGCCAACATCTCTAAAGTCATCGACGAAAAACTCGGCCAACTGTCAGAGCTCTTAAAAATACACAGAGAAGAACTGGACAGCCATGAGAAGCGGATAACCGAGGCCGAGCAGAGGATTTCAGCGCTGGAGGACGTCACAGACCCGGTGGACGGAAAGTTGAAAGCTCTGGAGAAGTTGGTGTGTGAATTAAGCGAGCGCACCGACGACCTGGAGAACAGAGGACGACGCAAAAAACATCCGTATCATCGGACTCCCAGAGGAGGCTGAAGGAGATGAGCCGACTCAGTTCTTTGAGGCCTTTATAATGTTCTGTTTTTGGTTTTGTTCTGTTCGGCTCACATCATTATGGATTACATTACAGGCAATGTGTTCAGGCAATATTTTGCTACAATATTTTAGTCCAGCTTTGAAGCTATGCACTTGGAACGTAAACGGTGTTCATACACCTGTCAAACGGAAAAAGGTTCTAACTTATCTTAAAAAGGAATGCGTTGACATAGCGCTATTTCAAGAGACACATTTAAACGACAGTGAACATCTGAAATTACAACAAGGAGGTTTTGGACAGGTTTATTTTTCATCTTTTACTTCAAGGAGTCGAGGCGTGGCCATTTTAATCCAGAGGAATGTACCATTTAAACTTCTAGACTGTACAAAAGACACAGCAGGTTGTTATGTGATTGTGAGAGGCATAATACATGGGGAAGAAATTGCTATAATGAATATTTACAACCCACCTGGATACCCAAGTAACCTTCTTACTTCTTCTTTCTCTAAAGTGATAGATCTTAATGTCAGAAACACATTTATTGGAGGAGATTTTGATTGCTATTTAAATCCTATCATGGACAAATCTCCACCTGGTAAATTATCACTTTTACCTCAAGCTAAACGATCTCAGCACTTTGTGAGGACCTAGACTATGCAGATGTGTGGAGAGCCCAACATATTGCTGAGAAAGAATATACCTTTTTCTCAAATGTTCACAAATCCTATACCAGGATCGACTATTTCTTTCTCCCGAGAACTCTACTGCCGTCAGTTATCTCCAGCTCTATAGGAAATATAGTTATTTCTGATCATGCTGCTGTATTCATACAATTTAATTTAGAGAACCCAGTCAACCAAACCAGACAAGTTAAACCCTTCTATCCTAACAGACAGCAAGTTCTTATCTTACTTTAGAGAAGAATTTCAGTCATTTTTTTCTGTTAATTCAGCCTCCACTAATGACTCATTGTTGTGGGAAACATCTAAAGCTTTCTCCAGAGGTATTATTATATCCTATATGTCCACTAGGAGGCGAAGGCAGGATGGACAAATAAAAATCTTAGAGTCCAAACTGAAACATGCTGAGAAAGAATATGTCAAAAACTCATCTGTACAGAAACTTAAGGAGATTTCTGCACTTCGGTGTGCTTTAAATTTACTATGGACAAAAGATGCAGAAGGTAAAATCTGACTTTTTAAAGCTGGGAAATATCTGTCATATTTGACGAAGAAGAAGGCTGAATCCCGAGTTATCTCTTCAATAGACAGTCGGGGTAAACAGACATTTAACACTGTAGCCATTAATGATGCATTTAGAACTTACTATGAAAGTTTGTATAAATCTAAACTACAAACTAATACAACTGAAAAAATTAACAATTTTTTCTCCTCTCTTAACCTTCCTAGCTTATCTGAGGACCAGAAAGCATCTCTTGAAGCTCCTATATCTAAGAAGGAGGTACTCGATGCTATTAAAGGGTTACAGTCTGGTAAAGCCCCAGGTCCAGATGGATTCAGTAGTGAATTCTACAAAGAGTTCTGTGATTTACTGATTGACCCACTTCTAAATATGTTTAATGACTCTTTTAAGAGGGGCGTTTTGCCACAGTCTTTGAGAGAAGCGTATATCTCTCTAATTAAATAAAAAGGTAAAATCCCTGAAGACTGTGTGTCATACAGGCCTATCTCCTTATTGAAAACTGATCTGAAACTCCTCTCCAAAATACTAGCAAAAAGACTAGAAGCCTTCTCCCTATTCTTATAAATGATGACCAAACTGGATTCATTAAAGGTCGTAATTCATACAATAATATGCGCAGATTATTGAACACAATTCAGGTTTTTCAAGAGCAGTCTTTGAATGGTGTAGTGCTTTCTCTGGACGCTGAGAAGGCGTTCTATCGCGTAGAGATGCCATACCTGTTTACACTACACAAATCTGGCCTGAGTGAAAATTTTATAAACTGGATAAAGTTACTTTATACAAATCCCCTGTCTGCAGTGCTTACCAATGGGTTGCAATCTTCTAACTTTCAAATTTTTAGAGGTACAAGGCAAGGGTGTCCTCTGTCACCCCTGCTCTTTGCCTTAGCAATTGAGCCACTTGCTGAGGCTATCAGGATAAATGAAAACATACATGGTCTCACCTTGGCCACTAGACAACACAAGATCACTCTTTATGCTGACGACGTCTTGATTGTTTTGACTGAACCTGAGGTATCTATTCCAACCCTTATTGAGACCATTAATATGTTCAGTACTTTTTCTGGTTACAGAATAAATTTTAATAAATCGGAAGTGATGCCATTAGGCTGTCTGAAACAGATACCTAAAACCCCATCTCCCTTCCCGTTTAAATGGTCGCCAGAAGGTTTTGTCTATTTGGGAATACTTGTAATACCCTCGTTTGAACAGCTATACAAAGCAAATTTCCCACTCATATTTGAACGTATAAGGCTAGACCTGGAAAGATGGAATACCTTCCCAATTTCCTGGTTAGGCCGTGTCGCACTTCTAAAAATGAACGTTCTCCCTAGGCTACTTTACCCCATACAAATTATCCCAGTCATGTTCCTCCATAAGAGTAGCAAACAGTTAAATAGTTGGTTTAGCTCCTTTATATGGTCTAAGAAGAAAGCACGCCTGAAAATAGCTACGCTATGTCTTCCATCCTCAGAGGGGGGTCTCGATCTCCCGGACATTAGAAAATGTCAGCTTAGTGTTCATTTGCGTATCATAGCTGACTGGGTGCATAATAAGTCCACGTCTCTCTGGTTGGATGTAGAAAGTTCAATGTCTCAACACCCTTTGGTTAATCTTCTGTTTATTAGGAAAAATACATTTTTTAAGTCTGCTTGTACTAACCCTATTACAATCTCCACAGTTAAGGCATGGTATGCCATTAGAAAATTAGAGGGCAGATCTCGATTCACATCTGTATTCACTCCAATATGTGACAATCCTGACTTTCTCCCTGGACTAATGGACAATAATTTTCGGATTTGGGAAAATAAAAGAATATCTACTTTACACAAACTATTGGAAGGCTCTACCATGATATCTTTTAGTCAGTTGAAAACGAAATATGATATTCCAAAACAGGATTTCTTTCGATATTTACAAGTGAGAGATTCTGTCATGAAGGATACCTCAATCCTTCAGTGTCAGGATATCTCACGCCTAGAGAGACAGCTCTTTTTTGCAAAAATCTGGCAGTTCTATTAGCCTATTCTATAATATCCGTAAGGAGTATAACATCACAAACACCTCCTCTCTGACAGGCTTATGGGAAAGGGAACTTAATGTTAGGATAACAGATGATGACTGGAATGATGCTTGGAAAAGTGCTAAAATACTGAATGTCTGTAACCGAGTGAGAGCTATGCAACTGAAGCTCCTACACAGGGTTCATATCTCTCCCTCTCAACGTCATAAATACAACCTTAATACATCTCCACTGTGCCCTAAGTGTAAGATAGAATCTGGTGGTCTGACACATTGTTTGTGGGATTTTAGAAAAATACAGCAGTTTTGGCAGGTCATAGGGCAGGAAATTAACAAGATTCTGTCTATTAACAGTAATAATAACCCTTTATACCTGCTACTTGGTATATCTGACATGTCTATCACTGACAAATTTAAAAGAAGACTTTATCAGACACTTGCTTTTTGTGCTAGAAAGTGTATTCTTTTGAATTTGATCAAAGATAAAGCTCCATCTAAGGCTCAGTGACAAAGGGTTGTATTTGAATATGTTGTGTTGGACCATTTGACATGTAAACTTCACAGCAATGATGATGCCTTTCGTAAAACATGGAAACCCTTTCTGTCATATGTTGGTCTGAATGTTTCCACTTTTCTCTCAAGAGGGTTTGTATCATAGCTTAGAATGCTCTGCCTCAAAAGAGGCACTCTGTTTTACCATTTAATTGATTTACTTTTATTTCTGTATACTTTTATTTTACTTATCTGTTTTTAATTTTTTCTTACTTGTATAGGACGTGACCCCTGAATCTTCTGCCTGTATGGATTTGAATATGTATGTGAGCCAAATGTTTGTCTTGTTTTTGTTTTGTTTTGTGTTGTATTACCTGTTGGAAAACTAATAAACATATATGTAAAAAAAAAAAAAAAAAGTGTCTATATTTTGAGTGCATTTGAGATGAGAAAAACATGGGACTGCAGGACGGTCATTGGAGAGATCAGGGAAGCGTTCAAGGAACAAATTCCTGAGGATGTGAGCTATTTTCTTGTTGAAATCAACTTATCTTCCATTTTTGGTAAACTAGTTGAAGACAATCTGAAGCAGAGTGTTTCTGTCTCGACTGGAGCATAAAGTTGTCATGGTTTGACAATGGGCTTAATCCAATTTTCTAAATGGTTATTTTTTGCTGCCTTTTAGTTGGACAGCACAGATTAGAAAAGCTCTGTGGAGGTTCACACTGCATCAGCATCAACCAGTCAGACCAGGGACTGTATGACGACAAGGGCCTGAGCTAACCACCACTCTGCAACACAGCAACCAACTACTGATCCCACCACCACAGATAACTGGCTCAGTGCAACACAGCAAGTACTCAATGTCATTGATGTAGGTGTGAACCAGACTCCATCACCTAACAGTGATGACTATGTTTCCTATCTTTCAATCATGGGTTATACCTCAGACCTTTCCTACGATGACAAAGAATTAACCCAAGGCCAGTCTTGAGAGTCATACGCAAGTGTCAGTGCAGTAATTTTAGATACACAATGGTGTAAGCATGATATATAATTTGATAAAGCTCCCCATTTGATTGAAGATTACAATGACTGAAGCGTGAAGTATCCAAAGGGTTTATCAATTAACCTTTGGAATAAGATTTATTAACCAAAACATAAAATGACAATGTGAACATTTAAGTGTGCAAAATTATTTATCTACAGTTTTGTAAAAGTAAAGGTCTTACTGTAGTGATAACTAATGTGAGCATACAAACTGATGAGCGATAGTGTTCTGTAATTGGTAAGGGACCGCTGTAAAATTTGGATGGATTTTGATTGGCTGTCAGTGTTTCTATCGTTCATGAAATTACTCTGAAAGTTGTCGTTAAAGTTGGGGTGAGGACTCCCCCATCGACTTGAGTTTGAAGGAATTTTAAAAGTATACATTTATTAGTTAGGGTTAATCCTCACCCTAACTATACATTTATTAGCTAGGGTTAATCCTAACCCTACATTTATAAATTATAGTTCATCATTTATGGCATGGACAACCCTTTAATCTGCGCTTGTCACCGATCACTCAGAAAATTTGCCAGGCCTAAAACGAAATGTATCAATCAATCAATCAAATTTTATTTGTATAGCCCATATTCACAAATTACAATTCGTCTCATAGGGCTTTAACATGGTGAGACATCCTCTGTCCTTAACCCTCAGCAAGAGTAAGGAAAAAACTACTTAAAAACCCTGTTAACAGGGTAAAAATACATAGAAACCTCAGAGAGAGCCTAATGTGAGGGATCCCTCTCCCAGGACGGACAGACGTGCAATAGATGTCAAGTGCAGGAAAACATCATCAAGATTAAAGTTTTTTAGCAGCATTGATGAGGGTAAACATCTTGAAGGATAACTTTAATACGATATGTCAAGTAGTCAAGCTGCAATCATAGTCCATGGTCAGCAGCCAGCAAGATAATGATCCATCATCCTGGTCGGATCCACTATAGTCCACAGTCATTGTCCACTGCCGCTTATTAAGATCCATCATCAGGCGCCGCCTCGGCCGTGGTCCACCACCATTATCTCACTCCAACGCGACAAAGGATCTGTCCTTCCCACTACGATGAGCCAGCACAATATAGAATCCGCCAAACTGGATCCACCGTTGCGACCTCTGATGCACGATCCACAAAGCGTAATCCATGGTGCGGCCACAGCGGGCCCAGATCTACGGGGATACAGCAAAGGGAATCGGGGAAGGGGTCAAGTCAGTAACATATACTGATGAGATATGACTTACTTCAATGTGATAGGGATGAAGAAGAGGAAGGAGAAGCTGGAAAGAGAAGCTCCGTGTGTCATGTGTCATAAATTCCCTTTGCGTCTTAGCATCATCAGGGTTTTTGCCTTGTAATCAATGATACAGGATGAACTTGGGGGTACACTGAGGCTCAAGGTAAATCTCACTGGCTACTGGTTTGTATGGTAGTACGATGAAAACCATGTGGCCCACTCAGTAGATCAGCCATCAATACCTCTATGCCTTCTTAGACTAAACGCTTCCTATTTTCGAACATAAAACAAGTTAGGTTCTGCCACACTAATTAGCTCTAACTATAAGCTTTATCAAAAAGGAAGGTTTTGAGCCTACTCTTAAATGAACAGATGGTGTCTGCCTCCCGAACTGAAGGTGGTAGATTATTCCACAGCAGAGGGACATAATGGCTTAAAGCTCCGGCTCCTACTCTACTTTTAGAGACTTTAGGGATGACAAGTAAGCCTGAAATCTGGGAGCGGAGTACTCTAGTGGGTTGATAGGGTACTAACAGCTCTTTAAGATAAAAAGGTGCCATATTATTCAGGGCCTTGAAGGTGAGGAGGAGAATTTTAAATTCTATTCTAGATTTAACCTGAAGCCAGTGTAGCGATGCTAATACTGGGGAAATGTGCTCTCTTCTCTTGGTTCTCGTCAGGACACGTGCTGCGGCATTTTGGACAAGCTGTAGAGTCTTTAACGACTTACTGCTGGAGCCTTTTAGTAATGAATTACAATATTCCAGTCTTGATGTAACAAAGGCGTGGACTAGTTTTTCTGCATCTTTTTGCGATAGGACATGTCTAATTTTTTAGATATTACGCAAGTGGAAAAAGGCTGACCTATAAATTTGTTTTAGGTGTGAGTTAAAGGACAAATCAGGATCAAAGATCACTCCCAAGTTCCTGACTGTTTCATTTGAAGCAAGGGCTATGTCGTCTAGAGCAGCTATATCTTGAGATAATGTATCTCTAAGGTGTTTAGGGCCAAGTATTATAACCTCTGTTTTATCTGAGTTTAATAAGAGAAAATTGCGGGTCATCCAGGTTTTTATGTCCTTTAGACATGCTCGAAGTTTAGTTAATTGATTACTTTGTTCAGGTTTTATTGACAAGTATAACTGGGTGTCATCCGCATAGCAGTGGAAATTTACAGAGTGTGTCCTGATAATATTTCCTAGTGGAAGCATATATAATAAGAATAAAATTGGACCGAGCACAGAGCCCTGTGGAACACCATGGTTAACTTTGGTGTACACAGATGACTCATCATTAATTTGCGTGAATTGGAATCGATCCGAAAGATAAGATTTGAACCAGTTTAGGGTGGTTCCTTTAATGCTAATTAACTGTTCTAGTCTCTGTAAGAAAATGTGATGGTCAATTGTGTCGAATGCTGCACTAAGATCTAACAGAAAGAGGACAGACACAAATCCCTGATCTGAAGCTATTAGAAGGTCGTTAGTGAATTTTGCCAAGGCTGTCTCTGTGCTATGATTAGCTCTAAACCCTGACTGAAAGTCTTCATATGTATTATTTTCCAGGAGAAACTCACACAGCTGATTGGCTACAACCTTTTCTAAGATTTTAGACAGTAAGGTGAGGTTGATATCGGTCTGTAATTGACTAAAACCTCTAAGTCTAGGGTGGGTTTGATTACTGCTATTTTAGAGGACTGTGGTACATATCCTGATGATAATTACAGATTGATTGTGTTCAGTAACAAACTATCAATTAAAGGCAGTTTTCTTGATACTTGTTTTAACTCATGTGTCTTGGAATTATCCAACGGAGCTAGTTTACTATGTTTTACATGTTTCTTTTTTATAGGCTTATTAAGTATAATGTTAATCGTAATGAGTCTGCAGAGCTATCGACGAGATGGTCAATCTCAGTGGAGCTAGGGTTTTTAATGAATTTGTTGTTTATATCGACGGATAATACGGGTTTAAATCTAATTAGATTATTTCCTTAAATTTAGTTACAGCACTATCAGGTAGACATCTAGAAAATGAGTTTTTTATTAGTGGCATATATTCAGATAATGAAAAATTGAAGGTTATTAAATTATGGTCTGACAGAATTGGATTGCGCAGAAGTACTGTTAAATGTTCAATTTCGACACCGTATGATAATACAAGGTCAAGTGTGTGGTTACAACAATGAGTAGTTTGGTGCTATGCTAAGGCTATCTTTATTATTGTCAACATGAATATTAAAGTCACCAACAATAATAATTGTATTGCTCTTTAGGACTAGGTTTTATAAAAACTCAGAGAATTCCGTACAAAATTCAGTATGAGCCCCAAGAGCATGGTAAAATACAGCAAGAATGATTGGCTGTTGGTGTTTCTTGGATTGGTGTGGAAGAGTTAGAAATAGCAGCAACTCCACCTCCTCGGCCGAATTCTCGGGAATGTGTGAATTTACATGACTGGGGGGAGTAGATTCATTTAGGCTGACATATTCATCAGGATGCAGCCAGGTCTCAGTGAAGGACAATAAATCAACGTTGTATTCTGAGACTAGTTCATTAACTAAAATAGCCTTTGATGACAGTGATCTTATGTTTAAAATAATACATTTAAAAGTCTTTGTTTCCTGAGTTGTTGCAGACGTTATTTTAATTTGTATTAGATTTTTCTGTCGAATTCTCACTCTGTTATTGTTTAATTAAAATAATTGAATCGGACGGTGGACAGACACAATCTCTATGGGGTTGTGGTTTTGTGACTGATCTAGAGGGAGCACAGAGAATTGTCTAGCATTGCAGCTCTGCTTCCTGGTCCCAACTCTGGGTTGTCATGTAATAGACTGGGTAATATTCCTAGATAAGAGAGATGCCCCATCCCAAGTGGGATGAACACCTTCTGTCCTAACAAGAACATGTTTCTTCCAAAAAGTTTGCCAATTATCTACAAAGCCCACACCATTTATAGGACACCACCTCGACAGCCATCAGTTAACACACTACCAACACACTACATTTATTTCATGTACCACTACTGTTAAGGGAGGCAGAGGAGTAAGTTAACATGAGACACTCGGAGCAAGAGAGAGCAGTGCAGCAAGAGGGAGAGAGAGAAGACTACGAGGGTGAGCTCAAACAGAAGAATCCGGTGACACGCAGATGCAAGGACACAGAATCGCTACAGCACCAATGAGTAGGGGTTGGTTGGTACTATAGACCGGCGATTTTAGCCTTAGTAATATAAAGAAACAGCTGTGTTTAGCAGAAGAGCTAGTTCAGAGAGCGCGACCACCACCAGGAAAAAGGGAAATTATGAAATGACGCAGCACGCTTACTGTAATGATGAGCTCGACAGTCTTGAAAGTCTTGACAATCTTCCTCAACGCAATGCCTCGATTGAAGATATCTAAAAAGACGTGAGTTTGGAACATTCATTTTAGTACTTAGATGACAAAATTAAGGGAATGGCCATCAATTTACAAATCTAGGAAAGTTCTGATGCCCCTTTCTCTCCAAACTGGAAAAAAAAAATATCTAGCTTGAATGTGTGGTTTTGGCAAATTGGTGCATGTATTGAGACATTAGTGGCCGACTAGCCACCTTTATCTGATATAATCCGCAAAGAATTCTTTAGGGTAAAGTTCTGGCGCATTGACTTGTCTATGAGAGTAGGGCTGGAAAACAAAAGTCTAGGAAGTGAGGAATTTTCAAAAGCAGAGTCCTCATGTTGTAGCCACAAAGGGTCCCTCTACACCTCTGCACCGCTGAAATTGAAGTAGGTAAGATTCCTGGAGTTAGCTGCCCAATATTAGTGTTTCAGAATAGGCAAACCGAGACCACCCTTTTTAGTGGGCTTATGTAGTTGAGACTTAGATATCCTCTGTGATTTGTAACCCCATATGAAGGAGACTATGACATAATCAAGCTTCTTAGAAAGGGATGTATTTAAATATATGGGAAGGTTGTGAAAAAGATATAGAAACCGGTAGGGCTACCATTTTGACTGCGTTTACCCGCCCTATCATAGATTAGGGCAGTATTCTCCAGGACTCTATATTTTCTTTGAGTTTTTCTATTGATTCTGTAAAGTTACATATAAAAGATGTTTTGGATCCCTCATGAGTTTAAGGCCAATACACGTGAAACGATCTTTCACCGCACAGAAAGGCAGTTTTTCCAAAAAGTAGTTTTTTTGTACTTTGTAATTTTTTGAATAGTTTTTGAAATGGGTAATTTTACTTGTAGATTTTTACTTAAGTATCGTACTTCGCTACATTGGAAATTAGATCCGTTACTGAGTAAAAAAAAAAAAAAATAGTTCAAGGCGCAAGGCATTTCTCACTGCAGTGGTAGACAGTGTTGTGCATGAATGAGTTCAAAAGAACGCCTTCATTACAACAGCGAGGCACACCTGCCAGTAGCGATCTTTTCCATATTTTTCAGGAAGTGCCTTTTCAAATAAAAATAAATCATTTCTAAATAAATGTATCAAAACTTTGATTTGTTGTGCCTTTTGTTTGCATGGTTAATATAAATAAACAAGCAAAATTAGCAATAATAAAAAAAACATTTATTTTAGTAATTGATACATATGAAGTACAGTTTAAGGCAAGGGGTAGTGATGGATAAAGCTTTCTTTAAAAAAACAAGTTAAGTCTTTCATTCTCACTCTCCACCTTAAAACTATGAAATTAACTGAACTATGAATTAGTTCATGAGAGGTGTGAACTTGCACAACACTGGTGGTAGATGCTGCATAGAGTGGATGATGGAGTTGATGCAAATCGCCGGTGCCAAGTCAAGAGGGCTAGAGAAGGATGATATTGCAGATTACCAACAAGCTGCGGACGACCAACAAGCGGAAGCATCGAACTCTCCGCCAGTTGAGATTAAAGCAGATGAAGAAAACCCGTGGCCACATCTCAGCAAGCAGTTTGCCTTCAAACGCAAAAGAGGCAACAGCTATATAATGCTCAAACTCAACAAGACGTTTTGAGACTAGTGCTCTAAAAGTGGACCAAAGTTTAACCAAAAGTGTAAATATACAGTGGGACAGCGGCATTTTTAACTTTTTATTTTAGCTGTCATGTGGTTCATGTCTTGACATGGCCTCCCAAAAGTTCTTAAATGTTGTGTTGACATGTTAAATGTTTAATGTTTGACTTGTTTAATTTCATTGCACTTATATTTGTAAAGATTCCTCCTTTAATTAAAAATAACTGTTTTTTGATGGATTTATGACGCCTTGTCCTTTTTTACACTGGAGCGGCCCCCATCAAGTTGTTGGAAGTAACTAAGTAACTTTAACTTAAAGGACATTTTAAATGAACTACTTTTTACTTTTACTTGAGTCGATTTTTAGATGGGTACTTTTACTTGTACTTAAGTTAAATTTCATCAAGGTAAAGGTACTTTTACTTGAGTACAATATTTCGGTAATTTTTACACCTCTGGAAATTATCTTCTAAAGGCATAAATTCGCTCTTTTAGTATAAACATAAATAATCCCGAAGGAGTTTTAGTATTCTAAAAGAATGGGAATGGAGAATGCTGGGTCGCCAAGACAGATGAGTTCATCAGCATACAGGGTCACACTGGTCTCAATAACTCCCAGTTTAATAGCTTTTATTTCTTTATGCCCTCTAATTCCAATCGCCAGATGATAAATAGCAAGGGGGGCAATGGGTCCCCTTGGTGTACACCAAATTGCAAGGGAACGGTTTGGATTTGTCCCCTTTTGTAAAGATGAAGGATTTTGGATCATTATATAATATATTGACCCATTCTATGAATTTATCCCCATATCCAAACTTCCAGAGAGTCTCAATTAAATAGGGCCACTCTAGATCAAGCGTCTTGTGCATATCTAGACATAGTAAAGCAGGGCTATCATGTTTGTCATGAACTGAGTACAAAACATTTAAGATTCTGTGGACATTACAAAAGGAGTAAATGTCTGTAACATTGGGTCTGGGTGGATTATGTTTGCAATGAGGTTGCCCAGCCTTTTTGCAATACCGTATTTTTTATTTTTTAATCACCGATAAAAAAGCTATTTTCTTGTCACTAATTTCTGTTTTGGCCACAGGCAGCCGCCCTGCTGGATCCGGCCATGTGTCTTGAATTGTGATTTTAAGATTACTTCTTACTACTACGGCTACACCCATGGTCTCTGTGGAGGATGAGGAAAATGCTATAACATGATAAAACTTATCAGTCAAAAGATGCGTGTCTTGTAATAAAGCAATGTCAACCCTTCTCCTCCGTAATAACCCTAATGTGCGAACTATTTTATGGGGAGAATTGAGACCACCTGAGTTCCAACTCAACATATTAAGTTCAGACATAGTTTAGCGCATTATTTCAAAGGTGAGCATAATATAACCTTTATTGAAATTGCGATGAAACACAAGAGGCAACTTCCATCAAGTTGGACACACAAATTGTGCTCCGTTTATTAGCATCAAAACAATAACAAACAAGATGGCTTTTAACATCCCAGCATGCCCTGGGGTCTCAGACGTCATTACGCTCCCATCATGCATTGGGATCCTGACGTCATCACGTCACCCGGCATGCCCCGGGGTCGATGTCATCGCCCTCGTAGGAGACTGACACCGACACCTTAAGTAAACCACAGTGTGCCTATACTGAGCGCGAGGGTGAATTATGTAAGTCCCCTATTCACTACACAACTCCCCCCAGAATTCACCATAACAACAAAAAATATCATCGGAGAGCTGGTCGTAGTAACCGGCCAAAACGGCTGTGTTTTACAGGGGTCGGAGAAGACACTACCATGGCAGGTTTGATAGGCAAAGGAGCAGGGGGTGGGTGCAGAACTGGAGGACGCCCACGTAGTGGGGGCTGGGCCACCTCAACGGGCCTAGCCACGTCCAAATGGGCGGGTTTGAGGCGGTCAATGGAGAGTCGCTCCGGTTTGCCTCCCATGTCCACCGTGAAATGTTTGTCCCCCATCTCCAACACGCGAAATGGGCCCTCGTAGGGCGGCCGTAGCGGTCCTCTGTGATCGTTGTGGCGAACAAAAACGTATCCAGCCTTCCGAAGCCCAGCGGGATGTGCGACTGAGAGAGGCCATGCCGGGAAGTAGGGACAGGTGCGAAAAGCCGCGCATTGTCCAGTAGCGTGGCCCGCTGGGGAGCCGCAGACCAAGGAACGGTGGAGGTAGGAACGAAATCCCCTGTAACCCGCAGCAGCTGGCCATAGACAAGCTCCGCGGATGAGGATTGCAGGTCTTCCTTTGGTGCAGTCCTGATGCCCAGCATCACCCACGGGAGCTTGTCGACCCAGTTGCAGTCTTTGAGAACAGCACGAAGAGAAGCCTTCATCGACCTATGAAACCACTCACAGAGTCCGTTAGCCTGCGGATGATATGCAGTTGTGCGGTGGAGTTTTACTCCGATGCTCTGGGCAACCGTGTTCCAAAGCTCAGACTTGAACTGTGCGCCCCGGTCAGAGGATATGTCCGAAGGGGTGCCGATAAATGCCCGTGTCATCTCAACGGATGTCAACGATGTCAGTGGCACAGCCTCAGGCCAACGGGTGGTCCTGTCAACCATGGTGAACAGGTAGGTGATACCCTGAGAGGAGGGCAGAGGGCCAACCAGATCCACGTTGACATGGTCAAACCGCCTCTCTGGCACCTGGAATAACTCTAACGGGGCTTTAGTGTGTCGATGTACCTTGGCCCGTTGGCACTCCAGACAAGTGGTAGCCCAGTCTCTAACGTCCTTTTTGAGGCCGTGCCAAACAAACTTAGCCGCCACCAGCCTCTGCGACGCTTATGAACCAGGATGGGAGAGGCCATGGATGGCATCAAAAACGCGGCGTCTCCATCCCGTGGGCACGAGCGGCCGAGGACTGCCTGTGGAGACGTCACACAGGAGCGTGGTGTCAGCCTCCCCAAACACGACATCCTCTATCCTCAAACCTGTAGTCGAGGTCCTCAGGATGTGTACGTCTGGGTCTGTGGTCTGGTCCGCTGCCATGCTGCTGTAATCCAGGCCAAGATGGACTGCTCCTGCCACAGCCCGTGACAGGCAGTCCGCCACCTGGTTGTCCTTACCGGCCACGTGCTGTAAATCCGTGGTGAACTCGGAGATGTAGGACAGATGACGTTGCTGGCGGGCGGACCATGGCTCGGCCACCTTGGCCATGGCGAAAACCAGCGGCTTGTGGTCGACAAAAGCGGTGAAGTGTCAACCTTCCAGCAGGAAACGGAAGTGTCTGATGGCGAGGTAGAGACCCAGCAGCTCCCGGTCGAAAGTACTGTACTTCCGCTCGTTGGCTCGCAGTTGGCGGCTGAAGAAAGCAAGCGGCTGCCAGGCCCCGTCCACCCACTGCTCGTAGACGGCACCGACAGCGTAATCCGAGGCGTCTGAGGTGATGGCGATGGAGGCTATGGCAGAAGGATGTGCCAGCATAGCGGCGTGCGCAAGGGCTGCCTTAGTCTGAGCAAAAGCTTTGTCCCTGCCCTCAGTCCAGTCCACAGCATGCGTGGGCTTACCTTTCAAAGCCTCGTGCAGGGGCTGCATGAGCTGAGCGGCTCTAGGGATGAAACGATGATAAAAGTTCACCATGCCAAGGAATTCCTGCAGGGCTTTCACGGTGAGCGGGTGTGGAAAACGTGTGACCGCCTCCACCTTTGATGGGAGAGGGACTGCGCCGTCCTTAGTGACTCTGTGTCCCAGGAAATCTATGGTGGAGCGACCAAACTGGCACTTGGCAGGGTTTACAATAAGGCCATGTTGGTTGAGCCGCTTGAAAAGTGTTCGGAGGTACGACAGGTGCTGAGATTCGGACGTGCTTGCTACCAGAATGTCGTCCAAATATACAAAAAGAAAAGGCAGGTCACATAAAACAGAGTCCATGAGGCGTTGAAAAGCTTGGGCTGCGTTTTTAAGTCCGAACGGCATCCTTAAGAATTCAAAAAAATTGTTTTTGGAATGTCTAGTAAGTGCATAGGCACCTGATGATAACCCCGGACGAGGTCTACTTTAGAAAAATCTCCATCCTGGCCAGGTGTGCTGAAAAATCCTGTATGTTCGGGACTGGGTATCGGTCAGGTGTTGTTGCCTCATTAAGTCGCCTGTAGTCGCCACATGGGCGCCAGCCGCCACCAGGTTTGGGGACGATGTGAAGGGGTGACGCCCACGGGCTGTCAGATCGGCGGATTATTCCCAGGCGTTCCATGTTGGAAAGCTCTGCCTTAGCAACGGCAAGTTTGGTCAGGTCGAGGCGTCGAGCACGGGCGTAGACGGGTGGACCAGTAGTGGCGATGTGGTGCTCCACACCATGCTTCACGGCCGACGCGGAGAAAGTGGGCTGAGTGAGTGCTGGAAAACTAGCCAGTAACCGGTGGAAGTCATCCGATGTGGACAGCATGCTAGACAGTCGTATGGAGTCAAACCCGCTGAGTGTGCACGTATAAGAACAGAACGTGATGGCGTCGATCAAACGGTGGTTCTTTATATCCACCAACAGTCCATGCGCACACAAAAAATCAGCACCCAGGAGGGGAACGGCGACTTTTGCCGTGACAAAATCCCAGCCAAACCGATGTCCTCCGAAACACAACTCAACGTACCTCAGTCCATAAGTGCGGATGGGCGTCCCATTAGCCGCTTCCATAGGGGGCCCGTGGCTGTCGGTCACCATATCCAAACGGGAGGCCGGCAGGACGCTCCTCTGTGCCCCCGTGTCGCACAGGAAACGTCGTCCGGAGATGTTGTCCCGGATAAACAGCAGCCTGCCGACGTGGCCGACACTCATGGCCACTACTGAGCGCCGGCCCTGGCGTTTCCCAACCCGCCGAAACTGCAGGGCGGCCGACATTTATAAGCCTTCAGTCCAAACTTCTCGTGGTAAAAGCACAAGCCTGAAAAAGACTGCTGGGGGCCTGAAGGTTGCTGCCTACCTGAAGACTGCTGCCGACGAGAAGAGGTTGCCGCGATGAGTGTGGAATCCTCCATTGTCACCGGAGCGCCGTGCGTGGCCAGCAACGCGGCCATGCCACAGCGCTCTTGACTTGCCAAAAAAATTTTATCAGCCTCTTCAGCCAGTTGTCGACAGTCGGTGATTGTGGTGTTGGCCAACGCAGCTCTGACTTGGGAAGGCAGCTGACGCAGGAAAAGCTGGGTGAAAAGAAAATGGGGGCTGTGCTCCCCCAGGAGATCCAGCATACGGTCCATGAGCTCAGACGGTTTGCTATCACCCATTCCTTGGAGGGAGAACAGCCTGCTGGCTCTCTCAGGCTCTGACAGTTCAAAAGTCTTCAACAGGTGGGCTTTGAGTGCTGCATACTTGTCCGTAGCTGGAGGGTATTTCAGGAGACTCACCACCCGCGACGCTGTTGAGCTTCCCAGAGCTGACACAACGTAGTAGTACCGAGTTGTATCAGCTGTTATGTCCCGCAATGCGAACTGCGCCTCCGTCTGGGCAAACCACGCCGCCGCTGAAGATTCCCAGAATTCGGGGAGTTTGAGGGCCACAGCGTGCACGGCCATGGTCGGGTCCCGTTCGTTAAACATGTCAACAAACGACCGTCAAGGTCACCAGTGTGGAAATTGCGATGAAACACAAGAGGCAACTTCCATCAAGTTGGACACACAAATTGTGCTCCGTTTATTAGCATCAAAACAATAACAAACAAGATGGCTTTTAACATCCCAGCATGCCCTGGGGTCTCAGACGTCATTACGCTCCAATCATGCATTGGGATCCTGACGTCATCACGTCACCCGGCATGCCCCGGGGTCGACGTCATCGCCCTCATAGGAGACTGACGCCAACACCTTAAGTAAACCACAGTGTGCCTATACTGAGCGCGAGGGTGAATTATGTAAGTCCCCTATTCACTACAACCCCTTAGTATAGTGACCATTAAATACAATAACCACAAACCAGTTATGGTAACCATCCTAGTCCACTTAGGTCCTTCCCTCCCCAAACAAAACGAAAAGACATTCAAATTATCAAGAAAAATAAAGCTAAAAGACACAAAAAAATGACAAAAAAAACCCTAAGAGAATAATTGGAGCAATAAATAACTACAGCCCAGAACCCATTTTCCCGATTAAATGTACCATGGCATAACAAGTCTCAAACATAATAAAATGACTTCACTTGTAGGCCTAAAAAGAAAATAGAAAACACGCTAATTAGTAGCAGCACAATATAACCGAAAATAGCCATTAGCAACGTATAATTATGAACTAAACACATGAGCGACATAAGGCACATA
This sequence comes from Pleuronectes platessa, assembly GCF_947347685.1. Lineage (NCBI taxonomy): Eukaryota > Metazoa > Chordata > Actinopteri > Pleuronectiformes > Pleuronectidae > Pleuronectes > Pleuronectes platessa. The sequence goes on from NC_070631.1 coordinate 28,687,507, forward strand.
CAGTCCTGCTCACCATTATTGGCACCTAAGAAGTTTAAGTACATAATGTTGAATATCTCCTGAAAAAAATGTATCAAGTGAAACAACTTTTTTCTATAGAAAATGTGTGTTTGATACAAAAGACCAAATGATAAACAACTATTTAAAAACAATAAATAATGGGGGGGGGGGGGGAATAGAAAAACCTAACGCTTGCTGTGTCACTGATATTAGCACCCTGCTGTAAATCAGTATGGAAACACATTATGACTCACCTGTGGTCAATCACAAATGAGAATCACCTGTGATAAATTGTCTGTGCCCATGAGACATGAATCAGCCAATGAATGATGACTTCCGTGTTTTAAAAAGCCAGCTGTTATTCCCTGTTCCTTTGTCACAATGGTGAAGACAAAGTAGCTGTCTGAGGACATCATAAGGGCTATTATTAGCATACAGAAAAACCTCCAAAGGGTATAAGGCCATCTCCATAGACCTTGGTATCCCTGTTTCAACAGTGCATAATGTTATAAAGAGGTTTGCCAAGCATGGAACTGTCAAATACCTCCCTGGACGTGGGGGGAAGAGACAAATTGATGAGAGACACTAGGCGAAAAGCAGCATTTCAGTCATTGGAAATCTTTTTGAACTTACCTGATCCCCTGCAGTTTGTGCATATTTACACAACGTCAGCACCGCGTTCTCCCGCGACGATAACCGTAGGGGAGCGGAGTAAACGTACGACGGGGAGGTCTGGAGAACAAAGGGGGAGAGCAGCGGGAGGGGGGTCGCGGAGCCGTGGAGCGGAGGTGTTATCTAATTAGCATATGACTCAGGGCGAAGCCGCTGCTGAGCCTCTCTCGATTCACCATTCAACCATCTAGGTCAGACCTGGGCATTGTACGGCCCCCGGGCCGCATCCGGCCCTTTGGCTTTCTGTGACCGGCCCGCGTGAGGTCAACGGAATATTAGGAATCACACATAAATAAGTGAACATCATGCAAAGAATACAACAACATTTATTTTATTTTGAAGGCGCCTTTTTTAAAATATTTACCTGACGTACATCCTGAATGCCCGCGAGCGAATGATGTGTTGGCGAACGGAGATGTCAGCCCACGTTATTAAGACAAGAAAGATAGAGTTTTTAATGAGACATGGACTGCTAAGTATTTATTTACTGAAGTCAAAGGGAAAACCGTGTGCTTAGTTTGCCGAGAAAAGATCGCTGTTTTTAAGGATTACAATTTGAACCGCCATTACGAGACAAAGCACGGAGAGACTTTTACGGACGAACCGTAACGAGAAGGATCGAGGACATCGCGGGAAATCTCGAGCTTCAGCTGCTAAAGAAAGTAGTTGATTTTGACTTTTTCTACTTGGCTCTGGATGAGGGCTGTGATGTCCGCAACACAGCCCAGTTACTCATCTTTGTACGTTGGATGACGAAAGACTTTGATTTTACTGAGGAGCTGGCAGCAATGCAGTCAATAAAAGGGATGACGACTGGGAGTGATTTGTTCACGGAGGTAACTGCATGCTTGGACAAGCTGGGACTCAAATGGGACAAACTGGCAGGTGTTACAACCGATTGTTGTTCAAATCTGATAGGGAAACATTTTTGGACTTTTGAAGTGGATGCAAGATAAAGTGAGGGAAATTAACCCACGGTCATGAAAAACCTGGAAAAGTCATGAAATTGTTAAATGTTTATTTCCAGTCCTGGAAAAGTGCTTGAAAAAAATTAAATCCCAAAAGTTTTGGAGAAGTCATGGAAATCTGTTATATTCATATTGTCATATCGTTTATTTACGCTGAGTTTTAATTAATTCAAACGCTTATAAAAGAAATACGCTCAAAATATAAGCAGGCATACTATCTCGTACTAATTGAAATGTTCGGTGGGGAAGCAGGTGAGATAATGTACTATGCCAGGGAAGTGTAGATTTCACCATGCTTGGCTACAAATGGAAAAGTACATGCCATGGGTTACAACAGACGTCAATCAAACTATTGTCTCATTCATTTGTGTAATTCAAGGTATACTGTATGCTTTGAAATTCTCATTGTTAGCTTAAATACAAAATTTTGTCTCTTTTGCATGTGTATACACTGAGATTACAAAATGTTTGGTCATGGAAAGTTGGTTTAAAGATATTGAAAGTCATGGAAAAGTCATGGAAATCCATTGGTCAAAATGTGTATGAACCCTGTGTATTATACATCAGGAGGTATTGTGTAAGTCAGTGCTAAAAATTAATCATGTTACTGATGTTGTAACTAAATTAGTTAACTTTATCAGGGCAAGAGCTGAATCACAGACAGTGTGTTGCACTTTTGGAGGAGCATGAGACTGAACATGGGGACATAGGTTACCACACAGCTGTCAAATGGCTCAGTCTGGGCAAAGTGCTTAAAACTGTATGGGACCTGAGAGCAGAGATTCAAGAGTTTTGTGAAAAGAAAGGCAAGGACAGCCCAGAGCTCTCAGATGCAGACTGGATGGAAGATCTTGCATTTGCTGTTGATGTCACTGTATTAATGAATGAGCTAAATACCAAACTGCAAAGCAAGGGCCTATTTGCACATAAAATGTACAGCCTGGTGAGACTTTCATGAGAAAGTTGCAGTTTCTTTCAAGCCAGTTGGAGGGTAACATTCTCAACCACATCCCAACACTGAAAGAAGCCACACCATCAGTTGATCACCTCCGCAGGTACACTGCTGGCAGAGCACTTTAAGTCAGCATCACTGCTGGAGTTTTATTCTTCTCTCAAAGAGGAGAACTTTTCATACGTGAGGAGGCATGCTCAGAAGATGTTGGTTTTCTTTGGATCTACTTACATATGTGAACAAACATTTTCTGTTATGAAGTTTAACAAATCCAGATACAGTTCCTCTCTCACTGATGATCACCTGTCAGCTGTCCTTCGCATATCCACCTCAGATATTCAACCTGACTTCAGTGCACTTGTTCATGCCCAAAACAGACTAGATTTCTCTCACTTAACAAGAAAAGAAAAAAAAACTGCAAATGGGGTGATTAGACTATATGTAAATAGTAATAGCACTTTGTATACAGTTAATTTAAAGCTAATCTTTGGAATACTGCTAAAAAAAATCATATTTTGTTCACAACTGTTCTTGTAAATGTTGATTAAAGTGTGATATATTGTTGGCGTTATTACTTTGCCTGCCTCACTTTTTCATTGCCTAACCATAACATTTACTCTTACCTGTAGAAGCTTATCAAATTAATATGAGTAGAATTGAGTTCAGCTTATTGGTCCGGCCCTCCACAACTGTCCATGTTTCTTATGTGGCCCCTCGGGAAAATCAATTGCCCACCCCTGATCTAGGTTGTTGTCCGTGCATTTTCCCATCTTGTTCAACTGAGCAAGCCGAGGTTCAAAGAATTCACGCCATTTCTCCATGAGCGAATCTGTAAAGCTGTCTGTGGTGGAAATCTAGAAATAAAAGAGGCTGGAAACACTAAAGTTATCTATGTGTATTAAATAGGGGGCTTTGTGCAGAAAGGATCGACACAGAGAAACCACAAGGATCTCAGAGTGAAGATGCAGGACAGTCAAATACAATGATCTTATATAGGAGGTGTTGTGCAATAATGCTTAAAAAGTGGTACCATAGAATAGTGTGCCTTTAGGCATTCAATAAATTTGGTTATCAAAATAAAATATAAAACATTAATATTTAAAATATTACTAATAAATCATAACTTTAATTGGTTAAAGTTGTCTCGGGGCACCACCCTTCGAAGGAAGGGAAAATATAGCCAATTTATTGATTAGGATCAGTCTCATTTAGATCTAGCTCAATTAGAAAACTCAATATTTACTATTAAAGATTATATAATGAACAGTCAAGGTTATGGAGTTTCTTGACAGTGTAGCGGTTGGCAAAATTCACTTATGCAACATTAATGAAAGAACATTTGTGAAAGAAAAACATTTATTATGAATATAATAAAGTATAAAAACACAAATTACTAACACTTATTAACCAAACAAAGATGTGTATGGCTTTGCCTAGAACAAAGAAAACATGTTGCACCCTGGGATACTGAATTTGGGAGGCTAGCTCCATGACATGCGGCCATGTGGTTCCACAAAGACATTTCCCAACAGAGGACTAAGGCTATCTCTCCCAGCCAATCCAGACTGGTTCTGTAGACGCAGGGAGAGAACTATCTAAACACAGACAACTGATTTACATGTGTTGGAGATAAGCACACATACATTCAGTTATTTGGGGAGTCTAAAAGTTCTGACAGTTTGCAAGTCATACACAGTTTAGACCATTAAAACAGTCCAAGTCAAAAAGTATTTAGACAGGTTGTATATGTATGTAGATAAAGATCATACAAGTGTTTAGACAGGGCTTCAAAAAGTTACTTTCCAACTACAGCATAGGTTTAACACATACTTAGTTAATTTTTCCATTACACGTCAAACTCTGTAGCTCGCATCCCTCTGTTTCCTTTCTTCGAGACGCCACTTTTTTTCTTAGCCGAATCCGCCATTCCTAATCCTGAAATCAGACTTAGTGTTATAAACTAGTCAAACTGGGAGAGTTGGAGCGAGAGCGGAGATCTTAAGTCACCATCTTTTGCAGCCGGTCACGTGACTCCCCATTCTATCTCTCTTAATGTTTGATTTAAATAATTTAAAGGGACTGGGGACAGACACAGTCTCTATGGGGTTGTGGTTGTGTGACCGATCTAAAGGGAGTGCAGAGAAGTGTGTAGGACTGCAGCTCTGCATCCTGGTTCCAACTCTGGGTGCTCATTTTGGGTTATATATAGTTATATTCCTAGAGTGCTGCTCCATCCCAAGTCTTGAGGTTTTCTTTTAAAAAGTTTGTCAATTGTCTACATAGCCCATACAGTTTGGAGAACACCACCTCAACAGCCAGTGTTGGAGATACAAAAGTCCAATACTTGGCCAGATACTAAGTCTTGATATCTTATCCAACACGTATATTCTATTGCTACTGTAGTCTTCAATTGTTGGTCGAAATAATTCACTGGAGATGGTCAGAGTCCAATACAGAGAGGTTAATTATTTCACAAGCAATAAATCCAAGTTGGCTCCGGAATCCAACTAAAGAGTGAGCTTCAGACCTCTTGTTTTATATGTTCATTGCCTGTTCGGTTGGTGGTTTCTCGCCTCCTTCATGGCTTAAAGATTCAGATTGGTCCCGAACCTACATGGTGTCCTGTGTAGGTTTTGGCTCCAGATCACTGAGCCTTCGATCGATACACCTTCCTGTGTCGTGGTCATTCCTCATGCTAAATGTAGGTATGTTAAAGCAGCTGAGCTGGAGCTTTTCTAATCTCCTTTAATGTATCACTGTGGAGGTGAGGGGGCTGGGAGAGCACCCTCACCTCCACAGTGATACATTAAAGGGCTTGATTTGGCTATTGCTTGGGCCGCCGATATCCCTGTTTAACTTAGATCGAGTCCGACTCCAACCCTTCCTTCCCTGTATGAGCTAACTCTCCTCCAGTCTTATTGCCTGCAGTTTTCTGATGCTCTCTGAACTCAGACATATAGTTTGAGTACATACGTTTTGTAAAGAATAAATGTAGATACAATGATATAAATGAATACAAGGACTAACTAGTCACACCAAAAAAAAAAAGGATAAAAATAAAACACTAGATGCATCATTAATCAATGACAACAGCCTTTGTCGGGATGACATCTTACAGTGATAAAAATAAGGCTCAAACATGTACACATTTTAAGGGGGCATCATGGATCCTGCAGTAATCAATTATCTTGTTTTACAACCAGTATTTGTGGATGTGTTATTGCATGAGCAGAGGTTTGGATGGAACATTGACCAGATTGTTTATCTTAGTTTTACAATCTATTGCTCAGAGATTTTAACTATATGGCCTCTTTGAAGACTCAACATTATGGTATCTCTTTGTATATGGTTGGGATCTCACAACTAGGGTGTCACTCCCGGGATTTTCCACAGAGACGTTAAAGGCCTCTGTATGCTTCTCCGAGTCCGTTGCGGACGGACGGAGCGGACGGACCCTTTTTGGTTTATAGTTCTACGAGCCTTTTTGTTGTGAAAACAATTCACTGCCAGAACAGTAGATGGCGCAACGGAAGTCGAGCTTAGAGAAGCCTACCTCATGAGGTATATAGAAGAAGTCCACACTGGTTTATTTACTCCCCCCCGGCTCCTCACACACAGTGAATGATGGCAACTAACAGAAAAAGGATGTTGATGACGCCACAGTTTTTGCTGAAATAAATTGACACCCAGCGGGTCAAAATGCTTATGTTATCGTGTCTTAACGCAGCGGTTCCTCGGTCTTGTTTCCAAACTGCGTTGCTAATTCAACAGCTGCAACAGCTTGAAGCTACACGGAGGCAGCTAGCTTCCCCCCAACTTCCACACACAGTCAGCAGGGACACCCGATACTAACTACTACCAAGTGTTTGCTTCTAACCTGACGGTGTTTGAGAAACAGTGTCATGACAGCCGTGGGATTAAAGTCAGCGGGTTTTTGCGCTGTTCCCACCGCAGTTAGCATGGTGGCTGGCCCGCTAACCCCGTTATGAAAGCTCGTTATAACCTTATGTGACCGTACACACATGCCGTAAGTGCTCTAACCAGCCACCGTCAGCCGGACAACGCCGCTGGCTTAACACACTTGTCACATTAATCATAGAGTCGTTTTTGTGATTTTGGTTTATTGTGATGTAGGGAATGGAACAGGAAGTTTGAGGTCCCGAAATGCTGGCGTTAGCGGACCAATCACAGCCAAGGGCTATCCGTTGGCTCTCCGCCATTTCAACGTGTAGTTAGAAAAATGAGAGCTGCACGAAAAGCTCTCCGAGGAGCAGTGGAGAGGCCCGGAGAGGGCATTCCACGTTGGAGAAGGCGGTCCTATCTGTCCTTGTCCGTCAAAACGGAGAAGCATACATTGGCCTTTACACCTCTCACCTGCTCCAACTCAGACTTCACACATTCATCTGCACCCCCTGTTATCACCTCCCCCCTCCCCCCTGACTCCCCACCAGCACTGGCGGTCCTTGAAGAGGATGTGTGCCAGCTCTTTCAGAGACAGAAGACAAGGAAGGCATCAGGCCCAGACGGTGTGTCACCCTCCTGTCTGAAAGCCTGCGCAGATCAGCTGGCCCCCATCTTCACACGGATCTTCAACAGATCTCTGGAGCTGTGTGAAGTCCCCTCCTGCTTCAAATGCTCCACCATCATCCCAGTCCCTAAGAAACACTGCATCACTGGACTAAATGACTATAGTCGCCCTGACATCTGTGGTCATGAAATCCTTTGAAAGACTGGTGTTGACCCATCTGAAGGACAGGCCCCCTGCTGGACCCCGTGCAGTTTGCCTACCGGGCAAACAGGTCAGTGGATGATGCTGTCAACATGGGGCTGCACTTCATCCTGCAACACCTCGACTCCCCAGGGACCTATGCAAGGATGCTGTTCGTGGACTTCAGCTCGCCGTTCAACACCATCATCCCAGAAGTCCTCCTCACCAAACTCATCCAGCTCACTGTGCCTGCCTCCACCCGTCAGTGGATCAAAAACTTCCTGATAGACAGGAAGCAGCAGGTGAGGCTGGGTGAAATAACATCCAGCACCCGGTCAGTCGGCACTGGTGCACCTCAGGGATGCGTGCTCTCCCCACTGCTCTTCTCCCTCTACACTAACGACTGCACCTCAGGAGACCCATCTGTTAAAATCCTAAAATTTGCAGACGACACATCAGTCATCGGCCTCATCCAGGATGATGATGAGTCTGCATATAGGCGGGAGGTCAAACAGCTGGTCCTGTGGTGCGGTCGCAACAACCTAGAGCTTAACACACTTAAAACCGTGGAGATGACAGTGGACTTCAGGAGGAGCCCCCCAGCACTGCACCCCCTCACCATACTCAACAGTACTGTGTTGGCTGTGGAATCATTCAGGTTTCTGGGATCCACAATCTCCCGGAACCTAAAGTGGGAACCCAACATCAATAAAATCATCAAGAAGGCCCAGCAGAGGTTGTACTTCCTGCGCCAGCTTAGGATGGTTTCGGCATCAAGGAATGCAGCAGAGTGGGTTAACAACTCTGTGTGATACAGAGGGAACCATCCCCTTCACATGATATGCATTGACCAAAGAGATGCAAATATGCTAGAGACGAGAGTGTCAAGATTTACACTAATAGCAGGGTTTGCATGGGGGTTGCATGTAAATTGGGGCTGAATGGGAGATTCATGAACCGACTTCACTTAAAACCATTGTCTATGCTTGACTGTGGTACTTGTGTTATGCAAACAGTATGCGTATCTGCATTGAACATGGAGCACATATTGTAGACTTTAATATTGACATTTAATGTGGGTTATAGGAACTGTAAGCAAGGTAACATCGAACTTAAATAATTTTTTTAGAATGCAGATTTAGTTTAATACGTTTAGGGATTAAGTAGTCTTGATTGACAAGAGTTTGTTTGGTTGTTGATGGGCTTTGATGTGGGTTGTAAGGATGATATTGATAACCTGTGTATGTTTCCTCATTATGTCGGATTGACACATGACTGGTGTCGATGTGTCAAAAGGGAGGAGTTACATATGCAATAAATGAGATATAGATGTATTGGGTGTACAGAAGAAACACTCTAAATAATATTCAATAAAACTTTTTAACAGAGTTGTTTAATTTGAGTTACAAATAAAAAAGGTAAAATAATACCGATTCCACAAGGTGAACATCCACCTCCAAACAAACAATTTAATCATTTATAAAGATATTTGATAAAGATTCAATTTAATTAAGTAAGATAGGGAAATAAATAAATACTGTCTTGTTCTCGTTGACATGTTCTCTATGCAAGCAGAAGTTTTCCCAAGATCTAACAGGATTCTTCAGCAGTGAAACAGATACTGCTCGGAGAACTCATTCTATGATGGGAAAGTCCAAAAGGATGTCCGCTGATAATGGTACCCCATTTGTAAGCGCAGCTTTAAGGATGCTGGTGAGTATCGGGTATCAACACAAGGCAATATAGTGCCACATCCCGCCAGGGATGGGACAGTGGAGAGAGGCAGTGAAATTAAAACATAACAGCATATTGAAAAGCTAACTGGTAAATATTGTGTGAACACGTTCCCTGTACTCTTTAAAAGTTCACAGGCACATGAAGGAGAATCTATCGAAATCCATGGAAAGGACACTGGATGAGGATATTTTGCATTTAGTGGCCATTTTGGCCATATTCCACGTTTTTACTTTGAAGTACTTGTACAAGGGCTTACATCAGATCAACTTCAAATTTAGATTTTTCGTCACACGGTGTGACCGTGGCCTGGCGTCAAAGTTTGATTTCACGCCATTAAAACACAATGTTCTGTATCACGGACATACATGGACCATTAATCCTCTGATGCTGAGACGTAAACAAACAACTCCACTACTGCAGTGTCAGTGGTCAAATATCAAAGGAATCTTTATGTCTTGCAAAGGTTAAGTCTCTCTCCCTCTCAGAATTGGGACATTTCCTCAAACAATGTAAACATTGAGGTACGGCGAAGGTTCATCCTTCGACAAAGGAGACAATGTTGTCATAACTCCACTGTGCATTGTCCTATCACCACCAAACCTCTGTCTCATGATCAGAGTCCAAGCCTGAACAGCTCTATGTGTCAATATTTTCTCACTCTTTTTTAAAAAAATTTTCAGGCAAAACACATGCAACGCTTCAAAATGCATGTGCTCGGGCCCGCCCAGTGCTGCTTTGCAGTCCTAGAAATTTTAGAAATTGTATTTTCTTCATTTGAAATCCATTAAATCCAAATTAATAAGTGATGAACATTACGCAAACTGCTTGACCAATAATCCGATCGTTGCCTCCGACTGAGATGAGATGTTTTACTCACTTCTCCTCATTCATCACCATCATTTTCAATGATCGTTTTACTGTTTTCAGCCAGTGACAAAAAGATGTGAAGAATCCTTCCTTTTTGGATTGGTTGGTTCAGTCCAAGCCATCACAGAGTTTTACCTTCTTCTTCCTTATCTAATTATAAACTACTTTGTTTTAGCTGTAGTCTGATTTAATTTATTGTTTTCATCTTTTTTATTTAAATTTATTTAATCTTCTCATTAATTGTATTGACTTTTGTTACTTATTTATGTCCTGTCACGTATTCACTTTAAGATATTTGATAAACTTTGTATGTTAGACATATAATCTCTACGCCAATAGTCTTGTAAATGTTAATTTTTTCAATAAATAAAAAACCTGCCTCAGTACTGTGTTGCGTTCATGTACTCTTTTTTTGTCAAAATTTTACATAGGGATACACAGGGAAAATACGTACACTGCTTTAAGTAACCCTAAACCATAGTTTGCCTTTCAACGAAAAATGGCCATTTCTCCGTTTTCACACAAACACACCACGAGAGGACTGGTTTGTTTTTGTCACGTGAAAGGAAGTATATGGTAGAAGTTCAATGCTATTATGAAAGGTGTTTAATTACGCCGCAGCGAGACACAACTTCTAAGTCTTGAAATACAGCGAAAATGCATGTGTTCAATGAGGATTAACTGTTTGTCATTTTCTGAAAAAAGGAACCGGATAGTGACGCAACCGATATCATACCGCCCGCTTCCTGTTTGTAGCTACTCACCCCAGATATGCTAGCTAAGTGACAAGCTAACTGGGATCACAACCTTGTCCTGTCCGTGGTCATCCCAGGGATGAATGTTTTGTGCGGCTTAGTGATGGTTGCAGCTTTCCAGTAGGTTCGTTGTCATTTTCAAGTTGTCTTTTTTTAGCTAATGTTTATGAGTTAATCCCTGTTTGTGCGCGACATGTGGAGCATTTGACGCTAACTGTCCCTGTAGCGTTAGCCCTGTCCGGAGTGGTTTTGACCAGACATGACCACCTTCTGGCAGTGGCATTAGGCTGGCAGCGACATGGACACAGCAGAGCTGGGTCGATAAGCAACGAAGAGCTTCAGTTGTTGTCTTTTCGGTGAGTCAGTATTGCTGATGTTGGTTATTGTATTTGTATTCCTAACAATGAGTTCATTATGGTTGTGGCCAGGTGTCGCTGTCTATTTAACGTCTAACTTTATACGAAGGTCACGGTCCCTCAGCCAACGCCGGTTATTTGAAAGCAGCCTTGGGTAACAATATAGCAATTGGATGCTAAATCAGTAGCGGCTGGTGAAAAATATTCTTGGTGGGGCTGTGCTGTGCCACACTCAGTTTTCAGTAACCAACCTACTACGTTTTAACACAAACCGCAGGATACCAGTTCTTTGTCAAATAGTAGGCAATTATTTAACTCCAATAATTAACATTTCAGTCATTTTAAATCAAAAACAGATAGCTAACAGAAAACTGCATACTGCAAAAATTCACTTAGAAAACTAAATCAAGATAATATATACAAAATAATAATAAGCCGATTGATAAATAATGCAAATTATTATTAGTTTTTGCCCTGGTTCTCAGATAGTAAGTAGAGTATGCATTATTAAACTACAGACTTAGTCTGATTACTAGTGTTTACTAAGTACACATTCTTGAAACATACAGTACTATTAACAAACGCTATTAAGACAAAATAAAAGGAGGTGCCATACTGCATATCTTATGAGGTAAACTTTAGAGTGAAATATTCTTTCCCAAATTGTACATTTTATTTAACTGCTCATTACAGAAACAAGAGCAACAAATCGGTGGCTTTGCCACTGTGCATTTAAGTAATTTAAACAAAGTCATTCTAAGTATAAACACAAGGCATGCACTTGTAAACAGTGTGCAGAATTTACCATCTTAAGAAAAAAATAATTTAAAATTATAGGTGTCTTACTGCTCCCTAGTCAGTCACATTTCACACAACTGAATCATAGAAATTGCCTCTACTACTTTGAAAATATTTCGTAAATAAAGTTATAAATAAAAAACGGAGAAATGCACAGGTCACAAAGTCAACAGTACAACTGCATGTATGAACAGTTTCCTGAAGTTAATGAAATGGTCCCACTCCTCAGACTTTGGTTTTTAACCCTTTTGAACACAAGTCGCCTAACAGACGAGTGTGTGTGGAGCCACAACACAGCAGACATGAGGGGGTGTAAAGACCTTGAGCATCCCGTTCACGCCCCGGAGCTCGGCTGGCTTTCCGTGGAGCGATTTTCAGGTCCGCCGCCCGCACCGCGGTCACCAGCGAGATGAGCTCGCTCTGTGTGTCCGCCACGTTGGCCGACGACTTGACGCCCCTGTAGGTGATGCAGGCATGCTTCGCTATCTTCTGGATCAGAGGAGTTTTGTTTACCCGCGGCATTCTGGCTGCGGGTGAGGACAGCAGCCCAGTGCCCTACTCTCTTTCACACGTTGTAATCGCGCACGTTGCGGTAAGAAATCGAGATTTTATCGCAAATGCAATTAATCGTTCAGCCCTAATACATACAAACATGTCACATGTGAAATATAAAGTGTACAACTCTTATATTATTACCCAATAATTTAAGAAGACAGACAGTGAAACATAAAGGGTAATTTTACACATCTTTACATATTAACAAATATACAAAAAAACTAAATGAACGTATTGATAACAAAATTATGTTACAGCTTACCTCTGTAGACTGGTGTTCTCCTTTTCCTATTGTCCTCTGCTTCTTTGTGGGCTTCATCTTTCAGCATTCTCACAAAGCCCTGGGGCCTCTATGACAGTTTTAGGGCTGTCACTAACGACTATTTTTCTATAGATTAATCTGTAGACTATTTTAATGATTACTCGATTAATCTAAACTAGAGCTGTGAAAAATAACGCGTTAACGCGTTATGATTAAATTACAGGATTAATTCTTTTTTTAACGCATGCGCAGAAGGACCTTCCAATTCCGCCGCCTCTGCACTAGTCGCCGCTCTAATGCAGTCACGCCGGGTTCACACCGGACGCGGTAGCGACGCCGAAGCGCCGCTGTTATCAGCCTGCGGTAAAAACGGCATTTAATAATTTTTTTCAAGCATATACTTACTTGTTGCTCCAAAATTAACTGCATCAGCGTCCCAACATGTGTCATTTTTAGTGTTGTCTTTATACAACATGTTCCGAGGATCGTACACCTCTGTACTTCTCCACTTCAATTATTATTTTAATCCATGTTGACGAACTTCTCCGCTGTTTGCCCCGTTAAATGTCGGGTGTCGAGGGTAAATTACGTATTCTCCACTCAAGCCTATGTGGAGAATACGTAGCCCTCCCCCCCTCTCTCTCTCTCTCTTTATCTTTGACTGCTTGTGGGGCTGTAGTGGGCAGAGGGGGACATTAAATAATGTGGTTGGTAAAAGTGGTAAAATTAAAACTCCAAGACAACAGAACGTGAATACAAAGTATGGGATGCATATTTGATCATTTACATCATATAAAATATGTCATCTATATCGTTTAAAATCATTATTCAGTGTGTTTCCTGTCGCGATACGCTCGCGTCAAGCGGAAAAAATAGACTAGACGCCGAAACGATCGCTTCACGGCGCTAGGCAGCCGCGGCACAACGCTATGCTTCAGCCTCCGGTGTGTTCAGCGCTGCGGTTTAACATGGGAGTGGATGGGAGCCAGAGGATTGGCGCTGCGCCTACGCCTCGCTTCGGCGTCGCTTCCGCGTCCGGTGTGAACCCGGCGCAATGCAGTCAGACGGCAGCTGCCATTCAAACAAACAAACAACATGGATAATTCTGATGAACCTGAGGACCTTCTGGACGGGAAGATCGTGTTCCAAAAAAACAAAGATCGAACATTCAGTAAAACCAAGGTGATATGCACACTCTGCGAGAAGACGTTATCGTTTCACCGTAGCAATACCCGCCTAACCACCGCAACGCGAAGCATGTGTTGGTTGGCGAGGGGCGTTCAAGTGGAATGCGCCAAACCAGACTCACTCGCAGGACACATTGTGCAAAAGAAGCGGTCAGCTTTACTGTCAGAGAATTTGAACAAGTTAGTTTGCCTCACCAACTGGCTAAAGACCGAGTAGCTAAGAGGGCCTTTAGAGGCATTAGATTGTATCATGGTGTGGTTAATGGTTGTGTGACAAAAAATATAAAAAATGTCAACCATCCTATGGCTAAGAAGCTCAAATAATTTCTGTTTAATTTAAAAAAAAAAAGTTTTATTCAACCAACCACACAATGGCTAAGGAACCCGAATTCTGTTTAGGATGAAGATTATGTTAATGTTCCATATGGAAAAGCAATGATAACTGCTGAAGAACTGCTGAGTTGCAGCACAAAAGAAAAGTTAAATGTCATAAATCTTGTTTTCACAAAAATATTCCGAAAAAATCGGTAATGTGATTAATCATGAATAATCCATAGAAACCTGTGATTAATTTGATTAAAAATTGTAATCATTTCACAGCCCTAATCTAAACGCTTCCTTGGCTTTCCTTGGCGCGAAAAAGCCAGGAGCCTCCTATTATTATTTGTGCGGTTCACATGGGCTGCGATGCGCCTCGAGCCCTGCACTGATGGTTTCGGCGTCGAGTTCGCTTAATAATGTGCGTGAGACAGACTGTGTTCTAGGGATGGGCATTCGATTAAATCTTAATTGATCGTCGAGAGAATTAACGATCGATTTTTAATATTTTAATATAAAAATTTACTATTTATAGGCTATATTATAATGTGAAAATAGAAAAAAAAACGTGTTTCCTCATTGAGATCTTTATTACAAGATGAACAACTCTTGTGGCAGTTAAACAGGATTCGTTTAATGGTTAAACTTGGAAATATGCGCTGCTGTACTCTTAAGCCCCGATGAGAGAGCAGCAGCTAGCCGCTGAAAGCTAGCAGGATTTGACGGTTGACGACCTCTCAGTCCGGTTGTTGTCACATCCTCACTCCAGGAACCCCTCACCTAGACCCGGGTCTGTCCGGGCTCCCTTCCCCGTGGACTGAGGGTCCGTGTTGCGGACATGAAGCCGAGAAGCGGAGGCTAGCTTCGGGCTTCTTCCTCCAGCTGCTAACATCCTTGCTGTGCTGCATTCAGGGCAACTCGGATATTCCGACCTCCTGCCGCATAGCAAACATGCAATAGTTTCCATCGATGAAAAAAATAATGTCATCGACAAAATTCTTAATGATCAATTAATCGATCGTCAATTAATTATGCCCAACCCTACTGTGTACTAATGTTGACATCTTTATTCATCATTTACTCCCAAAACCAGTACATTGAACGGGTTACATACAATAACTAGCGGAGAAAGCAGAATCGCGGGCTGACGGCGCTGAGAAATGCGCATTCCGTGTGAACAGCCAGGTGCCAGCGTGCTTGAGAATAGCGCTGAGCGGAGCGGCACAGCGCTTTGGCGTCCGCTGTAAACCAGGCGTCACGTAGTTATATTGAAGAAGAACATGTGTTATAATGAATTGAAATAAAACGTTTTAGAAATCGAGAACGTAAATTGATAAAACAAAAAAAAAGATGCGTCGATTTAAAATATTGATGTCGACGCATTTTCAGTGTCGACGTCATCATTGACGTCGACTCATCGCGGCAGCCCTAGACAGTTTGAGGATCAAAGATACCTGAGTCTACGATGGTCTAGAATATTATTTGAAGGTAGTGCTCATACACAGTGTTAACAGCACAACTGTGGAAGTTCCCCTTTGTTGTTGAAGTTCCGGGAAGTGAGTGTGCCACCATTTCATCAAGCACTGCGGTTCGGTTTAATGCCCGGGAGAAGATCGCAGAAAACCCACGAGGTCTAAAAAGAAATTCTGATCCTGGGGATGTGTGATGTTGCCAGCTGCATAATGAGGTTCAACTGGTGCGCATAGCAGTGGATGTAGTGTGCATTTCCATAAAGATCACAGCAGTGATCATAGGCCTGTATGGCCCGTTATAGGCCTGTGCTCTTGTCACCCAGGGAGGATAGTCCTCAGCCTCTCCAACAGCTCTGTGGCAACTGAGTCAGTGTTTGCTTTCTGAAGCGGGATGAACTCGAAAAAACACTCTTGGATGATGTTATGACTGTCGATGTACCATAACACAAGCACCAACTGGCAGCTAGTGGAAACATCTGTCGTCTCATCAACCTAAATAGCAAGATAATCAGTATTGTGTACTTCATCCAGAATGCAATCTTTTAGAACTGACAGCATGCAGTCCAAACGTTTGTTTTGTACTGTCTTTGATTTGCCTTTAAATATGGTAGCTGTCTTGAGATGTTCATCCAACGCAGTGTCGAATGAAGCCACAAAATCTGCCAAACCCCTGAAAATGCCTGGGATGTCAGAATTTGACACAGTTAATTATCTTTGATAAAATTGTGTTTTCTCACCCCAATACTGTAGTCTTCATCGATCTGCGAAGCGATGTTAATTGTGTCCAACATTGCTAGCTTCATTGTATTTTCCATGTGCGCCCTCGTAGACTCATGTTTCTTTATTTTCTCGGATAAATGTTTCATATCTCTTACTACAGTAATAGTCCATGCTGTATCTGTTCCAGTATTTAAAAAAGTATACATGGAAAGCAAAAAAATGCATTTACATGGCTAAATCCTGCTAGCAAAGCCTTTCTGCTCTATAGGCCAGCGGCCACTGCGCTAAATAATTATTCTGCTAACTTTAATGTTAGTTGTCATTGACGACACAGACAACACACTGCAACAGTGTTTACGATGTTGTCTTATGTGAAATAAATGATCAGTCTAGCTCAGGGGTGGTCAAACTTTTTGACTCGCGGGCCACAATTGGTTCTAAAATTTGACAGAGGAGCCGGGCCAGGACCAGATGGATGGAGTGTTTTTGTGAACTAATATAAATGACATGGACAAATCATTACAAGAAAGGATTTGGCCTTTAACAGGTAGCAAAGCATTTATTAGCAAGGCAATTTAACAAAAACTCACATTCGGCGAAAGGCTTGCCATGGTAGTTAAATCTTGGATCGCAATTTGTCTGTGAAAAAAAATGTTGCAGAGTCTGTAAATTAACCGCCAACCTCTGAGCCTAGCCGCCCGTTCTTGCGTTGACTGCTTGCTAGCGTAGTGAGCATGCTTCGTAGCAAAGTGACGGCTGATCTTGTATTCCTTGAAAACTGCGACAGTTTCTCGGCATATCATTCATACAAGCCTGTGATTGGACTTCAGTGAAAAAGTATTTTGTTCTCCACTCCGTGTTAAATACTCGGCACTCATTGTCCACTTTTTGTTCCCTTGATCCGCTCATTTTACAGAAGGGCTCTCAGTGAAAAGCAAAAAAGTGAAGGGAGATCATGTGCCCTATCGAGCCCTATACACCACACTCCCGGTCAAATTGAATTTAGCTAACACTTTTATCCAAAGCGACTTACAATAAGTGCATTCAACCCCAAGGGTACAAACCCAGAACAACAAGAGCAAGAAAGTACAATTTCTTCCAAAATAAACCCAAGTTTGGCGGGCCGGATTAAAAAGCCCAACGGGCCGTACTTTGCCCATGTCTGATCTAGCTCATAAAAGTAGAAAATGCAACCCCTGCATTTTTCACCAAACCCTCTGTAAAATAGTGTGGCTTGGGCACTTACCTTTGTTCAACTTGTCAGTTTTAGGAATGAGTATATTTCCAGTGCCAGTTTCACCTGAAAGAGGTGACGTGCAGTGTAAACTTGAGCTTTCATTATGCAGTGGCCTTGTGTCCTTAGGATTCTTCAAAAGTATTTGAAGTCATAGCAAAGCATCTATCATGGCCGTGAACATAGTTAACCCTTTAAAATAACAGATTTTTAAATTGTGGTTTGCCAAATTATGAGGATGTATTTAGCCTAAATAAAGTACAGTTGTGATCCATTGAACAATTTTTTGCCATTGTGTAACTACTCTATCCAACAAATTAATGAAACATATGTTCCTATTTTTTAGACAGTGCACTCCTCAGGGAAACGAACAAGAGGGTGCTTTTCATATTCACTATAGAGAAGCTCTCATCTTTCCTGCTGCCAGGATGTTGGAGGGCCTAGTTGCCTGGGTGCTAAACACATACCTGGGCAAATATGTCAGCAACCTGAATACAGATCAGCTCTCCATTGCCCTTCTGAAAGGTATTTATACATTTCTATTTTTCTGGTCACCATAAGTTATTTTTACTTTACAAAGCATGCTGCAATCCAGGTGTCTGAATCTGGCTCACGTTTTTCAGCAATGTTAACACCATTTCTGCTTTGATGGTTGTACAGGTGGTTAATTACACATTAATACAGATAGTGCAGATCAATTTCCAGCCATCCATCCATTATCATTACCGCTTATCCTTGTGATTGGGGGCGAGATGTGGGGTACACCATGCCAGGTCGCCAGTTCATCCCACAGGGCCAATATACAGACACTTACAACCATTTGTAAGTGTGTTTACAACCAACACACTTTGTATGAGGCAAAATAAAAGTTTTGACTTGAACATATTTCAAGATTTGATGCTGCAACTTTAAGTATGAAAGTGTTGGGTGGACCACACTGCTTGCTTGCTATTTTGAAAACAACATATGGTACTGGAGTGATGCCTTCCAGTGAATTTGGAATGATAAACTAATGTGAATTAATGATGAACATTTTAACTAGCACCCTTCAAAAAACAATTACAAAGTGCTTTACAAATTAACAAGCAACGGTAAAAACTTAAAAAAACTTGAAGATTACACAATATAAGGTGACATCAGGGCAGAAATATAAGAATACAAATGTTATAGATGAAGAGTGAAAACACAAGAAAATAAGACATTTTTAAAATGATTTAAAAAACAGTCAATTGTGAATTCATAAGTCCTAAGAAGCCACATCTAAAAGGGACTTTGAGGGACACCTAGGCTCTCAAAAAAATGAATGATTGTTTGCTGTAACAGTGTAACATAAAACAGTCCAACAGAATCACAAACTAAATCCTCTAAAACGACCATACAATCATATCATTACATTATATTAGAACATTAGAGCCTTCATTATTTCTAACTTATTGCAGGGCTTTAAATTTATACTGCAGAAATCTGAGCTAGGTGTATCTAATATACTGGCAAATAATTGTATATTATAAAAGGAACATTTTTATGACACGAAAAACGCTGCTGTGTTAAAGACATTTAACACAATTCAGGCACAGTGTAAAAACTGTTTAACCCAATGTTCAATCTTAAACACTTGGTGTAATAGTGAGGCAGCACATGCTTGGCACAGACTATGATGATCTGTTTCCTATCATTACTCAGGTGCAGTGGAGTTGGAGAACCTCCCTCTGAGGAAAGATGCCCTCCGAGAGTTTGATCTGCCATTTGAAGTCAAAGCTGGTAAGAGACAATAGCTGACTGATATCACATGTTTTACCTCAGATTACATACACTGACTTCAACACTCATTTAGTTATTTTAATGCTGTCAACGTTGATCCATTCAGTTAAGGCTTGGATGCTGCACCAAAGCATTAAAATGTTAGGAGAAGCTCTGATTATAGTCTTCTTTTTTAATCACTCACATGTAGAGCTGATCATTATAATAGCCTGTAAATGTATATTTATGTTCCTGACAAAGCAGAGTGTCGCTTCTTCTGAAACAATGAAATTAAAAGGAGTTGCGAGATAACCTGCAGGAATATGATCATGATGGTGCTGTGTGTCTGTGTCTTAGTTTGATACGGTGAAGTAAAGTAATTAAATGATCAAATGACCTGGTGGTGATTATGACAACCCAGTTGCCCTCCACTGCTGTTGTTTATCTTAGGACATAGTGGTCGACAGACTGAAGGCACACTGACCCGCCCTCACTGACTGCTACAGAGCATCGGTCGCTTGTTTATTTAAACTTTATTATTATTGAATCTATTAGGTGTCCAAATTGCAACAAATTTGACACCGCGCTACCCTTGGCCATCTACATGCCAAGTGTGAAACTGATCAAATACAAGTATCAAAATGTATCTGTTTCACATTAGGGATGGGGGGAAATAAACGATTCAGTTACGAATCGCAGTTCTTGCGAATGACGGTTTTTAAATCGCCAAGCTGCCTCCCAAATCGATATTTTGTCTGTAGCCTACTTTTAATTATTTTATTTAAGGTGGAAAAAACAGTGCCGCTTATAATCCTACAGATGGCGCAATGCAATCTATTCGTTCATGATTTCCTTCCGTCTAGAAGCGCAGCTAGTGGACAAATAGTACACTTCAAAAAATGAAAGAAAATAAGGATCACACCAGTCAGTCAGTCAGTCAGTCGGCTCGATCGGCAGCGACACCGGCAGTCGCCGACCGTCATAATGCGCTTAATTGGTTTCTTCTCCGTCTCTCCGGGGTCCGGTTGTGGTAGTCCCGAGGGATTTCACTGCCTCCTTCCTTCGCCGTACTTCTGCTTTTACCTTCCCACTGCATCTCATCCTCACCTAATAAGAAGGCTTGACCCGCCCCCACATCACTATCAGGCGACCGCTTTTAAACAACAAAAAGGGGGGGGGGGTGTAGCCTAGGTGGCATACATTTCTTAATCTGACAGATTGTGTGCAGTTGACAGGGGCTATACAATAATAGGGCATATTTTTCTATCTATTGGCTGCCAAGCAGTCATTAAGTTAATGTTAATATTTAGGAATTAAAACTTGAAATAAAACTTTTAAACTCTAAGTGAATTTGACTGTATTGTATTTGAAGGTATGATTCAACTGTTTTCCATGGTCCAGTATTTAAAAAAAAAAAAAAAAATAACCAAAAGAAATCTTAATATCGAATCACAATACTTAAAGAATCGCAATACCAACAGAATCGCAATACATATCAAATCGCCACCTAAGTATCGTGATCGTATCATATCGGGAGGTCCCTGCTGATTCCCGTCCCTATTTCACATAGAGATAGATGGAAAGACAGATGATTTTGGGTGTCAATACAATCTATCATCAGAATAGATTATCAATAACATCTTTAGAAGCTTTACAAATACCTTACCTGAGCTCAAAAAGAGTCATAAATATCAATCCTGTAAATATGTCTGATGTCTTTTAAATCAAGATCCATGAATTATTCTCTGAGAAATCAACAGACATTTTGAAAAACATCCTATTCTGCATTGTAAAAGAAAGTGGAAAAAAAAAAATCTACATCCGATCCATCCCAAAATTGATGGGGTCTTAATTGACCCCTACGACATCCTTCCAGCGAATTTCATGGAAATCCACTTTTTCAACAGTAGTTGTATAATCCACCTCGGCAGATGTAGTTATATGTAAATGTATACCAAGATTCAGAGTATGTGTAATTGTGTTTTCACTCTTATGCAATTTTTTTTGCCATCACCCACACATCATGTTCTCTTTCACTAGGCTTCATTGGAAAGATTACCCTCCAGATCCCTTTTTACCGGCCTCACAGTGACCCATGGGCCATTTCCATGTCCCAGCTCAACCTGATCATTGGTCCAGTTCAGCTGCAGGAGTATGATGCAGAGAGAGAGAGAGAAGAGGAGAACGAGCGCAAAAAACGTCTCCTCCGGGCTCTCGAAGACAAATTCAAAGTAGGTGGATCAACACCATCATTTTCTATACATTTTATTTTACTGAGTTATGGTTAATGTAAAAAAAACTACAAATCCTTCAGTTCTCTTTCTTAGCATTCGTTTCGATGTCTCACTATGGGAAACGAGTTCCGCGTATTCACAGAAGCTCTTATACCAATTCGCGAGCCTTGAGTGGCTGGCAGTCGTGGCGTCTGCGTCAGGCTGGGGGGTTAGTATGAGGACGTAACTCATGAACCGGAGATTCAGCGCCGTGGCTCGACGCATATGCTAAACCCTCAAACGGAGCCACCCGTCCTGTTGGATTACAATGAGTAGAATGAGTCTGACAGGGAGGATTGTCTGGTGTCGGATGGTGACGACGAGAATTAGGATTCTATTTTTCCTACCACCTACACATGGTCTCAGCTCTCCAAGCCCAGCAAAGGGCTCAGGTAAGGCGGTTACGCCTCAGCCAAGTAAGGATATGCACGACATGTGCAAGCGGGGCGCGGAGAGACTGGGTATACCATGGCCTGAGGTCTTGGAGAAGGCCCCAAGGTCCCGCTACAAGGGGAAGAAATTACCCCAAGCTAAATGGACTGTGAGACAGCTTCTGCCTGTGTTCCCAGAGTTACTGGAGGAAGTCATCATCTCAAGCAAAACCACCATTAAAGGTGCGTCTTCCCTGGATTTTGAAGGGATAGACAAACATGCCATGGCCAGTATGCTGCCCATGGATCCGCTGATGGCAGCTCACCTTCACCCACAGCTGTCGGCTGCCTCATCCAGAGCTCCCACAATCTGCATGAAAGCTGAATGCTTCCAATCCGCCGTGACAAAGCAAGCTTATAAAGCAGCAGGTTTGACACTGAGGGCTGTCAACGTCACCTACATGTTGTCAGCATACCAGGCCAGCTTTTTGACGTGATAGCCGACATGCCAAAAAGTCCTGTGTGGGAAGAGATCCCCACAATTGCGGACATATGCCTACGCTTCGCTCTTTACAGGCGGTGGGGGAAGTGCATGTCGATGTTGGTGCTAAAAGAGAGGACGAGATCTATTCAAGAGGCGAAGAGACAGGGTTTAGATGTGGAACTGTTCAACACCACATCAATATCTCCCAAGCAGTCACACACAGTTTGTGAAAATAAAGGCTTTTCCACTGACGCATCCAGGCTCACAGCCGAGGGAGCAGGGATACAAATGTACATAAAAACACAAAGTTGTAGAGCACAGTGTTTTTCCCCTGAATCACAATAGGGAGACAGCGTCCCAGCTGTGCTGAAACATCACATTCTGCTTATCCAGAGTCAGTCAGTCCAAGCATGCGCAATAGTTCTTGGCTGCATGGGCCATGTCATACGCTAGGATAGGGGTTCCCAAAGTGGGGGTCCCGACCCACCGGGGGTCGCTAATTTTTAACCCTTTTATTGTATAAATATATACAGAAATTTGAGTTGAAATTAGAATAAAAACATGCAATAAAAACCTTTTGATTTTATTACAGCACTCAGTCTTTTGGGGTAGGAATATATTAGCATGGCACATCTTGACTTGTCAATATTTGCCCACTTTTTGCTCCAAATCTTTCATATTGCGAGGGCATCTCCTGTGCACAGCCCTCTGCAGATCACCCCACAGATGTTCAATTGGAATCAGGTCTGGGGTCTGGCTGGCCCATTCCAAACATTAACCTTCTTCTGGTGAAGCCATGTTTTTGTTGATTTGGATGTATGCTTTGGGTCGTTGTGGTGCTGATAGGTGAAATTCATCTTCATCTTCCGAACGGAAGCCTGAAGGTTTTGTGCCAAAACTGACTGGTATTTTTTAACTGTTCATAATTTCCTCCACCTTGACTAAGGCCCCTGTTCCAGCTGAAGTAAAACGGCCCCAAAGCATTATGCTGCCACCACCATGCATCACTGCGGGTATGGTGTTCTTTTGGTGATGTGCAGTGTTGTTTTTGCGCCAAACATACCTTTTGGAATTATGTGATTGTTGTCACATATAGTTCACAGCCAGTCTTTGCCAGAAATTCCTGCAGCTCCTTTAATGTTGCTGTCGGCCTCTTGGACGCCTCCCTGACCAGTTTTCTTGTTGTCTTTTCATAAATTTTGGAGGGATGTCCAGTACTTGGCAATGTCACCGTTGTGCCATATTTTCTCCACTTGATGATGATAGTCTTCACTGTGTATCATGGTATATCTAATGCCTTGGAAATTATTTTGTACCCTTCTCCTGACTGATACCTTTCAACAATGAGATCCCTCTGATGATTTGGAAGCTCTCTGCGGATCATGGCTCTTGCTGTAAGATGCAACTAAGAGAATGTCAGGAAAATCCTACTAAAACAGTTGAACTTTATTTTGGATTAATCTGAGTCACTGTAAATGATGGCAGGTGTGTACACTACTATTTAACATGAGTTTGATGTGATTGGTTAATTTTGAATACAGCCACATCCCCAGTTATAAGAGGGTGTACACACTTATGCAACAACATTATTTTATTTTTTTATTTTTAGTTTCCCCCCTAAAAGATTTCAGTTTGTTTTTTCAATCGAATTGTTCACGTTATAGGTCACATTAAAGGTGGAAAAAGTTCAGACAGGATTTATCTTTGTCTCATTTGTTTACATCACAAAAACCTTGCATTTTAACAGGGGTGTGTAGATTTTTTACATCCACTGTATCTGTAAGACGCAGTTCTGTAAATAACAATGTTTGACTCTTATTGGTAAAACAGCCCACCTGGAGGATGCCCCGCGGGTTGATGCTGCTCAACAGGTTAACGCCAGGGCCCTGCACATATACATTTAGTTTTTTCCCAATCCGCATGAAGGTATATTCCCTAAAACCAGCCCTTGTGGTCCAAGTAATATTTTCAACTATAAAATCTCTCCAATTTCACTCATCTCTAGGGCTGCCGCAATTAGTCGATGTCATTGATGACGTCGACGCTGAAAATGAGTTGACATCAATATTTTAAACCGACGCGTCGGACCCACACAAATTATGCATTTATGTTCTTCTTCAATATCACTACGTAACGCCGGGTTTACACCGTCAGTTTTTACACCCGGCTGTTTACACGGGGGGCACATTTCTCAGCGCCGGTCAGCCCGCGATTCTGCTTTCTCCACTTGTTGTTGTATGTAACCCGTTCAATGTACTGGTTTGGGGGTAAATGATGACAGTCTTCATAGCCCCCCTGCCCCCCCCCCCCCCCCCCCCCCCCCCCCCCCGCCTCTCTTTCTCACTTTTTCTCTGTGTCTATCTGCTTGTGTGCTTGTAGTGGATGGGCAGAGGGGGTCGTTTCATTTTGTGATTGGGAAAATTGGGGAAATTAAAACTCCAGGACAACATAAGGGGAATACAAAGTATGGGATGCATATTTGATAGTTTATATCATATAAAATATGTCATTAATATCGTTTAAGATCATTTCCCAGTGTGTTTCCTGGTGCGATACACTTGCGGCGAGCGAAAAAAATAGACTATCGTTCAATTGATTTGACAGTTGAATGACATGTAGGTTTAGCTAATAGGAAGCCCCTATGTTTGTATGTTTTGTACCAATAGGATGAGGCAATGAATGTGGGGGGCGGGGTCAGACACGGAAGTGAGGACCCGAATAAAGATGTCAATATTAGTACACAGTCTGTCTCACGCACATTATTAAGCCAACTTGACACACTTGATGCCGAAACCATCGGTGCAGGGCGCGAGACTATTAATCCACATCCTCTCCAGCAGAGGGAGCTAGACTTCTTTTCATGGTGAGCTATTGCCAGTGGTGTTTTGAAATATCTCATTCCCAAGTTCAAACCAAATGTTCCTCCCATTTGTACTATTCAGACATTTTTGCCAAGATACCCAGGACCTCTCCCTCTCATCAACCGTTACTATGACATTGGCCTGCAATTCCTTTATCTCTCACATAAAATGTATTATCTGATAAGTCTAAGCGAATTCTTGTGTATAAATAAGTTATTATTTTCCTTGTGGATTTGATTCTCCACCACATCAATCCAGTACTTTTCTAAATCAGTCGGTAATCTTTTAATCCATCCCATTCATTATGTGTCATCAAATAATGTTGTATTTAAAAATATCTGAAAATCTCATTAGGCAAAATGCCATATTGGATCCGAAGTTGTGAGAAAACCCTTAGAGTAGTTCCCTCAAATAACTAGTTTATCGTGGTCAGATCATTCCTTGCCCAACTACTAAAACCACTGTCCAGTTTTGCTGGCTAAAAGTAAAAAATATAAGCTATTTTAGTTGCCCTAGGTAATGACTGGTTAATTAAAAAATGTTCTTATCTTTGCCCCAAATATTTAGGGTACGGTTCAGTAACTCATTTTGAATCTTTTTTTTTCTGATAAAATTTTTATTGGGATTTGAAGGACAACATCAATCAAATTGTATTTGTATAGCCCATATTCACAAATTACAATTCATCTCATAGGGCTTTAACAGGGTGTGACATCCTCTGTCCTTAACCCTCAGCAAGAGTAAGGAAAAACTACTAAAAACCCTTTTAACAGGGTAAAAATATGTAGAAACCTCAGAGAGAGCCACATGTGAGGGATCCCTCTCCCAGGACGGACAGAAGTGCAATAGATGCCACGTGCAGGAGAACATCATCAATAATCAAAGTCTCTAGCAGCATTTGATGATGGTAGACATCCCGAAGGACAACCCCAACATGACATGCCAAGCAGTCCCGCTGCAAGCACAGTCCATGCTCAGCAACCATCTAGACCACGATCCACCATCCAGACCAGACGCCACTCCAGTCCTCAGTCACCGTCCACCGCCGCCCACCAGGACCCATCACAAGCCACCACCGCGGTCCTGGTCCACCGCCCGTGCCCAATGCCAACGCGACACAGGGTCCGCCACCAACATCATCATCATTCAACAGCACATAAATAAAGTAATTATCGTATACAAACATAAGCATACCCAAGTACTCACACAAACAGATACACACATACCGGATAATAATAAAATGAAAACATAAAAATAAAAAAAATAAAAAATATATATATATAACTGAAGATAAATATATAGCAAAAAATTAAGTAACATACATAAGATGTCATAAATGCAAAAGGAAAAAAAAAAAGAAGAAAAAAAGTGCCATTGAAGTGTAACCTAGTTAGATCTATCAAATGGTTAGATGCCGTCCACTATTTGCAGTACACAATAAAACTTAAACAGGGAACATGAACCAAAGAAAACAGGACCAGACGCGGGGGGGGCCTCAGTTCACACCAAAAGGCCTTTGAGAGCCTCCACTGTTCGAGCCCAGTACAATGACACTTCCTCCTTTGCACCATGGACGTGTGCTGTGGACAATTCCAGAAGCGCAACGTCTATGAAGTTGAGCAGCCACTGTCGCCGAGATAGTATATGGGGCGGTTTCCACCTTGTTGCGATCATCTTTTTAGCTGCAGTTAGGCCAGCCAGAAACACGCGCTTTGAGGATTTCGTGAGTTTTGGTTGAGAAAGATCATTTAAAATAAAAACAGATGGGGACAGGGGGATAGGAATGGACAATAGCAATGACAGTTCACTCTGCACCATCTTCCAAAAATGTTCAACCCCCGGGCATTCCCAAATCATGTGGAAAAAGGTGCCCACAGTGCCTGTAGTACATAGTGTACATTTAGGATTATCTTTAATTTTCATACAGTAAAGTTTACGAGGCGTCATGTACGTTCTGTGAATGGAATTTAGATGAATCTGTTGGTGGTCAGGGTTTCTGGATGACTGTTAAACTGTATCCCAGACCTCATCCCAGCTGAAGTCGGGGTCAAGGTCAGGAATATCTGCCCGCCAAGCTGCATTCACTGGCAGAGTAACATAAGATTTTTCTAGGAAATAACGATACAATTTAGATACAATTTTTCTGGATTCCCGGGCCTGACGAAAAAGTTTGATCAAAGAGTGTTCCTCAAGTGGACCTTGCCAGGGTACACCATATGTTTTCATGGCTGTTCTCAGCTGCAAGTAGAAATAAAAAGTGGAATGTTGCAAGTTGAACCGAAATGTGAGCTCTTCAAAAGAATATAGGCCCCTGTCCCCAAAAATGTCACCAAGGGAGTGAATCCCCTTGTCATACCACCGACCACTGACCAAACTTAATTGGGGATTTACCAATCAACAAACGATCATTATAAAAAATACGTGAATACGGGTTCCAATTAGATGAAATACCACAATTTTTTTCTGCTGCCCTCCAGACTGCTAATACGTGAGAGACAATGGGGCCATAGCTGACTTGAGATTTCTTTAGGGGAACATTGGAAAATAAGATTTCATTTAGTTTCAATGGACGAACCATATTCTCCTCCAATGTTCACCATGAAGTCTCGATACCCTCATCGAGCCAGCTGATCAGGGGTCGCAGAGTGAAGGCCCAGTGATATAATTTAGGGTTAGGCAGTGAGAGACCCCCGTCAGCTCTATCTCTCTGTGCCGTGGATAATCTGAGACGAGGACGTTTTCTGTTCCAGACAAAGTTAGAAATTATCTGCTGGGCCTTGTCCCAAAAACGTGGAGGTGGTGGCAAAGGCAGCATTGTACTCACAAAGTTAATCCGGGGAAGCACATTCATTTTAATAATAGATACACGAGATCTAAGAGAATTTGGCAGCGTGGACCATTTATCAAGGTCACGGGTTATGTCGGACAGAGTTTCTTCATAATTGGACTTGACAATGGACTGTACTGATGAGCTAATCTTAATGCCCAAATACTTAAAGTGGTTGACTACTGGAATATTTGCAGGTAAAGTTATGTTTCTCATTTGGTCATTCAGAGGTAAGAAAGCTGACTTTGTCCAATTTATTCTGTACCCAGATAGATCACTAAAACGTTGGGAAATAGATAAAACATTTAAACATGTGTCCGCATACAAAGATATGTAATGTGTGGTCCCAAACACCGTGATAGGAGTGATAGTTTTAGACATCCGGATTGACTGAGCGAGAGGCTCCAGAGAGAGTGCAAACAGGAGGGGACTCAAAGGGCATCCCTGTCTGGAGCCCCTCGCAACGTCAAATAGGGACGAGCAAGTCCTGCCCGTAAGCACCATAGCCTTTGGATTGGTATATAAGACTCCAGTACTGACCAGAGAAACTGCCACTCCAAACGATCAAATGCTTTCATAGCGTCTAACAAAAAGACAGCTGATGGTAGTTGTAATGAGGAGGCCCCGTGTATTATATGTATTAATCTCCTCATATTGTCCGCAGGCTGCCTGGATCTGATGAATCCTGTTTGGTCACAATTAATGAGTTTCGTCATAAAGGGTTGGAGCCTACGTGCAAGAAACTTAGCGTAAATTTTAATATCAGCATTTAAAAGGGATAAAGGTCTATAATTGGCACATTCAGAAGGATCCTTATCCTTTTTCAATAACAATGAAATGATAGCTACATTCACATCCCTGGAGAAAGCACCTCTCTCCAAGGAGGCCTGAATCATATCAAGAAATAAGGGCCCCAGACTATGCCAGAAAGCTGTGTAAAATTCTGGGGGGATCCCGTCCAGGCCAGGTGATTTGCCCTTGTGCATATCATCAGCTGCAGCCTTAAGCTCATTTAAAGTGAAAGGGGCGTTTAAACTTTGGGAGCCATTGTCTGTCATTTTAGGTAGTTGAATGGAACTCAAGAATTTGTTGCATAAATCTTTGTCGTGAGAAACCTCTGAGCTGTACAAGTCAGCATAGAAACTACGAAAAGAAGCATTGACTTCAGAGGGTTCTGTTAACATATGCCCGTCTTCTGATCTAATGGAGGTGATGTCAGCGAAATGTTCATTTGCTTTTTGCCTCAAGGAGAGTAAATGGCTGGGTCTGGCTCCATTAAAATAATATGTTTGGCGTGTTCTATGGATCAAGAATTCAGCACGCCGTTTGAGAATAGCATTAATGTCTTTTTTCACCAGGTCGTACTGCAATGCAACCTGATCATCAAAATTTTGTTGTAATAAGTTGTCCAATGTTGAAAGTTTGCGCTCCAACTGGGTCAGCCTGGAAGAGCGGGCTTTTCTTAAATTAGATACATACAGAGTAGCATTATTTCAAATAAAGCCTTTAACAGCGTCCCAGAGTATTCTCGGGTCACTGACTGACCCCTTGTTTATATTGATAAATTCACTAAGTTGAGCCATAAACTGAGTTCTGAATGACTCGTCACGAAGTAAGGTAGTATTAAAACGCCATTTAGGAGCTCGCAATGGAGTGGAGCGAATCAAGGCAAGAACAACTACAGCCTTGTGATTTGAAAGAGTGACTGGCAAGAGAGTGACTTCCATAATTTTTTTAAACAAGCCTCTAGAGGCAAAAATAAAATCAATACGCGAAAAGGACTTTGCTGAGAGGTGGGTAAAATCTCTGGAAGTAGGGTTCATCAAACGCCATAAATCTAACACACCAGTGTTATTTGACCAAGAGCGCAAGGCATCCGAACTCTGTTTTTGTTCTTTGTTTTCAGATTGACCGGATCTATCAAAGGAGTGGTCCAATACAGAATTAAAATCAGCACCTATGATTAGCTTAAAGTCAGGAAGATCAAGCAGAATTTTAGTTATCTGTTCATAAAATTGTGAGTCAAAAGTATTAGGGGCTTAAAGCGATACCAGCGCAATGTCTGTATTTTCTATATGAATTTTGGCAATAGTTATCCTGCCTTTATGGTCAGACCATGTATCCAGCAATTTAAAGTGCAGATTGCGACGGCAGATAATTGCTACACCTTTGGTTTTATTGGTGGCAGAAGAATGAGCAAGTATCCGAAAAAATCTATTAGATAAACGGTTCACATCACGTCTAACCATATGAGTTTCTTGTAGCATAGCAAAATGGGCTCCTTGTTTGCGAAGGAGGTCAAAAATGGCAACTCTTTTCACTGGATTATTTAAACCCCTTAGGCTTAGGACTTTCAACTGAAAACCCTCACCCATTACAAAGTAAAAACAGAGGCAAAAGGAGGGCAGCGTATTTGAAGGCTATGGATATATATCTCGGACAGGGGAAGCGAAGGGGGAAAGAAGAACCTCTGGACCTGCAATAATTCAGGAACATCTGAACAATACAAATAGAAACACAAAACAAGGAGAAGACAAGAACACCCATGTCTGTAACTCCTATGGAAGGAAAATAAGCTAGTCTCCACCGAGACTTCAAAACCACAAGGTGGTGTCAAAGACTTTCTCTAGCTTGAAAATGAAAAAGCTTCCTTAATTATTCAAACAAAAATCACCAAAAGGTGGCCAACTCCCCCGCTCAGATGGCTGCATAGGTGACCGCACCACCACACAGAAAGTTAAGGGGCGCAAAAAATAATGATAATATAAAATAAAGAAGGGGAGGGAGGGTTAACTAATGTGATGTGTGGGGAGCAGGTCACTGAAGTTAAGTGTATGACTCACCAGCTGCCAGCAGTACAATGAAAGGCAGATAACGGAAAAGTCACAGATTACACGTTACCGTCCAATAATGTCTTTGCATCCTCCGGATCCTTGAATGACTTCTGTACCCCGTTTACCCTGAATGACAGCACAGCAGGGAATATCATCTGAAAGCGGATGTTTCGCTTAATAAGCTCGGCGCAGACAGGGTTGAAGGCTCTGCGTGCAGAGCGGACCAGCGGAGGGATATCGGGAGCGAAGCGAATAGCCTGGTCCTCATGTTGTATGGTTCCTTTGCGTCTCGCTGCAGACCATATCATGGAGACATCTCTGGAGCGATGGATCTTGACAATGACAGGGCGAGGGCGACCTTCCAAAGGCGGCCCGAGACTTCTGTGTGCGCGGTGGATAGTGATGGATTGAACCGGGAGCTCCAGCACCTTGGGAATGAATCCTTCAAAGAAACAAACCGGGTCACCGCCTTCAGTCGACTCCTTGAGGTTTAAGAATCTGATGTCTTGTCGGGAGCGACCCTCTAGATCTGTGACTTTAGCTGTCAGCTCGGCATTTACTTTCTCCATCGCGGTTAGTTTCCTCTTAAGCGGTGTAACGTCGTCCTCCAAGGCGGAGACTGTCGGTCTGACGTGCAGTGAGAGAGTCGGTAGCTGCCGAGACCTTATCGATGCGTTTCAGTATGCTGTCAACTTTTTCCTCCAGAATCGATTCGAAGCTGGAGAAGAACTGCTGGATCTTAGTTTGCGTCCGCTTGCCCTCCTCAGCAACGACAGTGGCAATGTGTTTAAGCAGCGCATCATAAGAAAGCTCCGGTAACGAGCTTTTAGCGGTAGCAGCATGCTCGGTGTTAGCGTTAGCCTCACTCGGGTCAACAGGATCTTCTGCCATATCCCGGAGCTGGTCAACTTTTTGTTGTCTTGCAGACTTCGGTATTGCCAAGTTGGGTTAAGAGGATAGTTTGATATTTTTTTATGCTGGTTTAGCTGGTGAAAGATAAGTTATTTAACTCTGAGCGGGGGAGAGACGATGCCACGCTGCTCCTCTCTACCACACCATACCGGAAGTCCCCTTATTTTGAATCTTAAATATCCATAATACTTATGCCTCCATGAAAGGGAAGGCCGAAATTGATCTGGTCTCCACCCTACCCACGTTACAGCCGCCTGACTGTGGACTATTTTGCGTTGACCACTGTTCTTCTCCCTGCATGACCAGAGTGTCACGCTGTAGGTGGATGCGTTAGCACACAGGTGCCCGCACGTTCTGCTTTATGCATTTCCCCCTCTTGCCTAGATTCCGCCAACATTGTTTGGGATGGGGAACTGTCTGTCACTGATTTGAATCACTCCTCACTGGCCGTCCATTCATTGGCTGGCAGAAGTAAAACAGCTCCTCCATGGGTACCCCATGGCCTCTCCCGCTGCGCAGGGACCTGCTCTCCCAGCAGACAGGAGATACTTCACCCTCATCCGGAGCAGCTCGACCTGTGCCCTGGTGGAACGGCCAGATTTTCAACCACCGACTTCTGCAGAACAGCCGCGGTAATACATGTTGTGGCCTGTCCGTGCTTTACACAGGTATGTGAAGAGAACAAGGAGCTTAGGAAGGGGATCCGTTATTTGTGTCCTGAGACTCAGCCCCGCTGGGGCAAATCTATCACAGAACAAGGCTTTATCACTGTATTGCGTTCGCCTTCTCCAACCACAGGTTCCGACTGGTTTACGGGCACATTCTACCTTGGGTCTTTGGCCCTGTTTAAGGGAGTCTTTATCCTAGACATCTGCGCTGCAGCTAGCTGGTCTTGCCCCTCACGTTTGCGAGGTTCTACAGGTTGGATGTCAAATCCCCTGGCCTGACCCATGCTGTCCTGATCATGGGCTCCTCTGTGGATCTGCCTCATCCACTTCTTTCTACATGAAGTGGAGCTGGAGGTCAGTCCTCGAGATAAGCTTGTCTGGCAATACAGGAGTCTCCATATCCCATCGAAATGAATGATAAGAAAGAGAACTTTGGTTATTTTTGTAACCCTGGTGCTCTGAGTAGCATAAGTGATATGTCTCTCCAGACAGCCCTTCTTGATGCTGAAATGAAGCGAGAAGAGGTCTGCTTGTTTTGAGTGACGCCGCATCAGGCGTATCTAAGGGGCGGAACCCTGATGCTGACGGCGCGACTGCCAGCAACTCAGGGCTACTGAATTGGTACAAATGCTTCTGTGAATATGCGAGGGTGCGTATCCCATAGTGAGAAATCTCACTCATGCTACTCAGAGAACCAGGGTTACGACAGTAGCCTAAAGTTATCGAGGCTTTAAGAAATAGTTCAGGCTCACAGGGGCACTTGTAGACATGTAGAACATTAAAGTTGTTTGTCACTTATTCAATTAATTGAGGTAATTTTCCTGAATTCTTCCGTATGTACATGTGTGCCATTGTGTTTTTGTCCTCTCCAGAGTGAGTGTGAACGGAGGGGAGAGTCTTACTGGTATTCTGTCTCTGCCTCAGTGGTCACCAGGATTGTGGAAAACATTGAGGTAAGCTATCTTTAACATAAGACACTATGCGCTGTCCCTCCTCATACAAACTTATAATCAAGGGATATTCACCTTCTATTCCTATATTCTACAATAGTTAGCGGAAACATTAATCTATTATGTTCCATCATGGTATCGATGCAGTGCCTGTGCTGCTGCTTCTCATACTCTCTATGCTGTGTGCTTTAACCAAACTTGATGTGGGTGTAACTCTATACCAGCCACATGAATGGTTCAGTGCTATTCTCATTGGTTATTCATGTTGTCCGTCAAAACATGGATGGGACGAGTTCTATTAATGTTATATCGACATACGTTTCTATCGAAGAAAAGATATATCGCGATCATTATCGCTATCGTTTGATTGCCCAGCCCTAGTTCTCCCCTGACCCAAACTGCATCCTTCCAACAAGTTTCGTGGAAAATCATTCAATATTTTTATTTAATGCTGCTAACAAAAATAGGAACCAATATCTCTCATCAGCTCCAATAGTTAATCATCTTGTGAAACACTCCCAGCAGTACGAAGTAACAATCACACCAAAATCGGTTGATGTGTTGTGGAGTCATTTCACTGCGCAGCGGGTAATGAAGCATGAATGAGAGCCATTTAATATAACAAAATTGGTCTTTCAGTCAAAAAATCTATCTATACAGAGCAGTATTCTATCTTTACGAAGTGACAACAAAAAGTCCTTAGTGGTCATGGAAGATATGAGGAATCATGAAGAAACTTTGCCCTAATAAGCATAGTCCAGTGCCTACAATTTAAAGGTGTATTTACTGGTACCATATGTACAGCTATAAAACTAAATTTTAGTTTATGATAGAGGGAAGATAACTGGATATAGGATGCAGGAACCCTTTTGGTATGCGTACAATTTACATGTATGTTAATTGTGTTGGTGGTGTGTAGGGGAGAGTTGGTGGCCATTAGGGATGGGCATAATTAATCGATTATTTCATTGAGAAATTCGCTAATTACACATTTGACCACGGGGGGCTGTGTTTGAAAAAAACGCCACAGTCCTACTCAGTTACCTGCGACTGGCTGCGAGTTACCGTGTAGTTCCATTTCCAAAGTAAACATGAAGAGGTCACGGCGAAGTGTTGCGTGGGACCATTTTGAGTTAAACACTGCCAACACTGCGAAGCTATGCCAGAGACTGGGGGAGACAAGGAGCCTGCGTTGTCTGACACGGACGAGGGGAGCGCAAACACAGGAGCCGCGGCCAGGCTAGCCAAGTTAGCACAGAGCTACCTGTGTATCACGGCGACGTCAGTCCCCTCAGAGCGGGTTTTTCGGCGGCTGGACTGACGGTCACCAGGCTGCGTTAGCGTCTGACCCCAGAGCATGTTAACATGCTCATCTTTCTCAACAATAATCAGTAGGCTGGTGCTGAAGTTGTATGTGAGTTACTGGTTATTTTTATGAAGCTTTCTCGACTCGGTACCTTGTTTTATAGTTTTGAGTTACATTTGGCAAAACCTGTCTGACCTAAGTATTATATATCTGCAGTTGTTGTTTAACATTATGTTTTTTTATATTATTTTATTTTGGAGAAAAAAAAAAACGAGGGTCAGTTGTGTTTAGTAGCACCGGCTTCTAGCTGTCGGCTCCGCTGCTTAAGATTACGGCAGCGCATATTTTGTTCATCTTGATCTCAATGAGGAAACACGCTTTTTTTTTCACTCCATTTTAATGTAGCTTATAAATAGTGAATTTTTGAACTTGAAAATATTAATGATTAATCGAAAATTTGTCATTAACTCTCCCGACGATCGACGAAGACAATTTAATCGAACGCCCATCCCTAGTGGCCATCCTGTAAAAATGTACAGGTCTCTTACTATTTTTTACTTTAACAGTGTTTCCCCTACCATTCTATTAGGGGGACGCCCCACCCCGCCAACGGCACCTCCCGCCCCCCCTGGAAGATCAAGTTAATTATTATTATTTTTTTATTTTTTTTAATATAGAGCCAGGTAGCCAGAGGCATGTCATTTCTTTCTCTACATGGTCACGCGTTTAGATTTCTCCTCTGCTCCAGTGTTAATTTTGGCAGCTATTTTTGATTTAGTCTTAGTCTTAGTCTTTTGACGAAAATGCATATTAGGTGTAGTCACATTTAGTCATTTTTATCCTTCTTAGTTTTAGTCTAGTTTTAGTCGACGAAAACGAATTACATTTTAGTCTAGTTTTAGTAGACGAAAACTAATTACATTTTAGTCTAGTTTTAGTCACATTTAGTAGCCACATTAAACTCCTTTTCTTCTCTTCTCAGGCCCAGGGACCCTGTGTTGTGTCTAAAACTGCAAAATAGTCTAGCTTGCAGTACTTAGGTTGTCCATTAGATATCCTTACCAACATAGGTCTATAGCAGGGGTCGGCAACCTTTACTTTCAAAAGAGTAATTTTTCCCCCTCTTTCCCCAAATAAAATTTGTCTGTAGTCGTTTGTTGAATTTACAAAATTATAGAACGACAATAAAGAAAACATGACATTTTATTGCTATTTGTACCTGTTACAACAAAGGAAAACACAGAACACTTATGAAGAGAAGAAAATACACAGGCAAGTGTAGGCCTACTTTGAAATAAATTAAACTCACAACTTTGTAGGGCTATTTGAATAAGAAGTACCCTATTTTGACATAAATAAAAACATATAGCTGCAGCCTAATAGCTTAAAAATATATATTTAGTTTTAAATGTGAAAACAAAAAGTGAGAGCAGGTCAGACTGGAGGCGGACACAGAAACTGAAGCTCGGTACAAACCACCTGCAGCTTCTGCTCTGATCAAGAAGCTGCTGCGCTGATGTCTGAGCATCTGAGACCATAGAAACTCTGTATTTTCACTGTTTCCATAGTTAAGAAGCTGCTTCACATGGACGAGCTCAGATCTTGTGTCTCTGAGCGAGTGAGCGGGGCGGGGGGCGGAGCCTCGGGACCGGTGCGCTATCTGGGGCGCACACACACACACACACAGACGCACACACTCACTCGCCCGCTCCTTATACTTCATGACGGCCTGATACGATAATGTTTAAATAAATTATTGTGACTTAGTCAACCACCAAGATTTTCGTCTCGTCTCGTCAACGAAAGTTAAAACAGAATTGGTCATAGTTTTTATTTTCAAAGAATCGTTTTCGTTACTTCTTCGTCTCGTCTTCGTCATGGAAAAAAGATCGTTAACGAATATTTTTCGTCATCGTTTTCGTCAACGAAATTAACACTGCTCTGCTCTCTGTATCGCGCATGTCGGAGTTCCATCCAGATGCGCGCAAACACAGACATGTGCGCCCACAAAGGTGAGCCACCTCCCACCAGCAGACAGAGAGCATCTGAGAACATGTCTCATGAATCACCTGAGAAGCAGCTAAAAATATCCGCGTTTTTTAAACACTCTCAGGTGGATGATGGTAACAGCCACTCTCCTGCGAACAGCAGCGAGAGTAGCTCTCCTGTTCCGGGTCCAAGTGTTGCACGCCCTCCCCCAGACAAGCATCTGTCCGGTCACCACCGGATGACAGGTTTTGATCCAGCTTGGCTGTCAGAGGGGAAATACACCCCCTGGCTGTACAAGACCGATCTTGGTAAGTTTCAGACCGGATGCCGAAGCACCGCACTGCGCAATTCTCAGGCGCGCAGGTGCCTGGCCGTTCACACGGGACGCGTATTTCTCAGCGCCGGTCAGCCCGCGATTCAGCTTTTTCCGCTTGTTGTATTTAACCGTGAACGCACCACGCCTCGCAACCTCAGCCTGAACCCTTATTAACCCCGCTGCGTCACTTCATAATAGCAACAACAAAAAACAAATCGATGTTGTTAAGAAGCTAGTTAGGAAAGGGATGACATTACTAAGCAACACTTTAATATATCGCTGTTTAATCTTTTTCATCGAACCATTGTTCAAAACCAGAAAATCTGACGTGAAAATATTTTTATTATAGACGGAAGTTTCAAAACGGTAATTTAACACAGACGAGGGTTATGGCGAAGTGCTCTATTCTAACAGTGATTTCAGGTGGTAGAGAAGTCGTTCAGCAATGGGAAGATTGCTAGTAGGATCTCTACTTTTGTCTTCTTTCACTTTATGCGCATACTCCATGACGTCTTTACAGCGATTTGAACCATCAGCGTTTCCGTGTAGACGCGATAAACATAAATACCGGATCCAAAAATGTTTCTGGATTCAGGCAATCCAGGTTAAGTATTGAAGTCAGTAAATACATACATATATACATACATACATGCATTTATTGTATTTATGCATGCATAAATAAATAAATAAATAGATGGATAAAATACAGTTCATAGAGAATGAATAGGGGATTATTTCAGTTTTCTTTTTTGGTTTTAGGAATGTTCTGTCGAGAATTTAGACAGCATAAACAGGCAGTTGTGAGAGGAAACCAGACCCGGCCATTTATAGAGTCTCCCTGCCAGTCCTACAGAAAGGACAAACACATGACGTCTGAGCATAACATAATAGCCTATCAGCGCCGGTCAGAAATTCAATGTACAGTTCACGCTGCCACCCCCCCTCTCATATCAAAGGTTACAGCTTAACTTGTTATTTCATGCAAAAAGGAAGGGGCCTTTTTTAATCTAGCTAAAGTAAGTAGGACAAGTATAAAACCGAACAGAAAATAAATATTATGTTGTGTAGAGTGTCGACACGAGTAACAATTCTGGGTGAATGTTGTTAGCATGATAAAATCAAAGACCTTTAAAATACATATTATTTACATGCTGCTGTCTTTGTGTTACTCTGAGTTTATTTGTTCTGCCTTATATGTCTAGCTGAAGATCCAAGATGTGCATCTTAGATTTGAGGATGACTTCTCCAACCCAGAAAAACCTTTCTCTTTCGGCGTTTGCATCAAAAATGTTTCTGCTCAGAACCCCTCCAAAGAGTCGGTAAGGGCTTACTCAGTGATTTTTCAATTTACAGAGTGAAATTAATGAATCAAGTTTTTAATTGGATTTACATTAGTGCACATATCATGTTTTCTGTTTTGGCTACAAATCAAGGACTTCTTAAAGCATGCAATAGTAATACAGATTTGCATTACTTTCACCAAAGAAATTGTTCTTGTAATGTTGTCTTGGACTATTACATTTATTCAAACATTTGAACCTTATTTGATCCCTTCATTGATTTAGGACCTCCATGGGTCTTTATATTTAAGGTTAAAAGGAATTTCCTTTGTATTCGCAGGTGCAGAAGCTTTTACGACAAAAGCAGCTGGAGATTGAAGACTTCTGTGTCTACTGGGACACAGAGTGTGAAATGTTGGGGAAACTGCCGACAAATCAGATCCCGGTCAGTCAAATGATGAGCAGTTGTGTACTGTACTTTGATGGTGCAAAATCAAATTAAATGCAAAAGCATCCTATAAGTTCTGATTCTCTCCAGTTTTAGAAATAATTGGCTGTGTCTTACACCTTGCAACAAGTGCTGCTGAGCACCATGCAGCTGTCTGCTAGTTTCAAACAGGTTCAGTGGTCCGGCTTTGATTCAGAGCCCTTCCTAACACCCATGACTATTTTGTTTATTAAAATGATGTGGATATAATAATTCTACATTGTCGGCACATTACTATCTTAAACCTAGGAAAGTGATTACACTTTTGACCACAAAAACTTGGTCTGAAATCACTGGTGGAGTATTTCTCTG
The DNA here is from genome assembly GCF_947347685.1 of Pleuronectes platessa. Lineage (NCBI taxonomy): Eukaryota > Metazoa > Chordata > Actinopteri > Pleuronectiformes > Pleuronectidae > Pleuronectes > Pleuronectes platessa. Next base: position 28,726,678 of record NC_070631.1, read on the forward strand.
TAATTTTAATGCATGTAAAAAATTGAATGTTTTTGCATAGGGCCAAATTTCAACCTACATTATCTCAGGACACGTTACATAAAAATTCAACAGTTCCCACAGCGACCTAGCAATTGCTGACAGTTATATATAAGATCTCCAAGACTGGCAATGAGAGAGCATGCACAGGACCTTGTGGAACTTCATGACTATTTTTTGTGTGCGTGGAATAGACATTGCTTATATTAACTATTTGTTATCTATCTAAGTGACTTCAAACCAGCCTTGTTCTGTTACTTTAGTAATTCTCTCTATCTCTCGCTATGACATGCAGACTCATACACATACACACACCCTGACACACCACACACATACATTTTGTCATCTGATGCATCTGCAAACTCAGACTGGGTAAAAACAACATAATTTGGTCTTCATGACCACAATTGACAGTCTTGATTATTTGCATAGAGAGTGGGGAAATTTGTGCTGCTTGTGCATGAAGTGTAACAATGTCTGCAGTAAAGTGTTCTCTCTTAATGGCCCTGCAATCCACAATTATAGTAGCAATCTGCCAAGATGCAAGCGCGCATTTGTTTATTGCATATCATGCCCAAATCACATTCATGATTAATTAAGGGACTGAGTAGAACCATTTGAACCATATGCCTGGTGCGGCAACCTTTACCCCACTGGTAAACTAACAAAAGGGGATCTGGACACAGCATAAAAACTGTTGCTCCACCTGCTTTAGACCACGATCATACTTGTATCTTTAAAATATGTCCCATAACTCCATATGACTAGTCTGATTAGTTTTGTTACTTTACAGGAGGTTATGACCCAGTTTATGCAGAGCCGTGAGCATCAGTACATCTTTGAGCCTGTGCGTTCCTCTGTGTTACTAAGAAGAAATGCCTCCAAGGAGCCTCTCAGGTCCCGATATACTCCTCGAATTGAAGGCCAAGTTCAACTGGAGCCCATGTCCCTACGCCTGTCACAGGTCTGTATAAACATCAGATGCTCTTCTTTTCTAATGCCTCCGCAGTGGCCAGAGGCCTCATGTTTTATGGATGCGCGTCCCATTCTTGTAAACACAATATGTAAAGAAACCGTTGATGAAATATATTCAAGAATAAACTATTTAGGTTTAGGTAGTAAAGGCTTACTGTGATTTTAAGGGTTAGGGTTTTGAATGTATCTGCACAACATCTTCAGATGATCCCTTTTCTGCAAAAATGTGAATGTTATTTTGTACAAAACATTCACTTGGATTCACGAATGAACTCATTTGATTTTGGTGGTCAAAGTCTCTGTGTGTGTGTGTGTGTGTGTGTGTGTGTGTGTGTGCGTGTACGCAATTGTTGTCCCAGGTGCAGTATCAGCAGATCATGGCGTTCCTTAAGGAGCTAGACCGCAGAGAGCGAGAGATGCTTTACCGAAAGTGGAGACCGAAAGTTCCCCTTTTAGGACAGTAAGTTCGAACATCAACACTGAAGTTTGTTTTTATTGTGGAAGCAACTCAATTTATTTTGGTTTAGCAAAACATATTCAGTCATTTAACCTGAGTAAAAGCTGAATTTTGCATCATTCTTATAATCATGTCTTAAAGGAATAGGTCACCCTGAAATGAAAATTCACTCATTAGCTACTCACCCCTATGGCGAGGGACTGTGTGTGTGTGTTTGGGGGGGGGGGGGGTGAAGCGTTTGAGTCCAAAGTTTGATCAAAACAATTCGTATAACACTGGTCATTTAGAGGCCGAGCTACACACAATAGTTGCTGTGTATAACACAAGTCCAGACCATGAAAATGGAACGTAAATGGAATGATTGTATAGCCCTTCCTGTTGCCAGTAGGTGGTGCTATGACTATAACTTCGTATAGGTAGGCACTCTTATCATACACGTGGAATTTGTGACAGATTTGACCATTTTTAAACGTGTATTGGAATCTGCTCGAACAAAGTTTATCCCCAGTCTCTAGAAGTGTTTTGAAGACTCACCTCACCCACACACTTCACCCATCCCCCCATCGACATAGGGGTGAGAAGATAATGAGTTAATTTTCATTTTTGGATGAACTTTCTCTTTAAGCCTTATAAGCATCCAATATTGTTTTTCAATCCACCATTAAATCAAAGTCTGGAACACTGTTCTTCCCTTCAGCTGCCAGCAGTGGTGGATATTTGCCATCCAGGCCAACCTTAGTGAAATCAGGGAGCAGCGACGGCGAGGCAGCTGGGACTTTGCCCTGCAGCGAGCACGAGACGCCCAGACCTACACCAGTCTCTACTTCAGGAAGCTCAAAGCCGTCCCACTAAGTCCTCAAGAGGAGGTACTACAATGGAATACTGGCATGATATGGGAGGTCGTTCAATCTCAGTATTCCCCATTCCGCTTGCCGAATTGTCCTTGGGCAAGATACGCTAATCCCTAGCTCGCCAGCGCTTGGCTGTTCACACCGGACGCTGAAGCGATGCTGAAGTGCCGAGCAGCGCTAATAATATCTCCCGTTGACCCAGTAGTATAAAAGCATATACAGTGGATATAAAAAGTCTACACACCTGGTTAAATGCAAAGTTTTTGTGATGTAAACAAATGAGACAAAGATAAATCCTGTCTGTATTTTTTCCACCTTCAATGTGACCTATAACGTGAACAATTCATTTGAAAAAACTAACTGACATCTTTTAGAGGGAAAAATAAAAATAAAGAACTAAAATAATGTGGTTGCATAAGTGTGCACACCCTCTTATAACTGGGGATGTGGCTGTATTCAAAGTTAACCAATCACATTCAAACTCATGTTAAATACTAGTCAGTACACACCTGCCATCATTTACAGTGACTGATTAATCAATAATAAAGTTCAGCTGTTCTATAGGATTTTCCTGACATTCTCTTAGTTGCAACTTACAGCAAGAGCTCTGGTCCGCAGAGAGCTTCCTTAAGGCCGATATATGCTTCTCCGAGTCCGTTACGGACGGACACTTTTTCATTTATAGTTCTACGAGCCTTTTTGTTCTGAAAACAATTCATCGCCAGAACAGTAGTTGGCGCAACGGAAGTCGAGCTTAGAGAAGCCTACCTCATGAAGTATATAGAAGAAGTCCACGCTGGTTTATTTACGTCCCCCGGCTCCTCACACACAGTGAACGATGGCAACTAACAGAAAAAGGCTGTTGATGACGCGACAGTTTTTGCTGAAATAAAGTGACACCCAGCGGGTCGTAATGCTTATGTTATCGTGTTTTAGGGCAGCGGTACCCCGGTCTTGTTTCCAAACTGCGTTGCTAATTCAACAGCTGCAACAGCTTGAAGCTACACGGAGGCAGCTGTCTTCCCCCCCAGCTTCCACACTCAGTCAGCACGGACACCCGATACTAACTACTACCAAGTGTTTGCTTCTAACCTGACGGTGTTTGAGAAACAGTGTCATGACAGCCGTGGGATTAAAGTCAGCGGGTTTTTGCGCTGTTCCCACCGCAGTTAGCATGGTGGCTAGCCCGCTAGCCCCGTTATGAAAGTTCGTTATAACCGTATGTGACCGTACACACATGCCGTAAGTGCTCTAACCAGCCACCGTCAGCCGGACAAAGCCGCTGGCTTAACACACTTGTCACATTAATCATAGAGTCGTAGTTGTGATTTAGGTTTATTGTGATTTAGGGAATGAAACGGGAAGTTTGAGGTCCGGAAATGATGTCGTCCCAAAATGCTGGCGTTAGCGGACCAATCACAGCCAAGTGCTATCCGTAGGCTCTCCGCCATGCCGACGTGTAGTTAGAAAAATCAGAGCTGCACGAAAAGCTCTCCGGAGAGGCCGGGAGAGGGCGTTCCACGGCAAAGAAGGTGGTCCTATCTGTCCGTGTCCGTCAAAACGGAGAAGCATAAATTGGCCTTAAGCATCAGAGGGATATTGTTGAAAGGTATTGGTCAGGAGAAGGGTACAAAATAATGAACACGGTCAAGATGGCCAATATGGCACAACAGTGACATGACCAAGAACTGGACATTCCTCCAAAATTGATGAAAAGACAACAAGAAAACTGGTCAGGGAGGCTTCCGAGAGGCCGACAGCAACTCTAAAGGAGCTGCAGGAATTTCTGGCAAGGACTGGTTGTGTACTACATGTGACAACAATCTCCCGTATTCTTCACATGTTTGGGCTATGGGGTAGGGTGTTAAGACAGAAGCCTTTTCTTACAAAGAAAAACATCCAAGGCCGGCTATATTTAGCAAAAACATACATGAAGTCTCCCAAAAGCATGTGGGAAAATGTGTTGTGGTCTGATGAAACCAAGGTTGAACTTTTTGGCCATAATTCCAAAAGGTGTGTTCTGAGCAAAAACAACACTGCTCATCACCCAAAGAAAACCATACCCACAGTGTAGCATGGTGGTGGCAGCATCATGCTTTGGGGCTGTTTTACTTCAGCTGGAAGAGGGGCCTTAGTCAAGATGGAGGGAATTATGAACAGTTAAAAAATACCAGTCAGTTTTGGCACAAACCCTTCAGGCTTCCGTTAGAAAGCTGAAGATGAAGAGGAATTTCCCCTATCAACATGACAAAGACCCAAAGCATACATCAAAATCAACTAAAGCATGGCTTCACCAGAAGAAGATTCATGTTTTGGAATGACCCAGCCAGACCCCAGACCTGATTCCAATTGAACATCTGTGGGTTGATCTGGAAAGGGCTGTGCACAAGAGATGCCCTCGCAATCTGACAGATTTGGAGCCCTTTTGCAAATAAGTGTGGGCAAATATTGCCAAGTCAAGATGTGCCATGATAATAGACTCCTACCCCAAAAGACTGAGTGCTGTAATAGAATCAAAAGGTGCTTCACTAAAATATTAGGTTAAGGGTCTGCACACTTATGCAACCAGGTTATTGTAAGTTTTTTATTTATTTATTTTTCCTCCTAAAGATTTCAGTTTGTTTTTCAACTGAATTACGGAAAAAGTTCGGACAGAATTTATCTTTGTCTCATTTGTTTACATCACAAAAACCTTGAAATTTAACATGGGTGTGTAGACTTTTTATATCCACTGTACTTACTTGTTGCACCAACATTAACTGCAACAGCGTCCCAACATTTGTCTTTTTTAGTGTTGTCTTTATACAACATGTGCCGAGGATCATACAGCTCACTGTACTGCTCCACTTCAATTATTAATTTAATGTCATGTCAACTTCTCAGCTGTTTGCTCCATTAAATATTGGGTGTCGAGGGTAAATTATGTATTGTCCACTCAAGCCTATGTGGAGAATACATAGCCCCCCCCCTCTCTTTTTATCTTTATGACTTGTGTGTCTGTAGTGGATGTGCAGAGGGGTACATTTAATGATGTCATTGGTCAAATTGGTCAAATTAAAACTCCAGGACAAGAGAAGGGAATTCAAAGTATGGGATGCATATTTATCATTTATATCGTATAAAATATGTCATCAATATTGTTTAAATTCCTTTTTCAGTTTGTTTGCTGGCACTATACACTCGTGGCGAGCGAAAAAAATATACTCAATGCCGAAACAATTGCTGCAGGGCGCTAGGCCCACTTGGCGCGGCGCAGCGTTTCAGTGTCCGGTGTGAACAGCACAAAGGTTAAACAGGGGGGTGGATTGGAGTCAGCTGGCTTTTAAGGCTTGGCGTTGTGCTCTGCGTCTGGTGTGAACCCGGCGTTAGTCCTCAATTGGCTCGGGCACCGAAGTCAGAGTCAGTAAGTGTAGTGTAAACTTTTCTTAACAGTTCATATATTATTCATAGTTTTAATTTAAAGTGTTTTGTATTCATGTATATTTATAATCTACTTTAAACAGTTCATATATTTGGCAATACAAAAAAGCCTTTCTTAAATGTCGTCAACCGTCATTTTTTTTTTATCCATACCCATCCCTAGCTGTGACACACTAAGCTCACGCAATTTTTGTATTTTGAGATGATAGGTTTCAGACATACAGTGCCTTGCATAAGTATTCACCCCCCTTGGACTTTTTCCCATTATGTACTGTTACTAACTGGAATTCAAATAGACTTAAATAAACTTTTTCCCGTTTGATCAACAAAACATGCATAGTACTTTGGAGGTGCAAAATAAATTTTATTGTGACACAAACAATAATGAGAACAAAAAAGTTGACATCTGTTGGGTGCATAAGTATTCACCCCCCTGTGTCAATACTTGGTATAACCCCCTTTCGCTGCAATTACAGCTGCAAGTCTTTTGGGGTATGTCTCTACCAGCTTTGCACATCTAGAGATGGAAAGGTTTGTCCATTCTTCTTGGCAAAAAAGATGAAGCTCAGTCAGATTGGATGGAGACCGTCTGTGAACCGCAATCTTCAAGTCTTGCCATAGATTCTCTATTGGATTGAGGTCTGGGCTTTGACTGGGCCATTTTAAGACATTAACATTCTTTAATCCAAACCATTCCTTTGTAGCTCTGGCTGTATGTTTAGGGTCATTGTCCTGCTGGAAGATGAACCTCCGCCCCAGTCTCAAGTCTTTTGCAGACTGCATCAGATTTTCTTCAAGGATTTCCCTGTATTTGGCTCCATCCATCTTTCCCTCTATTCTGACCAGTTTCCCTGTACCTGCTGAAGAGAAGCATCCCCACAGCATGATGCTACCACCACCATGTTTCACTGTTGGGATGGTGTGCTCAGGGTGATGGGCAGTGTTGGGTTTTCGCCACACATAGCGTTTTGCATTGAGGCCAAAAAGTTCAATTTTGGTCTCATCTGACCAGAGCACCTTCTTCCACATGTTTGCTGTGTCTCCCACATGGCTTCTGGCAAACTCCAAACGGGATTTTTTATGGATCCTTTTCAACAATGGCTTTCTTCTTGCCACTCTTCCATAAAGGCCAGATTTGTGGAGTAGACGACTAATAGTTGTCCTGTGGACAGATTCTCCCACCTCAGCTGTGGATCTCTGCAACTCCTCCAGAGTAACCATGGGCCTCCTGGTTGCTTCTCTGATTCATTTTCTCCTTGTCCGACTCTTCAGTTTGGGTGGACGGCCTCCTCTTGGTAGGTTTGCGGTTGTGCCATATTCTTTCCATTTTCTTATGATGGATTTTATGGTGCTCAGAGAGATGTTCAAAGCTCTGGATATTTTTTTATAACCTAACCCTGCTTCATATTTCTCCACAACTTTATCCCTGACCTGTTTGGTGAGCTCCTTGGTCTTCATGATGCTGTTTGTTCAGTAATGATCTCCAACAAACTCTGAGTCCGTCACAGAACAGGTGTATTTATACTGAGATTAAATTGCAGACAGGTGGACCCTATTTACTAATTATGTGACTTGCAAATGTGACTTGTGAATGCAATTGGTCGCACCATATCTTTGTTAGGGGTTTCACAGTAAAGGGGGTGAATACATATGCACTCAACACTTTTCAGATTTTTATTTGTAAATAATTGTGAAATCCATGTAATATTTCCCCCCACTTCCAAATGATGCACTATTTTGTGTTGGTCCATTACATAAACTCACGATGAAATAAATTTTAATCTGTGGTTATACCATGACAAAATGTAGAAAAGTCCAAAGGGGTGAATACTTATGCAAGGCACTGTACTTCAGAAACTTTCAGAATCGCATTTCTGAACAATGCTTGTCTTTGTTCTCCAGAGTGAGCTTGAGAGAGTGGAAGATGAGCAGACAATAGAGGAGCTGCAGAGTCTCAGAGAAATCGTCCATGACTGGTTTCGAAAGCAGGAAGAGATTGCAGAGGTAAGCTTTGATGATTTTGTAGGTCTATAGCTTTGTGTGAAATGCATGTCTTGAGAACTGTACATCTTATTGACTTTTCACTTGGCATGTGTATTGTTAAGGTGTTAGGTGCGATTTGTTTACGCTATACGTTCAATATTAAAAAAAGTGATGATAAACAGACAAACTATACCTTGTGGGCGGGACAGCAAGCCTTAAAGCGATTGTTCACATGAAAATGAAATATCACTCATTATCTACTCACGTTACGAACGGATCGGACAGACACTTTTTGATTTACAGTTCTACGAGCCTTTTTGTTCTGAAAACAATTCACCGCCAGAACAGTAGTTGGCGCAACGGAAGTCGAGCTTAGAGAAGCCTACCTCATGAGGTATATAGAAGAAGTCCACGCTGGTTTATTTACGTCCCCCCGGCTCCTCACACACAGTGAACGATGGCAACTAACAGAAAAAGGCTGTTGATGACACGACAGTTATTGCTGAAATCAGATGACACCCAGCGGGTCAATATGCTTATGTTATCGTTTCTTATCGCAGCGGTACCCCGGTCTTGTTTCCAAACTGCGTTGCTAATTCAACAGCTGCAACAGCTTGAAGCTACACGGAGGCAGCTTTCTTCCCCCCCAGCTTCCACACACAGTCAGCAGGGACACCCGATACTAACTATTACCAAGTGTTTGCTTCTAACCTGACGGTGTTTGAGAAACAGTGTCATGACAGCCGTGGGATTAAAGTCAGCGGGTTTTTGCGCTGTTCCCACTGCAGTTAGCATAGTGGCTAGCCCGCTAGCCCCGTTATGAAAGTTCGTTATAACCGTATGTGACCGTACACACATGCCGTAAGTGCTCTAACCAGCCACCGTCAGCCGGACAACGCCACTGGCTTAACACACTTGTCACATTAATCATAGAGTCGTAGTTGTGTTTGGGTTTATTGTGATATAGGGAATGGAACAGGAAGTTTGAGGTCCGGAAATGATGTCGTCCTGAAATGCTGGCGTTAGCGGACCAATCACAGCCAAGGGCTATCCGTGGGCTCTCCGCCATGCCGACGTGTAGTTAGAAAAATCTGAGCTGCACGAAAAGCTCTCCGTGGAGCCCCGGAGAGGAGGTTCCACGTCAAAGAAGGCGGTCCTATCTGTCCGTGTCCGGGGAAAAAAGTCACATTCATGACAAACCCTTAAGTTTAAGCAGTTCATACATATTTCAGGGTTCCTACGGTCATGGAATTGTTAAATGTTTATTTCGAGGCCTGGAAAAGTGCTTGAAAACAATTAAATCCCAAAAGTTTTGGAAAAATCATGGAAATTTGTTATATTCATATTTTCATGTCGTTCATTTACACTGAGCTTTAAATAATTATTATGCTTTTAAAAGAAATACACTCAAAATATAAGCAGGCATACTTTCTCATACTAATTGAAAAGTTCAGTGGGGAAGCAGGCGGGATAATGCACTATGCCAGGGAAGTATAGATTTAACCATGCTTGGCTACAAATGGAAAAGTACATGCCATGGGTTACAACAGACAAAGACCTCAATCAAACTATTGTCTCGTTCATTTGTGTTATTTAAGGTATACTGTATGCTTTGAAATTCTCAAATATTAAATTTTGTCACTTTTTGATGTATACACCGAGATTTCACAAAATGTTTGGTCATGGAAATTTGGTTTAAAGTTATTGAAAAGTCATGGAAATGTCATGGAAATCCATTGGTCAAAATGTGTATGAACCCTGATATTTAAACATGCAACTAGTTCTGCTCAAGCACTCAATGCTCTATTCTTCTTTTAGCAACTTTCTCGCTAATCCCACAATTGTTAACACGCTATTCAGATCTAAGAGTGAGCCTAGCAGTTAGCAATGGCTCGTCTCTGTAGATTAGCTATTACCGTAACTTTGGGAGTCGTGCGCCCTTCTTCTCTGCCTCAACTCGTCCACACTGGGGTCGCAGCTTTGCTTTCCAATGCACTCATCTTTTCCTCCAGGGCAACTGTCGTGTCGACCTCAGCAAGATTTTCACACTGAGAACAGAGTCAATCATCGGACCTCGCAAAACACGAGCCAAATGTTTTTTGTTTGGGGAGACAGACAAAAAACACCATTCACGAGGCTGTGTTTGGACAAGCCCTCAGGTGATGACGTTGAGGACTGACGTGATGTTCTCAGAGTACAACTTCACAAATGTCCTTTTCACTTTTGAAGCAGCGGTTTTTTAATTGTACTTTTATATGGTCCTCAGTCACATGAGTGATTGAGGACCAGTTTATTCTTCTGGTATTCAGATAATGTACTTACATGATTCTTTCTGATCTGTGTTTGTACCATCATAGCTGAATGCACTTATTGTTAGTCGCTTTGGATAAAAGTGTTGAGTGTTTAAATGGAACACTGAGAAAGTTTAATAACAACAATAAGACAATTGAAGTTCAAATTATGAGGGAATTTCAGCAGTCAACAGCTTAGTTTGCCATGGACATGTGAATATGGTGCTGAGATTGCCAGTATTTTGGGAGGAGAAATATTGGGGACTTTGATACGCGCTGACACAACTGATTTATGTGAAGCACAGTGTTTTGGTGTCAGCAGAACGACTTTTCTTAGAAAACTGTACAGTGGTGCCACTCTCTCCATTCCAACATATTATTTTGGATGAGCTTGACAGGCAGATGTTGAAATAAATTGCACTGGTTCTAATTTTTTTCATAGTGTTGTGCAATAGTAGTAATATATTTGACGTTGCCTTATTATTAATAATCCTGAAAAATGATTATTAAAATAAAAATTATTTATTAAAAAAAATAAAAAATTATAAAGCTATTAATTAAGAATAGTAAAATAATTAATTAGAAATGATACGGTTATCCATTAATAATAGTTAAATAATTAATGAAAACAATAAAATTAAGAATAATACAATCTGTAATCATTGCTTATCGTTGCGGGGCACCACCCTGTTTACAGGGACCAACGAGTCAATATTTAAATATCAGTCTCAAGTGATATACGTTATATTAATAATCTCAATATTCAATATTAAGGATTATATAATAAACAATGAAGGGTTTTAAGTTCGAGCACAGGCTATAGTAATCCAGCTGTATTCACATACATATGCACAAATAATCACAGAAATACAAATACTTTAATTACAAAAGTATTTATTAAAAAAGGGAAATAAAGTTAATGTTATTCAATGATTCTTCATTTAACAAACTCCAATATTTCAAAGATGACAACAGCAGCAGCAGCACTTATCACAATTGTCACACATCTAATACTGAGTATCTACAGTTAGGTCCATAAATATTTGGACATTGACACAATTTTCATCATTTTGGCTCTGTAAACCACCACAATGGATTTGAAATGAAACAATCAAGATGTGCGTTAAGTGCAGACTTTCAGCTTTAATTTGATGGTATTTACATCCAAATCAGGTGAACGGTGTAGGAATTACAACACATTTTATATGTTGCACCCCCTTTTTAAGGGACCAAAAGTAATTGGACAAACTAATATAATCATAAATGTAATTGTCACTTTTAATACTTGGTTGCAAATCCTTTGCAGTCAATGACAGCCTGAAATCTGGAACCCATAGACATCACCAGACGCTGGGTTTTGTCCCTGGTGATAGTCTGCCAGGCCTCTACTGCAACTTTCTTCAGTTCCTGGTTGTTCTTGGGGTGTTTTCCCTTCAGTTTTGTCTTCAGCAAGTGAAATGCATGCTCAATTGGATTCAGGTCAGGTGATTGACTTGGCCATTGCAGAACATTCCACTTCTTTGCCTTAAAAAACTCTTTTGTTGCTTTCGCAGTATGCTTTGGGTCATTGTCCATCTGCACTGTGAAGCGACGTCCAATGAGTTCTGAAGCATTTGGCTGAATATGAGCAGATAATGTTTCCTGAAACACTTCAGAATTCATCCTACTGCTTTTGTCGGCATTCACATCATCAATAAATACAAGGGAACCAGTTCCATTGGCAGCCATACATGCCCACGCCATAACACTACCTCCACCATGCTTCACTGATGAGGTGGTATGCTTTGCCGTGTTTAAACACGGACTAAAAAAAATAGATTCGGCGATCTTCACACAAACATACAATCCAATAAATGACACGCTAAGTATTTAAACTAGTTCTCTGCCCAGACAATTAATAAGCCTCTTACTGTGACCTTCACAGTGTTGCATGCGCGTGTCGCGCGGATATTCCGGAAGTCCAGTGAATAATCGTGGCCGCTCAAGCTCGGTGGCGCTGGTTCCTCTGTTGCAGCGGCGTCGGTTGGGCCGAATAGGAGCGGATTCTTCTTGCTCCTCAACGGGATGACGTCATTCTTCTGCAGTGATGAACAGCGGTGGCGCAGTTGTTTTGGAGATCGTGGAAAAGAAAAGTCTTTGTCTCGGCCGGCGAATGAGCTTCCTGTTGCGCGGCCTTTTGAAGTTAAAAACAAATATTCTTTCAAAATAAGTGTTGACTTAAGATAAAAAGAAAATAGAAGCTAGAGATGAAAAATAAAACAAACTTTTGTTAAAGTTGCCCCCTTTAGAGCTGGAACATCTGGGAGACCCGGAAGGGCCCTGGTCGAAGTCCTTAGCAGGGAGAATGGCTGCGATTTTTGATGAGCAGCCCCTCTTATTAACCTGAGGAGGGCCAGCCTCCTTGAGGTGTGGTCTTGGGATGATGCTGGCTTTAAGCCAATTGAGTGTCAGAGATCAGATCAGAGTGGGAACGGCCAGGAGCAGAGCAGGGGTTTCTGGGGAAACCCCAGGGATTAAGTTACCACCAGAAGATACAATCTCCATGCTTGATCTTAGAGGGAAACTTTTGCTGGCTTCATCTTGGCTCACAGGCCTCACTTTTATAACCTATTGTGTGGACTCCACCACATGGTTAGTTCAGTAGGGACTCTTGCCCAACAATAGCATTGACCTCTGCTCATGGTATACAATGTAATTCATTATAGCTCACTTACTTGCATAAGGGAAATCCATATATATAAGCCTGGTGTACTTACGCCAGATATTGGAGTCGGTACCTTGGTTAGTACCTTTTTAGAAAAAGGTGTCACCTCTGCACCACTGAGTGAAACTATCCTGATTTGCATTTGTAAAGCTCATAGCATTGTCATTTATATGCGAAAGCCTCCCCTAGGCCTAGGAGCAGGGCGGTCACCTCCCAACATTCTCAGGCTTGTAAAACTGCCAGAAACTGGAACCCTGCATCAATTCCCGGAAGTTCCTGGCAGTTTTCTGTGCTGCCACAGACACAAACTCTTCTTTTAATGCAGTGTGTCCTCCAGCTCCACTGAAACTTGCAACACATGACAGGACACACACACATAAACACACGCTGCTCTGGTAAAATGTGAAACCAGTGGTCTTTGTGGACTTCGTGTTAGGCCCTATTACCCACGTGTCCGGTCTATACTGAATGGTGCGTGGTTGCTGCGCCACAGTTCTGCTGCGTGTGTGCTCCAAGCAACACTTAAATTCCTGTTAACTGCGCTGCTTTCAATATTTCTTATGTTTGTAAACTCAAGAAATGCACATAGATCACTTTTCACAATCAGTCTTCAAACTTTCAATGATGGAATTTGATTTCACAGTTTCTCATAGTTTCATTTCATGTTCACCATCAAGTGTCTCCTCTTCCAGAATGTGCGAGAGCCCAGCAGCGACCCCCTGCCCTGTTCACCCACCACATCTATCCCTAAGAGTGGGAGCTCAGGGATGATTCAGTACCTGCAATCATGGTTTCCTGGCTGGGGAGGCTGGTATGGAGATTCCCAGGACCCAGACAGGCCTGAAGAGCTGTTGCCAAGTCCATCCTCATGGGGCATTCTAGGTTAGATGCTTACTGTACCTCTGTCTGGTACCAGTGAAGTGCTGACAAGATTTTGAATCTGTCTTTAGACATTTTAGAGGCTGTAGCAGAGTTACGACACAATTGGTTTTATTTCAATTATCAATTCTGTTAAACTAGATCTAGGATTTATTGAAATTCCGAGAGCAACAGAATTAAGAAAAATTTCAAAATTTCATAATGTCTAACTGGCATTATGATTCAGTGCAATATTTATTGAAATATTCAAGATATTAATGTCTGTGTGTAGTTAACAACGGTATAAAGTATAACGTATACAAGTTGATGCAATGTATATAGGTATAATGAAAAATTCTAAATTAGTTATTAGTTTTCTTTTTTTGTTAAATCCATTTCCATTAACCCTTATCCCCTTTCCCAAATCAGTCAACAAGATTTCTAATTAGTTCAACGCATTGATCTCTTCGTTTATCCGGCCACCAAGCCAGGCTGCAAAGACTAGAAAAGCATTGCCGCTTAAAAAAATGTTTTGGGCAATTCTGAATAATAAAATACATCTTTGTTGTTGCATATCTGTATTTATATCTTTGGTGTTGGTTGCAGGATTATTAATTGTACGAACTGCTGACTCTAAATAATTTGCTTATCCAGCAGAGACAGAAGACTTGTTCGATCCATTGGAGGACTCTCACACACTTAACAGCTTCACAAGGCGAGACCACTTGTTTGCCCGGCTGGAGTTCTTACTGGAGAAGGGTGGAGTCATGCTCTTTCACCAGGACAGGATAGGGGACAGGCCTCATGAGAGTGGGGTCATCCAGTTGGAATTCTCAGGTACACATGCGTCAGGAATTTTAAGTTAAGTGGTGTGCAAGTATCTTTAATTAAATCCTGCTGTTATCTTAATGGGGATAATCTCCCAAAACTACCATTGTCCCTTTTGCACACACACTCGTGAACATATTTTGATATAGTCATGTGCAAACAAAAGTTTAAACAGGGTAACAGACCAGAAATATGAAATTACCCATTTAAATAGTCAATTAATTTAATTTGACAGAAACAATTCTAACATTAATGTTAATGACAGAAGCCTTATTTTGTGAGGATCCAGCTCATGTCCCAGGACAGTCAGAAGTGTAATAGATGTCATGTGTCACAGAGCAAATCAACACAATAACAATATTTACAATATATAAACATTCATGAGAAAAGACAGCATCCAATATAAATGGAGAGGTGTATCAATATTAATAGTTTTTATACTAAACAAAAAGTCAGACAGAGATGAAGGTTCTAGCAATTAAAGTTGTATGGTGTTGTCAGTAGGCTAATAGTTGTAGTATATATGAGGAGGCGTATTGTTTACCACCCTGATTTGTCACACTCCTTTTCACATGACATTTCCCCCAAAAAATTATACATCAACCTTGACTACTAGTGGTGAGTTTAACATAGATACAAATTAAGTGTTGCTGACCTTTAATGACAATTTAATACCATCAGTCCAAACATTTTCGCCAAATTGTCTATTCAGTCAACTTGATCAGAGCTGACTGCCTCTTTGAGGTTCTTAGATAAAAGTCCCTTTTGTTTTTCTCCACCAAAACAATAATGTGGGACTTGGTGGAAGGCTATGATATGGATCATGGAAGAACCCATTACTTTTCGGGGTGGATCTGGAGGTGAATCCAGGGATTTTCCGATTATTAAACATTGTGTTTTTTCCCCATTTTACCAGGGTAGATCTTTATTTTATTTTTAAACAGGCACATTTAGTGAACTGATATCAAGGAGTGTGTGAAATTTGGTGCAGCTTGACTGAATTTAAGGTGACTGTTGAGCCTTGGCAGAGGTATGTGCTCGACTAGGTGCCATCCTGCTTGGTTGCACCTTTTACATACTGCTTTTGGTTGTTAACAACTTGTTCCTGATGATCTGAGTTAAATGTAAAACATCTCTGTACACCAGCTTTTGCTTATTTTTTCTCAAAAAATCTAAGTGGACCTGTTGCCTCAACTACACTTACCACTGAGTTAAATGTCAGGCTAGAATGCTTGTAGAGTTATGCTGCTGTCATCAATCTAGGAAGTATCACATCTCCAGTGCCAACTACATGTCTGATACCTTTGGTACAGTACATTGGAAAAACAAGTACCGTCAGAATTTCTAAATCAACTCTGTTCGTATTAGTTCTCATGATATCCTTATTTGTGAACTTTAAATCATAGTATTATTGATAAATGTCATCTCTACACCTATAAATAATCTGAAGCCAGACTAAACAAAAAAACATAACACACAATATACTAATCCTGCAGCCTTTATCGAGCTGCTGAGAAATGCTAAACCTGCCGCAAAAATGTAGCCTCATTCACTTATATGTGCAAAGAAACGTTCTTACTCTCTGCAAAAAATAGGTGCCTGCGCAAAATCACCGCCGGATTACCAGCTGATTTTGTTCTCACCACCATGTGTATGTTTGTGAATCATTCTAAATTGACAGGGTCGTGTCCGCTATCTGCAACTAGCATAGTGCCACGCCTCTATTTCTCTGTGTAAGGACATCCGTTTGTCATGACGAGAGCGGTGTTATAACAGTTGAAGTTATTAGAGGTAAAAACAGCAATTTCATAACAGTAGAAATTAAAACAATTGCGTCGTAGGTGGAATCCACAAAAGACACTTTTCTGCTGCGTATCCTTACGTAACGATGTTTACAAAATATAAAGCCTGCTGCTATAATAACTGAGGAGTTGAATGCTGTGTCCTGCACATTGCTGAACACTAGAGCTGTGGACATTTGTCCATTCTAAAATAAATCGCGACATGCCTCCGCTGAATAATATTAACACCGCTGCTTAAGGATTAGGACAGAATAACATTAAATGTCCAGTCGTCCTTAGGGATGGGGGAAAAAATCGATTCAGTTACGAATCGCGATTCTTATGAATGACGCAACCCAAATCGTTTTTTATTTATATATAGCAGGGATGACGAACCTCACCCAGAGCATGTTGACCAGCTCTTGTTTTTGCACAAGAATCTAAACATATCCAAGCACTAGCTTTGCATAGCCTACATGCAAACAACAGTGAAGCATAGCCTACTTTTTGTTTATTTCAAAGTTTATATTTTAAGTAAACTTTTATTCATTCTATTTAATTTACCTTTTTTTTATTGTTTAAAAGTAGCCTAAGTGGCATACATTTCTTAATCTGTCAGTTTGTGTTACAGAATCGCAATACCAACAGAATAGCAATACATATCGTATCGCCACATAAGCATTGTGATTATATCGGGAGGTCCCTGCCGTTTCCTGTCCCTAGTCGTCCTGTGTCATAGTCTCTGTCGGAGTATGCTTCCTCCCTACTCCCTTTCTGACCCGGCTCACTTTACACTTAAATAAATAAAAAATAAAAACACCATCACTGATCACAAGTAATTAGGAAATGTACAGGACTGATGTTTACTTTGTGTTTGTTTGATTCACTCTAGAGTTTATGAGACACGTGTTTTAATATCCAGGAACATATGAATTCAGCAGGTTTTTATAAAGATCAATTCTAAGTGTGATGATTAGAGAACGTCAGAGGAGCAGAGTCACTTGTTGACCAGCAGAGTAATGCGCCTCAGTGCAGTGGTGCAGCCAAGTGGGTGGGGGGTGGCACCTCCCAGCTCCTGTCCCAGTTGTGGTGGGGTTTTTTCTCTTGTGTAGGGGATGAATGATGGTGAACTAAGGACTAAGTTACTAGTGCACCAAGTCTACAGGTAATTAGCCAAAAGACAAAAAAATATATCGTTAATTTGTATCTTGCTAATGTAAAGATTTAGGGGCATACAGGCTAATATATACTACCTCAGAGGAGACACTACAAGTGAATACAGTAAATTTTAGGCCAATAAATGATTTAACGAAAGCCAAAACTGTATGAACATTCTCATATACTCTATTGTAAACTATATTAAATGATGAGGATGAAAGGGTGTAAATTTGATGCTTATTTAATACATTTGGTCAATGCATTAGTAAATTGAATTACTGTTGGCTATTAAATACCCCTTTTGGATTTTTTTTTATATATTATGCATTTAGTCAAAAGGGTCTCTGTTCACCCTTTTCTAACTCAAGCCCACAGTCACATTTATTAACTCTAACCGATAAAAAATATATCTGTTTTCGGCAAAGTCTTGGGATTGTGTTTTTATTGCACAGATAGGACTTCTAGTTTTTGAACAACAACAATTTGTTTGAGGACTGCGCTAGAGCATAGATCTCTCATCCCAAGTGGGGGACACACAGGTGCAAGTAATTATTGAGATACACACACAGAGCAGGAGGGGAGTTGAACTGTTTATTATAATAACCTTCACAGCTATCCATCAGAGTGTTTATCTCAGTTGGTTGAACTAATTGAACAGTGAATAAGAGGTTGTGGGTTCAACACCAGCTCTGGGTTACATATTTATTTATTCTATTCGTTTTTACCACTGTTGCTGAATAGAAACATAATGAGTCCTTTTTCTCTTCAAGAGGCTGGACCTTCAAAATATTTTTTTTTTTTTTGTATACTTTAGTTGTTACAATGGACTATAACCACATTTCCACAGGTGTGAAAGTGACTCTGGAGTCTCTCCCTCGGTCCGAGTCCTCCCTGCTATCTCTAAAGCTGGGGGGTTTGTTCCTGAGAGACTTGACCACTCAGGACACCATCTTTCCTGTTCTGGTGTCTCCAAAAACGGTAAGCAGTGATGGACAACGATGTGAGTTCAGTGAGTTCATAATATGAAAAAAATGTGAATTGTAGCTCCTCAACTATATTTATAATAGTTTTTACTTGATGTTCTATCACACATTTAATTTATTATCTGTCACTTGTAGGACACCACCAATCAACCATGTGGCCAGTCCTGCAGTACCTCTGGTAAGATTTTAGTTTTCTCATTTTGAAAATTTGAGCTCACTCACAATTTTGCCTCAGAACACCGCCATGAATAAAGAATGCTACCAAAACATCCTCCGAGAACAACTTCTCCCAACCATCCAAAAACAGTTTGGTGACGAACAATGCCTTTTCCAGCATGATGGAGCACCTTGCCATAAGGCAAAAGTTATAACCAAGTGGCTCGGGGAACAAAACATCGACATTTTGGTTCCATGGCCAGGAAACTCCCCAGACCTTAATCCCATTGAGAACTTGTGGTCAATCCTGAAGAGGCGGGTGGACAAACAAAAACCCACAAATTCTGACAAACTCCGAGCATTGATTATGCGAGAATGGGCTGTCATCAGTCAGGATGTGGTCCATAAGTTAATTGACAGCATGCCAGGGCGAATTGCAGATGTCTTGAAAAAGAGGGGTCAACACTGCAAATATTGACTCCTTGCATAAACTCAATGTAATTGTCAATTAAATCTTTTGACTGCTTGAAATTATACTTCAGTATGCTATAGTAACATCTTACAAAAAGATCTAAAAACACATCTAAGCAACACACTTTCTGAAAACCAATACTTGTGTTATTCTCAAAACTCGCTGTACTAGTGCAGTTGTTGTGTGTGGCTCTGAGGATCGTCCACTTACAAGACAGGTGGTAATTTGTTCACCTACTCCTTAGTCTATATTCTGAACTGTTGACACAAAACCCCAAATTTCTCCTTATGGCTGTACCGACAGTGTATGATTGTCATGATAGAAATAAGATGTGCATAGAAGCAGCATATGAATGTATGACAAATGTGGGTGAGCTGCTCCCACAACAGCTCAATGGGGTTGAGATCTGGTGACTGCGCTGGCCACTCCATTACAGACAGGAAACCAGCTACCTGCTTCTTCCCTAAATTGTTCTTGCATAATCTAGAGGTGTGCTTAGGGTCATTGTCCTGTTGTAGGAGGAAATTGGCTCCAATCAAGCGCTGTCCACAGAGTATGGCATGGCTTTGCGAAATGGAGTGATAGCCTTCCTTATTTAAAATCCCTTTTACCTTGTACAAATCTCCCACTTTACCAGCACCAAAGCAGCACCAGGCCATCACGTTACCTCCTCCATGCTTGACAGATGGCGTCAGGCACTCTTTCAGCATCTTTTCACTGTTCTGCGTCTCACAAATGTTCTTCTGTGTGATCCAACAGCTCAAACCTTTTTTCCAATCTTCCTCTGTCCAATGTCTGTGTTCTTTTGCCCATATCAATCTTTTCTTTTTATTGGCCAGTCTCAGATATGGATTTTTCTTTGCCTCTCTTGCCTAGAAGTGCAGCTTTCCGGAGTCGCCTCTTCACTGTAGACGTTGCCTCACAGGTCCTCAACTGGCAGCCATTTAAAGAAGCTGCCAGTTGAGGACCTGTGAGGCGTCTATTTCTCAAACTAGAGACTCTAATATACTTGTCTTCTTGCTGAGTTGTGCACCGGGGCCTCCCACTTCTCTTTCTACTCTGGTTAGAGCCTGTCTGTGCTGTTCTCTGAAGGGAGTAGTTCACACCGTTGTAGGAAATTTTCAGTTTCTTCGCAATTATCTCAGTTGCATTTTATTCTACAGAAGAGTATTACATTCACTAAACTAAAAAATAATTCTGTTTCTCTGAGATAATTATCTCTGAAATTCCGAGATAAATTCCCAATGAATAAAAAATAAAAAATGAATGCAATACGCTGCCGTATTCTTCTGTTGATTTTTTTTTTTTTTTATCTTACCATTGAAATATGCCATCACTTATCAAAATAACTTCTTGACTTTAGTGCTGTATCTAGACCCACATATATAAATACATTTTGTCCTGTATTGTTAAATGTTAGAATATCAAATTTAATCAAAAGGCTGTTATGTACCTTGGCCCTGGGAGCTCAATGAACAGCAACTTAAGCAAACACATGCAAGTTGACAAAACGCAAGCAAAGTAAGAAAACATCTTAATCAATTTCACAACACAACACATTACAGAAACGCGCAGCAAATAGACAAACGCGCAGCAAATAGACAAACGCGAAGCAAATAGAAAAAAGCAAACACAAAACACAACGGAAGTGTTTCCAGAGGACAGCTAAAAGTGATGGACCCTGCTGCCACAAAAACGTCCAATACATCATACAAATTCGGTTCCACACAGGGTTCGGCCACCCGCGGCTCTGGAGCCGAACGCGGCTCTCCAGCCCCTCTGCAGTGGCTGTACAGTACAGTGTTGTTCATATGTTTCGCGAACTCTGAACTTAACGAATCAGTTTTCATATTATTAATGTGAACGTAACGATGAACGTGAGTGAACGTCACGTTAATTTTTTTAATCATCATCTTATCAGGCCATCATTAAATACCAGGAGCGGGCGAGTGTGTGTGTGTGTGTGTGTGTGTGTGCGCGTTTGTCTATTTGCAGCGCGTTTGTCTATTTGCAGGGCGTTTGTCTATTTGCTGCGCATTTCTGTAATGTGTTGTGTTGTGAAATTGATGAAGATGTTTTATTACTTTGCATGTGTTTTGTCAAGTTGCATGTGTTTTCTTAAGTTGCTGTTCGTTGAGCTCTCAGGGCCACCGTAGTTATGTGGGGTGGAACTGCTAGCTCTACGTCCAGCCCTCCTCCTTTATCCGGGCTTGGGACCAGCAAAATGATTCAAAAGAGACATTGGCAGAGCTAGTCTCCATAACACCAGAAAAAGTCGCTAGATTTGTCGCTAGTAGCTTTCGCCATGAGGATTTAAAAAGTCGGCAGATTTAGTGACAAATCTAGCGACTTCTTCTGGTGTTATGGAGACTAGTGGAGACATTAACATCATGATTCTTTTAAGTTTTTGAGTCCATGACTACCTACCCCCCCCCCCCCCTCCAAAGCTGTAAACCTAGGGGAAACACTGCTTCCCATTATACAATTAAGCATACTCTAAAGTTTTTTGGGGTCATTCTTTGTCCTGATTAATTGCAAAGCATAATATTGTTTCTTTTTCCTTTGATTGAGTTTTGTAACTTGATTTCTCAGTTTACAGTAGTTTTCTCTGTCCTTAGTACAGCCACTGTTCTGTGCCTTTTCCTTGGCCTGATTACGCTGAGACATATAGCCCTTTAGTTCCTCATCAACCCATGGCGCCCTACAAGTCCTCACTGTCACTTTTCTAACAGGTGCATGTTTATCAATGACTGGTACAAACTTTGCAAGAAAAAGATCTAGTGCATCATTTGGTTCTTTTGCATTGTAGACCTGAGACCAACATATATTTCTGACCTCTTCCAGGAAGGCTTCCTCAGAAAAACCTCTGTAGGACCTTTTATGGATGACTCTAGGTCTAGCTTTGGGAACCTTCATTTTCCTTGCTACCACTACAATATTGTGGTCACTACATCCTATTGGGACTGATACAGCCTTGGTATATAAATCATCTGCACTCAAATAAATGTGATCAATACAAGATGCTGTTGATGCCTTTGTTGTTTGTGCTTAGTCGTGTTGGTTGTGTAACCACTTGTTTCAAACAGCATGCATTAGTTATGGTGGCCAGTTGGTTCTCTAAGACAGTGATTTTCAACCAGTGTGCCGCGGCACACTAGTGTGCCGTGGGAAATTATCTAATATCTAGTGTTGCACCGAAGTATCGGCCGAACATCGGTAGCGGCAGATATTTGCCCCGTTTACCGACATCTGCACATCGGTAATAAACTTGACTTTCACCGATATCATTGGTATTTGTGGTTAAACCGCTGGGCAGGTGCCGCGGCTGGGGGAGCAGTCGCCCTCCTCTCCACGCCGCCGGAGACTCGGCGTGCGGCCCGCCTCAACGTTTTTTTTGGGGGGGAGGTCCTATTCCGCTGTGCCTCACGGCATCAGTGGTGCGGGGTGCTTTCTTTCTCTTGGGCCGTGGGGCGGTGTCCGTCGCCGGCGCGGAAGGCGGGCCGTTGGAGGGGACCGGGTACGGCGGTCGGCGGCAGCGACTCTGGACGCGTGTCGGGCCCTTCTCGCGGATCACCTCAGCTACGGCGACCGCTGGGGGAACCCTCCGTTCGCGCGGGGGGCCCCTTCCGGCGGTGCGCCTCGGCTGGCGCCTAGCAGCTGACTTAGAACTGGTGCGGACCAGGGGAATCCGACTGTTTAATTAAAACAAAGCATCGCGAAGGCCCACGGTGGGTGTTGACGCGATGTGATTTCTGCCCAGTGCTCTGAATGTCAAAGTGAAGAAATCCAATGAAGCGCGGGTAAACGGCGGGAGTAAATATTGGCACTCAAAACAGGTCAATCTGTTTTAGACAGGGTTAAAAGGTCCTGTTTTAAATGATCCTTGTGGTATTTTGACCAAAATATGTTAGACATTTCAATAAGACCCCAAGGAACCATATCAAATTTGATAAAATGGGTATAATATGTCTCCGTTAAATAAAGTTTAGTTAAATCAAAGATTGTTTCATAAATCTGATTCAATTTGTGCTCATTAAAAGGTCAGAGTAAGAAAGGGGTGAAATAATTTAAAATAGTGCTTTTTAATACATTTAGAAATTATATTACTAACTATATGTATTATATGTACTGTGTTAGTCCATAGAGTGTCATTTTGGTTGGTGGTGTGCCCCAGGATTTTGTAAATGTAAAAAATGTGCCGCGGCTCAAAAAAGGTTGAAATTCACTGCTCTAAGGAACAGTTAGGCGATAGCCAGTCAATATTTATATCTCCAGTGAAAACAGTTTCCATATTCAATTCACACACCTTATCCAGCATGTCACCCATGGCTTCTAAGTAGTGTTGATCTGAACTTGGTGGCCTGTAGCAGCAGCCCACCGAGATAGGTTTAATATGGGGCAGGTTCACTTGAAGCCGTAGCACCTCAATTTCGTCATATATAATATCCTCCCTAACTTTCACTGGAAGATGGTTTTGAACATAAAAAGCAACACCTCCCCATATCTGTTTCTGTCCTTTCTATATAGATTATACCCTTGTATGCCCAAAGCCTCATCCTCAAAAGTGTCATCCAGATGGGTTTCTGATATTGCAAGTATGTTAATTGACACTTTGCTACCGCTCTTGTGATTTATGTGACTTTTTTCAACAATTTTTTCGGCGGACTTTGGATTAATAGAGCCTGCCTGCTCTACTGGAGTCCTTATTCTGTGATGACTACGGAGCTGGGGCTCGCCAGCCTGTGGTCGTTGCCAGACGGCGCGGCTTGTTTTGTGTTCTGTTTTTTACATCGGTGCTGGCAATGATTTCATACACCGCCCCGCAGCTACGGCGTTGGCGCAGCTTCATGGCTCCGTCCGACAAAGGGTTTAAAACCCTCTGTCAAGAGTGTTGGATTTTGAAAAACAGACCTCCCTACATCCATAGAGGCTCGCGCCGCGGCTTCAACGTGAAACCAGGAAAGAAAACAAACCTCGGAGTCATCGTTGGAGTCATCGTGAGACTACCCAATACTAGGCAAAATGGAAGACACGGAGTGGAGCGCAGTGTATTACGGAGCCATCAGGGATTTCCACCCAGAGCTCTGTGTCTTACCACCATGGAGCTGCTAAACGCACAATCCCTCACTAATAAATCTCTCCTCATATACGACCATATTCTGGACAAAGGGCTTGACTTCATGTGCCTAACCGAAACCTGGCATAAACCAGGGGACTACTCCGTGCTTAATGAAGCATCCCCCCTGGCTATAACTACATGGAGAAGGCCCGCAGCTCTGGTCGTGGTGGTGGACTAGCCGTCATGCACCGGGCTGAGCTAAAACTGTCTCCTCTGCCAATGCCTGATCTTTCCTCTATGGAATGCCTGGCCTTCAAATGCAAATCTCCATACTCCATGACAGTGCTTCTCATATACCGTCCTCCAAAACTAAACCCATCTTTTCTACCTGAGATAAGTGATCTCCTTACCTCTCTCTGCACTATGTCAACTAACATTGTCATTGTTGGTGATTTAAATATCCATGTCGACAACCCCTCCTGTCAGTTTGCAGCAGATTTCCTGAGTGTGCTTGAGTGTCTTGGGCTGCAGCAGCATGTTGAGGTTCCTACTCACACCAAGGGGCACACTCTGGATCTGGTTATCACTGACTCTGCTTCCATCAGTAACCTACAGGTCTATGATCTCGGTGTGTCCAACCACAAAGTGGTCTCAATGGCCTTAACTTTTATGTTGCCTACTATTAGACCTAGGCGTCAAATGTCTTTCCGGAACTGGAAAAGCATTGACTTGGCCACTATGACCATGGATCTCCAGCTCATCACCTGCCCAGCCTCTGCATCAATGGATGAAATAGTGGAACTCTACAATACATCCCTGAGAAGTGTTTTTGATCTCCATGCCCCTGTCAAGTCACGTGAGGTCAATTTCTCACGCTCCGCTCCCTGGTTCACACATGAGCTAAGGAAAATAAAAACAGCTGGGCGTGCCCTGGAACGACGCTGCAGACACTCTGGGCTCACTGTCCATAAACTGGCCTATCGTGAGCATCAAAGGGCCTACTCCAACTCCCTTAAAGATGCTCGCTCACAGTTCTATTCCGGGTTAATCAATAAAAACCCTGGCAACTCCAAACAGCTTTTTTCCACCATAAGCCATCTCCTGAAACCACAACCACCCTCTTCGACTGAGGCTACAGAGGAGCAATGCAACAGCTTCATTGACCTTTTTAGATCAAAGGTCAACACCATTCGCTCTCTGATGTCCAGCTCTCCATCTCTGCTTCCCTCTGACACCACACCTTATCTACGAGTGTGCAGTCTCCTCTACATCTCGCTGAGGTTCAGGTGAGCCATGTTGAGGCAATCCTCAAAAAAATTAAATCCTGTACCTGTACCCTGGACCCCATTCCCACTGCTCTGCTCAAGTGACATATCCCCACTCTCAGTCCTTTTATCACCGAAGTTGTTAACCTTTCCCTTCAGTCTGGCTGTGTCCCACCTACTCTCAAGGTTGCTGTCATCCGTCCCCTTCTCAAGAAACCCACCCTGGACCCGGAGGTTCTAGCTAATTACAGGCCTATCTCCAACCTTACCTTCCTATCCAAGGTGTTAGAGAAGGTAGTCGCTTCTCAACTCCAGGACCACCTCCAACATAACAACTTGTTTGAAAAGTTTCAGTCAGGATTTTGTTCAGCCCACAGCACTAAAACGGCTTTGCTCAGGGTTACGAATGACCTGCTGATGACAGCCGCTGCAGGATCACCCTCACTCCTCATCCTCCTGGACCTGACTGCTACATTTGACACAGTGGATCACACACTCCTCCTAGAGCGCCTCTACAACGCTGTTGGACTATCAGACTCTGCACTCAAGTGGTTTCAGTCCTATATCTCTGGCAGAACTGAATATGTCTCACTGGGAAGATACAGTGCCTTGCATAAGTATTCACCCCCCTTGGACTTTTTACCATTATGTAATGTTACTAACAGGAATTCTAATAGACTTAAATAAACTTTTTCCCGTTTGATCAACAAAACATGCATAGTACTTTGGAGGTGCAAAATAAATTTTATTGTGACACAAACAATAATGAGAACAAAAAAGTTGACATCTGTTGGGTGCATAAGTATTCACCCCCCATTGTCAATACTTGGTAGAACCCCCTTTCGCTGCAATTACAGCTGCAAGTCTTTGCGGGTATGTCTCTACCAGCTTTGCACATCTAGAGATGGAAAGGTTTGTCCATTCTTCTTGGCAAAAAAGATGAAGCTCAGTCAGATTGGATGGAGACCGTCTGTGAACCGCAGTCTTCAAGTCTTGCCATAGATTCTCTATTGGATTGAGGTCTGGGCTTTGACTGGGCCATTTTAAGACATTAACATTCTTTAATCCAAACCATTCCTTTGTAGCTCTGGCTGTATGTTTAGGGTCATTGTCCTGCTGGAAGATGAACCTCCGCCCCAGTCTCAAGTCTTTTGCATTAGATTTTCTTCAAGGATTTCCCTGTATTTGGCTCCATCCATCTTTCCCTCTATTCTGACCAGTTTCCCTGTACCTGCTGAAGAGAAGCATCCCCACAGCATGATGCTACCACCACCATGTTTCACTGTTGGGA
The DNA here is from genome assembly GCF_947347685.1 of Pleuronectes platessa. NCBI lineage: Eukaryota > Metazoa > Chordata > Actinopteri > Pleuronectiformes > Pleuronectidae > Pleuronectes > Pleuronectes platessa. The sequence goes on from NC_070631.1 coordinate 28,753,228, forward strand.
TGGTGTGCTCAGGGTGATGGGCAGTGTTGGGTTTTCGCCACACATAGCGTTTTGCATTGAGGCCAAAAAGTTCAATTTTGGTCTCATCTGACCAGAGCACCTTCTTCCACATGTTTGCTGTGTCTCCCACATGGCTTCTGGCAAACTCCAAACGGGATTTTTTATGGGTCCCTTTCAACAATGGCTTTCTTCTTGCCACTCTTCCATAAAGGCCTGATTTGTGGAGTAGACGACTAATAGTTGTCCTGTGGACAGATTCTCCCACCTCAGCTGTGGATCTCTGCAACTCCTCCAGAGTAACCATGGGCCTCCTGGTTGCTTCTGATTAATTTTCTCCTTGTCCGACTCTTCAGTTTGGGTGGACGGCCTCCTCTTGGTAGGTTTGCGGTTGTGCCATATTCTTTCCATTTTCTTATGATGGATTTTATGGTGCTCAGAGAGATGTTCAAAGCTCTGGATATTTTTTTATAACCTAACCCTGCTTCATATTTCTCCACAACTTTATCCCTGACCTGTTTGTTGAGCTCCTTGGTCTTCATGATGCTGTTTGTTCAGTAATGATCTCCAACAAACTCTGAGTCCGTCACAGAACAGGTGTATTTATACTGAGATTAAATTGCAGACAGGTGGACCCTATTTACTAATTATGTGACTTGTGAATGCAATTGGTCGCACCAGATCTTTGTTAGGGGTTTCACAGTAAAGGGGGTGAATACATATGCACTCAACACTTTTCAGATTTTTATTTGTAAATAATTGTGAAATCCATGTAATATTTCCCCCCACTTCCAAATGATGCACTATTTTGTGTTGGTCCATTACATAAACTCACGATGAAATAAATTTGAATCTGTGGTTATACCATGACAAAATGTAGAAAAGTCCAAAGGGGGTGAATACTTATGCAAGGCACTGTACAAGTCCAGACTGTTCCCTGTCTCCTGTGGTGTTCCGCAAGGGTCGGTCCTCGGCCCCATCCTCTTCATTATTTACATGCCGTGTCATCAGCAAACATAGGATGTCCTTCCACTGTTATGCTGACGACACACCGTTTTACATCAAAACTGCCCCAAACCCCTCTGCAGCCATTTCATGTCTCACCGCCTGTCTTGGGGAGATAAAGACATGGATGAGCAGCAACTTTCTCCAGTTAAACAGTAGCAAAACTGAAGCCCTCCTTGTTGGCACTCCACACCAGGTTCAGTCATCCTCCATAACTCAGCTCACCTTCGACGGTCAGGTCATACCCCTCTCCTCCACAGTCACTAATCTGGGAGTTAGGTTTGATCCTCACCTGACCTTTAATGACCATATAAAACACCTGTGCAAAACCTCCTTTTATCATCTCAAAAACATATCTAAACTGCGCCCCACTTTAACCCTGTCAGATGCAGAGAAGCTCGTCCACGCATTCATCTCCTCTAGACTGGACTACTGCAATTCACTTTTCACTGGGATCACTGGCAAGAACATCCAAAAACTGCAATTCATTCAAAACAGCGCTGCCAGGATCCTGATGAGAGTCCGTAAATATGAGCACATAACTCCAATTCTCCAGTCACTCCACTGGCTCCCTGTCTCAACCCGGATTGATTACAAAGTCCTACTCCTCACCCATAAATGCATAAATGGACATGCACCTCCTTACCGACAAGAACTCATCACTCCCCAAACCTCCACCCGCACCCTCAGATCTACAAGTAGCTCGCTCCTTCGGGTTCCCAACACCAAGCTCCGCACCATGGGCGACCGGGCCTTTTGCTCAGCAGCGCCCCGCCTATGGAACGGTCTCCCTGACCACCTGAGGGCAACACAGACCCTGGACTCTTTTAAGACTGGCCTAAAAACCTTTTTATTCAAGAAGGCGTTTTTACTTTGAGTTGAGTTTTTTTTTTTAGGACTTTGATTTTAACTATGTACTTGTGGCACTCTGAGATTCTCGGATGAAGAGTGCCTTACAAATAAAATGTATTATTATTATATGGTTCTGTGACAGACTAGCATTCGTGGTTTTCAAGTCATCCACCCTCTTTTGTGTAAAGTGGAGACTAACCGTAAGTTCTTGTAGCTCTTTCATCATAGCATTGATTCTGGAGTTAAGCCTGAAACATGCTTCTGCGTTTTCACGGGCCCCTAAGCGCAAGAGCCCTTCCGGGTCCCTTACGTGCTTATGTATCCCTTCTTACGTGCTGACGGGCGTCGCCCCACTTTTCTAAAATTTACGGCAAAGCTCCGCAAGCTCACTCAGCCCGCAAGGCTGTGATTGGTCTGCTCTACATCCCTTCTGGAGCTGCATTTCCGGTTTCATGCCCCATAATACAGGCAGAAACAACGGGAGATTTAGAAGAATGAATATGGACCAAATAGAAGAGCGTTTGGCAGAAGAGATCCGAAAGTATGTCCACTTGTATAACCCGTCACTGACTGGCGTATTTGTCCGCCTGAAAAAGGCTACAAGGAGCCGCAGTAGCTATGTAAATAAACAATCGATGAAGAAGAAACAAGGCGTCTCTCAGGTCGTCTTCGACAAAAAGCATTACTCCTCCTAGTGTTCTGGCGCGGAATTGCTTTGTAAGACGCGCAACGGTTGGGGAAGCATGAATGACAACGAGTCTTGCGCCACAGCGGCGTGAAAAGACGCAGACGCAGTCGCAGAAGCATGTTTCAGGCTTTAGTAGTGTCCATCAAGGTGTGCACGCAGCCTTTGAAGTTGCTTTCCTGCTGTTCTAGAATTTCTTTATAGAAAGCTTTTTGTTGGTCAAGTAGTTCCGCACTTGTACCGGTGTTATGTACTGGGCATTGTCCTTATCTTTGTCCTTTCCCCCCCCCAGCCATCTTGGTAGCCTAGTGGTAGCCTAGTGGTAGCCTAGTGGTAGCCTGGTGGTAGCCTGTAGCCTGACAGTTAGCCCCCGCCAGCCAACAGTTAGCCGTCAGTTAGCTGTCCGGTAGTCCTCAGTTAGCTCACAGTCAGCCTCCGTTGGTGCACTGTTAGCTCCCCGCTAGCTAGCAGTTAGCCGTCCGTTAGCCGTCCGCTAGTCCACAGTTAGCCCTCCGTTAGCCCTCCGTTCGCCGGCTTTAACAGGGTGTGACATCCTCTGTCCTTAACCCTCAGCAGGAGTAAGGAGAAACTACTAAAAACCCTTTTAACAGGGTAAAAATACGTAGAAACCTCAGAGAGAGCCACATGTGAGGTATCCCTTTCCCAGGACGGACAGAAGTGCAATAGATGCCACGTGCGTGTAGGGCGGAGGAAGAATGCCACCTTCTTCCATCACCAATGTGATGCTCCAGATACTCAACTAGTTCAAAGGAACAAGAAAATGTTTGAAATACACTCATCATGGAACTGAACCAGTCTTTATCCATTTCTGCTATTTGGCTCTTAATAGATAAGATTAGGTGCATAGCACAAGATTCTGGTTCCTATATACTTTCTCTGTGGGCCCCCTTCCTCTTTTGCTTCATAATGTCCCTTATAAATATTTAAAAAACAATTATACAAATAACAGTCAATTGTACAAATTAATATGCAGTGTTTGTTAGGGTAGTCGCTAATGAACAGTAGATATCACATTTAGTATGAATAAATTAGGGCTGTCAAATAATCTCATTTTATAATCAGACTAATCACAGTTTAGCCGATTTTTCTTTTCTATTTTAAATCAACTAAACCTTTACACAATTAAATGTGAATGTGAAATCTGAATCTGTAGAACCAGTGTTGTGCCAGATCACACTTACAAAGAATGATTTCCAAGTTCAGTTCATGCAGTTAAAAAGGAACTAGTTAATAGTTCATTCTCTATTTTCTTTCTGTTGACTGAATCCATTCATTTGTTTTTTAAATGTTTTTATGTGAAATATGGCAGCCAGTGTGACCCCATCTTAATAAACTGTCATTACTAGTTGGGCTCACTCACCTTTCTGGGAAAATAAATCTGTTAAGAGCATAGACTGTTGTCTGCCCTCCGTTTCTTTTCTTTCTCCTTCTCTGTCCTTTTTTACTTTTCTTTTCTGACTCCCTGACTTTACATATGCTTTCCTGAGTGGCATTTTGAAAACCACTTCTCTAGAAGTCTCTCACTCACTTCGATTGCGTGCATAGATTGTATATAGATTGCATGCAGCAAAGACTAAACCATTTGTTTGTTGTGTTTGAGAAAGGTGACCTCAGGAAGCCTGTTTGAAAACAAATTTCAGTCAATCAATCGATTTATTTAGCAAGTTTCAGCCTTTTTCATTAAGTACGTAGATATTAAATTAACAAGATTAATAATAAATTCAAATCATTCAAGCTTTTTCAAGGACCCCCTTCCCTCCTGCGGCCCCGCAAAGTCAGTCCCTCTTTCCCCCCCACAATGACGCCACTGGATACGATGTGTGTTTTCTTTTGTGTTTTCAGGATGCAGTGCAGAGTGCTCATCGTCTCCAGTGTTTGAGATGATTTATGAGCATAATCCAGCAAGGTGCAAGTTTGAGAGAAGACTGGAAGTGAATACTAGTCCATTGAACATCATCTACAACCCGCAAGCAATCAAACAAGTTACAGAGTTCTTCTACAAAGGAAAAGTTCACACCTCAGGTAGCAAGTGGGTGTGGGTGTTGGTGTGTGGGTGGGTGGGTGGTCATTGCCATTATCTGAAATGTGCCCGTTGTCATTATGACGCTGTTGTCATGATTGACATCACTTACATTGATGAATCCCAGCCGCCGCTGCAACAGAGCGTTGGTCACCTGTTTATTCAAAGTTTATTAATATTGAACTGTATTTTCCTGGGCTGTTAATAATACTCATGCCAAGTGTGAAGCCGATAAGATGAAAGGTTTTTAAGATATGCAAGCCACATACTGAAAGACACACTGAGATTTCTGGAATTATTAGACCAATTGTAGATTAAACCTATTTCCTCATCCACAGGTTTTGGCTATCAGTCAGAGTTGGAGCTTAGAGTGGCAGAAGCTGCAAGGAGACAGTACAACAAGCTGAAGATGCAGACAAAGGCTGAAATTCGACAAACCATTGACCAGCTACTTGTGGGAGAGTTTATTGTAAGAGATATATCCTTGATGGTGACATGAAATAATTGTCAGTTTAATAATTTCTAAATACAACTTTTTTGTTTGTTTTCTAGGAAAACAGTAAACGCTGGACTATGAAATTGGACATTTGTGCACCACAGGTGATTTTTCCAGATGATTTCCAGTCGAGGGACCCAATGTTAGTTGTCGTTGATTTAGGCAGAATTCTCCTCACAAATTCTCAAGGTAAAATAATCTGCGATTTAACGAAAAATTACAACTACACACCCAAATATCATTATTCCTCTGCCCTGAGGTTTTTAATCAAGCTCATACTTACTGTTATTAATTTTCTTTGAAGATGATGATAAGGCCAGCACTAAAGCTACTCAGCCTGAAAAGGAAGACATGAGTGATGATGAGTACCAGACCCCCCTTGCCACGCCACCTGAATCTCCAACACCTGAGCCAGACATTTCAATGAAAGCGCAACTTAGAAGTCCTGATCTTTCCAGCCTTAGGTCTCCTGAATGTACACAGGCCTACAGCAAAAAGCTGTATGAAAAATACTCTTTGTCCTTTAAGGACCTGCAGATAATGGTTGGTCGCTATAAAGACAGCTGGAAACATCTTCAAGAGAGTGAGGTAGGCCCCACTCATGTGGTGGAGAAGTTCAATGTGCTGCTACAGCTTGAGCAGAGACTGCGTTATACATCAGACCCCCAGCTCCCTGGGGCTGTGCTGTCAGGAACCCTACCAGACCTCAAAGTCCATATTAACCTTGAGAAGATGACTGCCCTTAGGAGTTGTTTGGCTAGGCTTAGTAGCCCAGCTGTGATGGAAGGAGGTAAAAGTCAAGAGAAAGGCCCAAATATAAGATCTCCTGACCTTACACTCCGTCATGACAAGATCTTTCAGAGAGAGGACAGCTCCTGGAAGCTGCAGGGTTCATCTAAGAACCTGACACAGAGTGTCATGACTTTAGAGCAGCACACGCGGGAAGTCCTCGTGGAGTCCCGTCTACTCTTAGCTGAATTCAACATTAACTACATGCAGCTTGGTGTAGAGAGTGATGGCCGCTACATATCTGTTCTTAAGGTATTTGGCACAAATGCTCATTTTGTCAAGCGGCCTTATGATGCTGAAGTCTCTCTGACTGTCCATGGTCTTCTGCTTGTAGACACTTTACAGACTTATGGCTCAGACTTTGACCTACTTGTGGCTTCTCACAAGCATCTTAGTTTTGACATACCCACAGGCAGCCTCAGAGAGAGCCTGGCCTCAACCCCTGTATCGTCCCCTGATAGCAGGTCTCCCGAACATCAGTGCCACCATACTGAGTCATCCTCTGGTATGCCTGTAGATAGAATCTCTCCCTTCAGTTCACTTTTCAAGGACCAAGAGGCCCTAATTAAGCTTGAGTACCAGTTTGTGAGCTCAGACTGCCCCTCCATGAACCTGGACAGCTCCCTTCAAGTGACAAGCATTCAGGTCAACAACCTGGACATCATTCTCAACCCTGAGACCATGGTGGAGTTATTGAAGTTCCTTCAGAAGTCTTTCCCCAAAGAAGAACGTATATCAGCGGCACAACATCATTCAACACAGCCCCACAGTGATGAAGAAGAGGTGACATATCAGGTAACATATGACCAGAACAAAGAGCTGACTTTAGAGATTCACCGCCTTAACTTGCTTCTCCTTCGGACCGTTTCCACTGGCTCTGTCCTGGTTGCTGAGAAGAAAGGGCTTAAGATTGCTACTGCCAGCATTACTAGCACCAAGATCAATGTGTCCATGGGCAGTCGGTTGGACATCAATGGTTCGCTTGGGTCCATGCAGTTGGTGGACCTGTCCCAGGAAGGAGGCAAAAGCCAGTTTGTGGTCAGCATTGGCAATGTTGAGGATAGCTCCTCAACTCTTGGCAGACTAAAATTTCTTGCTGATACAGCAGGTTCTCCCTCAGAAGCTTTGTATTTTCACCTCATGGAGAAAATGCAAGGAGAATGTTCTTTGCAACTTCAGATGGCTTCCTTGCACTATAACCACTCTGCAAAGTTCTTGAAGGAGCTCAGTCTGTCTGCTAACGAGGTAGAAGAAAATTTCCGCTCCATGTTGAGAAGTGCTGCTACCAAAGTGTCAACAGTTCTAGCCACCAAGACGGCAGAGTACAGCGGTATGGTTTCACTCTTTGACACCCCCTCACGGAGAACTCGAGCTTACAGTCAGAGCTGGGCTTATCCATTTGAGGAAGAGGAGGATGTTCCCCTGGATGAACCTGAATTGACTTTAGACACTTTCTTGGTGAAGCTCAACCTTAATATCAGCATTGAATCCCCAGTTGTATCTATTCCACGAAAACCTGGACACCCTGAGCTATTGGTTGGTCATCTGGGAAGCATAACAATCCAGAATTTTGTCACTGGGCAAGACTCTGAAGGAGAGAGGTTGCAGGTTTTTGTCAAGGATATTCGGCTGTATTCTCTCAACATGAGTCATTTGGTTTTGAAGAGGCAACCAAGAGGAGATATTACTGGCCCCATGTCACCATCCTGCAATGGAAGCATCATTCAGGAAGAACCACAGTTTACACGTCATGACTTCTTTGAATCCCTCAGCCGAGGAAAAGGTGAGAATATTACAGATGTTCAGGATGGTTGCATTTGGAATTTTAGCTTAAGGCCCAATCCCATTTCATCCGTTGGCCCTACCCCTTAGCCCTTCCCCTTCGTTTTGTGTGTTCACAACAACCTTAAAACAAAAGAGCATGACAACTGTAGCCTTATTATGTATTTTCACATAATTTCATGTCTCTTCCCCCTCACACACACCCTCATGCACTTGATTGAACCCGCGTAAAGCAGCGATGTTACTGAACTTAACTGCTCCTCTAATAAGAAAGCATCCTGGAAGGGTTGCCTACAGACCACTGCTAGCAAATTAAGCTGTGTGCTTTTGATTCATACGTGAAATAATGCAGAGCATCCAAGCTTTTCAATTTCAAATGTGATTGATTCACTGCATTAGCATAGCTGTTATTTGGATATCATAGGTTTGTCACTTTAGTAACTTCAAATAATAGCATTGGTTTATTTAAGATCTCAATAATATTATTACAATGACATCCCCGGCAAATCTCTCGTCTTTTCACATCAACGCCTACTAATGATGCAGCGGCTTCTTGAAGGGCTGTCCCAATTCGTAGGGGCAGATTTCAACCACTATCCCTTGTGACTCTGTTACAAGGGCAAAGATAACCCTCAAAAACAAAGAGTAGGGCCAAGGGGTGAAATGGGATTGAACCTTAGTGTGCATGGGAGTGCAAATAACGAAGATATACCTTTTTATATGCAAATTGTTACACCAATTTCACATAATTTTTTTTCTTTACCAGCCTTCCATATATTAAAAGACACTACAATACAGTTCAACCTGGAGAAAGTTCCAGTTGACGAAGACAATCAGTTTACCTTCCTCACCACAGAGGATCCCAGCAGGAGCTCAGGGTTACTAAGAATCCAGGGCAAATTCGTCAACCCTGTCCAGGTATACATAATATTAACACTGTAAATTCTTAGCTAGACGGTAACATTGTTCACACAGTAGCCATCTCTGGCTCACCATACATTATCTAAGTTTACAAATTCTGTTATTGTAACCCAGTATGAGTTCATACATGTGTCCGATGACACTGTTTGTGTGTGTGGTTGTGTGTTTGTGTCGACGCGACTGGGGAAGAGGGCAAGCTGGAGCGTCTGATGAATGCGTTCAGCTACGGGAAAAAATATTTCACTGATTTAAGATCATTATGTGATAATTAATGCTCATATTGCGGCTTTACGATGTAAAGTACCTTGAAATATGATTTGGCACTATACAATTTTTTTTAATTAATTTACCTTAAACCACATCACTAATTCCATAAATATAATGGCAGTCATTCCATTCTTAGCACTCTGTTTCTCTGTTATTCTTTTTAACAGAAATATTATCCCCACTATCTCCCTAATTCCAGCCTTAACTGTGTTGTTATTTTCCTTACTCAATACTTAAAGGGATATTTCTCCCAAAAATGAAAATGCACTCATTATCTACTCGCCACTGTTGTAACGGAGGGGTGGGTGAAGTGTTGGAGTCCACAAAACACTTCTGGAGACTCAGGGGTAAACTTTGTTCGAGCAGAATCCAATTCAATTGAAGTCTATTGTGAGTCCTTCTTCAGATGTAATAGAACAACAGCAACAGCATGCCTTCATACTGCTCGTGTGGTGTCATCCAAGGGTCCGCAAGTGCTGACATTCATATTCGACCTTGAAACAAGGTAATTTAAACCGGTATTATGGCCTAAATGTCCAACAAAAGTGGCTAAGCTAGCTTATGATAGCACATCCGATAGCCTGTGAGTGCAACCCATTGGAAGATATCACTTTTCGGCTGAAAGCACGGTGTAAATTACCTCATTTCGAGTCTAATGATGCCTGTACAGTAAGCCGGTTTTACCTATTATTTAAATAAATACAGACTGATAATTCAAAGTATGCACATTACATTACATTTGATTACATTGTAAGTCTGGAGTCTTTTGTTTTGGCATACAATTTGGATTACAATACAATCAGCTAAAACTAAGTTAAAATGTAGCTGCATAGGGCTATTGAAAGACATTTTTGATGTGCGGTTACATAGTTTCATTAATATTTGACTCTGTGGTTATAGGTTTTTCTGTGCAAGTCTGTACATGAACAAGTCCTACAGACACTGGACAATTTGTTTCTGAATGAGGAGCAACGAAACACCCCCAGCCAACCGCCCACACCACCACCACCAACTCCTTCTTTCACCAGACCTCACCGCTTTCCTGACCCACAGGGAGGGCTGTTTGCAAGGGACCCTCCCCATTCCAGTTTTCCCCCCTCGTCACTTTCCTCTCCTTTGCCTCTACAGTCTCGCAAATCTGCTCTTCACTCTCCTTCATTTACTCAGCTTAAAGTCACATTACACGTTGCAGAATTGCAGGTCCAACTCAGTGCTGACCTGACCCAGAGTTCTCAGGGCTTGGTCAGCCTGCGCTTCCAAGATCTAGAGGGGGACTTTACCAAAGACCATCCTCACTTACTGGTAGTCCAGCTAGCTCTGCGCTCACTGCTAATGGAAGACCTCCTGGAACAGAACCCTGAATCAAAGTACAAACATTTAATAGTGTCCCGTGGAGCTCCCAAGCCCTCCACCTTCATTCCAAAGGAGTACCTTTCTCAAAGTTGTCCATCAGCAACCAATGCCCTGTATCCAGACATGCCTCGCTCATTGCCTGCACACATGGAAGAGGCCCAGAATGTCTTCCAGCTATACCAGAGGCTTCCCAGCACCCCTTCGGGAAGCAGTCGCAAATCAAAGAGGGACCAGGACTGTCCAAGCACTCCACCTCCCTCTCCTACCCATCATACACCTTACCCTCAGCAACCCCCAAACTTTGACGACTCACTAGTTCATATCAATGTGCTGCTGGTGGACCAGAACCACCCAGAGTTCAAAACACGATATGGCAGTGTGGGAAGAAGCGTGGATGTTGACTTCAACTGCCTGGACGTTTTGATCACACTTCAGACCTGGGTGGTTATCCTGGACTTTTTTGGTATAGGCTCCACAGCCAATAATCATGCAGTTAAAGTTTTCCCTATGTCAACCAAACCTGTGCCAGGACACCCTCTGTATGAATCAGACATCCGTGAGAAGGAGACAACAGTGGCCTTCAATACTAAAGTGGACCTGAAGGTAAGTCACTATACCAGGTGCATTTTAGAATGGGTTACCTTTCAAAATATCAATATATGTACATACAGTATATATGCATATATTTTATGAAAAATGGGTCACTCTGGACCCTATCTAACATCCTGTGGAAAGCAGTGCTATTGGTTTAAAAGTTATGTGGTCAGGGACATTGTGAGACATTGATAGGCTATATTTAGGCAGTAGATAGTGTTTTTAAGTAAATTGTATTTCCCGGTCATTTGAAGAGGCATCACAACATAGTATGCACCTACATAGGACGGTGCACAAATTTTGTTCTCTCAAAGTGAAACTGTTACCTCTTAAAGGGATAGTTCACAAAAAAATGAAAATACACAAATTAGATAATTTGTGTATTTTCATTTTCAACCACTAGCCAGTGGTTGAAGTGTTTGAGTCCACAAAACACTTCTGGAGTCTCAGGCGTTGTAGCTGAATCAGATACAATTGAAGTAACCGGCTACCTATACTTCACACCTAGCATTGTTAATTGAGAGATAGAAACTGGACTATGGTTTCATGAGTCTTTTTCTCTATTCTATTATATCTAGTTTTCAGTTTATTATTTGAATGGTAAACTGGTAGCTAATAACGTTGTAAATATTCACATTTTATTCTGAGAATGTATTATTAAAATTTGTAGTCTCTGTCAGCCTTGAGGCAGTTTAAAGATCAGCTCTGATGTGAATGACCTAACCTGTCCATGTTTTCATTTTAGGTTCATTCTCTGTCTCTTGTATTGAACAAGAAACTCAATGAGCTTGCCAGAGCTAGTGTGTCTAAATTATCTGCTCATCTGGAAATGTTGGGTGCGTATGGAAAACAACAAATTCAACTCCTCGATTAAACAAACCCTCCACACTTCCATTTTTAGGGTTAAGTTTATGTTCTTAATCCCAGTTAATCACATTATGGTTAATATTTCAGATGGCAACCTGGCATTACAAGGCAGTTTAGGAAGTTTGTCCCTGAGTGACCTGACCCCACACGGTGATCTCTACAGGGAACGCTTCACCACACGAGGAGGAGAAGCCCTTATTTTTAACATCCATAAGTATATATCACAGAAGTTTCAACAGACAATTTCTCTTCATGATACCAAAGCACATTGAAGAATTGGTGTTGTTTTAGTCACCCTTATGTTCTGCTCCATTCAGATATGGCCAGCCTGATCCTTACCTGGAGCGGGAATATGACATCAAGGTGTCTTTGGAGATGGCCTCAGTGCAGTATGTACACACCCAGCGCTTCCAGGCCGAGGTGGTGGCTTTCATTCAACACTTCACCCAGCTACAGGATGTCCTGGGCAGACAGAGGGCTGCAATGGAGGGCCAGGCTGTGAGTATTACCTGCTCATGGGGCTCTTTACTATGAAACTCACATAAGTAAGACAACTTAAATCCAGCTTGCCCCAAACCCTACCTCTCTTAATGCAGGTGCGAGATCATCCTCAGAGGGCATCCAGGGTTTTGCTGGATATCGAGGCTGGGGCCCCAGTTATTCTCATCCCGGAAAGCTCACAGTCAACAAGGGTCATTGTAGCCAACCTTGGCCAGCTCAGGGTGCAAAACTGCTTCTTGCCTGCTGGGGATCCTGGCACCTTTGCCTTTCAAGACAAGGTAAAGAAGCTCTCTATGGTTCATGCCTTAATTCCTTCTCTGGTGAGTCATAATGCCTATATATCAATGCATACAGAGCTTGGTTTTGTGTTGCCATTTAAATGTTGTTTAACCAAATTTAAGCTTGTGAAAATCATCCTGTTAAGTCTTTTTTTAACTACAGTAACTATCCTATCAATTACCATCCAACTAACTCGGTCCTCTGAGCACAGTTACAGGAGTGATATTATTGATTTGTTTAAAATGTCAGTAAATTGAATAGCCATCGACTTTCCAATATGCTGTACAGTGGAGTGTGTCTGTCCGTCTGTCCCTCTGTCTTTCTGTGTGTGTGGCAATGACGTAATGACGCGGTCACGTAGTCTGGCCGAATTCAAGATGTTACGTTCACGTAATTCAAAATGGAGGTTTACGACCTCAGCGACGCCATGAGGCCAGAGACAAGATGGCGGTATGTAACGTAAGTAAAACAAAGGAATTTGGAACAAAGAGATTCTGATCGTCCTCATGGTTTTGGCTAGAACCACTTGTTTTGAACAAGGGAACTTTAGAACTAAACTCTGATCTCTCAGAGATGTGACCACGCTATTTTAAGCATCAGAGGGTCTGTATATGGTTATGTAGAGAGAGAGAGAGAGAGAGAGAGAGAGAGAGAGAGAGAGAGAGAGAGAGAGAGAGAGAGAGAGAGAGAGAGAGAGAGAGAGAGAGAGAGAGAGAGAGAGAGAGAGAGAGAGAGAGAGAGAGAGAGAGAGAGAGAGAGAGAGAGAGAGAGAGAGAGAGAGAGAGAAAACATGCAAGGGAAGATCAGAAAAGCTCTCAAAAACACCGTCAGAGACAAAGTTTGAGAATCGGAGTCATACACAGGTGAAGAACGCAGTCCCAACGCCAGCTGATCAACCTCTGCCCAGTTGTGCGTTTACTTGATCAAATCCCATTTTTGGAATTGTTTTGTTTATTTTGTGCTTTGGCCCATTTTTAAAAGTAGTTTTCAGATTTTGTTTTTATGTTTTGATAACATTACTAAATGGACTTGTTTAACTATGTACCTCTTTCTTTCTTTCTTTCTTTCTTTCTTTCTTTCTTTTCTCTTCAAAAAAGGAACGGGTCCAGAGAACAGCAGGAAGCAGTAGTAAGCAGGAGAAGCCTAGCACCACTTCATCCCCCACAGGTTTTACGCTTGGCAGGCCACAGGGCTCAGACATTGGTAGAACTCCTGATGAGAATGGCCCTCATAGCTTAAGTTATTATGACTGCAAACTTTGAGAGAAAGTTAGCCTCTGTATGTTCTAGCACTGTTTGTACTCTTAGAGGTAAATGTAAGACCATGAAAGTAATACTGATTGTCTTTGAAGTTTACTTTACTATGTTGCAGTTATACTCTATTTTACAAGTACTGAACCACCATTGAAGTTCCATGGGACTGTCTTTAAAATAGCTGAAACCTAGTGTTTTTCCCTCTTTAGAGAACCATGTGTGCCTGTTGGACTGCATTACGCTTGACTTACAAGAAATGGATATTTTCGCTGCAGAGCGTGTGGCTTGTCAGCCCTGGGACTGTGTTGGTAAACCTCCTGAAACCAAAGACCTCATCTTCCCTTCTTACTCTGTTCGTCGCACTGGAAACAACCTGCTGAAAGATTGCTGCCGCCTAAAACTAAAATTGGAGCGTAATCTGGATAAGTACGCCCTGTTCATTATTATTTTATTGATGGCAAAGGTTATGATGAAATACCCACTTGGCAAAAAGCCATCACTTGGAAATGTGCAACCTCGTCCTAGCAAAAAAAGAAAAAACAAAGGCTCATCTCACATTTGCCTAAACATTTTGATGACCCCCTAAGGTTTTGAGTTGATATTCTGTGGTTCAGATGAGTCAAGGGAAGAACTTTTTGGAAGATGTGCATCCTATTACACCTGTTGCAAAGCTAACACAGCATTCCACAATTAGATCATCATACCAACAGTCAAATATGGTGCTAGGCGGCTGCTTTGATCAATGATGAAACAAAGAATTCTGCTCTTTACTAGAAAGTCCTGAAGTCTCTGTCGAGCAAGAAATACAATTTATGTTTTTGAGGGACCTGTTCTAAATTATCCCTCCCTTAAAACAATTTAGCAAAGAAGGGTGGGCAAAAAATCCTCTACAGTAACTAAACATGTTTACTGTGTTATGTTAAAGTTGTTCACAGGCCCTTACAATTTTTTCTGTGTGCATTGTGGTTTTTAATACCGTCAGGGAGATGAGCCATGCAGTACCTGACATGTACATCCATGGCAGCCTTTCGTCAGTACACTGCTGCCTGGACTTAGAGCACTACCAGTTAATCAGAGGGCTGCTTGAGAACAACCTGGGAGAACCGATTGAAGAGTTCCTTCGACCCTACAACCTGCAGGACCCCAGGACCTATGTTCGAAAACAAGCTCTATGATATTACTTTATCTACCGAACATTCAGTTCATTGTCAATAAACAATCACATTTTGAAATGAGACCTATTTTCAGAGGAATTATGCTTTTGCTTTATTTTTTCAAGTGCTAAGGTTATGATATCAATGTTTCAAAAGATTCAAGCAATTGAATATATTTGTAGGATATTTTTACCTCCTCTTCTTGTTTATATTTGTTTATGTTTGTGTGCTGATGTTTTATCTCTTCAGACGGTATTAAGCGGAGATGTCTTTACTAACTTGTCATTCCTGGTGGACATGATGGATGTCAGTCTAGAGTTCTTCGATGGCCCAAAACCCACTGAACACAAACGCTCATTAGCAAGGTGGGCCTCTTCTATTTCTTCTATTACTACTGCAGATTATAATGCAGCGCTGTGTTTAAATTTTTTTGTGGCAGACGCTCAGTTTGTACAATAATATTGTAAGTTGTCTTTAGTCTAAGCATAAATAATACAATAAACAATTTGATTTGATCTATTATCATTGCAATAATAATATATGCAATATTGTAGTTCTATTCAGGCAGATTTAAATAACTATTGACTATCTATCTTAATCTTCTGTAATGGATTAAGAAAGTTTATATAATTGGGACAGTTTTTTCCAGAAAAGGATAAATATCAATTCCAAAGTATGTAACCCTAACCCCATAGTATTTGTATACCAGTGTTAATTTCGTTGACGAAAACTATGATGAAAAATATTCGTTAACGATCTTTTTTCCATGACGAAGACGAGATGAAGACGTACTGAAAACGGATCTTTGAAAATAAAAACTATGACTAAATCTATTTTAACTTTCGTTGACGAGACGAGACGAAAATGTTGGTGGTTGACTAAGTCACAATAATTTTTTTAAACATCATCGTGTCAGGCCGTCATGAAGTATCAGGAGCGGGCGAGTGAGTCAGTGTGTGTGTGTGTCTCTGTGTGTGTGTGTGTGTGTGTGTGTGTGTGTTCGTGTTCGCCCCAGATAGCGCACCGGTCCCGAGGCTCCGCCCCCCGCTCCGCTCACTCGCTCAATGACACAAGATCAGAGCCGGCTGCTTCTTAACAGTGGAAACAGTGAAAACACAGAGTTTCTCTGGTCTCAGCTGCTCAGAGATCAGCGCAGCAGCTTCTTTATCAGAGCAGAAGCTGCAGGTGGTTTGTACTGAGCTTCAGTTTCTGTGTCCGCCTCCAGTCTGACCTGCTCTCACTTTTTGTTTTCACATTTAAAAATAAATATATATTCTTAAGCTATTAGGCTGCAGCTATATGATTTTATTTATTTCAATATAGGGTTCTTCTTATTTCATACATTTCCCAAAAATATTGGGAGGACTCAAATAGCCCTACAAAGTTCTGTGTTTAATTTAATTCAAAGTAGGCCCACACTTGCCTGTGTATTTTCTTCTCTTCATAAGTGTTCGGTGTTTTCCTTTGTTGTAACAGGTACAAACAGCAATAAAATGTCAAGAGTTTTCTTTATTGTCGTTCTATAATTTCGTAAATGCAACAAACTATAGTTTAGTATAGTATAACTTTATATTAAACTTTATTAGCTTTGTTATCAAATATGTTTTACAGCTCCAGACACATTTTATTTGGAAGAGGAAGAGGGGGCAAAATAAATAAGTAAAGGTTGCCGACCCCTGCTATAGACTTATGCTGGTAGGGATATCTAATGGACAACCTTAGTACTGCAAGCTAGACTGTTATGCAGTTTTAGACACAACACTGGGTCCTTGGGCCTGAGAAGGGAAGAAAAGGAGTTTAATGTGGCTATTAAATGTGACTAAAACTAGACAAAAATATAATTAGTTTTCGTCGACTAAAACTAGACTAAAATGTAAATAGTTTTCGTCGACTAAAACTAAGAAGGGTAAAAATGACTAAAAGGTGACTAAAACTAAAATGCATTTTCGTCAAAAGACTAAGACTAAGACTAAATCAAGAATAGCTGCCAAAATTAACACTGTTGTATACCTGAATCAATTATTGTTTCATTGCCTCATTTAGAGGAAGGAAAGATGATAAGTGTCTCTTATAACCAGATATTGATCCAAATTATTTTTAAAACAATATTTAAAACAAAGGGAAGACATGTAAATGCCTTGTCATATTAACAAATCATCTGTATAGGGAAGTCCTGTAAATAGCGCTCTTAATTTTGCTATTACTCTTCACTATTTGTCATTCCTTATTTTATGAATGGTTCTGAGAATAGGACAAATATTGTAAAACAAACATTTATCTACAGTGAAGTTAAAGTACAAATCTGTGTTTATATGTTCATATCTCTTTTGCATAGGTTTGACTTCATGAAATCCAAGCTGCTCTTTGAGAGTTTTTCCAATGGATCCAAGTCTGTCAACTTGGTATCTCACTCCCTCCTGGCATATGACACTCGGTACACTGAGCCGAATAAAAGCACTGGTAGACATGATGGGGCAAAGCACAATGTCTTTGACTGCATCCTTCAGCCCTCTAAAACAGGCACTAACCGTGCATCGCTACAGCTGGAACTCCATTACAGGTATCACTGGACAATTGCCAAGCTTGTGGCATATTTTCAATCGCATTTAGATGATTTTTTGACTGTGTTAAATAGTAAAGAATTTATCCACCTTCCTGCAGGGCCACACAAGACTTGTCCTGCTTCACACTAGTCCTCAACAACCTGAGGGTCTTTCTCATTTTTGACTGGCTCCAGCTGGTGCGAGACTTCCTACGGACACCAGTGGTGAAGGTGAGAGGTGACAATGAAGGTCGTCATCGGTGGCCCAGTAACACCAGTACTGACTCGTGCACCGCCACCACCAGCACCACTGGGGCAGTCATGCCAAAGACAGTCAAGACTGGTGTGGTCACCAAGAGGTCCACAGTAAAGGTAACCCAGGACCACTGTCTGGAGGTCAAGATCAATGTTACAGGTAAGAGAAGGATGATTCATCACTGAGAAAATAGCAGATTTTGTAATCTAATAAATAGTGCTGTCAAACGATTAAAATATTTAATCACGATTAATCGCATTTATTTCATAGTTAACTCGCAATTAATCGCAAATTTTTATCTATTCTAAATGTCCCTTCATTTTTTTTTTTTTTACATAATGTTTTTTTTCGTTTTAATGCTCTTATGAACATGGAAAAATGAATTGGCTTGCTTTATGCAAATGTTTTATTTTATTGAAAAAACAACATTGCCAAACAGGGCGATACAAAATAAAATTATAAAGTGCACATTTCAGGTAAACAAGGACTCGGCTTATAGTGCAGCTAAACCATGGCTTAATATTTTCTTTTTTTCAAGTTTGCTGTGAACATAGCATTCAGGCCTCTTATTTCAGAAACAATGAACCGTAACAGTTAGGTTACCAATAAAAGGTAAGCCTACTACTTCTTTGCTTTCAGTCAGCTACTCAAACAGAAAAGCAACAAAATAACAAACAAACAAAATACACAGGCAAGTGTCGGCCAACTTTGAAATAAATTAAACACAGAACTTTGTAGGGCTATTTGAGTCCTCCCCATATTTGTGGAAAATGTATGAAATAAGAAGTACCCTATTTTTAAATAAATAAAAACATATAGCTGCAGCCTAATAGCTTAAAAATATATATTTTAGTTGGCGAAATATTAAAAAAAAACGAGAGCAGGTCAGACTGGAGGCGAACACAGATACTGAAGATCGGTAGAAACCAACTGCAGCTTCTGCTCTGATCAAGACGCTGAGGCGCTGATCTCTGATCAGCTGAGACCAGAGAAACTCTGTGTTTTCACTGTTTCCATAGTTAAGAGGCAGTCAGTCACTGAGCGTGACCGACCTCACGTGAACGAGCTCTGATCTCACTGTGTCTCTCTGAGCGAGTGCGTGGTGGCGGTGGGCGGAGCCGCCGGACCGGTGCGCTATCTGGGAGGACACACACACACACACACGTGAGAGAGTTGGCAGCTCTGCGTTAATCTCGCGATAAAAAAAAATAACGGCGTTAAAATGGTTTGCGTTAACGCCGATAATAACGCGTTTAACTGACAGCACTACTAATAAACAATACTCACTGTGGCCACAAACTCTTCCAAATCTAACTTATTTTATTGTTTTAGAGAGGCACAGCTGGACTTGCAGATACTCTACATACATAGCATGACCTCTTCTGATACTACCAATTTTTATGAATGTACAAAGACCCTTGGGCTCTGTTTATTCAGAATTTTTTATTGCAGGAGTGGGAGAGAAAAAAATCAATTATTTTACCAAAGCCACCAAGCAAAGGTTAATGGATAAACAGAGTCATTCTTATTTCACCTGTTTCTGAGATTCCCAAAATGTCAACACTGGTTTTGTTCCATCCTTTACTAAAAGTCAGACTTCTCTCCATTCTAAGGAGACATTTAGACCCACAATCAGATATCAATCACATAGTGCTATTTAGGGATGTTACAACATATCAGATGACAACAATACCGATTACTGCAATAACAAAAAGATGATTGAGAAGTTATTGATTGCATTTCTTTGAGCTGATGGCAGGCCTTTTAAGGAACTTCTAAATATGAACCCTAAATGACCTGCCCTGTGTATTTGAAATTTTACATTGTTACTTGGTCTTCAGGGACAGAGTTTGTGGTTGTGGAGGACGTGACCTGTCTGGATACCAATGCCATCATTCTGAAAGGTACCACTGTCCTCACCTACAAACCCCGCCTGCTGGACCGACCTTTTTCTGGAAGCCTCGCTGGAATAGAGGTGATATATCACGCTGAGCACTTATTTTATCTTAATTACTATTTCATACATCAAAATATCTTATTGGATATGTCAAAATGTGTCAAAAAGTGGTTGTGTTAACAATGCAATATAAATGAATCACTAATTTCTTACTATATTTTGCAATTTCACCCTCGGGTATCCATAAACTACAAGCTATGAACATCTTTTTAAGAAAGATGAAATTATTTTCGGTGTAGGCCAGGTGAAGCATGTAAATATTGGTTATGTTATCGGCTGGAAAAATCCATATCCTCTGAGGTCTGAGCATTGAACATGCAGGGAACCTATTGTTTTTGTACGGATTATTCTACCAAGGAAATTATGTTGTCATTGCCGTTTGTTTGTCTGACTCAGCAAAATAACTCAAACTACTGAACAGAAGGTGTGGGACATGACCCAATGAATTATCCATAACATTTTGCAGCAAATCCAAATACACATGGGTCGATCTTCTTTCACTTCGAAAATAATGGCTACAGCTACAATAAAGCAGTTTTGTTGGCTGTGGAAGGCTTACAAACTCACCAAAGCTCTCAAATGCATGTTACAAAATGTCAAAGTTCTTGGGCATGGGATTCATACTAAACCTGTGCATGCCCAAAAAAGCTAAAAGTATGTACATGCACACCTGAAGACAATGTTCCCTTTATAAATCACTGTCCTCCTGGAAATGTGTCAATGCAAAGCACCTCATGTATGATACACAAAACTGATCCTGCAGTTATGCCTCTGCGCCGGCAATAGCCAGTGACTTGAGGCATTGTGTTTTCGGGTTGTCCGAAACCAGGATCCCACCAGTAAGGTTGTGAGTTTTTCCTCTAATATATATATATGTTGTCCAAATTATACGTACTTATCAACATCCTTAGTCTTACCCTGGTCGTGTGATATTATGCAAAAATGCGTCCAAAGGGCACTTTAGCTTTTTTCATTTTCGACTAAAACTGGTGGCGAAGGCCCCTTCAGCAGCAGCACTTGTCATGTTAAGATAGTTACATTCTGGCGACACCAGCTCAGTGTTGTGAACTTCAACCAGCGTTAATTTTTTAAGCTACTACTGAGAGGAGGGGCTGTGTGTCTACCTGTCCACAGGGGTGCTGTGTGAAGTTTTGTGTCAACTGGAGGAGGCAAAGTTGGTATCGATACTGTTGCATATGCGTATCTAATCCGACAATTTTTTTAGTATTGATTGTATCTGAGTATCAATTTTTCGACAACCCTACTACCAGCATCCAGATGATTATTGTATTAGCTGTGTTTCAGAGGTTTCTTGTCATCTCCAGGTGTTCTCGTGTCGGCTTGGTAGTGAGCAGGAGACAGCGCTGTCCATCATTGACCCCGTCAATATTCAGGTGGAGATGTGTGGAAGTCCCACATACCAAAGCAGCTCGGGTCTACTGGACGCTTTCAATGTGGAGGACATCCCGCCACTGCTTGAGGTAAAGAATAAAAAAGTTACCAAAAAAAGAGATTTAACGTGTACATAGTGAGCATTACTACCGCATAGCATGATGAATAAATGAGAAAATGTACACTCAACCTCACAAGTATATGTATAGCACTAAATACAATTTAAGCTGAAAGATGTAGATGATTTTTGACTCTTTTGACTCTTTAACTCCCCATTACTAGTGAAGAGACTTTGACGTGTAAATGATAGTTGTTCATCTGCTTCTTTCACAGATTCATCTTCCTGTTCTGGACATTCGTCTGTCCTACAATGACATTCAGCTCTTTTTGGCCATTGCCAAGTCTATTCCGACTTCGAGCACTACACTGCCTTCTGACACTGATGTGATGTTAGAGACTGCACCCGGTATTGAGCCCACAGCTACATCTAAAGGCATCTTCAGACTGAAGACTGAGGCCCTCATAGGTGTGTATAACTGTGCTTATTATAATTTTTTCACATTTTACTAGTTCTAGTTAACAAAAATGTATGCTAATCATTAGGGTAAATTTAGCTTCATTTTTGTCATGCATTTCACATTTTTAAAGCCTGAGCGCTGACTGAGGAAACAACCATTTTAAAACTGTTTATTATTATTATTATTAAGGTCTGAGCACTGAACTTGGAATGGACCTCTTGTTATTGTAGGGATTGTTTGTTTGTCTAACTCTCAGCAGAATAACTCAAAAACTAGTGAACCAATTTTCATGAAAATTGAAGGGGTGAGACATGACCCAATTAATTATCTATACAATTTTGAGGGAGATCTAAATAAACGGGGTGGCTCTAGAATGTTTTTCCCACTTTTTAAAACAGTGGCTACAACTACAATAAAGCAGTTTTGTTGGCTTTGGAAGGCCTTTAAACTCACCAAACTCTCACATGCGTGTTACAAAGTTCCTGGGCATCGGATTCATACTAAACCTGTGCATGCCCAAAAAAGCTAAAAGTATCTACATGCAAGATTTTTCTGACCTTCACTTCAAATTAAGGGGTACTCCGAATGCCTTGCCAAACACCTACAATGTGGGAGAGAAACCCACAAATGCAGTCTCTTCTCTATCAATGAGGATTACAAAATTACGATAATAATTGTAATATCTTAGTTAAATATAATTTCAATGATATTGAAACACGATGCACTTGATTGAACCCCGTGTATAGCAGCGATGTTACTGAACTTAACTGCTCCTCTGATAACAAAGCAATCCTGGCAGGGTTGTCTAGAGACCACTGCTAGTAGCTTTTGATACATAAGTGAAGTAATGCAGAGCAGCCAAGCTTTTCAATTTCAAATGTCATTGATTCACCTGCATAAGCTTAGATGTTATTTGGATATTGTAGGTTTGTCACATTAGTAACTGCCAACAATAGCATTGGTTTATCTAAGACCTAAACAATGATAATACAATGACATCCTCGTCAAAACGTTTTGTCTTGTATGTTAACATCAACGACTTCTGATTTTTCTGGTTTTCGCGACAACTAGTGATGATGTAACAGCGTCTTGAAGGGCTGTCCTAATTCGTAGGGAAGATTTTAACCATTACCCCTTGTGAATCTTATTCAAGGGGCAAGATAACCCTTGAAAACAACGGGTAGGGGTACAGCCAAGGGTTGAAATGGGATTGGGGCTAAAAGTGTGCATGGCCAAAAGAGCGAAAAAATTGCTTACACCCAAAAATAATCAGATTTATATAACTATGTACATGCACACACCTTAAGACAATGTTTCCTTTATAAATCACTGTCCTCCTGGAAATTTGTCAATGCAAAATCGAAATTATTTTTTGGGTGTAAGCAATTTTTTTGCTTTTTTCAGGACCATGAGGTTTTGCAACCTCATGCAACATGATCGCACACTTCTGTTACAATCATCCTTTGATTTATTTTATATTTTCACGGCCATTTTACACTTGCTATATTGTAATATAATTTGGGTTTGGTCTCCAATCCCACACAGTGAGCCATAAAAAGTGTAGTCCGCATCTCTTCAACGGCGAAGCAGTAAACTAATCGCTCTTTCGCCGTTGCAAGGGGTTTGCAAACCGAGGCTCTTCAGCCCCTCTGCAGTGGCTCCCTGAACAGTGTTGTGCCTGTCGCGCGTATTTTTCGCGAACGAACAGCCAACAAACACACAGGCCCCGGGGCTCTGCCCGCTGCCCCGCTCGCTCTCTCAGAGACACAGATAGTGAGATCAGAGCTCGTTCAAGTGAATAAGCCGGTCAGGGACAAACAAGAGACGGTGTTCAAAAACCAAGTTGAAAAGAAAGTACGATGAAGCCTGTCTTGCTCTTGGGTTCAAAGTCAATGGGGTAGGACATGAGGAGAGACTAGTGTGTAATTTATGTCTGAAAACTCAATGAGAACCAAAAAATTAAGAACTTCCCTGACCTGCCATCAAAAACCATGAGTCTCCTTGAGCTTATCTCTTTTATGCATGATAAGGATCTATTGGAGATCTACCCAAACTTTTGGGCTGCTATCAGGATTGCACTTACTGTGCCAGTCACTGTGGCTCAAGCAGAGAGGAGCTTTTCAAAACTGTAGTTGATCAAGACGTACCTTAGGTCAACCATGTCTCAGGAACGGCTGACTGGCCTTGCCGTCATCAGTATCAATCACTCAATAGGGGAGCTCTGAGGGGGTCTCGCCCGGGGTGCAATTCCATGTAGAACCGCCACTGCCTCCAGCATTATGTACCTTAGCCATAAATTAATAAATACATTGACTCTATAATGAATTACATGTCTTGTCCTGTTGCGTTAATGCGGGATGATTAATTTGTGTAATTAACGCGTACATTTTTGTAACGCATGCACAGAATGACCCGCTGTACCCACTCGCTCAGAGCGACACACACAGTGATCAGAGCTCGTTCATGTTAGGCAGCCGGTAAGTGACTGCTCAGTGATCAGCGCTGCTGTGTCATGATCAGAGCAGAAGCTGCAGTTGGTTTGTACCGAGCCGGAGTTTCTGTGTCCCCCTCTACTCTGCTCTCACTTGAACTAATAACCAATCATTGCTAGTTATCGGTACGTCAAATAACTTAGTGTTTGTTTGATTCGCTCCAGAGTTTATGAGGCTGCATTTTAAAATTACTCAACATTTTGTGCTCAGTACAACACGAGACGTGATGCTCACAGACAGGACTCAGTCTTAAAATGAGCGGAGCAACCGGACCGTACGTTTTGTCACCAAAATCATCCCAATAAGACATTAACTATGAACGTGAACATTTGCATGAAGTGAACTTGGAACTCGTTCTTTTTAAGTGTGAACTGGCACACTTCTTCTACAGATGGGCTAAGATTGAGATTCACATTTCATTGTGTAAAGGTTTGGTTGTTTTTTTAATTTAGAAAAGAAAAAAGTTGTATTCAACCATCCTATATTTGCACACAAAAAAATGTTTAGGATAAAGGTTATCTTTGAGTTTGATAAAAAAATCTTCAATCTGAATAACTATCATTTGGACTTGTCTTAAAGGGGACATATTATGCCCATTTTACCAGAGTTGATATGGTTCCTTGGGGTCTTAATGAAATGTCTGTTACATATTTTGGTCAAAATACCACAAGGATCATTTAAAACAGCACCTTTTTACCCTGTCTACAACAGCCCTCCTCAGATTGACCTGTTTTGAGTGCCCCGCCCCCCTCACCCCCGGTGAGCCTGGCTGCGAGAGCCCCAGCTCCCCAGCTTAAACCCGTAGTGGGAGCTTGAGCTGGCGCAGCAGCAGCATCCTTCCACACTATTGAGTCAACGTTGAGAGTTGTTTATGCGCCCACTTAAATGTCTGATGTGTAGCAGCTCCTCCCCTAGCTGGGGAGGAAGCTAGGGGCTCGCGAGCCCGGCTCCCCGGCTAGCGTTACCCCGCGAGCTAACCGGGCCGGTGGAGACGGCTAACGCCACATTTAAGTGGCCGCATAAACAAGGGACCCCCGGGACACCTCTCAACGTTTGACTCAACAGTGTGGACGGATGCCGCTGCTGCGCCAGCTCAAGCTCCCACTGCTCCCGCTAGCGTTACCTCGCTCGTCCAAGGCCATGTAGGGAGTCTCCCTACATGGGCATGGTGTGACAATGACGTTTATTTCAGTCGTAATCCCACTCTAGCGTATCGTTTCTGAAATAGACGAACCACAACAAATCGCGGGAGTTGTTTTTTTCCAGAGTTTTTGGGACAGTAGACATGCCAGATACCCAAATTAACGTGTAGAAACACTACAAAAGTGGAATTTTCATAATGTCCACTTTAAGTGGTTACTAATGTTAAACGTATAAATCTGCCTTCTGTCAATATCTTTCTGTTCCCACAACAATAGAAATAGAAAATTTAGTTTTTTTGGGCATTTAGAAAGGGTGATCAATATTATTTTTTAAATGTTTTGTTTATTTTATAAATAATGCTCCAATGTAGTGATAACATACTGTCATTCTACTGGAAATTACTGTTGTCAGACTTTAGTATTCATGAGGTTGTGTTTTGTCTCCCAAGAGGGCCAGCTGACCCATTTACAAGACCTTGGCTTCAAGAAAGAGGACTGCAAAAGAGCACTGATCCACTGCAAAGGTAAGTTTTACCTTTAACAGTTTACATGTCTTGATTATAATTAACTGAAAACCTATGTAAAGACAAAATCATGTGTCCCTCAGGCCAGCTGAATCAGGCAGCTACGTGGCTCCTGGAGAATGCTGAGTATATGGCAGGCCGTCCCAGAGCTAGAGGCAAATCTGGCATCAGCAGCCACTCAGCTCCTCTGTCTGGAGTAGAGGTAAAGGCTGAGAGTGTCTGCATCTGTTTCATCGATGACTGTCTGGACTGTGACGTACCACTGGCTGAGTTCACTTTCTCAAGTAGGTCTCTGTTATGCAAGATGTAAAATCATTATGAAATACTGAAACAGTGTCTCAGTATTTGGTCATTTACTGAACCCTGACTGTCTCCCATAATTTTGGGCCTTATGGGTGGATAAGGCTCAGGTGGTAGAACAGGTCGTCCAATAACCTAAAGAACAGGCTCGCTCCTTGCTCCCCCATTCCACATGCCCAAGTTTTCTTGGCAAAGACTCTTAACCCTAAATTGCAATTGACTGCTGTGTCAGCAGTCTGTAAAAAATATTTGTGTACAGAACCATTATATGAATGTGTGTGCCATTAGATTAATGTGACCTTTATCAATCTTTGTTTGTCAGAAAAGCGATATATAAATATGCCTTTTCTAAATGTCTACTGTAACTTTTTGTAAAAGCACAAAAAAACAAACAGTAGATGCTCAATAATATATTTTAAGAACTAAATAAATATCTGACTGCCAGACCATGATCAGACTGTTTTTGATTGCAGGGCTTTATGTGCTGCAGCGCATTGGGTCCACACAAGAAGGAAATGCCAGCTTTACTTTGTCTGGAGACTACTACAACAGAGAGTTGTCAGGTAATAAGATGTAATTGCTGTATTTCAACACAGCATGGTACTTCCATTATCACTTTGTTGAAGCCTACGATAATCCAAGGTTCCGTTGCCAACAATTTCCTATTACCGATTTGCTGCATTGTGAACAAAGGGGTAAGTGCTACTGAGGAGGGAAATGGTTGTCTCAGTGACGGATCAGATAGTCAAGCTCTATGGATAGTGTCCAGGAAGAATACCATTGGTCTAAAGTGCACAAAGATACAAGATTTTATGTTGAATACTGGCAGCACATCAGATGTGTCCATCATGCTATCTATGGTGTGTTGTTCAGACTGCTACAGTGATGCTCAGAGCAGAGCATCAAACATGGATTGCTGATATGGGAGTGTAAAGGAGGTCAGAAAATATACATTTATCTGTGGCAGATGAACTATTTTTAAGCCCAAATACTGAATGAAAAGACTTACAGTCCCAAAAAGCATGTCAACATACAAATTATTCCAAAGTCACAAGAGGAAATAAGTGGAAACACTTTATCCTTGGTATGCGCAGTAATTCCCCTGACTGACATTTCTGTTCAATTCAAAGAAACTGGCTTCATTCCTCTTGGGATTTAGCTAAAATCAAACTAAAATTGTATTAAAAGAGCAGGATTAGTCACTCAGTTTTATGGTCCCCAATTGGTAAAAATCCAAAAGGTAAGGGTTAGTCTTCAGAAAAGAAAAGTTACCTGTGACTATGTGTGTGTGCGTATGGCAGGCTGGGAGCCCTTCATCGAGCCCTGGCCCTGCTTCCTATCCTGGCAGCAGCAGGCCGCTGGGCGCCTTCACCCACCACGTCTCAAGATGGGGATTCGAGCCAAGCAGAGACTGGACATCAATATCACCTCAGTGCTGTTGGGTGAGTTGGGGCTTGAACATGCTTCTTAGCACACCAATTATTATTTTTGAAAGTGCTACTTGATATTCGCTGACCATAACATTATAAAAAAAAATACACTTCTCTAATGATGTGCAGAGTTGTGGTGATATGATTTGCTGGCTTTCTCTGGCGGTTTGCGCTGCATCTTATCCACACAAAAGTTTTGGTGTCTGTATGTTTTGCTTTCTCTTGGTTTGCACAGTACCATCTAATCTCACTCTGCGCTCTTCTTTTGTTTAATAGAGGTGGAAAACAGCTTTTACCTGCATTATCACCTCCTATAGGAGCATGAACTCTCTTATATTATATTTTATGAATATCAAGAAATTCTAAAATCCAAAGTTTTCTGTTTGGGTTCAATCAGATCACTCTGTACCACTTGGTACTGGTTTACAGGAACAAGTATGACACATGTAATTATGAACATGTCTTTATATGGTCCTCTCAGATCAATACAACACCACGAAGAGCTCCTGGATAGCTGACTACTGTAGCTTTGAGGAACAGAGCACCCAGTCCTCCCCCATGCCCTGGATGGGATCCTCAGTTGACCCGCCCAGCTTCGGACAGAGTGAGTGTCGAAAAAAATACTTTAGCAAATATTAAAGTTTACAAGGTTTCTTGTAGTATCATTTTGCAGGTATATATCCTATTTATTTGTTATTAGGGCCCGAGCACGGAATGGTGAGAGGCCCTATTGAAATTGTAAGGATTTTTATTATTAGGGCCCGAGCACGGAATGGTGAGAGGCCCTATTGAAATTGTAAGGATTTTTATTAGGGCCCGAGCACCGAATGGTGAGAGGCCTTATTGAAATTGTAAGGATTTTTATTATTAGGGCCCAAGCACCGAAATCGGTGGGAGGCCCCAATTGAAATTGTAAGGATTTTTATTATTATTATTATTATTTTTCTTTCCCTTTGGGGGGCTTTTTCAGGGTCTAGACAAAAGTTGTGAAACTTTGCAGGAAATTCAAGGTCTGCGGATATTTTAGTATTCTGGAGTAATTTGAATTGGACGTGGCAAAATGGCTCAGCAGCCCCCTGGAACCAGCCTCTAGGTTTCCCCTTGACCGATCTTCACCAAAATCGGGACAAAGGTGTATCATGACCAGTCATGAAAAAAAGTCTCATGGATCATTATAAAAAACGTAACAGGAAGCCCGCCATTTTGGCGATTTTTACTTTGACGTACTTGTCCCAGGGCTTTCATCAGATCAACTTCAAATTCAGCTGAGTGTCATCACAACAAGATGGAGATAAAAACGGACTGATTTTTCGTCACACCGTGTGACCGTGGCGTGGCGTCAAAGTTTGATTAAACGCCATCAAATCATGAGGTTCTGTAACTCTGACATACATTGTCCAATCGAGTCCAAACTAGACATGTAAGACAAGAGTCCCGGCCTGAAGACATCTACACAGAAATTATTACTTGAAACCACAGCGCCCCCTGGTGGCTACAGGAAGCGACCTGTTTTATACAGTACTTTGATGAACTGCTCCTGTCTGCTTTACTATATACAGCTCAAAAGACCTCAGTCAAGTCATTGGATCATGGTCAGAATTGTGACTTTTCCTCAAACCGTGTAAACATTGATGTGCGGCGAAGGAAGGACACAATGTTTTCATAAGTCCATTCTGCATTGTCTTATCACTACCAAACTTCTGTCTCCTGATTAGAGTACAAGCCTGAACAGCTCTGTGTCAATATTTCCTCAGTGTCACAGCGCCACCTACTGATTCACCATGAAACAGGAAGTACTTTGTTAATCCACTTTGCATTATCTAACCGGCTCCAAACTACTGACCTATTGTCGTGATCTGAACAGCTCCATATATGAATATTAGTTCAGGGTCATAGCGCCATCTACTGATCAGTGTGAAAATGAAGTTGTGGTTACATTGTCCAATTGACACAAAATTGCTCACGCTACATCAGAGCACCTACAGATCTATATGTCTGTCCGTAATAATAGTGATGGCGCCAACTATTGGCAACAGGAAGTAAGCTCTGTTTTACAACTATCAGTCGATTTACATAAAATGTTCACAGTGTGATGTGCAATTGATAGCGTGGACCGTAATGAGCAAATTAGCAGGCAAGGATCGACATCGCGTGATGGACGCAGGAAGTGAAGCGTTTATCCTTGCTGCCTTGCGCAAAACACATGAAATGCGGAGACGTGCGCTTGGTCACCGATAGGGATGGGTATCGTTTTTGTTTTTTTTACGATACCAGTGCATAACCGACACTTTTATAATGTTACCGGTGCCTACACGGTGCATGAACCGATACTTAAAAAACAAACAAAAACAACGCTTGACGACATTTAAGAAAGTTGCTAAATTGCTAAATTTATGAACTGTTTAAAGTAGATTATAAATATAAATAGATACAAAACACTTTTTAACTAAAAACTATGAATAATATATGAACTGTTAACACTATACTTAAATAAATAAAAATAAATACAAAACACACACATTCTGACTCGTGACTCTGACTTCGGTACCTGAGCCAATTGAGGAGTGACGCCGGGTTCACACCGGACGCGGAAGCGACGCTGAAGCGCAGCACCAAGCCTTAAAAGCCAGCTGACTCCCATCCACCCCCCTGTTTAACCTTTGTGCTGTTCACACTGGACGCTGAAGCGCCGCGCAGCGCCAAGGCTGCCTAGAGCTGTGATCGTTTCGGCGTTGAGTCTATTTTTTTTATAGCGCCAGGAAACAAACTGAAAAAAGATTTAAAACGATATTGATGACATATTTTATATGATATAAATGATAAAATATGCATCCCATATTTTGAATTCCCTTCTGTTGTCCTGGAGTTTTAATTTGACCAATTTTAACAATGACACTATTAAATGTCCCCCTCTGCCCATCCACTACAGACAGAGAAGCAGTCATAAAGATAAAAAAAGGGGGGGGGGGGCTACGTATTCTCCAACTAGGCTTGAGTGGAGAATACGTAATTTACCCTCGACACCCGACATTTAACGGAGCAAACAGCGGAGAAGTTCTTGAAGATGGATGACTTTAAATTAATAATTGAAGTGGAGAAGTACAGTGAGCTGTATGATCCTCGGCACATGTTGTATAAAGACAACACCAAAAAAGACAAATGTTGGGACGCTGTTGCAGTTAAATTTGGAGCAACAAGTAAATATATGCTTTTATACTACTGGGTCAACGGGAGATATTATTAGCGCTGCTCGGCGCTGCTCGGCGCTTCAGCATCGCTTCAGCGTCCAGTGTGAACCCGGCGTAACGCGGGCAGCACAGAGACAAGAGTTTGTCCACCGGCAGCCGCGCCCGACTCATGCAGGGGCCGGACGGGAGGCGCTCTTTCCCGTGAAGGAAGAATTGGAAGTGTGAGGAGGCGGGAGGAACGAAGACCTCAGTCTTCAATTGGCTCAGGTACTGAAATGAAGCACCGAAATCTGCGTTGCATTTCGGTCAGGGTAGGTACCGGTTGTATTGGAACTTGTGCCATATTGGAACCGGTTCTCTGTAGGGGAGAGCGGGGTAATGTGAGACATCAAGTAAAGTGAGACACCCTCTGTATCTAGGCAACGGTACACATTTGTGGTCATGTGACCATTGTGTTTTCAAGCCCCTCCCATTCCTCCCTTGCCATGAAGTAGAAGTTGGTGCTGTGTTAATTATGTTTTTTCACAAAAATTAGTTTTTTTGCATGTAAAAGTATATTTGTTTTGCTTTGAACTTAATCAACTGTTGTGTCAAAACAAATTGATTCAGGTAGAAAAACTTATATCATACATGTTGATGAACTTCCAACATATAAAACAATGTGATTGATGCTAGCTGAAGATTAGCCTGAATTGGTAAGAGATGTTGTTTTTATAAATGTTGGCTGTGGGGTAAAGTGAGACATGAGGCACAAGTTAAGTTTAGTCTTAACATTTTTTAGTGTAATATTACATTACATATGTTTTATTTTTAATTTCATAAACATTGTAGAAAAGCCATCATGCCAAGAAACTACACCAGGAAGACAACCTGGGTTGAAACACCCCTCGCAGGGATGGAGAGTGTAGCCGCTGATGTCATGCAAGGAAAGAAGTCCTGAAGAAAAGCAGGAAGGGATAGAAATATTGACAAGACAATCCTCAAAAGATTCATAAAGAAAAAAAGAGAAAGGGGAAGTAAAATCAGTAGATGTGGTGCAGTACCATCTTGACCGCAACAGGCTTCAACGTGCGGGTGCTCGGGCCCGCCAGTACTACAACGTAGCCCTAGTTATTTTTAGCTTTGGAAAATACAGATTTTGGGTAGAACTAACATATTCATGTGGAAACACAATCGTCAATATCACTCAGATTAAAGAGAGTATAATGTGAGTTCCATTATGTGTGTATAAACCAACTACCAAAGATCACATAAAGACATTGTTGCCAGCATAAATAAGAAATTCAGTATTCCCCTTTACTCTTCATCAAATGCCATGTGCAGACCTAAACCAACAATCATGTATCTTTCAGCATTTATGTTGATCTCCAGTATACTCTTTGCACTCACTGCAGCGATTTTTCACACACACTATATAAGTGTTAGAAGATATTATAGATGACTATATGCTTTTTACATTGATTCAGTTACAATTGAATGTTCTAATGGAACAGTTATGTTGTATAAGCAACCAATGGTATTCTTCCTGGACAAATGGTTTTAATGTTTAATCAAAAATTTGTTCAAACTACGTATTTGTTATATTCTCACAGATTTGTATTCTTTAGCAGTAACAAGTGGGCTTGGATCTTCAGCTCTTCTGTTGACCGAATCCATTCATTTGTATAAAGACAAAGGGGGGTTTATTGTGAAATATTTGCAGGAGCAGACGACGCACATACTGTATAGTACTTGTATTTCTTTGAGTACTCAGGACTACATACACTTTTATACAAGGAAATAGTCATATTTAGGGCAAAGCCTATGTAAAAAACATTGTTGAACGGAGAAGCTAAATAATGTGCATTGAACAGATAAAGTTGCATAACTGCCTTTCTCTTTGTATATTTATGCTTGTACATTGAGCTTTAAACAGACATTACACATTTAAAAAAAATGACCATCTTAAGTGTTGTTTTTTTTTGGAAGATTTAAGGATGGTAGATCTCGGCTTACGTTAAAGGCCTTGTGATGAGGATAGCTTTAAATCATATTCTAAATTTAACAGGAAACCAGTGTTGTAAAGCTAACACAGGAGAAATGTGATCTCTTTTTTGCTATCAACAAGATGGTCATCTCCGTGGAACTAGGGTTTAAAAAAATTAATTGTTATATTGGGGGATGATTGTAAGTTAAATGTATCTGGAATTATTTCCTTAAATTTTGCTGCATCACTATCGGGTAGACATCTAGAAAAGGAGTTTTTCGTAAATGGAATGTAGTCTGATAACAAGAAATCAAAGGTTATTAAGTTATTGTCTGATATATTTGGATTAGGTAGAAGTACTATTAGATTTTCAATTGTGACACCATATGATAATATAAGGTCAAGTGTGTGGTTACACCAATGAGTAGGTTGTTGCACACACTAACTGCAACTAATTTATTCTAATATTGAAATGAATGCAGCACTCAGGCTATCATTATTATTATCAATATTAATATTAAAGTCACCAGCAATAACAATGTTATCTGTTTTTAGGAAAAGACTTGATTAAAAACTAGGGGACTTCTGAAAAAAATTCAGAATAAGCCCCAGGAGCAGGGTAAACTGCAACATATATGATTGGCTGTTGTGATTTATTGGGTTGGTGTGGCAGACTAAGAACAAGAGTTTCTAATGAGTTATAGTTTAGTATAGGTTTAGGAGTAATTGATAAACTGGAGTTAAAAGTAAGAACAGCTCCACCTCCTTGGCCTATGATCTAAAGGAGGGGTCACTAACAGGTGGACCGCGGTCCAGGTCCGGACCAAGAAGCCGTCCCAAACGGACCCGGACCTACAGCCAAAACAGAAAGTTATGATTTAAACCTGAAGGGGCGCTTTTATTTTTAACTGGCGCAGCTTTTGTAGTCATTACGGTAGTGGTTTAGCGGATGAGGAAAACGGAGGAGTGAGCCGTAGAAAAGGAGAGAAACGTAAGTGTTTGGTCAGGTTTTTCAGCACAGACCAGAAAGCGTTCTGTGAAGACCTGTTAGGGGTCACTCCCCCTCAGACCATTACAAGAGGAGAACACATCTACCTGTCTGTTAAGGAGATGTTAACAAAGAGAGGAATAGAGCCAAAACAAGTGGTTTCATTAACCACAGATGGAGCCCCTGCTATGATAGGGAGAGAGAAAGGAGCTGTATCAAGACTGAAAGAGGTCAATCCTTAGCTCATAGCTTACCATTGCTACATTCATTATTTTGTCCTCTGCGCCTCCCTGTCAGATGAGCATGCTGAGGTGATGAATACAATGATGAAAATTATACATTTTCTCAGGGCATCCTCTTCCTACCAGCATCGCATGCTTAGGGAATTCTTCAGAGAAGTTGATGCCGATGCTGATGATCTTTGCACTACAATGTGAGATGACTCAGTAAAGGCAGGGTGTTAGAGCGTGTTTGATTCATCAGGAGGAAAGTAGCAGCTTTCTTGGCAGAGCTAAGAAGTCAGAAGGCAAGACAGTTTTCTCTCTTTATAGAAAATGAGAAACAGATGGATAATGTGGCCTTTTTGGTTGATACAACTTCACATCTGAAGGAACTGAATTTGAGGCTACAGGGCAAAGACCATTAAATTTGTGAACTGATGACAGCTGTCCGCTCCTTTCAGAGGAAACTTGAGGTGTTTAAGGAAGACCTGAAGGGAGACTGTGCATACTTCCCAGCAGTGCAGGAACAGGTTCAGGGACAGAGAGATATGTCTGCTTTTGTTGACTTTATTGATAAACTGATTGTAAACTTCAGCAACCGTAGTGAGAGCTTCAGCTTTGGACAGCCGCTCACCATGTTCATTCAGAACCCATTTCTCATCACAGATGTCAGAGGGTTCTCAAAGGAAGTCACACAGCACCTTAAATGGTTAAATGATGGGGCTCTCCAGATGCAATTGGTTGATCTCCAAGCAGATGTGGCCCTGAAAGAGCAGTTTGCAAGAACTGACCCTTCCACTTTCTGGCTCCAAATGGTAACTTGACAATACATATTGTCAAAAAGTGTTTGGATCGTACTGAATTCATTTGATTTGACAGTAAGGTATTGAGTATATGCAGTTGCTGATACAACTACTAGGCTACTTAAATATATATCACGCTAAAAAGTTAGAAATTATGATCTTCCGGACCTTTGCTTCAAGATATTTTCTCAAACTGGACCTCTTTTAATTTTAGTTGAATACCCCTGATCTAAAGGGGTAAGGAATCTTGAATCTTGACTGCAGCTCTGCGTCCTGGTCCCAACTCTGGGTTGTCATTTTGGGTTTATAAACTGCTCCATCCCAAGTGGAATGGAGCGGAATATAACTCCGTCCCAGCGTCTCTCCTCACAAGACCAGGTTTCCTCCAAAAAGTTTGCCAAATTTCTACAAAGCGCACACCGTTTGAAGGACACCACCTCGACAGCCAGCGGTTAAACATGTCATCACTGGTCGTACACGGTAGAAGTCCATTGCAAAATCAAACACCAATTCCCAGTAAGTTTAGCGACCTTCGACATACGCAGAGGGAGTCGTTGCTGCCGACATGAATTACGATGCTTAATATATTATGTTTAGCTTTAGCCAACAGCATCAGTTTGGACTCTTCTTAAGACTTAGTCGCCAATTACCAGAGTTGATTCTCAACGGATTTGTCGTTGAGTGGAGAAAATCTGTTTGAAACTGTTAATTGGTCTTGTAGTTTTACTTACTCCATTTTAACTAACAACAGAACCTCTTGGCAGATCAGTTATCCATAAAGTGGCTTGACTGATTGCCTGTCTTGTTTTGTTCAAAATAACGAGGTTAACGATGCTTTGCTCTAGCATTTATATATATTTTTTATTCTTAAAATATACTTTGAAGTGGTAATGACATAATCAATCAATCACAATTTGTCTCATAGGGCTTTAACATGATGTGACATCCTCTGTCCTTAACCCTCAACAAGAGTAAGGAAAAACTACTAAAAAACATTTTAACAAGGTAAAAATACGTAGAAACCTCAGAGAGAGCCACATGTGAGGGATCCCTCTCCCAGGACGGACAGAAGTGCAATAGATGTCAAATGTAGGAAAACTTCATCAGGATAAAGGTTTTAGCAGCAATGATGAGGGCGACAATTTTGAAGGATAACTTCAATACTATATGTCAAGCAGCCCTTCTGCATCATAGTCTATGGTCAGCAGCCAGCAAGATCATGATCCACCATCAAGATCGGATGCCACTATAGTACACAGTTATTGTCCACTGCCGCCAGTTAGGATCCATCATAAGCTGCTACCTCAGCTGCACTGAAACGCACTCAATGGAAAGCCTGAGAGAACAGGTGTGTTTTTAATAATGATATAAACAGTGTTAAACGGGGCAGATCTAATGTGAAATGGTAGGTTGTTCCACAGGTTTAGGGCGGCCACTGCGAATGCGCGATCTCCTCTTGTTACTAATTTTGTCTGCGGTTTGTTGAGGAGAAGTTGAGTGGCTGATTTCAGTTCCCTTACTGGAGTGTATATAATAAGAAGTTCTGATAAATAAGATGGTGCCAGTCTGTTAAGAGATTTAAAAGTTCAAAGTAAGATCTTTAAAACGATCCTGTGACAGACAGGAAGCCAGTGTAGGAGGCTATCATGGGTGTGATATGGTCTTTCTTTTTTGTCCTAGTCAGCAGGCGAGCAGCAGCATTTTGGACTAGCTGCAGGCGTTTAATGGATGCTTTGTCTAAGCCTATACAGGAAATCACAGTAATCCAGACGGAGAGTTATGAACGCATGTCTAATTGTCTCTGTCCTTTTGTGGTAGGTAGGCCTTTACTTTTGCAATTTGTCGAAGTTGAAAAAAGCTACCTGTGACTACTGAGGAGATTTGTTTATCATAATTAAAAGCTCTGTCAAAAAGAACAGCAAGACTCTTTACAGTTGAGCTAGCATAAGAAGCCAACGGCCCAAGATTGTCCACATCTTGCAGTTCAGATTGCCCAAGAACGATATGGCTGCAACCAGAGATTTTCAAGGCAGCGATGTGTGATGCCTGGATCGTGGCGATAGTGGTGAAGCCCAGGATGAGCCTGTCTTTCTCCTTCAGTTCGGCCTTCAGAGAAATTATGCTTTCCCTCAGCTTTGATACAGTAAGGTTGCAAGCTTCACACTCAGATTCAGCCATCGTAAAGGTTAGTTTGTCCATCTTAAAGGTTAGTTTGTCCGAAAGAGCAAGGAGAGGAGGAGCAGCGGCGTGGCGGCAGTGGCATGGCGTGTGCGACTGGCGTGTGCTACCAACAGCCACCCCTGTCTTGTGTCATACATTTTCCTTGCACCTTGGCGTCATCAGATGTTTTTGCCCTGTAATCAATGATACAATGAGACAGGCCGAACTTGAGGGTACACTGAGGCTCAAGGTAAATCTGACTGGCTACTGGTTTGTATGGCAATACTATGAAAACCATATGGCCCACTCAGTAGATCAGACATCAATACCTCTATGCCTTTTTGAACTAAACGCTTCCTATTTTCGAACATAGGACAAGTTGCGTTTTGCCGCTCTAATTGATGCATACCGCCAATTGATGTTATCAACCTTCTAGACCAGGGGTCAGCAACCTTTTTCACAATAAGTGGCAATGTGACATTTTCTTGTTAATTAGTGTGCCATATCAACATTATTTTTAACATTAAGTTTTATTATTGAACAACATTCATATATCAAACAGATTTTCTATGCATATTGGCTATATATATAGCCAACAACATTTAAAATAATCTGTTTCTCATTAGGACAATAGGTTTGTCATTAACCCCACCAACCACACATATTCAGAATTTCCCCACCCCATACCAGATTGCACTGACACCATTGCAAAACACTATTGCAACAAGTATTGCATTGGAATTGTCCAAAGTGGACAAAAGCAGATCAAACATAAATAACAGTACTAGGGCTATACAAGAATGTGACCTCATGAAAAAATCAACAGCTGAGTCAGAGAAAAATAGGTGCACAACAGAAACATATGCAAACAAGTGTAGGCCCTGCAACAAATACAATGATGCCTATCAATCAGTGTGATCCCTGAAATATTATATCAGGGATCTGATATTACTTTATATTATAACAAAGTGTTTATATTTAAACACTTTATAAGAGCCCACCATGTTTTTTTTATAGTATCCCAGACTGGACAAACTAAACATCTTTTGAGTTTCTATGACAACTGAAGCTACCATAGGTTTGTCATTAACCCCATTAACCACACTCATATTCAGAATTTCCCCACCCAATAACAGATTGCACTGACACCATTTCAAAACACTGTTTCAGTAAGTCATTTACAAGTATTGCATTGGAATTGTCCAAAGTGGACAAAAGCAGATCAAACATAAATAACAGTACTAGGGCTATACAAGAATGTGACCTCATGAAAAAATCAACAGCTGAGTCAGAGAAAAATAGGTGCACAACAGAAACATATGCAAACAAGTGTAGGCCCTGCAACAAATACAATGATGCCTATCAATCAGTGTGACATAAGATATTATGTTATATTATAAAACATTTTTTATATTTAAACACTTTATAAGAGGCCAACATGTTTTTTTTTACAGTAGCCCAGACCGGACAAACTAAACATCTTTTGAGTTTCTATGACAACTGAAGCTATCATAGGTTTGTCATTAACCCCACCAACCACACTCATATTCAGAATTTCCCCACCCAATAACAGATTGCACTGACACACTTTCAAAACACTGCTTTCAGTAAGTCATTTACAAGTATTGCATTGGAATTGTCCAAAGTGGACAAAAGCAGATCAAACATAAATAACAGTACTAGGGCTATACAAGAATGTGACTCCATGACAAAATCACCAGCTGAGTCAGAGAAAAATAGGTGCACAACAGAAACATATGCAAACAAGTGTAGGCACTGCAACAAATACAATGATGACTATCAATCAGTGTGATCCCTGACCTTGCTTTCCTTTGCTGAGCTCCATTATCTGGGGGATGTAGT
The DNA here is from genome assembly GCF_947347685.1 of Pleuronectes platessa. Classification (NCBI taxonomy): domain Eukaryota; kingdom Metazoa; phylum Chordata; class Actinopteri; order Pleuronectiformes; family Pleuronectidae; genus Pleuronectes; species Pleuronectes platessa. The sequence goes on from NC_070631.1 coordinate 28,791,806, forward strand.
TAGTGACTTTAAGTTGCACATATGCTTCGTAGTTGTCAGTGGTCAAACGACTGCGGGAGGGGCTGAGCACACTCTTCATGTGTGAGAATATCTGCTCACACAGATACGTTGACCCGAAGACTGTCAGTAAAGCCAGTGCAACGTTCCAGAGACAGTTGAACTTCTCTGAAATATTGCTAACTTGCCTACAAAAGCTCTCCATGTGTCAAACATGTCCAAAACAGTTTGCAATGCACCTTGCAGCCGGAGATTGAGCTCGTTGAGATGTCCCGTAATATCCGTGAGAAACATGAGTTTCACAACCCACTTCTCGTCCTCAAGTTCTGGGAAGTCTTGGCCCTTTTCAGCCAGGAAGGCCTTGATGGCATCAAAGCAGCCAACAAACCGCTCCAAAACTTTTCCGCAGCTTAGCCAACGAATCGCGAAGTGGAGAGGGATGTCTCTGTACGCGCAGTCCATTTCCTCGAGCAGCGACTGGAACTGTCGGTGCGTCAGTGACTTTGACATCTTTGCACAGAGATTTTCTTGGTGTATAATGCAGTGGAGTTTCATGATGGCCGACTTTTTCTTCAATTAATCTGACTGCTCCCCTCTGTTTCCCGACCATGGCGGGGGCGCCATCTGTTGTTATTGCAAAAATCTTGCCGATGTCAATTCCTCGCTCCTCAAAATGTTCCATAAACACCCTGGCTATGTCCTCACCTTTTGTTGTTTCGGAGAGTGGCAGTAGAGTTCCTCTCTTACAGTCGAATCACAGTATTTTGCCATGACTGCCAAGCGCGGTACATCGTTCACGTTAACGCTCTCATCAAGTGCAACACTAAACACCACGGCATCTTTTAACCCAGCTGTTTGCTGCGCCCGGACATTTTCTGCCATTTCTGCGATGCGTCGCTCAACACTTCGAGCTGATATTGGGATGTCTCTGATTCTTGATTTGATTGTCTCTTGGTTTGGTAGTCCTTCAAACAGAACCTCTGCGCTAGAGCGGAAAGCCTCCTTTATATATTCTCCATCAGTAAATGGTTTTCCATGCTTTGCGATGCAGTGAGCAATGCGAAAGCTTGCTTCGGTCCCATGGTTTTTTGCGGTGGCAAACATTTTCAGAGAGTTGGCCTGCTTCCCATACCTGGACACAGCACGCCTGATGGATTCTCCCTTGTCTGCCGGGTCTTTGAAAGTTTTTTCGTGCTTGGTCTCAAAGTGGCGCTTAACGCTGGACGTTCGGCAAACCACGTTTAATTCAGAAGCCTGAGTTCTGGGAGCGGAGTGCCCTAGTGGGTTGATACGGTACTAACAGCTCTTTAAGGTAAAATGGTGCCATATTATTATTAAGGGCCTTGAAGGTGAGGAGGAGAATTTTTAATTCTATTCTATATTTAACCGGCAGCCAGTGTAGCGATGCTAATACTGGAGAAATGTGCGTTCTTTTCTTGGTTCTCGTCAGGACACGTGCTGCGGCATTTTGGACAAGCTGCAGAGTCTTTAATCTTACTGCTGGAGCCTGATAATAATTAATTACAATAGTCCAGTCTGGATGTAACAAAGGCGTGGACTAGTTTTTCTGCATCTTTTTGCGAAAGGACATGTCTGATGTTTGAGATATTACACAAGTGGAAAAAGGCCGCCCTATAAATTTGTTTTAAGTGAGAATTAAAGGACAAATCAGGTTAATACGGGTTTAAATGTAATCGAAATTATATCCTTAAATTTAGCTACAGCACTATCAGGTAGACATCTAGAAAATTAGTTTTTTAATAGTGACATAAATTCAGATAATGAAAAACCGAATGTTATTAAATTATGGTCTGATAGAACTGGATTGCGAGGAAGTACTGGTAAATGATCAGTTCCGACACTGTACGATAATACAAGGTCAATTGTGTGGTTACAACAATGAGTAGGTTGGTGTACACACTGACTGGAACCAATTGAGTCTAGTATCTAAATAAATGCTACGCTAAGGCTATCTTTATTATTGTCAACATGAATATTAAAGTCACCAACAATAATAATAATAAGTATAATCAATTATTTAAACTAATCAGAAAACCTCAGGCTCATCAACCAAACTCTTCTGGTTTTGTAGCTGAATAGGAAATGACTGGACTTGTTGGTTGCTATGCTGAACAAATATAACCAGTAGGAGACTTGCACTATTTATATAGCTATTGATTTGCAGCTGATTGCCAACACAGAGTAGTAAATCAGGATGATGACACCTCATATGTGTTCCCTCTGCATGTGTCTCTGTTGTTTGATCTGCCTCTCCGATGTCAGGTGCTCCTCTTGCTAACCCTAGAACTAGGAACACAAACAGTTTGACCTGCTTTAAGCAGCCCAATCACCACAGATGTAGAGTTTAGTTACCAAGTATGTCTCCTTCACCAGCAAACTCAGTGTCAAAGCTCTCCTTCATTTATATTAACTGTTCTCCCACATGTGTTTAGACAAGTTGCGGTGCTGTGAGGTGATATAGATTTTTGGTAAAAAGGCTCACATCTTTCCTGCCAAATATCAACTAATATCAGTATTACTATTATTAGCGGACCAACCCTATGGCATATTATTCAAGACTGACCATGAATCACAATGTCCTAGGCCAGAAATGGGCAAAGTACGACCTGATGTGCTTTTTAAACCGTCCCGCCGAACTTGTCCTAATATAACAAAACATTTTTGTTATTATTATTTTAAAAGAAAATACAAACATTTTTGGAAACTAACAATTTAGTAGCACTTAAATGGCACTTACATATTGCACTTTGTAGTTTTACTTTATTTTTGAAGAAATTGTACTTTCTTGATTCTTGTTGTTCTGGGTTGCTACCCTTGGGGTTTAATGCAAATCACAAACAATAACAGATAATACTAACACCTTCCTAGCTAATTTAAACCTCCCCGAATTGTCAGAAGAAGTATCATTAAATATGGTATCACCAATTTCAGAAATAGAAATAAGGTATGCATAAAAATATTGAAAAAGAATAAATCCCCAGGAGTTGATGGATTCTCTGGAGAATTTTATAAATGCTTCATAAATGATTTGGTGCCGATCTTAACCAGGGTGTAGATACACTCTCTCCAATGCTCATAAGTTTTGACACACAGAAAGCATTTGATACAGTGAACTGGGAATTCTTGTACAAAACACTGGCTGCAATGGGATTTCACCCAGAGTTTGTAAATTGGGTCAGGGCCATATACAAAAACCCCATGTCGCGAGTCAGAGTGAATGGATGCTGTTCTGAGTTCTTTGACCTGCAGAGGGGGGTGAGACAGGTAGACTGCCTAAATCCGTTGCTCTTTGCTATAAATATTGAACCCTTGGCAGCAGCTATAAGACAGAATAATGAAAAAATTATATAAAGGACATGATAAAAAGGACATGAGAAATAGAGAACACAAGATATCTCTCTATGCATGTGATATCCTGATTTACATAAGTGATCCAGTAATATCTGTTCCTGCGTTGATGGACACTTTAAAAGAGTATGGAGAGCTCTCTGGCTATCAGATCAACCAATCAAAATCAGAGGAAATGATGTTAGTTGGACAATGGCCTATACAACTAACAGGAAGGCTTAATGTCCCCTGGTCACAGGGATTTAGATGCCTGGGAATTATCATTACAACACATTTATCAAAACTGTTCAAGGTCAACTATGGAAAATTGATGGGCCACATAAAAGCAGACCTCACAAGATGGGAAATCCTGCCCCTCTCTTTGATAGGAAGAATAGAAACGATAAGAATGAACGTTCTGCCGAGGTTGCTCTATCTTTTTCAATCACTACCTATATTCCTGCGGCCACTTTTACTGCACTGGACAAATGGTTATCCAAATTTATATGACAAAGCAAACCACCCAGACTTAAACTTAGAAGACTACTATTTCCAAAAGACAACAGAGGCCTGAACTTGCTTGACCTGAAAAAATATTAATGGGCAGCCCAATTACGAGCAATGGTTGCTTGGGTATCCCAAGAAACAGACACTATATGGGTAGGAATCGAACAAAGTGAATGCCCAGATACACCATTGGACTCATTCCCATTCCTGAATGAAGACCACTGGGGGAAGAATAAGATTACCAATATATGGGTTAAAAACATATAAAAATATGGTCAGTTGTGAGGAAAAAACTAAAACTTCCCATGACTATATATCACCATGACTATAATATCCAGAGCTATAAGAATAGCAAGCAACTCAGAATTTCTTCCTGCCAGACTGGACAGGTGTTTTGAATGATGGAGGGAGATTGATATAGTAGTACTGGACCAGCTGTTTGAAGGAGGTGTATTGAAGTCATTTGAACAGCTTAAAGAGAAATATGAGTTACCAAACCAAGACTTTTACAGATATTTACAAATAAGACACTATTTACATACACATCAAGAATGGGAAAAGCTCTGCTCACCACCATCCAAAATAGAACACTTCTTCATATCGGCAATTGAAGGAACAGTGAAAGCAAGGTTCATATCACATTTATACAGGATATTGCAGGAAGAACTAAAGGAGAATAATTTGGATATTACAGAAAAATTAGAACTAGAGATGAACACAAAAATCTCTGCTGAACAATGGGAAAACTCATGCGAGCAGGGACACAGAGCAACCAGTAGTCCTAACTGGAGGGACTTTGGATGGAAGATTAAAATGAGATACTTCTGAACTCCACTTATAACATCTAAATGGAGTAATACCTCAGCACAATGTTGGAGGGTTTGTGGCAAGGTGGGAGACAACACACATAATATATTTTGGGACTGTCCAAAGTTATCAGAATACTGGCAAAAAATACAAAGGGAAATAAAAGCATGTTAATTTATAGACATACCATTACATCCAGCAACACACTTTATTTTAGGGATATTGCCTGATAACCTTGAAGCAAATAGCAAAACAAAACTTCTTAGAGCCCTTCTTCTAATGGCGAATAAAGTAATAACAGCTCCCTGGCTGAAGCCACAGCCCCCCACAATAACTCAATGGAGGGATAGAATTCAAGATATGTAAAGGATGGAACACTTGACTGATCTATTACAACTGAAAACAGAGGTATTCATAAACAACTGGTCCCCCGTGGCTCTACACTTCCATTTGATATGATAAGCAGAATATATAGATATATTTCTTTTCTTTTTTCTTTTTTTCCCTTTTAAGCAATGGACATTTGCAGGCCATCCTTTTTCTCTTTTAGAATAAGGTCTTAATGTAATGTCATGTGTGATGTACTGTGTTTGTGGACAATGTTAATGTGTAACTCAATTCTGATATGCCTGGCTCCTGATGGCTTGGGCCCAAGACATCAGTGGACAGTTAACCCCAATAGCCTAAGACTTGTACCCATGGCACCTAATTTCATGTTAAAAATGATTGGATGTGATGTACTGTATGACTGCATTTGATAAAAGGTCAAGTTTGTTTAATAGATCCCATTTTTTTATTTCAGTGACTTTGACTGTGACATGATTGTTGGTGTCAGACAAACCATATTTCTGAAAATCTTATGGGATCTTCACAGTCTCCAGGGTTTTACTCAGAATTTAGCCTAAATAAGTATGCAGTGAGCATCTCGGAGAAGAACAGTCAGAAGTTTGAGCAGACAGAAAGGCTAGAGTAGCCTTAATGAATGAACAACATTTACAGTATTAGGATGTGTAGGGTTTACACAGCAGAGATCACATCATGTTCCACTCCTATCAGCCAAGATCATACATCTGAGGCTGCAGTGGACACAGACTCTCCAACAGATGAAAACTGAAAAAATGTAGCCAGGTCTAACGTATCTGGATTTCCGCTGATTATTCTCATGCTCGGCTCAGAGTGTTGGGTTGGCACAGCATGAATCAATGGATTAACCTGCCCTCTCATCATTCCAGGCTGGTGGTGGTAATGCAACAGTGTTGGAAATGCATTATTGACACACTTGGGACCCTTAATACCAATCAGTCATGGTTTAAATGCCACATTCTATCTGAGTATTGTTGCTAACAATGTTTATCTCTTTATTGCCACAGGTAACTATCTTGTAATGGCTACTTCCAGCATGATAAATGTCCCATGTTGCACACCAAAAGTCTCAAACTGGTTTAATGAATTTGACAGTGAGTTCAGTTAATTGTAGTGGCCTCCCCAGATGTGAATCGAGTACTTTTGGGATATGGCAGAACAGGAGAATGGCAGCGTGAATGTAATGTAAATATGATATATTGTAAATGCACGCATTTTTCTCAATGATCTGGTTTTCATTTTTGTCTCCAGCAGATGTCAAAATGTCCAAACGGAGGCAGCCATTCGTGCCATATGCTTTGCGCAACCAGACAGGCTGTACCATGTGGTTTGCCACTTTGACCACAAGCCCAACAAGGCAGGTGTAACCATAATTGTGTTTGGTAACTGTGGAGTGAAAACGTCCCTCATTGACGGGAAGACACCTCTAGAACTAGACTAAATTTGGGCGGCCATCTGCCTCAACTGGTTTCGTTCAGTGTAGAAAAATGGGGGAGAGCGGAGGGATGAGAGAAGAGACCCAGAACAGTTGTGTAACCATCATATTTAAGCTCTCTCTAGTTGTTACAATGAAAATAATAGGTTACAATATCAGAAAGCACTAAATACATTTCCATTCTTACACAAAATGACACCCAGCTGTACTTATCTATGACGCCTGATGAAACACCATCCTGAGATTAAACATTTTCAGTTCTCCAACTTGGAACTATGTTGTTTTTACGAGTAACAACTACTGCATTTGTAAAGGCAAGGGGAGAAAGTTGGAGTAATGTTCAATTTCTGACAAGTGAAAGTCTTCTCTCTTTCTCAGTTTGTTATCAGTGGATGTTTATGTCCCCCACAGGGTGGCACTGTCACACAGCAGTAGTGCAGATTCCATCTCAGATGTCCACGGTCCAGGAACTGATGACACTCACAATATCAGCCAGTGGAGGGAGGTGCTGCCTGGGGAAGAGATTCCCTTTGAATTTGAAGCCCGAGAGAAACTCCGTCACAGGTACCCCTAACCCTTTCGCATAACTTATCAAACTAGTTAATTATTCATACTTATCTGATAAGCAGCTTAAATCCTGTCTTGACTAGTTACCTGAAATGGGAATGTTTTTTGTTTTAGATGGTTCTACAAAAATAATAAACCTAATATTAAACATAAATTTTCTGTGTCAGTAAAGTTGAAATCCTCCATATACTGTAATATTTGTTTTTGATTTAATTGTTCGACTGATGAGACTGGTTTAGTGATGACTGAACTGACCAACACAGGCAGAGGAAATAACTTTATCAAAGCAACAAAAAATCATAATGGAGTTCAACATTAATCATCTATGCAATACATCAAAGATGTGTTTTTTCAGTAAATTTTCCATGATTTTTTGCTTCCAGCTATGCAGTGTTTGGTTTTGTGGAACACGACTATAAGTATTGTACATTATGTTGTTTTTCTATCATCTGACTCTGCAGACACACTCATGAACTAAAGCTGCACCAGCTTCTGGTGAGGGTGTGTGGATGGGAGCAAGTCAAGCCAGTGTCTGTGGACAAAGTGGGTGTTTTTTTCCGTTATGCTGCTCCAGATAGAAACAATTCTTCCAGCACAGTGAGCATAAGCCATAAACTCAAAAATAGAATTCCTGTTGATTGTTCTTTATTAAAAGGTTAACCAATAAATTGTAGTTCATGTTAAACATTTCTTCCACAGGTTGGCAGTCCTATTAGCAGGACCAACATCATCCACCCACATGTTTATGTAAGTATGACCAGTCTTATGTTTAGATCAGGGAGAAGTTATTGAGAGAAAGTATTGATTATACATTTTATTCATGAGTCAGTGTCATGCTCATTATTCAATCTGAAACCAGTTTAGATGGCGAGACAACTTAGTTTTTCTCTCCTCAAATGAGGTAAAATTCAAGATACTGAAATGTGCAAAATTATAGAACATATAAATTCAAATAAAACCTGGTTTTCATGGTGGCCAGAACAATGAGGGAAAGTGTAAAAACAGCCTATGGAGACGGAATCTATGTACATTTCAACTGCAGACTCATGAGGGTCAAAAGTAATTTCCTCCTTCCAATAGTTTGTATTGTGTTGTGAGTGTAAGAACCTTTCCTGCAGATGTTTCCACTTAAAATCCTTTAATAGTAGAGACAGATTAAGAGTATTGTCATTATCGAGTAATGTGCAGATTTCTATAGAATTTTTCTCCTGTTTAGTATAAAACCTCACATTATAGGAAAAATTATAATCACAATTCATCAGAATGCACTAACAAATGTATGTATTAAAGGGGACATATTATGCCCATTTCACCACATTTGATATGGTTCCTTGGGGTCTTAATGAAATGTCTGTAAAATGTTTGGGTCAAAATACCACAAGGATCATTTAAAACAGCACCCTTTTTACCCTGTCTAAAACAGCCTTCCTCAGATTGACCTTTTTTTAGTGCCCCCCCCCCTCACCGCCCCGCCCCCCCCCTCTCACCAACAACCAATCCCCCTTCTCACTGCCCCGCCCCCGACACAGACACACACAGACACACACACACACACACACACACACATCTTAAATCTCCCCTTAGCATATTTAAGGTTTTTAAAATCATTTTAAGTCACTGTCCTACACATATATTTCTGTATCTGTTTTTTGTGTTTCTTCATTGAAGCTACAATTTTCTAAATACTACACCTTCTGATAAAGATGTACATTATTTAAATACATGCATTAGATATGTGTTTATACACTATAATTGTATGTGTATATTTCTTCATACAGGGCATATATTCTGAGCGCATACACACACACACCCACGCAAACACATCCAGTTTCACGTCTTAAATCTACCCTTAGCATATTTAAGGTTGTTAAAATCATTTTAAGTCACTGTCCTACACATATATTTATGTATTCGTTTGTTGTGTTTATTCATTGAAGCTACAATTTTCAAACTACTACATCTTCTGATAAAGATGTACATTATTTAAATACATGCATTAGATATGTGTGTATACACACATCTGCAATTAAAATATGCGCTGCTGTACTCTCAAGCCCCGATGAGAGACCAGCTAGCCGCTGAGAGCTAGTTCGATTTGACGGTTCTCGACGTCTCAGTCCGGTTGTTGTCACGCCCTCAATCCCGGAACCCCTCACCCAGACCCGGGTCTGTCCGGGTTCCCCTCCGCGTGGACTGACAGTCCGTGTGCGGACATGAAGCCGAGCAAATAGCGGAGGCTTAGCTCCGGGCTGCTTGGTTCAGCTGCTAACAACATCGCTGTGCTGCGTTCAGGGTAACTCGGATATCCCGACCTCCTGCAACATAGCGAACATGAAATACTTTTCATCGATGAAAATACACACAGACACACACACACACATACACACACACACAGACAAAGGGATCGTGGAGGGGCTACAGCTTTGGAGGCTAACACTGCTGCAACTTTTGCGGCAAAATGCACTTAAAACCCCGGGTATGAGTCTATTTTAAAGCGAGCGACGGAGGCGGCAACGAGCTGGTGGTGACCGGCACCGGTTCGTGCAGCTCGGGGTGCTTTGAGAAAATCTGTACGGGCCACAAAAGTTATAAGGCGCAGCTCTTTTCCCCCCTCCTCCTCCTCCGCTTCGCCGCCTGGGCATCACAGGAGAGGCTGTCGGCTGCAGCCGGAGACCGGGGGGGGTTGTCCTGGAACACGTTCCGGTGCTATTTTCTAACAAAGCTCCACAAACAGCTGTTTTAAGTTATACCTGCTGTTTCAACCGGGCGACACACACAGAAGCAACGACTCGGGTTAGCCTCCCGGCCGGTGTTCCACATGCGATACTGCTGTAAATACGTTCACAAGCAGCCATTCCAGAAAGTGATGCAACTTTAAACACAAACTAATAGCCAACTAGCGTTAGCCCGCTGCTGCTAACTGTGGCGGGACACAAACAGGGGACGACGACGCCGCCGTCAACGCTCCCCTGTCCGTGGGGGGATCAGTCAGGCGGCTGCTGCTAACCGTAAACAAACAGCGATAGGTCCACCAGAAGTGAGCCGCAGACATGGGTCCAGCAACCCGACATCCCCTAACGAGCCCGAGCTGAGGAGGGGGCTTTGGCATGTGACTTTGGCATGTGACTTACCGACCGCAGGCTCTGCTTCTCGGCCAGATCTCCGCCTCTCACCACGCTCACCGGTTGGTTAGTGTCCCCCCTCGGCTAGCTTCCCAGCTAACACCCGCAGCCTCGAGCTGAGGCGGGTGCTGTGGCTCGTAACGTAACCCGGTCTCCTCCTCCACCAGATCTCCGCCTCCGGGGGGGGGGGGGGGGGGGGCTATGCCATGTAGACCGACTCTGACGTCAATTCTGGTCGTATTCCCACTCGACGCACTCTATCGTATAGTTTCTTACATAGAGGAACCACAACAAATCGCGGGAGTTGTTTTTTTCCAGAGTTTTTGGGACGGTAGACATGCCAGATACCCACATTAATGTGTAGAAGCACTACAAAAGTGGATTTTTCATAATATGTCCCCTTTAAGACACAAGTAAATATAGAGGAAGTATTTATGTTTGGATTAACATTAATATAAACAGGAGCAGATCAGAAAATAGGAAAACATGAAATAAAGAGCTGGTTGACTATCTTTAGAATTTCAAGGCAGACCAGTTTATTTGCATACAAAGTGAATTGTTGCTTTGCATGTGAATCTCTTATTCCCCTCAGTTCTCGGCCCTGCCTCCGGTCAGAGTAGTCTTCTCCATCACAATGGAGGGCAGTGCAAGGAAAGTCATCACTGTACGTTCTGCTCTCATGGTAAAGAACCAACTGGATGTTCCTATGGAGGTCAGACTCGACAGTCCCTCTGCTCCTGACAGTAAGTGATTGCTGTATTTTATTGTCTATTTCATATCAGTAGCATTTACTGATGGTAGCATGTACTATGTTTTCATCCATTGAAAATGTACCTGTTGGTGCATGGCAACATTATATTAACAATTTGTTTTATTTTGTATTTGTATTTTATATTACGTAATTATTTATGTTGTTACTATTATTTGAAAATGTAAAATGTGTTATATTGCATCTATTTATTTATATTTTATCTTTTTTTTTTTTTTTTATCCAAACCAATATTTATGTATCTTTTTAATCTTTATTATACTTCTTTTATCCCTTTATTTATTTAATTGAGCTTTATTATGTTTTATAATATTTCATGTTTTGTTATATTAATGTAGTTCATTGTGTCCCTGTGTTGTTAGAACCGGTGGTGTTGCCTCCAATCCTGCCTAGTCAGGCCTTAGCAGTACCCCTCCACCTAACATCCTGGCGGCTGCAGGCTCGGCCTAAAGGGCTGGGCCTATTCTTTTGTAAGGTTCCCATCCACTGGACCAGCGTGGAGCGGCATGGGGAGATCAGCAGCAGTAAGAGGGACTGTCAGTCAGCAGACTTAAATGATAACGTCAAGCATAATTTCAGGTAAAAAATAAGTGCTGAACAAAATTATTTCCCTTCGTCTTCCTCACAGGGGGTACCATTCATCTAATTTTGCTGTATTTTACAGGTTTTGTGTGGTCATCAAAAAGGAAAACTACCCAGACCAGCAGCCTGCCAAGAGAATTTCTGGCAGTGCTAAGCAGATCTATCGACAGCCAGGCCACACTATCTACCTTCTGCCCACCATGGTGCTGGCCAACCTTTTGCCATGTGACCTCAACTACTACATCAAAGGAACATCCATCAAAGGCTCATTGAAACCAGGAAAAGAAGCTGTACTTCATCCAGCTGATACCTCGCAGAATATGGAACTTGGTCAGGACTAAGGACAAATTTTAATCAACGGAGTTTATTTACCAAACACTTTCTATGTTCTTTCTCCCAGTGGTAATGATGTATCTTTCAGGAGTCCTGTTGGAGAACTTCCTCATGTGCAAAGAGCTGCTGATTCCTCCTGGGACACAAAACTATGTGGTACGAATGCGGCTGTATGACCCTAACAAACGCCTGCTTTGCCTCACCATCCGCATCATCCTGCGGGCACAGGGGGCACTGAAGATCATGATCTCTGCCCCCTACTGGCTTATCAACAAGACAGGTAATGTTATCTTTGTCATTTAGGATATCATGAGAAAACTGTAATTCTCGTCATTGCTTTATGTTTTATGTTCTCTGTTATCATTCCCTAAAGCAATTTTGAAAGCAATTTTCCTCCCTCAGGTCTGCCATTAATTTTCCGTCAGGACAATGGCAAAGCAGATGCAGCAGGTCAGTTTGAGGAGCATGAGTTGGCCCGAAGCCTCAGCCCAATACTATTCTGCTACACCGACAAGGAGCAACCAGCTATGTAAGTGTGTACCAGAGACCAGGGGCCTCAATTATAACCATTGTGTAAGCACAGCGGGGCCTGAAAGATGCGTATGCTACTTCTCAGCGCTCAACTTCAATTTCCAACTAAATCCCTAGAGTCCAGGATCCCACTGATCTGTAAAGTAATCGTTCTAAATATATACATATTGCGTTGACACTAACATGCTTTGTAAAGGATGCACTTCACTGATAAAGGAGAATGGAAGGATAAGTATTTTTTTGTCCCATGACGATGACTAAGCAGCTGATATAGATTCTATTGAGCTCTGATCTTGGATCTTTGTGCTGAACTGAGTCTAGTATTACACAGACTGACCGATGAAACCGAACCGTCCCATTACAAACACAAGTACTCAGCTCTCTGTTTTTTTTAACCTACAGGTATGTTGATATATGATTAACATTGTGTAATATCTACCTTTCTATGTAAAGCTTGTTTTAATCATTTAAAAAATACAATTCTGTTTCATTTTATAGATTGGAGTCTGACAGCTGTCTCTGAATTTAATAATCCTGCAGTTTTGGATGATTAAAATACATTCAGGAGATAAAACAAGCTCCCTCACATTCTGACACTGTGAAGTGATTATTTATTTTGCTTCCACCTTTGAAATACAAGTTTTTTTTAAATTTCAGGCACTTTTCTTTCATATTCAATCTTACTCACTGTATTAACAGCAGTATCAGTGCATTTTCTTAATAACGTCACTGCCGTGGCCAGGGTTTTTTGCTTCACCTCAACAGAACAAATACCTTGATGTTGGTGTGTGATGGAAATCGGGAAATACAAGAGGGTGGAACACCTAATTTGTCTTTGTGTATTTTAATAGGGGCTTTCTGCTGAAAGGATCAACACAGAGAGTCACAGGGATATCAGAGTGAAGATGCAGGACATTAAAATACAAGGATCTTACATAGGAGATCTAAGGCTGTCTCTCTGAGCCAGCTCAGACTGGTTCTGTAGGCGCAGTTTCAGAAAAGAATAATAACACAGGTATCTGATCTACATATGTTTCCTAAGGCGATAGAGTAGACATGAATTCAGTTCTTTGGAAAGTAAATAAGTGATAAAAAAGGTCATAAAGGTTTCTCGTCATAAAAGTATTTAGACATGTTATATAGGTTTCAGGTCACAAACAGTTCAGGTCATAAAAGTCTTTGGACAAGTCTTCAAAAACTAACTAAAATAGTTTTCAACCTCACTTAGTAAATTTTTTCCACTAAAGGTGTCAGAAAGTTTAATCTTCTTCTCGTCGCTTGTTGCCATGATTCCCTGTAAAAACCCATTGGTCAGCAGGATATTTTAATATTCATGAGGAGCTTTGCATTGACCATTTATGGTTGAATTTGGGCGTGTAGAGGGTGGAATATGAGGCTTATTCTGGAACCCACATTTCCAGGTAGAAAACGATTTATAAAAGGAAAATTGGGTGCGCAAGCCCGGTTTTATAAATCTGAATCATTTTTTTGTGTACGTCATTTTCGGCTTTTGTGCGTACATACACTTTTATTATGAATCCTACGCACTGTTTTATAAATGAGGCCACAAATCACTCGTTTTTATCATCTGGACTTCACAAAATGTCTGTTATTAGCAGACAGCAGCAGACATCCCCCCTGTTTTTTTTATTCATCTATTCTTGCATATTATTTTTCCCCTTATGTGGTTCTGCCAGGTGTACTATGAGGATTGGGAAAGGAATCCATCCTGAGGGAGTTCCTGGCTGGTGCCAGGGGTTTTCCCTGGACGGAGGGAGTGGAGTCAGGGCAGTGAAGGTTATACAGCATGGAAATCGGCCTGGCTTCATCTACAACATAGGTAAGTTGGTACAATCACAACAAGTACAATTTGACTACTAACTGAACTACTGTCTGATGTATTTTTGTCAGATGCATAGGATCAAGATCAAGGCCCACCTTTTGTATATGGATGGAACAGAATAAGGAATTATCTCAATCAGACCATAGGATACTTTCACTTAGCTGATAACTTATTTTACTTTCTGGTAACTGGTAAGGTAACTGATGCTACAAAGCAGGGTGGCCATTTAAGATATCATAGCACTTCCAGCCTTAGAATTATCAGTCTGAAATGTCTAACTATTTTCATCTGTTTGGTCCACAGTCTCTAAAGGAGACATGTTTTATATAACCCCAGCACAGTGGTTAGACAGATGTTTTTTTTTTTTTTAGATTATTTTTTGGCATTTTATGCTTTTATTGATAGTTTAAGAGACAGAGTTGAAATGGGGCAGAGAGGGGAGTGACATGCAGAGAACGACCGCGGGCTGGAATCGAACCCGGGTCCGCTGCTGGCCGAGGCCCATGGGGGGGACGCCCTACCAACCGAGCTAAGGGCGCCCCCGTTAGACAGATGTTTTAAAGGGAAGCTAAAACTAAAGTTGTCTCTCTGTAGTTTGAGTGATGATGTTAGTTTTTCACGAATCTGGCTTAACCGTGTTTTAACTTATCATCTGTATGAAACACCCACCCTCCAACATAATGCATCTAGACCAGACATGGGCAAAGTACGGCCCACGGGCCAACATTTTAATAGCACTTAAATGGCACTTACTTATAGCACTTTGTAGTTTTGCTTTATTTTTGAAGAAATTATACTTTCTTTCTTCTCGTTGTTCTGGGTTTGTACCCTCGGGGTTGAATGCACTTATTGTAAGTCGCTTTGGATAAAAGCGTCAGCTAAATTAAATTTGACTGGGAGTGTGGTGTATAGGGCTCGAAAGGGCACATGATCTCCCTTCACTTTTTCGCTTTGCCCTGTGAGCCCTTCTGTAAAATGAGCGTATCAAGGAAACGAAAAATGGACAATGAGTGCCGAGTGTTTAACACAGAGTGGACATCAAAATACTTTTTCATTGAAGTCCAATCGAAGGCTGTATGCCTGATATGCCGAGGAACTGTCACAGTTTTCAAGGAGTACAACATCAGCCGTCACTTTGCTATGAAGCATGGTAACTACTCTAGCAAGCAGTCAACCAAAGAACGGGCGGCTACGGCTCAGAGGTTGGCGGCTAATTTAGAGCTAAGCAAAATGTTTTTCACCGACAAACTGTGATTCAAGAGTCGACTACCAAGGCAATTTTTTGGTGGCATTCGAAATATCAAAGGCTAGCAAGCCTTTCTACGAAGGCGAGTTTTTGTTAAATTGCCTTGCAAATAAATGCTTTGCTACTTGTTAAAGGCCAAATCCTTTCATGTAATGATTTTTCCATGTCATTTATGTTACTTCACGAAAATACTCCATCCATCTGGTCCTGGCCCGGCCCCTATGTCAAATTTTAGAACCCATTGTGGCCCGCGAGTCAAAAAGTTTACCCACCCCTGCTCTAGACAGTGTCACAGCAGTAGAGAGAGGAGAGATGAGCCGTTTTCCGACATGAACTCAGGAGGATATCCGCAAAACTGGGTCCAGACTTTCTCCTGAGTTTGCCTTCCATACAAGAACAATGCAGCAGAAGATTTTGTATTTAAAGAAATGCACTAAACAGTTACAGAATGCTTAGTGAACCAATTCACTGACATCACATTATGTTGTGCAGTCAGAAACTAACAGAGCCATAGATGTTTGCTGGTATTTAGGTTTTGCGCTGCGGATTAAAGCTCAGAAGATCGTGACAATATAATTTGGCTTGTGTCTTTCTTCACATGCGTGGTAGGTGCATAAGTAATGGTAAATAGTGGATAGTGCTGTGCATTTAGTAACTCCCTGACATTTTAACTAGTCTATACCCACTGGATCATTTGTGGACATTACACAGACAACAAGGCAACAATCTTGAGGAAGGAGTGGTGGTCACCTTCTTACAAAAATCTATATCTGAAGTCTGCACAGCATCATCTGCATAAGCCCACAGTGCAAGAGTGGATTTGGAAGCAATTGCTGTGAACAAATGGAGTTTAAATTGAGCTGAAGACCAAAGCTAATTTGAAAATGTTACCTGACATTTCCAAATTCTTCACTTTTAGAGTTAAATTGTCTCTGTTGCGTTCACATTGACAAAAGTGATTGTCAGGCATTCATTGTGTATGATCTACACAGGAATCAGTGTACGGAAAGGAAAAGGACGCTACAGGGACACTCACATAGTGACTTTTGCCCCGCGCTACCTGCTGGATAACCGCTCGACACACAAACTGGCCTTCGCTCAGAGAGAGTTTGCGAGAGGAAAGGTGAGGAATTAACTTTAAAAATCACCTGTTCACTTGTTGTTGCTCGAGCCTACTGGTAAATCACAACATGCCAGCTCATGCCAGGAACTTAAGTTCCATACCTCACAATTTTCAGTCTCGATCTTTATTTTGACTTGCCTTTTCATTCACCCATTATGAATATTATAATTCTAGCTGAAATTGGGCAGGAGGCTAGAAACACTGACAAACAGAAACAAACAACCCTTCCCATGTTCCTCACTCACACCTACAGTCAACCTAGAATCTTGAATCAGCCGCACCCCAATCTGCATCAGTGGGAGGATGCGGGTGTACCTTTAGAAAACCCCAGCAGACAAAGGGAGGCCCAGCTGAATCAGAATTTAAAACGATATCATTCTTACTGTGAGACGACCGTGCTAACCACTGTGCTCCCCTTGACCAATTTAATAAAGGCAAAATGCCAAGTAATAAATGGACTGGGCAATTGGACATCCACCTGACCTGGTAGTCACAAACATTCCTCATTAGCTTCCATTGGGAATCCAGTTTTGCTCCTCGTTGTTACTAAATGAATAATTTACTTATTTACCTACTTTTTTCAGTGAAAATTGTATGCCTGTATATATATCTACATAGTCTTGGACCTCAATCCTAAATGGAATCTAGCCATTAATAACATGATATGCATACCTTTGTTTAATAAGTCAAAATATTTGCTGTGGGTAAATATAGACATATATATTTGTGGCAGCAATCATTAATGAAGAATTTTGTCCAAGGGTACGGCCAACCCAGAAGGTTATATCTCCACTCTGCCCGGCTCCAGTGTTGTCTTCCACTGGCCCCGCAATGACTACGACCAGCTGCTGTGTGTACGTCTCATGGACACCCTCAACTGCACATGGTCTGGAGGCTTTGAGGTCAACAAACCAAAGTCTTTCCATGTCAACATGAGGTAAGCTATATACACAGTACAACAAATGGTATTTATTCATACATGGACGATAAGTAAACTGGACATATATTATCCATATTGTTCGAGCATTTTTGCACTTTGCACCACTACACTATTTTCCCCTGGTCACAATTCCACCATAACCTCATAGTAATTTATTGTTTTTTGTCCATACTGTCTTGTGCAGTTTAACTCTATTTGCACATGGTAGTTATGTTTATTTAGCTACTTTTTGGTGGTCTATTGTTAATTTTATGGCTATCTAAGTATATTGAGCCACAAAAGTGGCCCTGTCATTATGTCACAACCCGCTCTTCAATTTCTGCCAGTCATTATTTATTTAATTTAATGAAAACATATAAATATGAAAAAACATTTAACAATTTGGAGTAGAACTACATTATCTATTGAAAATGTATCGGCATCGTGATATTAAGATGCTCTATATCTGATGCTCGACACAAAAGACAGCTTGAACTGCGATAAATGGGCCATGCATTCCCGCTCTGCATGTCAATGTGTTTGGTCATCAATTTGAGCCCTACTGCCCTAGATAATAAAATAAAGATATTTAGATTATTGACAAATTTTTCAGTCAATGAATCAAATTTCTCTTCTCTTTCTCTCTCTCTGATGTCTCTGACTCGCTACAGTTTAAATGTTTAATTTAATGTGTAATTTGTTTTAAATGACATCACACTAACGCTGTAGCTGAACTGTGCATGGCTCCCTGGGTGTCTGCCCTGGACATGGTGGAGTTGAATTTTTATTTCAATAAAACCATATTGTTGGAATGGAAATAATGATTTTAATTTTTTTTTCTTTGTCTGCAGAGAACCACTTACTGTATGCGGTCTATATTAGTGGTTAAACCAAAGCAGAAAGACAATAACATTGTATACTTAAGCATTTGTTTATTAATCCCAAGACATGTCATCATTGCAATATTCAACAATGTTATCGCATATCGCAAGTTTTCCTAAGATTGTGCAGCCCTAATTTAAAGTGCATAGTAACTGAGATACAGTGTGTGAGCAAGTATTTTAAGTGGTTTCTGGTTTGAACAGGGACACACTGGGTAAGTGTTTCTTCCTGCGGACAGAGATCACCCTGAAGGGAGCCACTTACCAGATCTCCTTTACTGACAGTGACCAGCTGCCTCCACCCTTCCGCATTGACAACATCTCTGAGGTAAGCCGCTTCAGTAACATGACTGTTATTAAGCGGTCCTATCATGACTCTAGGAAAAAATTGAGACCTGTGCCTGAATCACTTACTGGACTCCCTGATCGCTCTCTTAAAACTGAATGTAATCAATCGTCAACACTTTCAGACAGCCTCTCATCAAAGGCATTAAAAAAAGGAAGCCAAAGTTAAAACCTGCCTCTCCACATTCCTGGCCATACAAGTTGGGCTTAATTATTTGATTGGGGATCCAAATGTAAAATATAATACATATAATAGATTATCTTGTTTCTATTCCTTCAGGTGCCTATACAGTTCTGGCAGCATGGTGTGGCTGACATCCGACTGTACACTGAGGTGAAGGCAGGCGAGGAGCTGGATTATGCCTGTGATGAACCCACATTGCCGCCCTACCTCACACTGACTGTGAAGGGAGCTGGATCATCAGAGGTCACAGCTGACATGAACTACTTCAGAGAATACAACAAACTGTACTATGAGAACTTCATCTACATTGCAGCCACATACACATTCACAAAGTGAGGACTAATGTCACAAGTTCATCATTTTATATCATTTCGACAAGTTAAAGTCATGACAGTAATCAGCATCATTCTGTTCCTGCAGGAATGTTGAGAGAAGACCAGTTGGGAATAAACAGCTGGTTTGCTGTGCTGAATTAGTACTTGATATAGACACCAAGACTCAAAGGGTCATCCTGAAAAAGAAGGTACTGTTTTAAGTTTTAAAACTGTGGTAGCGATTCTTCATACCATTCGCTGTTTAAGTTGGATTGTTTCCGACCCCAACCAACATCAGGGTTACGATGAATTTGCACTCATTATCAGACAAGGGCAAATTATTGGACAAGGCTCCGACTAGACAAGGACTTATACTCGTAAACTTTAAAGGGGACATATTATGCCCATTTTACCACAAGTTGAAATGGTTCCCTGGGGTCTTAATGAAATGTCTGTAACATATTTTGGTCAAAATACCACAAGGATTATTTAAAACAGGACCCTTTTTGCCCTGTCTAAAACACTCCACCTGTTTTGAGTGCCCCCAACCCAACCCGCGACAGAGACACGGGGGAGACACCACTACGCCTGTCTGAGGGTCTCTGCCGTGTCTCCCCCAGGCCAGGGCTACGCCTGTCTGAGGGTCGCTTTTCCATCACTTTTCCACCTTGCGGCAGAGACCCCCGGGCCACCTGCGACAGCCCCAGCCTCGCAGGCAGGCTGCAAGTGATGGAAAAGCGACCCTCAGACAGGCGTAGGGGGCGGGCAAGCATGACGTTTCTAACGTAGAGGAACCATAACAAATCGCGGGAGTTGTTTTTTCCCAGAGTTTTTGGGACGGTATACATGCCAGTTACCCAAATTAACGTGTAGAAGCACTACAAAAGTGGAATTTTCATAATATGTCCCCTTTAAGGAAAACTGGGCGAGCGACACAAACTCTCAAAAATAGTTGTGTGGATAATAGTAATTGAGATGCAGATGGGGAGGGCTATTGTTTTCAGTTTGGCTCGAAAATTTATATTAGCAATATTCCAAGTTTTAAAGCCTGCAGCCTAAAACAGCAGGCTTTTTTGTAATTGTATCCCCCATGACCCAGGTACCTAGATGGCAGTGAAGGTATAGAGTTGGTAACTGTTGGTTCAGATTCATATCTTCGTATCTTGACTTCGCCATGGTCCACAAATATGGGAAAGGTCTTAAACGAATAGTCCATTACTAGTGGTGCACCGATGTATTGGCCGTACATCGGTAGCGGCCGATATTCGCCTTGTTTACTGCCATCGGCGCATCGGTAATAAACTAGACTTTCACCGATGTTCATTGGTATTGTAACGTCCCCGCCTCACAGACGACACAGAACTTCTTCTCTTATTTGTATCTTTATTAAAGTCAACAAGAACATGTCACACCTTGTTCCTTCTCCGACTCTCCTCACATCAACAACCGTCTATGACACTTCCTTCCTCATTCACCCCTGACCCCCAACAAACCAGCCAACAAGAACCTGTCATCCCACACAACCCCACTCCATTGGTCTAGAACTGTCACATGCACCACCCTGACCTGTTCACTGACCCTCAGGACTCAGGAATCTCAATACTTCTTTAAGACGGTGTCTTAACTGAACATAAGTCTTAACAAAACATAAGCACTCAAAACAGGTCAATCCGAGGAGGGCTGTTTTAGACAGGGTAAAAAGGGAGCTGTTTTAAACGGTCCTTGTGGTATTTTGACCAAAATATGTTAGACATTTCATTAAGAACCCAAAAACCCATATCAACTCGTGGTAGAATGGGCATAATATGTCTCCTTCAAATCAAGTTTAGTTAAACTAAAGATTGTTTCATAAATCTGATTGAATTTGTGCTCATTAAAAGATAAGAGTGATAAAGGGCAGAAATAATTTAAAATAGTGCTTTTTAAATAATGATTTAATTATTTTCCTATATTAAATTTCAAATTCATCTCGAAACTGGGTCATTTCCACCACGATTTTAGCCTAAATGTCTTCCACTGATGTTGCCCAAGGGTGCGCGTGGGGTGCGTGGTAGCATTGGTACTTCCGGTAGCATTGCTACTCCCGGTTGCATAACTGCAGTAAATGCTGAATATAGCAGATGCTGTTACGTGCCCCTTTGTCGAGAGAATAGAAGCGCTACTTTGTGTGGTATGCGTGCGCGAAAGTGACAACTTATTATGTTGAGCAGATATACCTCTTTGTACTTACTTCAAGTTATCCTACTGTACTGAACCCCCTAGTTCTATGTTGCTTAGGATAAAAACATAAAAACAAAATAATTAATGTTAATATCATTAAGTTATATGTATACTTGCTCTTGTAGAGTGGTCGCTCACGTCACGTCTGGACAATGATGGTCATGACTTTTCATGATGTTTAAATGCAGGCTCATAAACTCTGGAGGGAATCAAACAAACACTAACTAAACTTCATGTTCTGATCAGGGGTCTCATTTATAACCGTTGCGTATGCACAAAGCGGTGCCTGAAACGTACATGATTTATAAACTTGACAGAAAATGTTTAATCCACGCAAATCTGACAATTGCGTACGAGCGTTTTGGAGACGGGAAAGTCGCGATGCAGACATGAGGTGGTGAACTGAAGCCAGATTATTGATCCTCTTCATCATTTACATAAAAACCAACAGCTTTACTTGTGCTAGCGCAACTTAACTGTTCCACACAAACCTTTTTAATTGAAAAATATTTAAAACAACTTACAGCAAATTATGTTCAGATTCTATTAAACGGGGGAGTTATAGAGCCAAGTCATTAACCGTTTTTAATATCTTCTAACACTGCGCGTGTATCATCAAATCACTGCAGTGAACTTGTCTGTGCCATGAGATCACTTACAAGAAATTAAGAAAAACTATTCACTTTCCAAATAATATTCCAGAGTGGAGGTCAGGATCCACTTATGTGAGGTAATCGTTCCGGTTGCTCTGAAAAAATAAATGCTGCCGTGACACTGGTGCGTGATTCTGCGTGTTTCTGCATGCAAATGAATGGAAGGATAAAGAGCAAACGAGGGTTCAGCGATGTCTGATCAGCTAATATAAAGTGGGTACGGAAAGTATTCAGACCCCTTTAAATGTTTCACTCTTTGTTTCATTGCAGCCATTTGCTAAAATCAAAAAAGTTAATTTTATTTCTCATTAATGTACACTCAGCACCCCATCGTGACAGAAAAAAACTGAAATGTCATTTTTTTTGCAAATTTATTAAAAAAGAAAAACTGAAATATCTCATGCTCATAAGTATTCAGACCCTTTGCTGTGAAACTCATATTTAACTCACATGCTGTCCATTTCTTCTGATCCTCCTTGAGATGGTTCTACTCCTTCATTGGAGTCCAGCTGTGTTTAAGTAAACTGATTGGACTTGATTAGGAAAGGCACACACCTGTCTATATAAGACCTCACAGCTCACAGTGCATGTCAGAGCAAATGAGAATCATGAGGTCGAAGGAACTGCCCAAGGAGCTCAGAGACAGAATTGTGGCAAGGCACAGATCTGGCCATGGTTACAAAATAGGTTCCTAAGAGCACAGTGGCCTCCATAATCCTTAAATGGAAGAAGTTTGGGACGACCAGAACTCTTCCTAGACCTGGCCGTCCAGCCAAACTGAGCAATCGTGGGAGAAGAGCCTTGGTGAGAGAGGTAAAGAAGAACCCAAAGATCACTGTGGCTGAGCTCCAGAGATGCAGTAGGGAGATAGGAGAAAGTTCCACAAAGTCAACTATCACTGCAGCCCTCTACCAGTCGGGGCTTTGTTAGTGGCCCAACGGAAGCCTCTCCTCAGTACAAGACGTATGAAAGCCTGCATAGAGTTTGCCAAAAAACACATGGACTCCCAGACGAAGAGAAATAACATTCTCTGGTCTAATGAGACCAAGATTAAACTTTTTGGCATTAATTCTAAGCGGTATGTGTGGAGAAAACCAGGCACTGCTCATCACCTGCCCAATACAATCCCAACAGTGAAACATGGTGGTGGCAGCATCATGCTATTGGGATGTTTTTCAGCTGCAGGGACAGGATGACTGGTTGCAATTGAAGGATAGATGAATGCGGCCAAGTACAGAGATATCCTGGAAGAAAACCTCTTCCAGAGTGCTCTGGACCTCAGACTGGGCCGATGGTTCACCTTCCAACAAGACAATGACCCTAAGCACACGGCTAAAATAACAAAGGAGTGGCTTCGGAACAACTCTGTGACCATTCTTGACTGGCCCAGCCAGAGCCCTGACCTAAACCCAATTGAGCATCTCTGGAGAGACCTGAAAATGGCTGTCCACCAACGTTCACCATCCAACCTGACGGAACTGGAGAGGATCTGCAAGGAAGAATGACAGAGGATCCCAAATCCAGGTGTGAAAAACGTATTGCATCATTCCCAAGAAGACTCATGGCTGTACTAGCTCAAAAGGGTGCTTCTACTCAATACTGAGCAAAGGGTCTGAATACTTATGACCATGTGATATTTCAGTCTTTCTTTTTTAATAAATTTGCAAAAATGTCTACATTATTGTTCTTTCTGTCAAGATGGTATGCTGAGTGTTCATTAATGAGAAATAAAATGAACTTTTTGGATTTTAGCAAATGGCTGCAATGAAACAAAGAGTGAACACTTTAAAGGGGTCTGAATACTTTCTGTACCCACTGTAGATTCTATTGATCTGTGATCTTTGTGCTGAACTGAATCCTTTATCACACAGAGCGACCGACAGTACCGAGCCATCCCAGTACAAACACGAGCATATAATAATAATTCTGTTTTGGTTTTGGTTGATTGAAAGTTTTGGTTGATTGAAATACCAACAGACAATACAAAAAGTTCCCTTAAATTCTGAGAGGGTGTTTTTTTTTTTGCCTCCACCTTTCAATTGGATCTTTTTTTATTTCAGTCTCCGTTCTTTCTATCGTACTCACTCTCACACATTGTATTATCCACACCAGCAGCATAGTATCTGTAATTTCTTTATTAGTGATATCACTGCTGTCCCATAAAATTGCTCTTCATCTCCATCTCACTAACCTCACCTCGATGTCAGTGTCAGAAAATATTGACAATGATGCCATGACTCTGTCATGACTTAAGATGGAAACCCATTGGTCAGCAGCATAATTTAATATGCATGACGTGCTTTGCATTCATCATTTATGGTTGAAAGTGGACGTTTGGAGGACGGAGTATACACTATTTTCGGCTTTTGTGCGCATGAACACTTTCAGTATGAATCCCACGCACTGTTTTATAAATGAGACCCCAGGTCCTGAAAACTGATGAGTGTTTATTACCACGGTGCAAATGCAACAGCTTACGTTATGAAGAAAGCACGTTAGTGCATGCCCTCCTGTAAGCCATAGAGATTGCATTGCAGTGACTGCAGTTTGAAAAAAACCTTTTTACAATTAAAGGCTATGAGAGAGAGTGTGGGCGATTTTCAAAGTCGCCCTGTACTCTATTGAACAGGGCTTGACACTGCAGCTGATTGGACTGTGGTATTCAGAGGCAGGCAGGCAGGCAGGCAGGCAAGACAAACTGTCTTGAGAATTTGTATAATTTATTACATTGATCATATCGATGATTGTAATATTAATTAATTAAATTTAACACTATCATCTTTGAAATGAAATAAAAAGAAAATAATGAAAATCCTTATAAATTGCAGTGTATAAACACTTATAGGAAGTCAATAAATGAATGTGTAGCATCATGTCGGATGATTGTTATGCAGGAGCCTGGGAAGCGCTCCCAGCTATGGAGGATGACTGGGACTGGTATGCTGTGTCATGAAGGCTCGTCTCCACCGCAGAGCAAGCCGGCCCAGCCACGCCCACTAGATTCCTCTTTAGTACTGGACATCGCTGGGCTTGCAGCAGTTAGTGACAACAGGTGTGTACCAGCGGCAGCTGCAGAGAATCCATAAGCTTAATATGTAACTTTCTAAAAAGTCATTAACAATTCATTTGGATACTGGGACATGTCTTTCTCTCACAGTTTTGAGCCTTTAATGCTAAGGAGGCCAGACTCGCGCCGCAGCACAACCCAGACGTGGTACTTCAGCTCTGGCATGCTGACCTGTGGCCTTCCACGGCTGGTGGTACAGGTAGATGCACTGAGCTTTTCACTGTCACTTTTTCAAACGTCCCTTCACTTTTTTGTAGATAACATTTTAAATACATAAAATTGGCTTTAACCATATTTCCTAACCCAAAATGGAAAAGTAAAATTCATTAAAAATATAAATTATCTCACTTACAGTAGTCATAGCCTTAGCCGGGGCTCCAAATTGTGGTTAGATTTAATCCATGCTTTAATGACCCTTGAGATATGCGATTGCAGTCCGCTTCTGGCAAACTGAATTGATGGACAAGTTTAGAGAGGCATGCACACACAGGAAAAAACTCAGTTTAAGAATATTTATGCAAGTCTTTCAGTGGAAGGATATAAAGTCAGTTTTAATGTAATTAATTTGTATAGGGCCAAATCATAACATACATTATCTCAAGGCACTTGACATGTTAAGGTCAAGACTTTTAAATTATAGAAAAGCCCAACAGTTGAGTAATGAACAGGCACTTTGGTGACTGCAGAGAGAAAAATGTAATTGTAATTGAAAAACTGAATCTTGAAAGTGAAATTTCAAGGACTTGTACCCCTCAGGTGAAGGGTGGTATGGCAGGATTGTATGATGGGGTAGAGGTGGTGCTGGGACCAGACTCTGGGCTGCTGGAGCCGGGCCCTGATCAACAGTTTATCAACCAGAAGATGAGACCCGGTTCTGGTGTGCTGTCTGTCCAGGTGCTGCCGGATGGACCCACTCGTGTCCTGCAGGTGAGAAAAAAAAAACATTTTATATCCAATTTGCAGCAAATAAACCTGAGCCCACCAACAAACCTCAAATCAGTCTAGAAGACATGAAACCTCTTTTCAGGGGAGTAGGATCTTCATCAGTTTAATTGTATTTATCATTCTTTTCAACTTCAATATTTTCCTCTGAGTGATGGGCCTATTTTATTTGACATAGCAGTGAGCAAAACTAGTCGTCCTTATGTGAAGGATTACATTTTAGTAAAATACAATGCAGTAAAGGGATTAATAATTGCTGTTTAGTTCATATTTACCCTACTTCAGTACAATACACAATTTGATTACACGTTCTATTTTTGGTTTTGCTTTGCTACAAAATTCTTGTGACCATACACTGTATATCAAATAATAGAGGTTCTTGAATATGAAAGATATTTGGTGCTTTGATAACATTTGGAAATGGGTCCGATGATAAAATATCTACTTTTCATTTGCAGTAATTATGAACCTGATTTTTTCTACTCTCAGACATTTGTTTGACTTGCCTGTTTGTAGATTAGTGACTTCAACCAGAGGAGAATGATCCGCAGCTCACCCAGCACCGAACAGGTGGGGAGCAAAGAGGATATGAAGAAGAAAGAGCCTGAGCAGGAGCTTGAGGTAACTGTCATTTTGAAGAGATTTGTGGATTCATGAATGAATTGATGAATCCCTAATTGTTTCCTATTTTTAATTTACATTAATCCATCTTGGTTCTTCATTAGGGGCCCAAGAAGCACTGCTACTTGAAGCCTACTGTTTTCGTTGTCATTATCATTCAAGCCTATTTTTCTTTGCCAACAGCAAAACCCCATCTTGGCAGATCGGTTGAAAATTCCACCCCCTACTCAGGCACTAAAATAACACTCCTGAAAAATGGCATTGTAACAATTAAATTAACGTTTCTCAACTGTCTCATAAATGGTATGGCCAATAAATTCTTATTTCTCAATTCTTAAGTTTTTCGTCTTTTCCAAAGAGGCCAAACTTTCTTGCCATTTTCGAAAAATCGCAAGTGCAAGCAAAATTTACCCATCTGGTATACATCATTGACAGAGAAGCGTTTGATTTCACCAGATTATTAAACAGGAAGTCAGCTTATAATTTTTCTGTTTATAATTCTATCACACATACACATGCACTATTAAAGCGTTGTAGGTTTTAATGAGCAAAAATAATGCAGTTTAGCACATCTGATGTCTTTGCCTCAAAATGTGGAAAGATGTGTGGAAAACATATCTCTCCAATGTTCATCACAGTCAGGTCCTATATTCCAATCACTGCCTGTGGTCTTCAAATTCAAAAAATTCAGTAATTTCTTTCATGTTTGTGTCTAATACCAGGGGCTTAGGCTCATTGGTTTACTGAAATTGACTCTGTTCGGTTCCACAAAAATTCTCTTTTGTATTCATTTCTAGGTGTTGGTGAACATGGATGAAGGTGTGGGTGTGTCTCTGGTAAACAAGGTTCCGGAAGAGCTTGTGTTTACGACACTGTCTGGTATCGATGTACACTTCACTCACACTGCTGTCAGCGAGGTGTTGGAGGTCAGCATTCAGAACATCCAGGTGAGCTCACGGCAGCTATTAGAACAGTGATATATTTGAGTTCACATAAAACCAGTTAAAAACTCCTTAAAGTAGTTCAACTTTCTTCACATATATTAAAAAATAGATCAGAAAAACATAGTTTCTTCATGACTTAATTTGCAGAATGTGGCTGAATGGTAAATGGTCTATATTTATATAGCGCTGTACTAGTTTTGATGACCACTCAAAGTGCTTTACAGAAAAGTCTGTCATCCTTTGATATCAGGTTGACAACCAGCTGTTGGGTACCACTCAGCCTGTGATGTTGTGTGTCACTTCCGGTTCCGGGGACAGCAGCGATAGCGACAGTGGCCCAGCCCTGCAAGTAAACTCCGTCAAGGTTTCCAGCAACCTCATGCTCACTGATCTATTCAAGGTAGGGAGAGTCACACGCTGAATCAATGTACCAAATTACTCTGCACCTCAGACAATTAGTAGTGACATATCTTTTTTTTGTCTAATGGTTTATTTTGCACAATCACAAACCAGACGCATGCAGGTGGTACTAGGATAATGTGATTAAAGATGTTACCCTAATGTGTTTACAGCATCTCATGGTAACAGCCCGACGCTTCACTGTCATCATTGAGGAGAAACTCCTCCTTAAGCTGCTCACCTTCTTTGGATATGGACAGACAGAGGCTGGTAGGTCATTATTGAATGGTACTGTTTATAACTGTATGATGCTGTCAATATGCAAACCAAAAATCGCTGCATGAATGTATAAACTTTTATCATAATTTGCAATAAATGCAGAGCTGGAGAAGTTGTATGACCTCCATGAGAAGCCCAATGAGGATGCAGGAGCACCCAAACGTTACTACTTTGAGAACCTGAAGATCAGTCTCCCTCAGGTCAAACTGAGTGTCTTCACATCTCACAAGTTGCCTCCTGATCTCAAGGTAACATAAAATGCTCATAATGCTCTATATTTATGAAACCACACTAATTTTTATAGTTAAACCTAATAGATCTTTTGTAATACAGATATTCATGTGATTATTACCAATAAACCTGTCAAAAATCATCATTAAACTGTTGAGAGAAGAAACGTATAACCACTTGAGAACAGCAATTTACTCGTCATTGATGTGGTAAATGTCAAAAGAATTTACAACAACAAAAAGTTAAAACCTAGGCTGATATTTGATATGCATGGGATCACTTGTTGGGATTGATTAGATCAATGCTATTTGTAAAAGTTTAGCAATATTTATTTTCAGTTTTCACATTAAACTGGAGGCATTATAAATTAGTATAATGTGTCATGTCAAGTAAAAAATAAAATACAAAACAGCAAGTTTTTTTTTAATTGCATCTTAATGAAATAAAGTGCTTAATTTTTGAAAATAAAAAATGTAGCTGACCTTATTCTTCTTTTTGTTAACTCATTTTCACTAAACAGTCTCAATTAAACCAATTTTCTAGTAATTTCAACATAGCTTACTAAACCCACCACCATTAGTCTTGTTCAGTGAGAGAGCTGTAGTTTATCCTGTCAGGATTTTAAATCTATGCTGAAGGGAATGGTTTAGGGCGGCTGTGGCTGAGGGGGTAGAGTGGTCGTCCTCCAACCTGAAGGTCGGCAGTACGATCCCCAGGCTGACCCATCTGCATGCCAAAGTGTCCTTGGGCAAGATGCTGAACCTTGAATGGCCCCCAATAGAATAACAAAGTGCTGCGAATAGATGCACTGTATGAATGTGTGTGTGAATGTAAAACTGTTCTGTAAAGCGCTTTGAGTGGTCATCAAGACTAGAAAAGCGCTATATAAATACAAAACCATTAACAAAACCATTTAGTGTTGTTTCGTTTTGCTGCTTTAGCCACTCTCTCATAACATATGAGACATACTCTTTTAGAACTGCCCGTTGTTTATATGTAAAGCAGCTGCAACTCAAAATCTCAAGTATTACCTTTACAGAAAATAAAGATTCAAAAACATAAATTCAAAGACACTTTAACATGTTTTCTCATTTGTTTGTCACATTGATGTTGTTTTTCCTACAAAAGGCACTGAAAGGTTCTCTGGGCTTCCCACTGGTGCGTTTTGAAGACGCTGTCATCAACATGTACCCGTTCACTAGAGTGCACCCCTACGAGACCCAGGAGATCATCATCAATGACATCCTCAAGCACTTCAGAGAGGTAAGAGGGACTCACACTTCAATCAATACATGAGTCAAATTTGATTTGTTTAGCCAATATTCAAAAATCACACTTTGCCTACATACTAAGCAATGTAGTTGTTATAATACTCAACAATCAACTGCCACCACAATCCACGATCACAAGCCAAGATTTTGCCGCAAAACGCCAAGATCCTAGTTCTGAAGGCTCTGGCTTGAATTCTGGGAGCGCAGTGCTCAAGTGGGTTGAGATGTTACTATGAGCTCTTAAGTTAGGCTGGTGCCATATCATTAAGCACTTAGAAGTTGAGGAGGGGAATTTTAAATTATGTTCTTAATTTAACAGGACTGGTGCAGTGGGTTTAGAATGGGCTGTTCCCTTAGCCTGTGGTAATGCTCTAGAGCAGGGTTATTCAACTACAATTAAAAGAGGTCCAGCTAGAGAAAAATTCTTGAAGCAAAGGTCCGGAAGATCATAATGTCTAACTATTTAGTTTGATATATTTTTAAGTAGCCTAGTAGTTGTATCAACATGTGAATATACTAAATACCTGACTTTCAAACCAAATGAATTCAGTACGATTCAAAAACTTTTTGACAATATTTATTGTCACGTAACATAGAACTGAACATGTATGTATGATTGCAGATATGTTTAATGTTCTCTCATTACCGGAGGTGCTGATGGAAGTAGCTGAGGAGTGAGCCATCTCGCTACCTTCCGATCTCTGAAAGGCGCGCATATGTAGAACAGCAAAACATGGACCAATGGCAAGGTCCGTTGCAACAGCATCGCGTACCAGGAAGTCAATAGTTCAGGAGAATTTCACCCTTAACATAGCCTGAAAAAAAAACTGTGCAATATCTGTACGGCGGACCTGCTCTCCATGGAAGCAGGACACATGCATTTGAGGAGGAGGCACGTTTGACATCGTAACGTAAACGATGCAGACTCGCCTCGGTAAGATAACCTGTTAGCTAGCTTGCTATATAAACGTATACCTGTGCACAGGATTCTAGAATCCATTACAAAAATATGGTTTAAACTTTTTTTTACGAGTTTAAAAGCGTATTGTTTGCTTTTGCCTGACAAACTTATTTTTTAATAACCATTATGTAGTCCGAAGAAGACTGTAGTTTTGTTTGTTGAATTTTTTATTGCTGATACTTTCCCTGTCCTTTTTGTTAACAGGAAAAATTGATACTAGATTGGCCTGTTCTTGGTTCACAGGAGAAACTTGAATTTAACCCTAACCCTAACCCTTTTGAATGAAGTTTCGATCTTTATAGTCTTTATTTTCAGTCATCGCATGCCTCGAACAACCTCAAGCAAGATTTAATAGCTGTTTGCTAAATAAGAGCAATTGAGAATTGTGTCATTCATAATCCGATTAGTCAATTAATCGTTTCAATAATCGATGACTAATCGACTATCAGAATAGTTATTAGTTGCAGCCCCACCTGTATCGCTATCTTTCTTTTTCTTTCTACTGTGTGTAACTTGCCTCTAACTCCTATCTGTTTGCACTGTAGAGTCGCAATGTTAACCGCCTGGAATGCACAGACTTGATTGGCTGAGTAGTATCATGTGGGATGGCTTAACTCGCATGCAATTGGTCTGTGCGTTTCCTCATCCGCAAAGCCACTACTGTAAAGACTACAAATGCTGCCCCGCTTACAAATAGAAGCGCCCCGTCAGGTTTTAAATCATAACCTTCTGTTTTGGCTGTAGGTCCGGGTCCGTACGGGACAGCTCCTGGGTCCGGACTCGGACCGCGGTCCGCCTGTTAGTGACCCCTGTTCTAGAGCTACTTCAGAATTATTCTCTGTCATTCATGAGTTCTCCTCAAGCAGATATACCACATACTGTCTTTTTTATTGTTTGTGCGCTGGACTCTGTGCATATGAGACATGCTGTTTTAGAACTGGAAGAATGAAAACAAAGTCTGTCTACTCTTAATTAAAAACTGTTCCGAGCCTTTTCTCTTGACTAATTTCTCACTGTGTGTTAGTCCTCCTCTCACTTCCTTGTTCATGAAAATTTAGGGTCGGGTACAGAAACCTGGTACTTAGGTTACGGTTTCTATATGGCAGTTATCAACCGAGCCAAAACACAACACAGATTTCAGTGCCTTGTTTCAGTGCCTTAGCTAGGAACTAGGAAATATTGTAGTTCCTCTGCTTACAGGTTTTTACATGTGATTTAAAAATCGAGAGAGTTAGTGTTGCGAATGTCTGGTGGGAGGGAGTTCCAGAGGTGTGGGCAAAGCGACTGAGGGTGTTTCGACATGCAGGAGTTCAGAAAGGTATGGTTTATGAGGGAGACCAGAAATAAGGGAATTAGAGTAATCAATGCAGGATGTAACCAGGGTGTGGACGACAATGGCGGTGGTGTTGGGTGTGATTGGATGAGAACCAGGATTTGATTTCCTGTAGGCAGTCAGTTAGGGAAGTAAGTGGGAGGATGGAAGTGGGTTTGGTTGAAAGGTAGAGCTGGGTGTCAGCCGTATAGCAATGGAAATTAATGTTAAATTTACGGAAGATATTGTCAAGAAGAAGTAAGTAGATGCTAAACAGAAGGGGCCCCAGGACAGAACCCTGTGAAACACCAGTAGTGACTGGAAATGGCTGTGATTTGAAAGATTTTAGATGGATGAACTGGGTGCGGCCAGAGAGGTAAGATTTGAACCAATCCAGGGGTGTGTTGGTGATGGCTATGGAGGCTAGTCAGTGAGTATATAGTGAGAGAAGGTGTCAAAGGCTGGAGTCAGATCAAGGAGGATGAGGATGGTTAACAGTCCGGAGTCAGCTGCCATGAGGAGGTTATTAGTGATTTTTACCAGGTGTGTCTCTGTAATATGGAGGGAGTGGAAACCAGACTGGAATTGGTCATAGAGGTTATTGTCAGATAAATGGTCATGGACTTGAGATGAAACGTGTTTTTTTTCAGGACTTTGGAGAGAAAGGGTACGTTAGAAATAAGACAAAAGTTATTTAAATTGTTAGGGTCTGAACCAGCTTTTTTAAGTATAGGAGTTATTGCAGCTGATTTGAAGATGAGGGAACCAGACTAGAGTTGAGGGAGGATTGTATGGCTAACAGTTATTAGGGAGGCTAGAGAGGGTAGGCAGGCTTTTACTAGGGCAGTCGGAAGAGGGTCTAACTGACACTTTGATGGCTTCGATTTCTGAATGAGGTCAGAAATTTCAACAGCAAAGGGAAGATTGAAACTTGAAAGTGAACAAGAGAGAGGGGCTGGTGAATTTTGTCAACTTTTGTATTAAAAAGGACCTTAAGGAGTGACAGTAAGAGGTGGAGTACATGTGAGGTTCAAGAGAGTACAGTGGTTGCAGTATGTTGTTTACCAAGGAGAACAGGGCTCTTGTGACTTCCAAGCGGCAGCCATTCGTTTTGAGTTGGCTTAGTGAAGGTGGAAACCATCGGGAAGAGCGGGAGAAGGACACATACCTTTTTTTTTTTCAAGGAGCCAGATTGTTTAAAAGGCCATGAAGACCATCATTGTAATATGAAACTAATTCATACGTGGTGGGTACACAGTTCATGCTGGGGAGGCTGACAATGCCACTGGAGAGAGCATTTCAATAAATCTCCCTAATTTTGCGAAATGAGATTCCACCATATATACCATTAGGCAATACATTGCAGTTTACTGCAATGCATTGCACACATATTATAATTCCCCATACTTATTATTATTATTATGTGTGCATAGTGGTATAACCACTAGACAATGCATTGCAGTTTACTTTGTCAGTAGACCATCTGATAATTATTGTGTGTTGTTTCACGTCTGAAGGAGCTGATCAGCCAGGCAGCTCAAATCCTGGGCTCCGTGGACTTCCTAGGAAATCCGATGGGCCTTCTCAATGACGTGACCGAGGGCATGTCGGAGCTCATCAAGTATGGCAATGTTGGTGGCCTTATACGCAATGTGACCCACGGTGTGTCCAACTCAGCTGCCAAGGTACATCGCTGCTAAGCAGTTTGTGAGAGACTCTTTTGTGTTTTGTAATTTATCCCCATATTTTACAGCGTTCTTCTTTGGTTGGATTTATTAATTGGCTGTGTCATTGTTTTATTGTACATTTGTCACTGTTATGTGTTTACCTCTTGAATATATACATACTAATATACTTGTAAGAGATTGTAAAAAACATATGAAAATTGTAATGATAGAAGAAGCCTCCCTTAACCTCCCTTTGTTTTCCATCAGTTTGCAGGGACTTTATCAGATGGGTTGGGGAAGACTATGGACAACCGACACCAAAGTGAGCGAGAGTACATCAGATACCACGGAGCGACCAGTGGAGAGCACCTTGTAGCAGGGATCCATGGACTGGCTCATGGTACAATGTGGAAACTATTTTACTCTGATTACAGGAGTCATATATAGTGGGCAAAGAATCGTAATTTTTTTTTTAGTAAATTAGTTCTTTTTAACCTCCTTAGCAGTGAGTTTGAAAACACTGTCAAATCATATAGACTGCATGAAAAAACTGATTTTCACCCCTGTAAACGGCTGCAAACTTCCCTTATTTCTGGCAGTTAATGGCCGTTTACAGCCTGTGAGGTACTTCATTGTAGTTTCTAGTCTAAGGCTGACCATCCAGCCTAGCCATCCACCTGGCTGTGGCAGGCTGGATCCATGTCATCTGCCCCACTTCAATCAGCTGTGAACACAATCAGCACAGTTAAATAATACGATACACCTACAAATGTAACAGTAAAAATTATCTAATGAAGCTAATCTTACCCTCTTCCTTCTTTCTCGACTCCGGGCTGAACTTTTCAATGCTGCTACAAGAGCTGTACGTGTGTGTAAAGACGACATACAGTTTCTTATAAAACACAAAATGTCACTTTTAAGAAAAAACTTAAGAACAATCTCTTAAGTTTAAGTAGTTCCTGCATATTTAAACATACACGTTCTGCTCAAGCACTCATTGCTCTCTTTTTCTTTCAACAACTTTCTCCCTTATCCCACAGTTGTTTACATGCTATTCAGAGCTGTGAGTTACTTAGCAGGTAGCAATGGCTTCTATCAGTAGCTTAGCACTTCCTGCAATTTTGGGATTGTGTGCCCGTCCTTTCCGCTTCGATTCCTTCATACTGGGCCCGCAGCCATCCTCTCCTCCAGGGAAACGGTGTGGTGTGTACTTCAGCAAGTTTTTACACAGAAAACAGAGTCATTCATTGACCCGCTCTGAACAACTGCCAGGAGTTTCTTGTTTGCGGTAGACAGAAGCTTCATTCATGATGCTGTGATTGGATGAGCCCTCTAACGTGACAACGTTGATGACTTATGTGGTATCTTCAGGAATGGACGTAATTGCGTCCGAGTGTGATTTTTTTTTTTTCAGAGTAAGTCCTCACATATGACCTTTTCACTTTTGAAGAAGCTGTCCTAGCAGTTTTTAAATTGTACTTTACATTTATATATGATGAGTAGGTGACTGAGGACCATTTTATTCTTTATTGTGTTAAGTTAATGTATTTAAATGATTCTTGAAGCTCTGAATTTGTACCATGACAGTTGAATGCACTTATTGTAATGTTTTTAATAGAATATTTGGAAAGTTAAATGGACATGTGAATGT
This sequence comes from Pleuronectes platessa, assembly GCF_947347685.1. NCBI lineage: Eukaryota > Metazoa > Chordata > Actinopteri > Pleuronectiformes > Pleuronectidae > Pleuronectes > Pleuronectes platessa. The sequence goes on from NC_070631.1 coordinate 28,827,240, forward strand.
GGTGGAGATTTTTCAGTAATTTGGGAGGAGAAATGTTCGTGACTTTGTGACGCGATGACACAGCTATTATGCTTTATGTGAAGCACAGTGTTTTGGTGTCAGCAGAAAGACTTCTTAGAAATCTATACAGTTGTGCAAGTCTCTCCATTCAAAAAGATTATCTTGGATGAGCTTGACAAACATGCAATGTTAACAATGTATCATCAGGTGTACCCTAAAAATGGTATCACTGATTACACTCATTAAAGCTAACTTACTTATTTAAGGCAAATATATTCAAGCTACAATTTATCGTTATATAATTATATTAACCCTAATGTATTTATACAAGTGATTTTCTAAAAAGTGAGTTAGAACCTTTTAGAAAAAGTTGTAGCTCTGCACTATTGAGTGAAACTTTCCTGATTTGCATTTGTAAAAATCTCAGTTGTGTCATTAAAGCTCCAAAGCTGTTCAGTTTACAGTGTTCAGCTTTTGTTGTTGCATCCCAGCACTGTATAATCTCAGACTTGTTATTTTCAACAAGAGAAGCTGGACAACTCAGTCATCCTAGTCTTTCTGTTACCCACAAACTTTGCATGTCCTTTTAAATAAATTATCACATTCCCAGGTATCATTGGGGGCATGACGAGCATCATCACTTCCACAGTGGAGGGGGTGAAGACGGAGGGTGGAGTCAGTGGATTCTTCTCAGGTCTTGGTAAAGGTCTGGTCGGAACTGTGACCAAACCGGTGGCTGGAGCTCTGGACTTTGCATCAGAGACAGCACAGACAGTCCGGGACATGGCTAGTCTCAGTAACCACAGGTGAGTCTATTCCTTGAATAAGAAATAGCATGTGAGCTTTAAAAAAAGTCTCCACCCTCTGTAGTATACTGAGTCAAAAAATGTCATTGTTCTACACAGCCAAAATGCTCTTCCAAACAATCAACATCTAAAAAAATGAAATAACAAACCTCTACGTGTATGAGGTGCCTTCTGTAAATTAAGTTACACTGAAAAAAAAAAAGATTCCTATTGTTGTGCAATAGATCAGTGATTTTCAACCAGTGTGCCGTGAGAGATCGTCAGGTGTGCCGTGGGAAATTATCTAATATCTAGTGTTGCACCGAAGTATCGGCCGAACATCGGTAGCGGCAGATATTTGCCTCGTTTACCGACATCTGCACATCGGTAATAAACTTGACTTTCACCAATATCATTGGTATTTGTGGTTAAACCGCTGGGCAGGTGCCGCGGCTGGGGGAGCAGTCGCCCTCCTCTCCACGCCGCCGGAGACTCGGCGTGCGGCACGCCTCAACGTTTTTTTTGGGGGGGAGGTCCTATTCCGCTGTGCCTCACGGCGTCAGTGGTGTGGGGTGCTTTCTTCTCTTGGACCGTGGGGCGGTGTCCGTCGCCGGTGCGGAAGGCGGGCCGTTGGAGGGGACCGGGTACGGCGGTCGGCGGCAGCGACGGGGTACGGCGGTCGCCGGCAGCGACTCTGGACGCGTGTCTGGCCCTTCTCGCGGATCACCTCAGCTACGGCGCCCGCTGGGGGAACCCTCCGTTCACGCGGGGGGCTCCTTCCAGCGGTGCGCCTCGGCTGGCGCCTAGCAGCTGACTTAGAACTGGTGCGGACCAGGGGAATCCGACTGTTTAATTAAAACAAAGCATCGTGAAGGCCCACGGTGGGTGGTGACGCGATGTGATTTCTGCCCAGTGCTCTGAATGTCAAAGTGAAGAAATTCAATGAAACGCGGGTAAACGGCGGGAGTAACTATTGGCACTCAAAACAGGTCAATCTGTTTCTAGACAGGGTTAAAAGTTCCTGTTTTAAATGATCCTTGTGGTATTTTGACCAAAATATGTTACAGACATTTCAATAAGACCCCAAGGAACCATATCAAATGTGATAAAATGGGTATAATATGTCTCCGTTAAATAAAGTTTAGTTAAATCAAAGATTGTTTCATAAATCTGATTCAATTTGTGCTCATTAAAAGGTAAGAGTAAGAAAGGGCTGAAATAATTTAAAATAGTGCTTTTTAATACATTTAGAAATTATGTTACTAACTATATGTATTATATGTACTGTGTTAGTCCATAGTGTCATTTTGGTTGGTGGTGTGCCCCAGGATTTTGTAAATGTAAAAAACGTGCCGCGGCTCAAAAAAGGTTGAAATTCACTGCAATAGATAGATTTGACGTTGGCTAATTATTAATAATCATGAAATATGATAATTAAAATGATAATAAATATTTATTTAGAAATAATTAAATTATTAATAAAAAATGATCGCTTAAGAATAATACAATTATTAATGAAAAAACAATTGAGTTTAACCACTAAGAATAATAAAACTATCAATTTGAGAATGCTAAGTTATCAATTAAGAAAAATGAAATAATTAGTGAAAACAGTAGAATTGTCAATTAATGAATAATAAATTATCAATTGGAAAAACAGACAATTATCAATTCAGGTATAAACTAAAAATGAAAAACAATAAGATTATCAATTTAAGAATAATACTATCTGTATTTATACGGGGCACCACCCTGGTATCAGGGACCAACAATAAATCTATAAGAACAGTCACAGTTTGGCAAAGTCAAATTAATAATCCCAATAGTTAATATTAAGGACTATATAATGAACAATGAAGGGTTTTAAGTTTGAGCACAGGCCATCATAATCCAACTGTATTCACACAACATGCACAAATAATCACAAGATACAGAAACTTTAATTACAAAAAGAATTTATTTAAAAAGGTAAAATAACATTAAGGTTATTCAACATGATTATTTGGTTAACAAAACTCCACTATATCCAGGGTAGCCGCAACAACATTGATCACAGTTATCACACTGCAATACTTCTGATAAGTCTGTGTGTGTGCGTGCGTGTGTGGGTGGGTGAGAGACGAAGCAGGGGGTCACTAAGGATTCACAAAGTTATAAGTGTAACCCACCAGATGTAGACTCAAAATGGCTGACTTGCCTTATGAATGCTGGAGCCAAAATGGCTGACGGGCCAAGTGATGTATAATCGACTATGGCCGATGGACCACAATGCTTAGGACCAAAATGGCCGACTTACCACATATGAAGGCAAATGTATGCTTCTCCGTTTTGACGGACACGGACAGATAGGACCGCCCTCTCCAACGTGGAACGCCCTCTCCGTGCCTCTCTGCGGCTCCTCGCAGAGCTTTTCGTGCAGCTCTCATTTTTCTAACTACACGTCGAAATGGCGGACAGCCCACGGATAGCACTTGGCTGTGATTGGTCCACTAAAAACATCACTTCCGCCCAACTTCATTTCCGGACCTCTAACTTCCTGTTTCATTCCCTAAATCACAATAAACCTAAATCACAACTACGACTCTAAGATTAATGTGACAAGTGTGTTAAGCCAGCGGCGTTGTCCGGCTGACGGTGGCTGGTTAGAGCACTTACGGCATGTGTGTACGGTCACATACGGTTATAACGAACTTTGATAACGGGGATGGCGGGCTAGCCACCATGCTAACTGCGGTGGGAACAGCGCAAAAACCCGCTGACTTTAATCCCACGGCTCTCATGACACTGTTTCTCAAACACCGTCAGGTTAGAAGCAAAGCCTTGGTAGTAGCTAGTATCGGGTGTCCGTGCTGACTGTGTGTGGAAGATGGGGGGGGGGAAGCTAGCTGCCTCCGTGTAGCTTCAAGCTGTTACAGCTGTTGAATTAGCAACGCAGTTTGGAAACAAGACCGGGGAACCGCTGCGCTAAGACACGATAACATAAGCATTTTGATCCGCTGGGTGTCACTTTATTTCAGCAAAACGGTCGCGTCATAAACAGCCTTTTTCTGTTGTCATCGTTCACTGTGTGTGAGGAGCCGGGGGGGGCGTAAATAAACCAGCGTGGACTTCTTCTATATACATCATGAGGTAGGCTTCTCTAAGCTCGACTTCCATTGCGCCAACTACTGTTCTGGCGGTGAATTGTTTTCGGAACAAAAAGGTTCGTAGAACTATAAATCAAAAAGTGTCCGTCCGCTCCGTCCGTCCGTCCTTCCGCAACGGACTCGGAGAAGCATACAGAGGCCTTGAGACACAAAGGGGGGGGGGGGGCAAGAACGTGTGTGTAGGCGGATGTGGGAGAATAAAATGAGAAAGAAAAAGGCACACATGCAGTTATAGTGATCTGAGGAGATCTCAAAACACCGCCAGAGACGATGTTACGGTGAAGCAGGCAAACCAGCTCCGCGAGATGTATCTTTTAATGGATGCAAATCTCCGTTAAATCGGCCTGACGGTAACAAAACAAACAGGAAACGCCGGCTCGTTACAACGCGCTCTTCAAAATAAAATAGACATGGCGGTCTCAAATTAGACATGGCGGTCTTTACACAAGCATACACTGAAATAAGACACGCTAAAGGCCGAATTATAGTACTGCGACTGCAAACGCGGCTGGCCACGCAGCTGCATCGACGGACTCGTTTTGGTTTATGGTTCCCCAAGGGTTGCGCGTGTTAATTCCCCACCAGAACACTAGGCGCAGTAGCGTGTTTTGTTGAACACACAAAGAAGAGACGTCTTCTTCTTCATCGACTGTATATTTACATCGCCACTGCGGCTCCTCATAGCCTTTTTCTGGCGGACAAATCCGCCAGTCAGTGACGGGTTATACAAGTGGTCATACTTTCGGATCTCTTCTGCCAAGTGCTCTTCTATTTGGTCCATATTCGTTCTTTCAAATCTTCCGTGATTTCTGCCGGTATTATGGGGCATGAAACTGGAAACTAGACTCCGGACGGGATGTAGTAAGCAGACCGATCACAAGCCTTGCGGGCTGCGTGAGTCTCGCGTCGCTTTGTCGTTTAGTTAGAAAATTTGGCGGACGCACGCAAGCCGCAAGAGGGGGCACGCAAGCACGAAAGGGCCGTGTTGCGTGTCTTGCGTCTGCGAAAACTCAGCCTACAAATCGGCCTTAAGTATTAAGACTAGACTCTGCCCAGACATATGCCTCTTACTTCGTGCTGCTTCGCGGGGTTTTCATGCGCAGGTGTGGAGCGGATTCTGGAAGGAGGAAGTGGATGATTTTACGTGGCCTCGGGGCGCTGGTCGCGGAGTCGGGGGACGGCGACGGGGTAATGCTGGGCCGGACAGGAGTTGACTCTTCATGCTCCTCGACAAGGTCTTTGTTGATTAGACTTTGTCGAGTCTAATCAACTGTCTAGTCAGTTGATTAGAGGATGGCGCCGAGCAAGGCTGCTGTGTCTCACGCTCTCCCACAGCTTTGCTCTTTTTTTCTATCTTGTCGTTATTTATTCTACTGTATTTTGTATCATGCACTCCGGTAAAGCGAGCCCTATCATCATATATGATAGAGAACAACTTCTGTCCATCGGTTTGACGGTAAAAAACACTTTTTCACCGCCACCGACAACAAACAAAGGAGACTATCCATGGCGCTGTTTATCTGCCGTACATTGAACTCGGAGGCGACGACGAAGGAAACGAGGGTCGCGGGCAGGGGTCCTGGTCCGGCTGAGGAAACGTAAAAACCGGCCTCCTCTACCAAGCATTCTTCTGGCTAATGTCCAGTCCCTGGACAACAAGCTGGACGAACTTCGTAGCAGGATGGCTTTTCAACGGGACATCAAATTTTGTAACGTGTTGGTTTTCACGGAGACTTGGCTCGACCCATCGATACCGGACTCCGCCATTGTTCCCGTGGGGGTCTCCATTCACCGCCAGGACTGGACAACAAACTCAGGTAAGAGCAAGGGAGGGGGTGTCTGCTTCATGGTGAATAATCTGTGGTGCTCTGATGTGAGGATTATTTCTTCAGGCTGTACTCCGGACCTGGAGCACCTCATGATCAGATGCCGACCTTATTACATCCCGAGGGAGTTTACATCGGTCATTATAACAGCGGTGTACGTTTCGCCACACGCCGACACCAACCAGGCACTGGACGACCTGCATGCGATGATCGACAGGACGGAGACATCATGGCCCGAGGCTGCGTTTATCGTGGCTGGGGATTTTAACAACGCAAAGATGAGGAAAGTCCTGCTGAGATACTTCCAGCACATCAGCTGCCCGACGCGCGGCGCGAACACGCTCGACCATGTTTACACTCCCTTCCAGGGTGCGTATAAGGCCCCCCCCCCCATTCGGCAAATCAGATCACGTTTCAGTCCTGCTGCTGGCTTCCTATAGGCAGAAACTCAAGCGTGACAGACCGGTGACTCGGACCATTCGGCGGTGGACCGATCAGTCAGACTCGGCTCTTCATCCTGGAACACACAACGGAGTGGTGCGTGTTCCAGGATGATGACATCAACACGTACACGCACGCGGTCATCTGCTACATCAGCAAATGCATCGATGACTTCATACCCAGGATTACTGTGCAAACATTTCCAAACCAGAAGCCCTGGATTAATGGTGACTTCAATGCTAAACTCAAAGCACGGACTGCTGCCTACATCTCAGGGGATCTGGAGGAATACAAGAAATCCAGGTACGCGCTCCGGAGTGCCATTAGCAGTGCTAAGAGACTCTATAGGGACAAAGTGGAGTCCCATTACAAGGGCTCCAATACTAGGAACATGTGGGCCGGACTGAGAACCATCACAGACTACAAAGCTAAAACCAGTAGTGCTGATGTAGTGTCTGCATCTCTCCCAGAGGATCTGAACACTTTATATGCACGCTTTGAGAGTAACTCTCCGGCTGCGGAGATCAAAGAGGCCCAGGAGGACCGCTGCCCCCCCCCCCCCCCCCCCCCCGTCATATCTAGGGCAGACGTGTGGAAATCTCTCAACCGGATCAACATGCGAAAGGCACCTGGACCTGATGGCATCCCGGCCGAGCTCTCAAGGTGTGTGCAGATCAGCTGGCAGATGTGTTCAGACATCTTCAACCTGTCACTGGTTCGGACCCCGAAGCAGACACAGACGGGTAAATAGTTGGAGGAAAAACAGAGTTTATTAATGTGAAGGCAGGTGGAGGTTGGAGCGGCCGGGTGCTGGCTGGCTGGGTGATCCGGGACGCAACCAAGAAGTGATGCTGAGCAGAGAGTCACCAGGAGATTCTGCGTAGGAGGGAAACACAGGTTAGGGGGTATCCATAGGCAGTAAAGGAGAGAGCTTCTGCAGCGCACATGATACTGTAGAGTAGTGAATAATCCGGCACTGAAGTGGTGGAAAGACCAGGCCTTTATGGGGTGGATGATGAGTAGAGATTGATTGCAGGTGTGTCTCGTCTGTAGCATCCAGAGCCAGCCACGCCCCCTGCCACAACCAACCTGCACAGGAAGGAGGAGAACAACAACAAAACCACAACAGTACACACAATCCTCACAGTACCCCCCCCCCCCCCCCTCAAGGGACGCCACCTGGCGGCCGACCCGGTCTATCCGGGAAACGGGTATAAAAGTCATGGAGAAGAGAGGGATCCAGGATAAGTGAACGGGACACCCATTGTCGTTCCTCAGGCCCATATCCTTCCCAATCCACTAGGTATTGAAATCCCTGACCTCGCCGACGAACGTCCAACACTCTGTTAACCGTGTATGCAGGGTGGTCGTCAATGTTCAGGGTGGGTGGAGGAAGCTCGGCAGGAGGACTTAGGGGACTGTAGGTCACTGGCTTGAGGAGAGAAACGTGGAACGTCGGATGAATCCTGAGAGACACGGGAAGATTAAGCCTTACCGAAACAGGATTTATGATCCGCTCGATCTCAAATGGACCAATAAATCGAGGGGTCAGCTTCCGTGACTCAGTGAGAAGCGGCAGATCCCGGGATGACAGCCAGACCCTCTGTCCCGGCTGGTAGTTCGGGGCCGGGGTGCGGTGGCGGTCAGCCACTCGCTGGTTGCGAGCAGCTGTCCGAACGAGAGCTGCCCGAGCCTCGCGCCAAACCCGACGAACCCGAAGAAGGTGCTCCCGAACGGATGCCACTGCCACGTCAGTCTCCTGGGAAGGGAAAAGCGGAGGTTGGAACCCATTAGAAGCCAAGAAGGGAGACATACCTGTGGCGGAGCAGACCAGGGAGTTGTGAGCGTATTCAATCCAGGGAAGGTGTGTGGCCCAGGACGCCGGATGTCTCGCAGTGACACATCGCAGAGCCGCCCCTAGATCTTGGTTTGGCCGTTCTGTCTGGCCGTTGGTCTTTGGATGGTAGCAGGAGGATAGGCTGGCCGTTGCCCCCAACGCCTGGCAGAACGCTTTCCACGTTCTAGCGGAGAACTGCGGGCCCCTGTCCGATACGATGTCCACAGGAATGCCGTGAAGGCGGAAAACGTGCGTGACCAGCAGGTTGGCGGTCTCCAGGGCGGTAGGCAGCTTGGGAAGTGGGATGAAGTGAGCTGCCTTGGAGAAACGGTCAACCACGGTAAGTATGACAGTGTAGCCTTCAGAAGGAGGAAGACCAGTGATGAAGTCCACCGCCACATGCGACCAAGGGCGGTGAGGAATGGGTAAGGGACGCAGTAATCCAACAGGAGCTTGATGAGATGCCTTGCTTCGGTTGCAGACAGAACAGGCAGCGACGAACTCTCTGGTATCGACCGCCATGGAAGGCCACCAGAACCGTTGCTGAATGAGGGCCAGGGTCCGCCGGGAACCAGGATGACAAGCAATCCGGGAGGAGTGTCCCCACTGCAGAACTGGAGATCTAACTGCAGTGGGAACAAAAAGCTTGCCTGCAGGACAGCCTTGCGGAGCCGGTTGGTCCCTCAGGGCCCCCTGGACCACACCCTCGATCTCCCAGCCCGCTGCACCGACCACACAGGAGAATGGCAAAATGGTGCCTCCCGACGTGTCCTCCGTAGGGGGGGGAAACTGACGTGACAGCGCGTCCGGCTTGATGTTCTTAGATCCCGGTCTGTAGGTCAGAGTGAACTGAAAACGCCCCAGGAACAACGCCCACCGAGCCTGGCGAAAATAGAGCCTGCGGGCAGAACGGAGGTAGGAAAGGTTCTTATGATCTGACCAGACAATGAACGGATGAGTGGATCCCTCGAGCCAGTGCCTCCACTCCTGTAGTGCCAGAACGACCGCCAGCAGCTCCCGGTTCCCCACGTCATAGTTTCTCTCCGCGGGAGAAAAAGGCACGGGGATGTTGTTTATGGTCCGACGAGGAGCGTTGCGAGAGCACGGCCTCCACCCCAGAGTCCGAGGCATTCTGCTCCACAATGAACTGTAATGAGGGGTCAGGATGAATCAACACTGGAGCAGATGAAAACAAACATTTCAGTCTTGCAAAAGCACACTCAGCTGCCGGTGACCACACAAAAGGCACCTTAACTGGCGTCAATTTGGTAAGAGGTGTGGCAACCCGACTATAGTCCCGGATAAATCTGCAATAAAAATTTGCAAACCCGAGAAACCGCTGGAGTTGCTTCCTTGATGTAGGAGTAGGCCATTCGGCCACTGCCTTAATCTTGGCAGGGTCGGTCTTGATCTGGCCCTTCTCCACCACAAAACCCAAAAAACTAACAGACGAAACATGAAACTCGCATTTCTCAGCTTTAACATAGTCTATTTTCCAGGAGTCTCTTTAAAACTAACTTAACGTGCTGAATGTGCTCCTGGAGATTTCGGGAAAAAATCAAAATATCATCAAGGTAGACGAACACAAAACAATTTAACATGTCCCTTAACACATCATTAATCAGAGTTTGGAACACCGCAGGGGCATTCGTGAGACCAAACGGCATAACTAAATATTCAAAATGTCCAAGGGGAGTGTTAAACCCCGTCTTCCACTCGTCCCCCTCCCTAATTCTCACCAAATGGTAAGCATTCCGGAGATCCAATTATGTAAGAGGGAGGGGGTACTTGTTCCTAACTGTAATGTTATTTAGACCCCTGAAGTCAATACATGGGCGAAGGGACTTGTCCTTTTTCTCCACAAAAAAAAATCCTGCCCCCAGTGGCGAAGACGAAGGACGAATAAGTCCTGTGGCTAAAGAGTCTGTGATATATGACTCCATGGCCTCTCGCTCAGGTTTAGATAAGTTGTAAAGTTTGCTCGAAGGGTAAGGAGCGTCAGGGAGCAGATCAATCCCGCAGTCGTATGGTCTGTAGGGTGGAAGAGACAGCGCCCGGTCCTTACTGAAAACCTCCTTGAGGTGATGATACACTGAGGGCACGGAGCTAACGTCCACAGGTTTGGGAAGAGAAGGTGAGGTAGACAATGTGGACAGAATGGCAGAATGTAAACAATGTGAGTGACAAAATAAACTCCAATTAAAAATAGAAACAGACAACCAGTCAATCTGAGGATTATGAAGTTTTAACCAAGGCAACCCTAAAACTACTGGGGAAGCCGGAGAAGGAATCAAAAAAACCTTTTGGCATCCACGAGCAGTGCACCAGAAGATGTCCCTCCTGCCCGCAGTAACCACACAGTCCTTGAAGCCGACGACGTTGACGCTCCCGCGGAGTAAGTTTCATCCTCCCCAGCTGCATGGGCTCCTCGGCGCCGCGAGGAGACGTTGCCACCCGAGGAGGAACAACGTCGGGGCATGACGGAGGTAGTGAAGAGGGAGCAAGCCCCCGCTGAAGGGGACTCCGTGTCAGAGTCCCGGGAGGGGTGTGACTGGCCCGCCAGGATCTCTCCCTGCGCCGCTCGTATAAACGAGAATCTAACCGGATTGATAGAGAGATTAGTTCATCTAATGAGGAGGTCTCATCTCTAGAGGCTAACTCGTCTCTCAGCTCATCTCTGAGACTCCGGAGAAACACCCCCTGAAGCACTCGCTCGTCCCACCCGCTCTCGAGTGACAGAACACGGAAGTCGACGGAGTGTTTGGCAATGGAGTTTTCTCCCTGCCGAAGTGACAGGTGCCGGCTACTGGCCTCCTTACTGCGCAGCGGATGGTCAAACACTTTCAAAAACTCCTCAGAAAACGAGGAAAATGAGGAACAAACCGGTGAGTTGCTAAGAGACAAAGCTACAGCCCAAGCCGCGGCTTTCTCCGAGAGGAGACTCATGGCAAACGCAATCCGCGACTTGTCTGTAGCATACGTGAAAAGTTGCTGATTGAAAACAAGACTACACTGAAAAATAAGACCATCATTGTCCCTGTTCCCAAAAAAACAAAAATCCTCTGCCTGAACGACTACCGCCCAGTAGCACTCACTTCCATCATCATGAAGTGCTTTGAGTGGCTGGTCCAACCATTCATCACCTCCTCCCTCCCTGACTCTCTGGACCCTCTTCAGTTCGCCTACAGGTCAAATAGGTCGACTGCAGATGCCATCTCCCTCACCCTCCACACTGCCCTCTACCACCTGGACCAGAGGGACACATATGTGAGAATGCTGTTCATCGACTACAGTTCAGCATTCAACACCATCGTGCCCCTGAAGCTCGTCACCAAGCTCAGAGACCTTGGGCTCAACATCGCCCTCCGTGAGTGGATACTGAACTTCCTGACGGGCAGACCACAGGGGATGCGGATCGGCAGCACCACATCCTCCAACCTGACTCTCAACACCGGTGCCCCCCAGGGCTGCATGCTCAGTCCTCTCCTTTTCTCCCTGCTCACGCATGACTGCGTGGCCACCCACAGCTCCAACACCATCGTCAAGTTTGCTGATGACACCACTGTCATAGGCCTGATCATCGGCTACGATGAGAAGGCATACAGAGAGGAGGTGAGAGCCCTGACATCTTGGTGCCAGGACAACAACCTCCATCTCAACGTCAGCAAAACGAAGGAGCTGATCGTGGACTACAGGAAGAGACAAGGAGTGGAACACGCTCCCCTCTCCATCAACGAGACCACGGTGGAGTGAGTCAGCAGCTTCAAGTCCCTCGGGGTCCACATCACTGATGACCTGACCTGGACTCATCACACAGACTCCATCAGGAAGACGGCCAGGCAGCGGCTCTTCTTCCTCCGCAGGCTGCGGAAGCTCCACATGGATTCCAGGATTCTCTGCAACTTCTACAGCTGCACAATACAGAGCATCCTGACTGGCTGCATCATCGCCTGGTATGGCAACTGCACCGCCCTGAACCGTAAGGCTCTACAGAGGGTGGTGAAGTCTGCCCAGTACATCACCAGGACGGCGCTACCATCCATAGAGGACCTGTACACCCAGCATGAGGAAATCCGCGCTGCAGAGTAAGCAGTACGGTAATACGATTTTTGGTTGTCACTCCGTGGAGTCGAACCAGAGACCATCCAGTCTGATTTTCTGCCCATAGTCCAATTTTTCTGCCACTAGTCCACGCCTCTCCAATAATCAGTTCCCCCCCAACAATTCGTATGGAAATAAATCAGCATGGAACCATCACTAACTTTGCAGCCCCTGGTGAGAACTTATCGGAGAACACCCAGTGTGTTGCTGAGGATTGATGTAAGGACTGTATATGAGGAACTTATTATTTTTAGCCGGTTCTGATTTCCAGCTCCGCTCCAGGTGTGTCTGCTAAAACATGGCTCAGACGACTTCTCTCTGTTAATGTTCTTTAATTTGGCAACAGCACAGTAAAACATATGCCTATGAAAGGCAGGATATGGATGGGAATACGTGTGGTTCTATAAAAGGAAAGATACATGCGTGCAGACTACACACCTCCATATTAACAATATGCATCCTTATCTACTCGTATGTACATGTTAGCGAGGAACCCATCAATAGCTGCACTCGCGATCACCGTGCAGCCCCAGCAGTGCAAATTAACTAATAAAGAACTCTGAAACTACTAATAACATACAATGCCTACTCACGTTTCTCGCGGATGCACATGCACAAAAAGACAGCAGTCTCTGTCTGACAGACAACTGTCTTCTTCCTCTCTGTCTCACGCTACACGCTTGATTACTACTGCGCCACACTCCGCTTGCACTACACTGAATGCGCGCTCCCGCCGCAGGATTGCAGCTTGCGCTCCTCTTTCTGTGCTCTGTGCGCACCTCCGCACTGCGGATAGGCAGCCTTATTCACAGTGTCTAGCAATTGAAAATTGAAAATATACAGTGGTGGCCAAAATTATTAGAAGACCTTTAGGATCTGACAAAATTGACCCTTTTTTGCCTCCAAAACATGATTTAATTTCATAATGTTCATGAAACATGCAGATGGTCGCTCTGAGCACAAACAAATATCAGATTAAGTGAGAACTACTGTTTTTATCCACTTAACTTGAATATTTGGTATGTCCACCTTTTGCAGCAGTTACAGCAGCACATCTCTTTGGCATATTGTCAATATATTTCCTGAGAACTTCAACACTAATTTTATCCCATGCCTTCTGCAACTCAAGACAAAGGCTTTCCTTTGAATGTACAATAGATCTGTCCAGTTTATTTTCCAACTCGCCCCAAATTTGCTTGATGGGGTTCAGGTCCGGATTTTGAGGGGGCCAGTCCATCATTTTCAATGTTCCAGCAGATTCCTTCTGTCGCAGGTAGTTCCGGCAATAGTTAGAATAATGTTTAGGGTCATTGTCCTCTTTGAAAATAAATCCAGGCCCAATAAGACGACTCCCAGATGGTACTCCGTGCCTCACCAGAATGTTGTGGTATACTTTTTTATCCATTTAGCCATCAATTTTCACTAAGTCACCTGTTCCTGAGGCTGAAATGGCACCCCACTCCATCATACTACCCCCTCCATATTTAACTGTTGGCAAGAGACACTCATTTTTATATCTTACCCCTACCCTCCGTCTAACATACACTCTTTGCTTGTTGCCAACATTTCAAACTTGGACTCATCAGTCCACAACACTTTATACCAATCTTCCTTTGTCCATTTCTTGTGTTCTTTTGCAAATTTCAGGCGTTTCACTCTATTTCTCTCTCTCGATAATGTTTTTTTTGCTGCTATTCTGCCAACAAGTCCTTCTTCTCCCAGTTTCCGTCGCACAGTTCTTGAAGACACTGTTGCACCATCAGTGATAGTGATGTTGATCTCATCACGCAGCTCTCGTGAGGTCTTTCTTCGATCCTTAAGACTGAGAATTTTGAGATGCTTCACTTGTCTGTCAGAAAGTTTCTTTTTTCTACCTCTTCCCTTTCGGTTCTGGTGTGAATTGGTGGCATCATGGCGGTCTAAACATTGACAGTGAAATAGGCCTAGCTTGTTTTTTGTAAGGAAAATAACCTAAATCTCCTTATGATGGCTCTATTCTATGGTTTATAGAGCATAATTGATGACTTTGTAGATATTTAATTTGTTTAATGCAGGGGTGTCCAAACTACGGCCCGCGGGCCATCTGCGGCCCGCCATCCATTTTAAATTGGCCGGCCTCAAAAAAATAAATAAAAAATTATAATTTTTTTATTTTTAAACTAACAATTTTGTAGCACTTTAATGGCACTTAATTATAGCACTTCGTAGTTTAGCTCTATGTTTGAAGATATTGTACTTTCTTGATTCTTGTTGTTCTGGGTTTGTACCCTTGAATGCACTTATTGTAAGTTGCTTTGGATAAAAGCGTGAGCAAAATGAAAGGTAATGTGATGGACTATGGCCCACTGTATTGCAGCTGTCCCTCAGAACGCCACCTCCCCCCCCAACTGTCAACAGTCCGCTCCAGGGCAGGTGGGCGTGGCGCCGTGAGTGGCCCGGGACCTTCGTATTTTTTTCTATATGTGGCCCTCGGGATAAAAAGTTTGGACACCCCTGGTTTAATGGTTATTTTAATGGCCAATTTAACAAAAACAACTGAAACCTCTATTGTTCTAATAATTTTGGCCACCACTGTATGTATGTATATATATATATATATATATATATATATATATTCCTTAGTAGGGGCTGCAAGGAGAAATTTGCTGAGCTTGAGACAATTGAAAAGGAGATTGTGGCCTAGGCAGCAGGTTTATGTAATGTTGGGTTGAGATGTTTAATTTTCTTCTCTGGACATTTTTTTTGGAACATACTTTTTTCTCTATTGCGAATGAATCGTTTATGAACTCATACTTGGTAACTGTTTGACAAACAAAAGCATCCTTATTAACTAGAAGGCTCAGTTATTTCTGATTCTATTTGTTACTATTTTGGACCTGTTTGGATTTCCAACTGCTATAAGTCCAGGGATACAGTCTTTGCCTCAGTGCAGAGCCAGCTAGCTGTCACCTGTATTCCTTCTCAACCAGGTCTACAGACACACGCACACACAGAGTTATTGTTATGTTGAACAGGAATACATTTACTTTGCAAGTAATTCAGGGATTTATTTCTCCTTTCATAGTAATTTTCCTTCATACTTTTTTTGGCAGTATGGCCGTGGAATAGGTCTTAAAGGGGACATATTATTAAAATTCCACTTTTGTAGTGCTTCTATACGTTAATTTGGGTATCTGGTATGTCTACCATCCCAAAAACTCAGGAAAAAAACAACTCCCGCGATTTGTTGTGGTTCCTCTATGTCAGAAACGTTATATGCTAGAGTGCGTCGAATGGGATTATGACCCGAATTGACGTCACAGTTTGGCGGAGGAGCAAACTGTGAGATAAGTTACTAGCCACAGCCCCCTCCTCAACAGTTCAATCTGAGGAGGGCTGTTTTAGACAGGGTAAAAAGGGTGCTGTTTTAAATGATCCTTGTGGTATTTCGACCAAAAAATGTTAGACATTTCATTTAGACCCCAAGGAACCATTTCAACGTGCGGTAAAATGGGCATAATATGTCCCCTTTAAATTCTATTCAAAGTGGTCTTAAAAAAGTCTTAAAAGTCTTAAATTTAACTTGTTAAACCAGTAGGAACACTGTTTAAAGATAAACTAGAAAAAGGTCATCTTAAGCTTTAAGATGAATTAGGAAAAGTATAAGTTTAAAGATAAACTAGAAAAAGGTAATCTTAAGCTTTAAGATGAGTTAGGAAAAGTATAAGTTTAAAGATAGTCTAGAAAAAGGTAAAAAAAAAACTAACTGTTTGTCGAATTGCTTCCTATCGACCTCTGGGACATCTGCAGCTAAAGTGGGAAAATTCAGCTCTATCTTCAGAGGGTCGGGATAAGCAAAGCTTTCAGGGGCGCAGCGGTATTTAACTATTTTAGACGTACCTGCCCCCTTGAGGTGTGGGCCGGGGGCTACATCAGCCAATGGAAGGTCAGGGTTTGACCTCAGTGGGCGGGCTTGGACATCATTGGAAGACTCTGGTTTCAGTGGGGTCCCTGAAGGGCTCCGGGCAGCATTTCCCCTGAGGGGAGAGGCAACTCTTAGTCTGGCTTAGGATGTCCTGAAGGCCCCGTTTACGACTCTTTGTCTAAAACTTCGGCCCAAACACTATTAAAGAAAAGTTAAACAATGACTAGATTTAATTGTCTTAAATGCTGATGTAAATCTTGTGACAGAATCAGGGAAATTGTGTTCCTAAAACTGCAGTAGATTCAGGCAGATTTACCATTAATTTCATAATACTGCCGTAGTAAGATCATCAGTTTTACCAAGAGTCTATGTTTGCAGATAAATAATCAATATCTTTCTCACACATTCAATATGAACAATTTTTAACTCCATATATTTATTTACAAAACCCTTTGACGATCTTATCGTCTCTTCAAAGCACTATACAGTACAAGTTGAATTTATCCATTAACACAGCACTTTTTCTACCACTTATAAACTCAGCACAGGCATCAGGGACAATTTAGGGTTCAGTATCTTGCCCAAGGGTATACGGAATACAGATTGGTGGAGCTGGTGCTGAAATTACTTGCCTGCTTACTGAAAGACATGCTTTACCAGTGCAACTGTTATTATAGTATTAATTATACATTTATTTGCTGAATATGTTTAGTATTACATTACATGTCATTTTGGTGGACGCTTTTATCCAAAACGACTTACAATTAGTGCATTCAACATCTATGAGGGGCCAATTTAGGGGTTCAGTATCTTGCCCAAGGACACCTCGGCATGCAGATGGGGAGGAGTGGGGATTGAACCGCCAACCTTCTTGTTGGAGGACGCCGACTAGACCACCAGGCCACACCGCCCAGGGGTGTAGTAAAAGAACATAGTTTCTAAGAACGTTTCTATAACATCCTATTCAATTTAAGCCTAGCCCTAGTTAGCCTTAGCAGGCAGAGTAAAACATCAACACAAACTCATCATGTCAACATAGAAATAAAAGCCTAACGAAAAGATCTTGGGCGTCATTTATAACCGTTGCGTGCACACAAAACAGAACCTGAAACTTGTGTATGCCACTTCTCACTCAAACTTTGGGATTTATAAAAACAAAGATGACGGGAAAATGTGCACACTTTCATGCAAACTCTTTCCCATGCATACGAAGATTTTCGAGACAGGAAAGCGATGATGCTGACGTGAGGTGGTGAATTGAAGCAGATTATTGATCCACTTCATCATTAACCTTATAATCAGCTGCGTTATTTGGGCCTCAGGAAATATCAAACCATCAATTTGAAAAAGATATAAAACAACTTACAGCAAATTATGTTCAGATACCATTAAACAAAGGAGTTACAGAGCTGAGTAATTATTTGTTTTTAATAATATCTTCGAACGCGTGTCATCAAGTGAATAGTTTTAGACTCACTCGTGTGAGTCTAAAACTATTCACTTTCAAACTTCTTTTCCAATTAATATCCCAGAGTGGATGTCAGGATCCACTGATGTGCAAAGTAATCATCCATTTGCTCTAAATCAGTGGTCGCCAACTGGTCGATTGAGATCGACAGTCCTCGATTCCCGTAACCCCCTGCAACTTTTTACATTACATGACATTAAATGTCATTTGGCTGACGCGTTTGTCCAAAGCAACCTACAAACAAGCAAGATTTCTGGCTCTCACAGATCTGTAACTTCTTCTTTAAGAGGCACCTCTGTCCTCCACTCGTTACCTGTATTAATGGCACCTGTTTGAACTCGTTATCAGTATAAAAGACAACTGTCCACAACCTCAAACAGTCGCACTCAAAACTCCACTATGGCCAAGACCAAAGAGCTGTCAAAGGAAACTAGAAACAAAATTGTAGAGCTGCACCAGGCTGGGAAGACTGAATCTGCAATAGGTAAGCAGCTTGGTGTGAAGAAATCAACTGTGGGAGCAATTATTAGAAAGTGGAAGACATACAAGACCACTGATAATCTCCCTCGATCTGGGGCTCCATGCAAGATCTCACCCCGTGGGGTCAAAATGATCACAAGAACGGTGAACAAAAATCCCAGAACCACAGGGGGGGGACCTAGTGAATGACCTGCAGAGAGCTGGGACCAAAGTAACAAAGGCTACTAGGGATGAGCGAGTACAGCATTATCTGTATCTGTATCTGTATCTGTTAACCATATCAATTATCTGTATCCGTATCCGTACTCGGAGTGGGCGGGGCCTAACCCGGAAGTGGGTGTGATTTAACCCGGAAGTGGGTCGGGTTGTCTTGAAATGGGCGGGGCTTTAACCAGTATGTTATTTTAAGCATGCAATTGATATGGGTTGATCAGAAATTGTTATATTTATTGCTGATTAGAAAACTATTACAGGACAGCATCAGCATTGAGCTTCAGATCAATGATTTTGATCACAATAGCAAACGAACTATTTACAGAACAAGTTTTGTAACAATGAATACAACACATGCTGTTGCAATTATGAAGTGAAATGTAATAAGTGTTTTCATACTCAACATAACTTTCTTTTTTAACTTTGAATTTTTTTTAATTTATTTCCACACTGTGTGTGTGTGTGTGTGTGTGTGTGTGTGTGTGTGTGTGTGTGTGTGTGTGTGTGTGTGTGTGTGTGTGTGTGTGTGTGTGTGTGTGTGTGTGTGTGTGTGTGTGTGTGTGTGTGTGTAAGAGAGAGACAGAGAGAGAGAGGGGGTGTGTGTAGCTTAATTTGTAATATTTTTTATACCACTACTACCTAGAACTTGTCAGACACTCAGTGCGTGAAGTAAAATAAAACTGGTTAGAGCCAACTGACGGTTTAAAAAGGTTTAAACCGTTAAAGTAAAAAAAAAAAAACTGTTTAAAAAAAAAAAAACTCCGACAGGCAGAGACGCAACGCGAGTCGCTTTCTACCAGCACCACGTCTGAACGAACCCACGTTTAACAGAACTCTACTGGTTAATAAGTAAGTACAAACTGAAATAAAAACAAACTTCAAGCTGAAGAAACCCTAAACGTTAACGGAAAAGACCCGCGAACCTGAGTGACTGAGAGACAGAGAGCTGTTCTTTGAGTGAGTGAGCAGAGCGGTGTGTGAAGGGGAGGAGCGCTGTGACGCTGTGTGAGGATTTTCATTCAGTCCGAGCACAGATATTGACTCGTATTACTCGTATAATACTCGTGCTCGGCAAAAGTGCTTTATCCGTACCGGATACTCGTTTCAGCCGAGTATCCGGCTCATCTCTAAAGGCTACCATCAGTAACACACTACTCCGCCAGGGACTCAAATCCTGCAGTGCCAGATGTGTCCCCCTTCTTAAGCCAGTACATGTCCAGGCCCGTCTGAAGTTTGCTAGAGGGCATTTGGATGATCCAGAAGAGGGTTAGGAGAATTTCATATGGTCAGATGAAACCAAAATAGAACTTTTTGGCAAAAACTGAACTCGTCGTGTTTGGAGGAGAAAGAATGCCGAGTTGCATCCAAAGAACACCATACCTACTGTGAAGCATGGGGGTGGAAACATCATGCTTTGGGGGTGTTTTTCTGCAAGGGGACCAGGACGACTGATCCGTGTAAAGGAGAGAATGACAATGATCCCAAACACACCGCCCGGGCAACGAAGGAGTGACTTCGTAAGAAGCATTTCAAGGTCCTGGAGTGGCCTAGCCAGTCTCCAGATCTCAACCCCATAGAAAAGGAGTTGAAAGTCTGTGTTGCACAGCGACAGCCCCAAAACATCACTGCTCTAGAGGAGATCTGCATGGAGGAATGGGCAAAAATACCAGCAAGAGTGTGTGAAAAGCTTGTGAAGACTTACAGAAAACGTTTGACCTCTGTCATTGCCAACAAAGGGTATATAACAAAGTATTGAGATGAACTTTTGTTATTGACCAAATACTTATTTTCCACCATAATTTGCAAATAAATTCTTTAAAAATTAGACACTGATTTTCGGGATTTTTCTCATAGTTGAGGTATACCTTTGATGAAAATTACAGGCCTCTCTCATCTTTTTAAGTGGGAGAACTTGCACAATTGGTGGCTGACTAAATACTTTTTTGCCCCAGTTAGTTCACAAAAACAGTCCATCCATCTGGTCCTGGCCCGTCCCCTCTGTAAAATTTTAGAACCCATTGTGGCCGCGAGTCAAACAGTTTGCCCAGAGATACCGCAGAATAAACAGAGAGAATTATCGTTGTAATGTTTATCATTTGAATTTATGTCACAAACAAATGGTTACAACACTTTCTTCAATTGTTTCAAAACAAAAGTACTCCATTATTAGTACTCAGTTTTTTATTGTGAGATATTTGCACTAGCAGAATATGCAAGGCTTCATATTGTATAGTACTGGTATTTATTTACACATGGTACATGGGACTACATTTATTTATAGATAAATAGTCATATTTATGGCCATATTCAATGTTAAAACATTTGTTGAACTGAGTAGCTTAATATTGTGCATGGAACAGATGTTGTAAATATGAATTGATGTTAAAGTGAATACTGTACATTGAATAGATAAAGTTGCTTAACCGCCTTTCTTTGTTTATATTTATGCTCTTGCATCGAGCCTTTAACAGAAATTGCTGAAAAATTAATATGACCCTCCGTAGTGTTTTTTTTGGAAGATATCAGGGTGGTAGAACTTGGCTTAAGTTTGGAATTAAAAAGTGATCTTGGGCTCAAAAAAGTTTGGTGACCACTGCTCTAAATATATAAATACTGTGGTGACACTCGTGCGTAATGCTGCCTGATGTATGCACACGAATGGAAGGGTGAGAAGGAAACAAGTCTTCAGTGATCGCATATATTTTCTGTCCCATGATGATGACTGACCAATTGATGTAGATTCTATAGATAACCGAAACTATACCAGTACAGAGTACTCAACACTCGGATTTATTAGCCGAAAGGTCTGTGATAAAGATTTTATAATATTTACCTTTCTATGTAGAGCCTTTTTTGGTAATTTTGTTACCTCCACCTTTGATTTAGATTTTTTATTATTTCAGGCTCTGTTCTTTCTATCGTCCTCACTCTCACTCACTGTATCATTCACAGCTGCATTGTATCGGGTTTTTTCTTTATGAATGATGTCACAACTGTCCCATATAATTGTTCTTCACCTCAGCCTCACCAACAAACACCTCAATGTCAGTCGCAGAAAGTTTTGCTTCCTCTTCTCATTGCCAGATGCCATGATTCACCGTAGAAACGTATTGGTCAGTAAGAGAATTTCATATTCATGATGTGCTTTGCATTGACCACTTACTGTATGGTAGAATGTGGGCAGGTAGAGCGGAGTATGAGGTAGATCCA
This sequence comes from Pleuronectes platessa, assembly GCF_947347685.1. Taxonomy (NCBI): domain Eukaryota; kingdom Metazoa; phylum Chordata; class Actinopteri; order Pleuronectiformes; family Pleuronectidae; genus Pleuronectes; species Pleuronectes platessa. The sequence goes on from NC_070631.1 coordinate 28,848,651, forward strand.
CCTACGAACGTCTTAAGGTGACTGTGATTTATAAAGTGAAAATTCCGTTCAGCTGTGTTCGGCTTTTGTGCGCACACACACTTTTAGTATGAATCCTACGCCCTGTTTTATAAATGAGGCCCCTGGACATTACTAAAACTGTGAAGTCCTGTTTGTGTTTTACATGTTTGTGTTCTTTCTGTGTTGGTCAGGCTCAGTGTGCAGCGTGTCAGGAAGCCTCGCTGTTGTAAGGGACCCCAAGGTCTGCTACCTCGATACTCTGCCATCCAAGCTGATGGTCAGGAACAACTTTTCCGCCTCACTGACAACATCCACTCTGAGTTGTAAGTCTCATTCATTTCTGAGTGTGACTAGTTCATGCATGAGCTGCAGTTCCAACACTGTTTGTTTACTGTGTTTTTCTCACAACAGCTTCATCGCTGTGGAGCCCATCGACAGCAACTGTGTCCTCATATCCTCCAAAGTGGTCTACTTCCTGAAGCCAGGGGACTATGTGGACCGCGAAGCCATCTTTCTGGAGGTCAAGTACGATGACCTGTACCACTGTCTGGTCTCCAAGGACCATGGGAAGGTATATCTGCAACTCACCAAGAAGGCTGAGAGCACCAGTAGTGGTGTGGCCATTCCTGGCCCCTCCCACCAGAAACCCATGGTGAGACATCATTTTTTCTTTACACCCTTATGCCTCTCTTGTGTCCTACTGGTTTTGACAATCTGTGATTAGAATAACAAATTATTTGTGGGAGTATGCATTGAATCAGCCCATGCCAGGCACAGATGGAGGAGTTGTGGACTAACTCATGAGTCCATGACGCTGTACATATAAGAAATATGGCCTCTCTGTTTGGGATCAACGTGTCAATTAATGTTTTTGGAGGGAGATGCGGAAGATGGGGTTGCTGAGCAAAATGTCTAATTAAAAAACAAACAAAGGGGTGAGATGTTGGTAGATAGCGGGCACCCTTGTCTACGGTGTAGCTAAAAAAGGGGATGAGGTTATATAATATGTTCGTACGGCACATACTTGAGATGAATAACAACTTGACCCATGAGATGAAACCTCAACCAAGACCAAATCTTTCCATCACTTCAAAGAGAGTCCCATTCCACCCGGTCAAAAGCTTCAAAACATATAAGCTCAAGCGGCCTCATGGTGGGCTGTAATTAAGCCTCTTTGACCATAAAAGTTCGCACGGACACATTCTTCACCAATTAGCATTTATTTGAAAAACAGTATTGTGACATCTACTTTTTGTATATAATCTTATCAACACCAAATCTGGTAGATAGCATTGTGAGACTGAGATACACATTTCTATTATAAATGAGCAAGATTGTTTTTTTTTGCAAAGGGCGGCGTTTAAAAGGACATTGGCCATAGCTCATCACATTTTTGGTCCAATTATCATCAATCTTGGGAAATAAGTTTGTACTGTCTTCGGAAACGGGTGGATCAAAGCAATTTGAATATTGTTTATAGGGGCGCTAATCAAAGTAACCACTGAACCAAGTTTCACCAAATTTGTTATCAATGCTCTAGGGAGGGGGTCAGCAACCTAAGGCATGTGGCGCCATAATCATTGGCACACAGGCGATTTCTTACTAGAGAAATGTTCAAAGGTTTTGCCTTCACACAGCCTTTGTTATTTAGCTTGATCGATGTTAACACCTCCCAGCCATTAGGTGCAAGCAATGCGCCATAGGCTGGATGCCAGTTGCCATTAAACAATAAGAAGAAGAAGCCTCCCAGCCGGCGCTGCTCGCATTTTACCACATGAATCTCCGTGAAATGCAGCCGTTCAGGTGTATTGGTGATGGCATGCCCTCTAGCTAAAAAAACGAAGATATGGGCATTTCAGCCCTCAGGTCAGAAGACTGTGGCTTTGTTTTACATAAGGACCGTGCTGTGTGCACGCTATGTTTTGAAAATGTTGTGTGCCAAACGTCCAGTGTTTAGCACCACTTTGATACGAGGCACGAAAGAAGTTTCAAAGATCAGAGAGACAAGGGAGAATCAATCAACTGTGCATGGTCCAGGTATGTGAAACAAGCCAACTCTCTCATAGTCTTTGCCAAAATGCAATGTCTTATAGGTAATACCCATCTTATTGGTTTTTCAACTTATCAACACCAAATTCAGTATAAAGCATTGCGAGACACATTTCTATAATAAATGATCATGATTGGTAAAAAAACACGGCCATTATTAACTATAAACTTTTATAAAAGGGCGGGGCTTAGCGGAAATTGGCCATAACTATTAAAATTTTTTCCAATCATCGTTAACTATTGAAATATGTTTTATATCTTATTGTAAAATAGGGGTGTTTAAGCATTTTGAGTTACGCCCATACGGAGTGCCAAAAATATCAACAACGTTCCTATTGAGCTGCCTCCTCTTATTGAGCTGCTTCCTTTAATTGAGCAGCTTCCTGTGCTCTGCTGTGGCTGAAAGGGAAGAGTGGTAGGCTGGTTTTTGTTCAGGCTTCGTATCTCAACCTTTTTCAGAAGAAAAGGCTACAGAGCAGGCGATTGCTGACTGGTTAAACACAGCTTCTTCATCCTCAAAACTAGGAAAACCTCTGTTACAGTATTAATGCACAATTTGATCTTCTGTTTATTAAGACCAAAGTTAGGCTTTGCTATTTGAATACCAGCTTGCTGCAGAGAGGATGTAAACAAAACTGAGCTAGAGAGTGAATAAGAGAAAGGGAGCAGTTTTAGAAATACAACTCCAAAATGACCTTCAATTTGATTTAACAACTGAAGCAGGTTCATGACAAAGTAAATAAAATAACCTTCATGTAGGAAAATGTATCACTGAACTGTTAGATTAGACTGACTTAGATTCTCCCATTCTCGGAGGAACAGAATGTTGCCCTCCTCATTAGCATTGCAAAGATAGCATATTACTTAGCATTGAGAGCAATCTGATAATTAAAGATGCAACATAGTGTTTTATAGTTCTCTCTCTCTCACACTCTCTCGCTCTCACTTCCTGTAAGTCACAACTTTGCAAACTGAGCACTTGAAAAAAAAAAATCAATTGGTCCGACAATTTTAAGCAAATTTGTAATGTGTGCCTTTTCGAGGTGTGTTCTTGTTTATTTTTTGGTTTCTTGGTTCTATATCGTGATGCAGTTGTAGAACTGGGTTCATATCTTGGTTTCAGAATCGTAACACTCCTCAATGTGTCTATTTATTCCGATTGGTGTATCAGTTAACATCATGTAATAAATCCTTTTCATAGGTCCATGTAAAGAGTGAGAATCTCGCCATCAAAATCTCTCAAGAAATCAACTATGCCAAGAGTCTTTACTACGAGCAGCAGCTAAAGCTTCCGGCCAGTGAGAATGAGGACTACTTACTGCTGGAGTCCTGATCACATGACTTTTCTAAGAGGGTGTCTGAAGAATTACTTACTTTTCTTAAATCCTGAGAATGTCTTTTGTTTATTTTTTGTAGGCTTTTGTTTTTTTAAATTGACAAACTGCAGTAAAGGGAACAGTCAAGCACCATTGCACTTGGCGTAGTCACATGATGTTTGACAGAGCACATGCATGTTCATGACAGAAAAAACACATGCAAGGCAATTTTTTGTATGTATATGAAGTATGTATAAACGACAACAGGTGTACAAGCTCTATATGTTTGTGAATAGTCAGAAATGTAAATATAATAAACTGCCTTTACAACTCTATTTTGTGTATAAGAGTGCAGGGGTGACCTGTAGGGACACCAGGAGGGCTGGGACCTGCAAGTCATTTGCCTGTCTGTCACTGTCTGCCTTTTACAATCACATACCTCTACATCTGAGTGTCTCTGCTTTTATTTAGCAGCTGTTTTTTGATGAGCCCACTGTTCTAACGACTCAATCCACACTCCCTTTAACCAGGCTTAACTCTAAGTTGTTACAACTTGTTGAAGAGTTGCTTGTTAATTGTCAGGTTTGGGGGTTTCGGTTTGGTGTCAGAGGTTTTCTTGAGCTAAGATTGAATTGTATTTTAATAGGGGGAGTGGAGTTCAGTCAATCTGTAATTCTGTAAGATAATGTTCACATGGATACTGCTTTAATAAAGTCCCGTAACTGCAGCACGCACCGTGTGAGACCTGTTATTTGTTTTGTATTATTTGTATTTTCAAATATAGCTATAGCAGATGCATAGTATTTGGTCATTGTGCTGTTACTTATTCAGCATCATCATTAGTGTGTTGTATCTGGTTATGTATTTCCTTTTATCCTGAGCAGAAAGAAGTTAACATTTTATAATTGTTGTTTTATGTCATGTTTTGAAGCACAAAAATCTAACACTGACAACAAGATAAATTTATATCTGATTGTTGCTGTGATTCAACTAAATAAGATTGTTTATACCGCCAAATCACCACAATCTTCATTGAGACCTTAGAGCAGTGATTCTCAAACTGTGTGGCGCCACACAGTTTGAAAATCACTGGGACCGGGAGGGGGAAATGTGAGGCGGAACTAATGTTATAGCCAAACTATATTTCGTCCGCATTTCTTTATTAACGGTGAAACGGTAAACAAATCGTTCTTTTGCCATAGCCAGGGGTCGGCAACCCGTGGCCCTTCAGTAGCTCCCTGTACATTGTCGTGCTGGTCACGCATATTTTTTGCGAATGGTGAACTTTACGAATCAGTTTTCATGTCAGGGAACGTCACGTTAATTTGTTAAATCATCATCGTATCAGGCCAGCAAGAAATACCAGGAGCGGGAGTTTGTGCGCTCAGAAAGACAGACACAGTGAGATCACAGATTCGTTCACCTGAAGTAGCCGGTCAGGGAAACACAATATACAGTGTTCAAAAACCAAGTTGAAAAGAAAGTACGATGATTGCTGTCTTACTCTTGGGTTCAGAGTGAGAGAGACAAGTGTGTATTTCATGTCTGAAAACTCTGAGACCCAACAAATTAAGAAGACACTAAGAAACATTACATTATTTATTTTTTTAAAGGACAGCCGAATGTTGAGTTAAGATCAATATAAGCAAAATTAGTACAGTATTTTTTGAAAAAGTTGTTTGAAAAAGGTTTTTTATTTGCACATCAGAAATTCCTGAAAGTAATGTGAATTTAATGTTAATCTGTATCTTATGTAAATACACTTGGCCCATTTTGTCATTTTGTTGGGGCAGGGGGGCAGGTGGAGCATGAAAAATAATCTAGCTCCAAAGTGGGGTATGACAGAAAAAGTTTGAGAACCACTGCCTGAGAGAAACCCAACCGTTCCCAACAACCAGTAGCAGTTGCGACTCTGGAGAGAAGACACTCCCTAATTAACTGGAAGAAACCTCTATCTGCCTCGACCGGTTGGGGTGATAACCATGTGTCACCACTGTTGTCTGAATTGGCCATCAGACGTCAGAGCTCTCGTCGGGCAAATACACGAGCCTCCATCAATGGTGATTGTCTTGTTCCCATGCGCAGGACATCTTTCGGTCAGTCTGTCTTCTCTGCAAAGGGGGCAAAACTATGGAACCTCTTGCCCACTAGTCTAAAACTAGAGACTAACAGCAACACTTTTAACAGAGAACTAAAACAACGGCTCAAATCAAATCAACAGTGCTCACACAAATAATTTACAACTGGTTATTGTTTGATCATGCTGCCTTTGTTCTCTACGTAGCCTATATATATATATTCAACTCATTATATTGCTGCTCTGTACTCTACTGTATACTGCATTTTTACTCTTTTTAATTATCACTATCAGTTTTTTATCAGTATTTGATCTTGTTTCTGTCTTGTTCAGTTTCTTTTGTTGTTTTCAAAAAGCCTCCTGTGGACAGGTGTTGTAAACTAGCATTTATGCTAATACACTGTAAACTAATCTGGTTCGTCCAATGACATTGTCATGTCCATGTCCAAATAAAATAAAATCTAGTTGAAAAATGGGGAAGAGAGGAGAGGTGGTTGGAAAAGAGGGGTTGCAGAAGCAGTGGTGCAACTTAGCATATTTAAGCTCCTTCATACTAGTTGTATATAATAAGGGTGATTAAGATATGTTATTAATGATAGAAGCACAAAATAGTACAGTATTATAATAATGACCATTGAGTTGTGTCAGATCTGGATCCTACAGCCCTGGAGCCAGAGATACCTGCAGAAATAGAGAGAACAAAAGTAAAAACATTTGGAAAGGAAAAAGTGATGTCGTGATGTGATAAGAATACATGGTGGTTAGAGAGAGAGACAGACAGAGATACTCCAGTCCATAACTACAGCCCTTATGAGATTTCTGGTGTGATCACAGTATTTTAAAAATAATTATCTGTACTCAAATAAATACCAGCATTATCAATCAATCAAATTTTATTTGTATAGCCCATATTCACAAATTACAATTCATCTCATAGGGCTTTAACAAGGTGTGACATCCTCTGTCCTTAACCCTCAGCAAGAGTAAGGAAAAACTACTAAAAACCCTTTTAACAGGGTAAAAATATGTAGAAACCTCAGAGAGAGCCACATGTGAGGGATCCCTCTCCCAGGACGGACAGAAGTGCAATAGATGCCACGTGCAGGAGAACATCATCAATAATCAAAGTCTCTAGCAGCATTTGATGAGGGTAGACATCCCGAAGGACAACCCCAACATGACATGCCAAGCAGTCCCGCTGCAAGCACAGTCCATGCTCAGCAACCATCTAGACCACGATCCACCATCCAGACCAGACGCCACTCCAGTCCTCAGTCACCGTCCACCGCCGCCCACCAGGACCCATCACAAGCCACCACCGCGGTCCTGGTCCACCGCCCGTGCCCAATGCCAACGCGACACAGGGTCCGCCACCAGCACCACGATCAGCCCACATGACTCAGAATCCGCCACACTGGATCCAACACCGCGACCCCCGGTGCGCGATCCACAAACCGCAATCCATGGTGCGGCCACAGAGGCCCTGGATCTGCGGGTGATAAAGCAAAGGGATTCCGGGGAAGGGGGATAGGGATGGAGAAGAGGAAGGAGAAGCTGGAAAGAGAAGCTCCGTGTGTCATGTGTCATAAAATAGAACAAGTAACGTTCTGGTGCACTAATTAGCTCTAACTATAAGCTTTATCAAAAAGGAAGGTTTTGAGCCTACTTTTAAACGAAAAGATGGTGACTGCCTCCCGAACTGAAAGTGGTAGATGATTCCACAGCCGAGGGGCTTGATGGCTGAAAGCTCTGGCTCCTACTCTACTTTTAGATAATTTAGGGACGACAAGTAGGCTTGAATTCTGGGAGCGGAGTGCTCTAGCGGGTTTATAAGGTACTAACAGCTCTTTAAGGTAAAAAGGCGCTATATTATTATGGGCCTTGAAGGTGAGGAGGAGAATTTTATATTCTATTCTAGATTTAACTGGAAGCCAGTGTAGCGATGCTAATATTGGAGAAATGTGCTCTCTTCTCTTTGTTCTTGTCAGGACACGGGCTGCGGCATTTTGGACAAGCTGTAGAGTCTTTAACGACTTACTGCTGGAGCCAGATAATAATGAATTACAATAGTCCAGTCTCGATGTAACAAAGGCGTGGACTAGTTTTTCTGCATCTTTTTGGGAAAGGACATGTCTAATTTTTGAAATATTACGCAAGTGGAAAAAAGCGGTCCTAGAAATTAGTTTTAAGTGAGAATTAAAGGATAAATCAGGATCGAAGATCACTCCCAAGTTCCTGACTGTTTCATTGGAAGCAAGGGCAATGTCGTCTAGCGCAGCTATATCATTAGATAATGCATCTCTAAGGTGTTTGGGGCCAAGTATTATAACCTCTGTTTTGTCGGAGTTTAATAAGAGAAAATTGCGGGTCATCCAGGTTTTTATGTCCTTGGGACATGTTCGAAGTTTAGTTAATTGATTACTTTGTTCAGGTTTTATTGACAAATATAACTGGGTGTCATCCGCATAGCAGTGGAAATTTACCGAGTGTGTCCTGATAATGTTTCCTAGTGGAACCATATATAATGAGAATAAAATTGGGCCGAGCACAGAGCCCTGTGGAACACCATGGTTAACTTTGGTGCGCACAGATGACTCATCATTAATTTGCACAAATTGGGAGCGATCAGAAAAATACGATTTAAACCAGTTAAGGGCGGTTCCATTAATGTTAATTAACTAGTGTATAAGGTGCACAGTATGAAGCCGTGCACCTTATGCTCCTGCAAATAATTCAAATAAAAAAACGTTTAACAAATAATTGGATTCTGTCAGCAGAAACACAGGAGTACCCTTATTTTGAAAACAGATATAGGAAGTGTTGCAAACATATACGTTTGTTACACTTTCGACAGATAATAAAGTTATGTCTTCAGAAATATTCGACAGAGCACGAAAACTGTGGTGAAAGACCATTTTCACAGTTTATTCTGCTGAGAACAGAAGATGTGCAACACAAAGTGTACACTATGGTCAGTAGTGACCCAGCCAGGATGAAGGCGTCGCACTCAAATGACCACTAAGCCATTACATTGAGTATTAAGCAGCATTTATCATTTAGTTTTACCTTTACTTTCTATTGGTTTTCTATCACTTTGCTTGTTGTTTAAGGTGTTTTGTTATGCCAGCTAGGTTCGGGAATTATCATATAATCTATTCCATTCACAAATTTTTTTACAAAACGCTAGTCTTCCACCCTTTTTTTATTTATCTTTTTGTCAGAATCAAAACAAAGAAAAAATCTAAATAAAACAGCCCGATTTTAGTTTTTATTTCAAGTCCATTTGCAACACTTACAAAAGCCAGACACGGAAGTGAGGGTAAATATTTATAAATGAAAGATATGAGGTTCGAACAGGGATGCTGTGGCTCAGGGGTTCTCACGGATGAGAAAGAGGGGCAGAGGGACAGGGAGCAGACAGCTAGCGGTAAAGGCCAAACAAACTTTGAACGGAGAACTAAGAATAAGAAGTCCTTAATGAGTCCCGCAATGGGAAAATTTGAAATGTTTCAGCAGCAGAAAGACAATTCACTTAAACACACTGAATAAAAACCTCCATGGAAAGGGAAGAACGGCCCTGCAAATGCTCAAGGATGTTTTGGTGTTTGACCGCAAGATGACAGTGTTTGCCAGAGATGTACAGAGAGGTACGCTCTCTCACTTCCCCTTCCTGAGAGAGTTCAAAGAAGAACGTAATCACATAAATTGTGAGTATTTACAGCGCGCGATCATCGTAATGCAAACTGCATTTAGGGAAAGATTCAGCAAGTTCAGAAAGGAAAAAAACACATTATTCTTCCCTGTCACACACCTGGACATCGACTTATCCCTGCTGAACATGTCCGCATTCACAGGATTAAGTCAACAAGATTTTGAAATTGAACTGGCCGACATAGCTGAAAAAGACTAATTGGTGTCCTAGTTCAAAAGCCTGACAGCTGATCTCAAAGATGCCGCCCATCAGAAGACTATTCTTGCTCAAGAGCAAAAATGGAGCGATGTTGAAAACCTCCCCAAGACCGATAAACTTTGAAACATGGAATGCCATTCCTTACACTTATATGAACATGAAGAAGTATGCATTTGGAGCCCTGTCCATCTTTGGATCAACATACTTTCTCAAGCATGAACTACATAAAATCCAAATATCCCTCCCGCCTAAGAGATGATAGCCTGCAGTCCTGTGTGAAGATCAAGGTCACATCTTACAGCCCTGATATAGAGACGATCTGCAGTGATTTTCAGAAACAGAAATCACTTTAAACAGGTCAGAACACTATCATTTAATAGGCTATTATTTTGCAAAACAATATTTATTTTAGACACTGAGCTGATGTAGTTGTGTTTTATGTTCAGGTGCCACAGTTGATTGCTGTACTTGGCTGAAGGAAAAAATAGAAGAGGATGACAGCACACTGAAACGGACTTTAGTCATAATTAAATAATAACTGGCCCATTTTTTACTTTTACTCTTTTTAAACTATAGGGCTGTAGCTATATGTTCTATTTATTTCAAAGTGGGCTTCTTCTTATTTTATACATTTCCCACAAATATGCGGAGGTAGGCCTATACATGCCTATGTATTTTGTTGTGCTATTAATAAGAGTTGTGTTTTTTCCTTTGTTGTAAGGGGTAGAAATAGCAATAAAATGTCAACAGTTTTCTTTATTGTCGTTCTATAATTTCATAAATGCAACAAACTATAGTTTTTATATATATTGTCATATTATATATAAAACTTTATAAGCTGTGTTATCAAATATGTTATCTATACAAATACAATTTGATTGATTGATTGATTGATTTTTGTAATGGATTCTAGAATCCTTCACACAGGTATATACGTTTATATATAACATCTTACCGAGGCGAGTCCGCATCGTCTACGTTACGATGTCAAACGTGCCTCCTCGTCAAATGCTTGTGACCTGATCAATGGAAAGAGAGGTCCACCGTACAAATATTGCAGGCAGCTTTTTTCGGTTGATAAGGGTGAAGTTCTCCCATACTTTTGACTTTCTCGCACGCTATGCTTTTGCGACTGACACCGCCATTGGTCCATGTTTTCTCGCTATTGCACATGCGTGACTTTCAGAGATTGGAAGGGAGCGATATGGCTCACTCCTCAGCTGTTTCCATCAGCACCTCCGGTAAAACAACGATTACTTCAGCTGCACCACCAACAAATTCATTTTTGTCATTGATTTTTGTCAACGACGTCGATTAATCGTTGAACCCCTAGTTGCGTGGTTGCCTGCCTAGCTGCTATGTAACTCTCTTTTGGAATAACTTGAACTGTTTAGATTTTTGAGTTTGCATTATTTGCACAATTTCTCCTCGTGTCAGCTCTGTGTGTGTGTCGGTGGCTCAGCCTCACTCATGGCTACACAGATACACGTTTGACCTGATATTGGAAGTATTAGATTACTCCACAGCAGTGTGTGATGGAAAAATGGACAGATCTCAAAAATGCGTATTTTGGATGCACTACCCAATAAAAGCACTGACAAAGCAGAACGCTTACTCTTGTTGAGGGTTAAGGATACGGGAAGTCACAGCTTGTTAAGCCCTATGAAGTGAAATTGGGCTAAACAAATAATATTTTACTGTTTATGATGAACCGGCCTAGATAACAGTCTCTTTCCACACGATTGACAAACAACTTTGCCATAGTTGTTATTCCTGCAGAAGGACGACGTTTCATTCCGTGAAAGTAGCTCGAGAAAATACGCTCTTTTCCGGCCCAGCAAGACGCCCGCTGCCAAAGAGGAACCAGCGCAACAGAGCTTGAGCGGCCACAACATCATTCACTTGTTTCCTGGAATCCGCCGATCGCACATGTATCCTGAGGCTCAACAAACAATTAGGAGGCTTTATTGTATGGAGAGAGACTAGTTTTAATGTCAAGATGGCAGCACATGTAGACGTAGTGACCACTCACGCTCCCGACAAAGCGTTTTTTTGTTTATTTAATAAGTGTTTGTACGGAAGTCTTCCGTGTTCGTCTCGTCTGTCTGCGTCAGATTACAAGTACAGTCAACCGGCTCTGTTAGACATCTGCAAGAGCAAGATTAACAACGGGTTGGATACTACAACAAAGACAACTATCAAGGAGCTCGGATTACTCCGCCAGCCCGGGATTACACCGGACCCGACTGCGACTACAGCCCCGATAAAGAGACGTCGGAAACGCTGTGCGAGGAAGCAGAAGAGGGGCAAGCGCGGAGGTATCCGAGCTGGGCTAGCGGCTAGCCCAACTCACCCAGCCATACCATCCATCATCATGGCTAACGTACGATCCTTGGACAATAAAATGGATCATATACGACTGCTGAGGTCAGTGAATCGGACCGTGAGTAACTGCTGTGTGCTTGTTTTCACGTCAACGGAGGTAAACAACACGGCGGAGGAGTTTGTTTTTACACACGTGATGCGTGGTGCCAGGACGCTGTGGTAGTATGCAGACGCCGTTCACCACTGGCGGAGTTTATGATCATAAAGTGCCGTCCTTTCTATCTGCCGAGGGAATTCACTGCGGTTTTAATAATCAAGGTATATATCCCTCCAACCTCCAGCTGCAGTGACAGGGATGCAGCTCTTTGTGAACTTTATCAGGCAATTTCCCAACAAGGGAGAAAAACACCTTGGACCTGGTTTATACTGCACACAAAGGAGCATACAAGGCCTCCCCCACATTGGACTTTCCGACCACATCATTGTTATGTTAATGCCAGCATATATGCCCAGAGTGAAGACGGAAAGACCGGTCCGGAAAGAGATTACAGTGTGGCCGGATGGATCAAAGTGTGCTCTTCAGGACTGTCTTGCGACAACAGACTGGGATATGTTCAAGCAAGCAGCTACATACAACAACCACATAGACAATGAGGAGTTTACAGCCACTGTTTTCTCTTACATCCGCAAATGCACAGATGATGTGACCCACACAAAGACCATCACCACTCGGGCTAACAATGAGCCATGGCTAACAGGAGCTGTCCATCGGCTGCTGAGGGCCAGAGACAAAGCCTTCAGAGACGGGGGATAGAATTGGCCTGAGAACAGCGAGAGCCAGCCTGTCCCGTGGCATCAGAAGAGCAAGACAGGACTACTCCCAAAAAATAATCAGCCACTTCAAGGACAGCAGAGACATGCGTAGCCTGTGGCAGGGCATCCAGACCATAACGGATTACAAACCTGCATCACAGACCTGCGACAACAACATCTCTCTGCTTAACGACCTCAACAGCTTCTTTGCATGGTTCGAAGCAACAAACAACACAAGCCCACAGAAAACTCCACCTCCCCCCCGACCTCTGCCGAAAGTGTGAAGAGGGCAATCTCCACTATCAACCCCCGGAAAGCAACAAGCCCAGACAACATTCCAGGCCGTGTACTGAGGGACTGCGCAGAGGAGCTTAAAGACATCTTCAGGCTGCTGTTCCATCACATTTAAAGACCTCCATCATCATACCTGTGCCAAAGAAACCGGCTCCATCCTGCTTCAGTGACTATCGCCCTGTGGCACTGACCCCCATCGTTATGAAGTGCTTTGAACGGCTAGTCATGTCTCACATCAAGTCCATCCTCCCCCCCACCCTGGACCCCTTTCAATTTGCATATATCGGGCCAAACGTTCCACAGAGGACGCAATCTGCTCTGCTCTCCACCCAGCCCTCACCCAGCCCTCACCCATCTGGAAAAAGCAGACTCACATGTGAGAATGCTTTTCATAGACTTTAGTTCAGCGTTAAACACTATAATCCCACAACAACTCATCTGTAAACTGGACCAGCTGGGGCTCAACACCTCTCTTTGCAATTGGATTCTGGACTTCCTCAGTGAGAGGCCACAAGCAGTATGGGTCGGTAACAACCCCTCGAGCAGCATCACACTCAGCACAGGGGCCCCACAAGGCTGTGTGCTTAGTCCCCTGCTCTTCACCCTGCTGACTCACGACTGCATATCAACCTACAGCACCAATCACATAGTGAAGTTTGCGGATGACACAACTCTGGTGGGTCTCATCACCAAGAACGATGAGACCCACTACAGGAAGGAGGTCAACCTTTTGTCCACCTGGTGCAGAAACAACAACAACCTCCTGCTGAATGTCAGCAAGACAAAGGAGATTGTGGTTGACTTCAGGAAAAGCCACACTGAGCACCCACCACTGACCATCGATGGTGCTGCTGTGGAGAGAGTGAGCAGCACCAAATTCCTGGGGGTGCACATCAGCAAGGACCTCTCCTGGGCCACCAACTCTGCATCACTGGCAAAGAAAGCCCAGCGGCGCCTCTACTTCCTCCGCAAACTCAAGAGAGTGAGAGCTCCAATACCCATCCTGAAAACATTATACCGGGGCACCATTGAAAGCATCCTGTCCAGCTGCATCACTGTGTGGGGCAGTAGCTGCACTGCACACAGCAGGAAAAAACTGCAACGCATAGTAAACACAGCTGGTAAGATCATTGGTGCCCCACTCCCTTCCTTGCAAGACACTTACACCACACGCTTCATTCAGAAAGCCACCTTGATTGTGAGTGACACCAGCCACCCCGCACACGGACTGTTCAGCCTCCTACCCTCTGGAAGAAGATATAGGAGCCTCCGTTGCCGCACCACCAGACAGAAATAGTTTCATACACCAAGCTGTCAGGAAGCTAAATTCTCTCCCCTCACTCCCCCCAGCCATATCCTCCAGTCTGACAGGAAGCTGAAATCCCCCCCCCCTAAAAACACTCTGCAACAAACTGTCTCTTGTACTTTTTGTACTTTTATCACTTTCATCACTTTAATCACTACGTTTACACTTTAGAGAACCTTATGCTGCTGTACTAAAAAAATCTGTATGTTTACTTAGTATTAGGAAATATCTTGTGTTATCTGTTGTGCCTGTGCACTTTATCTTATCTTTTTATTTATCTTATCTTAATATTTAGCATGTCATTTATTTGAGTGTATGTCTGTTAAAGACCTCCGTGTCTATTTTCAGCCCATGTAAAACGAGCCGCCACTTCCGGTTCCTTTGTTTACCGTGTTTGACTGTATTAAAGTGCCACCGCGCCGCGACGAAATGTCCCCGGCCGCACTGTTATCGTCCCACCAAGTTTGCAGAGACTTTACCGATCAAAAGATCGGTACACAGCGCCTGCTTGGTTACCGAGGGGTAAAGTCCCAGTAAACTTGTCTCTGGCGTGCTTTTGAGAGCTTCTCTGATCACTCCTGGCATGTTTATCTTTCTCTCTCTCTCTCTCTCCCCTCCTAAACCTGCTTTTACACATGTCCCGACCTGCAGTCACACATTTCACGTTACGTAGATAAATCTAGACTTAGAGAGCCTGAAAGCATCGTGACGCCATTCGGCGCCAAAACCACGAGATAAGAATCTCTTTGTCTAAAAATTCCTTTGTATAACTTACGTGACCGACCGCCATCTATTTCCCTTTTTAATAAATCATTTTGTAATTAAAGTATCTGTATCTTGTGATTACTTGTGCATATGTATGTGAATACAGCTGGACAACTAGAGCCTGTGCTCGAACTTAAAACCCTTCATTGTTTATTATATAATCATTCATATTAAATATTGAGATTATTGTTGGGCAAGAGTCCCTGCTGAACTGGCCATGTGGTGGGATCCACACAATGAGTCGTAAAAGTAAGGCCTGTGAGCCAAGATGAAACCAGCTCTAAAGTTTCCAGCTAAGATCAAGCATGGAGATAGCATCTCCTCTGGTAACTTCCTCCCTGGGGTTTTCCCAGAAACCCCTGCTCTGCTCCTGGCCGTTCCCACTCTGATCTGACCTCTGACACTCAATTGGCTTAAAGCCAGCATCATCCCATGACCACACCTCAAGGAGGCTGGGCCTCCACAGGTTAATAAGAGGGGCTGCTCATCAATAATCACTGCCATTTTACCCTGCTCTGAAGACATCACCAGGCCCCTTCGGGGCCTCCCAGCTGATTTAGTTGCTAAAGGGGGCAACCTTAACTTTTAGTTTATCAGCCATTTCCTGCTCTCTGAAGACGTCAACAGACCCCTTCGGGGCCTCCCAGATGTTCCAGTTGCTAAAGGGGGCAATTACAGACGTTTATTTTATTTCTTTATTCAGTCGACGTTTTAGTTTGATAGGACTTTTTGTTATTTTAACTTGAAGAGGCCGCGCACAGGAACTTGCTCGCCGGCCGAGCATCACAGACTTTTCTTTTCACGATCCCCATAGCTGCGACACAGCTGTTAATCCCTGCAGGACAAAGCAACATTCTGTCGCAGAAGAGACGAGGCCGAATTCCGTTCCACGAGCAAGACGAATTCGCTCCATATCCGGTCCCAGCACGAAGCCGCTGCAACAGATGAACCAGCGCTATCCAGATCGAGCCATGACTTCTTCACCTAATTCCGGGGATTCGCTGACCGCATGTACCCCGAGGAACACAACACGAGATTCACTGGACTTCCCGAAAATCCGCGCGACACGCGCAAGCAACACCGTGGAGGTCACAGTAAGAGGCTTTATTGTCTGGGCAGAAACTAGTTTAAATACTTAGCGTGTCATGTTTATTTGAGTGTGTTTGTTTGTAAATCGCTGATCTGTTTTTAAGCCGTGTAACACGGGGAAACGATGCGTCACTTCCGGTTCCTTCTTTACATTGTCGAATGTTTTAAAGTGCCTCGCGCCGTGACAGAGAGCCTCCGGCAGCACTGTTATCGTCCGACTAAGTTTGCAGAGACTTAACCTGTTAAAAGATCGGTGCACAACTCTAATTTGTGTACTGAGTGGTGAAGTCACTGTAGCTGGTCTCAGACGATGCTTTTGAGGTCTCTCTCTCTTTCCCTCTCTCTCTTTTCTCCTAAACCTGTTTTTACACACGTCCCGACCTACACTTACCTATTTCATGTTACATAGAAAATTCTAGATTTAAAGAGCCTTAATACATCTCGACGCCATTCGGCGCCAGAACCAGGAGATAAGAAATCCCTTTGTCTAAAGTTCCTTTGTGTAACAGGCGACCGACCGCCATCTTGTCTTCGACCTCATGTCGTCACCGGGGTCATAAACCTCCATCTTGAAAGTACGTGAACGTAACCTCTTGATCCTTGCCAGACTACGTCACTACGTGATCTCGTCATTACGCCATAGCCACTCCCTTTTCTCTTTAGACACACACACCCACACACACACACACATAGAGACACAGACAGGCAGACACACACGACCACACACACACACCAGTAGATACTCAGTATTACATGTGACCATTGTGATAAGTGCTGCTGCTGATGTTGCCTTCTTTTGAAATATTGGAGTTTGTTAAATGAAGAATTATTGAAATAACATTAACTTTATTTCCCCTTTTGAATAAATACTTTTGTAATTAAAGTATTTGTATTTCTGTGATTATTTGTACATATGTATGTGAATACAGCTGGATTACTATAGCCTGTGCTCGAACTTAAAACCCTTCATTGTTTATTATATAATCATTAATATTAAATATTGAGATTATTAATTTAACTTTTATCACTTGAGACTGATAACTATAGTTTGACTCGTTGGTCCCTGTAACCAGGGTGGTGCCCCGCAACGATAAGCATTAATTACAGATTGTTTCATTCTTAATTGATAATTTTATTGTTTTCATTAATTATTTAACCATTATTAATTGATAACTGTATCATTTCTAATTAATTATTTTACTATTCTTAATTACTAGCTTTATAATTTTTAATTATTTTTAATAAATAATTTCTATTTTAATAATCATTTCTCATGATTATTAATAATTAGCCAACGTCAAATCTACTACTACTATTGCACAACATTATTAATTTAACTTTTATAAACTGAGACTGATCTTTACAGATTGGCTTGTTGGTCCCTGTAACCAGGGTGGTGCCCCGCAACGATAAGTAATAATTACAGATTGTATTATTCTTAATTGATCATTTTGTTGTTTTCATTAATTATTTAACTATTGTTAATTGATAACCGTATCATTTCTAATTAATGATTTTACTATTCTTGATTGACAGCTTTATAATTTTTAATCATTTTAATTAATTAGTTTAATAATCATATTTCATAATTATTAATAATTAGCCAACATCAAGTCTACTACTATTGGACAACAACACTGTGCTTCACCTAAAGCATATCAGTTGTGTCATCGCGTGACAAAGTTCTAACCATTTGTCCATATGATTTACATGTCCATGGCATATTAGCTGTTGACTCTGCTGAAATTGCCTAATAATTTAATCTTCAATTGTCCTATTGTTTCTTTCTCAGTATTCCATTAAAACACTCAACACTTTTATCCAAAGAGACTTACAATAAGTATATTCAACTATGAGGGTACAAACCCAGAACAGCAAGAATCATGTAAGTACATTTACTTAACACCAGAAAAAATAGACTGGTCCTCATTCACATACTCATCCTCTATAAATGCAAAGTACAATTTAATTTTTTTTATAACCACTGCTTCAAAAGTGAAAAGGTAATTTGTGAAGTTTTACTCTGAAGACGTCACGTCACTCATTAACATCAACTAGTTAGAGGTCTCGTCCAATCACAGCCTCGTGAATGAAGCGTCTGTCTCCTTCAGACAAGAAGCTACCTGCTTGTGTTTTGCGTGGTCAGAAGTGTGACTCTCTTTTCGGTGTAAAAAACTTGCTGGAGTCGACACAACACTGTTTCCCTGGAGGAGAGAATGACTGCGTTGGAAAGCCGCGGGCCCAGTGTGGACAGTCGAGGCGGAGAAAATGGGCGCACAATCCCAAAATTACGGTAAGCTCATAGCTACAGAGAGAAGCCATAGCTAACTGCTAAGCTAACTCTTAGATCTGAATAGCGTGTTAACAACTGTGGGATTAGCAAGTTGCTAATCGAAGAAGAGAGCATCGAGTGAACAGAACTAGTTCATGTTTAAATATGTTCAAACTGCTTAAACTAAAGAGTTTGTCCTTGTTAAGTATTTTCATTAAACTTAACTTTTAATCCTGTTGTATTTTATAGGAAACTGCCCGTCTCTTCACACCTGTGAAGCAGATGGCCGGCGCCGCGAACCGGAGCGAGGGTAACATTAAAGAAGAGACGTGCTGTTCCGTATAAAATACCTTGTGTAAGTTTACTTTACCTGATCTATTTCATCATTGTGTTTTCATAGCCTGATTCCCCCACACAACGAGGCATTCACTGCACATTTGGCAGAGACTCTAGTCCAATGCTGATAGCTGAGTGCTAATTGTACTGATTATGTTTAAAGCTGATTAAAGCGGGACAGATGACATGGATAAAAATTCTTTAAACATTGATACATTTATATTACCTTGTTAAGCCCATGAGGCAAATTATGATTTGTGAAAATGAGCTATAACTAGATATTCCTGACAATTTGTTGACAGGTCCAGGCTCTTTCCAGATAGCGCGTGCTTCACATATATGCATGTTAATGCTACTTATCTACTTTGATAGATCTCTCAAGCCAGTTCCAACTTTTCCACATTTGTCTGGACAGGGAACGTTGCTCTTGTTAATAAGTGGTGCAGTGAGCCATTACGTCAGTCTGGTCCACAGTGGAAACAAAAACCTGAGTCTGTCCTTATCAACAGGATCAGAACATGGACACGAGTTTCTGTAGTTACTCCCTGTTCTGCTTGCTAGATTCGAAATACATTATAAAACATTGAGTGAAAAATGGATTTTGGTAATTTTGGGTGGGTTCTCATGCAAACTGCCGCCATCAGGATAGAATAGTTTGACAGTGTAAACTCACATTGACATCTCTTTATTGCTGCCTGTCAAATGCATTTAGACAACAGCAGTTATTCAGTAAATCAACCATACTTCCTGGATGACTAACTTCTTCTATCTATCTATTTTTATTTGACAGCAATTTGAAAGTGATGGATCGAATCCATTTCCATCCATCCATACCTGGTTATCCTGTTTAGGGTTCAGGCAGGGAAACTTTCCCAGCTAGAGTCAGAGGTGGAGGGTAAAGAATGAAATTGGTTCACATTTAAAAAATAAAAAAAATAATCGTAGTTTTACATTTAAATAGTCAGTTTGATTAATACTTATTATAGCCTTATCTGACAAGTATTTATTTACTTGTTTTAAATTTTTATCCTACTGACACTAGCAATTGAGCCAGAGACTTAAATATCATGATTCATTGTTATTTGTACATGTATTCATTGTTGCCTGATGATATGCCTAATGACTGTAGTGATCCCGTTTTTTTAATCTAAGGTCAATTTGAGGATAAGATTTTTTGAGAGTGAAGTTTATAAAATATTGTGTTCAGTCAATTATATGTTAGGTGTGCATTTCATGGGGGAAAAGTGTAATGTCAGTGGCATTGACTATAGCATGTAGGGTAATTCGGAATGTGCTAAGGCAGCTCTGTCCACGGAAACAGCTTGCGAGAGAAGTCAAAATATAAACATCACACTGGTTGGAGCTGACAGAAAGGCTTTGGTATCAATAACTTATGGTAATAAGTCAGGAATAATAAGGTTCCTGATGTGTCAGCAATGAATATAAATGTGAGGCTGCAGTAGACGCAAACACACCAACACTTGACATAGCCTGGTCTGATGAATATGGATTTTAGCAACAACAGTACTGATTCATGGACCCAATCTGCCTCATGTCAGCATTCTGGTTGTGTAATGATGGTGGGAAATCTTTTTGGCATGTTTTGGCCCTTTTTATACCGTCAAATCATGATTTGAATGCCACAAACTGTCTGATGATTGTTAATGACCATACGCATCACTCTAGGTCTCTAGTCTTAATTATCTTTTTTTTTGAAAAATGCATACAGTTGTGTGACGGTTTATTTTAATGAGTTTATGTTACAGAAAACACACAAAACAAACAACTGATTGGTCAATAATGTAAAATCATCAATTGCTTTGGCTAAGTCTTCATTTGAAGATATATATACATATGCAACTGTATTGTGTTATATAATAGCATAACATCATAATAATATTATTATTAAAGATATTCTGAGGGCAGTCAGTGTTTATCAGGCATCAGGCTGGGAGTCTCCAGAATACTAAGAATTCTGGGAAACACATGGTTGTATTTTGATTGGAATCACTGAAATTGCATGAAGCTGATGAGCGCTCAACACTGGAAAATTCTTGCAGTGTAACATAATATTAATGAAAAATACAATTTCTAACATTTTTAGGACTGCAAAGCAGCACTGAGCGGGCCCGAGCACATGCATTTTGAAGTGTTGCATCGTTTTGCCTGAAAAAAATAAATGAAGACTCTATTGACACATAGAGCTTTTCAGGCTTGGAATATGATCATGAGACAGAAGTTTGGTGGTGATAGGACAATACACAGTGGAGTTATGACAACATCGTCTCCTCTGGCAAAGGATGAACCTTCGCCGTACCTCAATGTTTACACGGTTTCAGGAAATGTCCAATTCTGAGAGAGAAAGAGAGAGACGTCACCTTTGCAAGACATAAAGATTCCTTTGATCATTGAACACTGAAACTGCAGGAGTTGTTTGTTTACCGCTCAGCATCAAAGGATTCATGGTCCAGAACGTCGTGTTTTAATGGCGTCTAATCAAAATTTGACGGCACGACACGGTCACACCGTGTGACGAAAAATCGATCTTTTAATAACTTTTTATCTCCATCTTGTTGTGATGACACTGATCTCAATTTGAAGTTCATCTGATGAAACCGCCAGGGCTATGTTGTAGCACGTTGTACCACTGGCGGTCCCGAGCATTCACACGTTGAAGCCTGTTGCGGTCGGTGGAGAGAGCGATCGATGACCAAGTGCATGTCTCCGCGTTGCATCCATTTTGCGCTCTGCGGCAAGGATAAACACTTCACTTCCGTCCGTCACGCGATATCGATCCTTGCCTGCTAATTGCTCATTAAGGACCAGGCTATCGAATAGCACATCACACTTTGAACATTTTATGTAAATTTAATGATAGTTGTAAAACAAAGCTTACTTCCTTTTGCCAGTAGGTGGCGCCATTACTATTATTACACACAAACACATAGATCTGTTCATGTAGGCGCTCTGATGTAGCGTGAGCAATTTTGTGTCTATTGGACAATGCTAACACAACATAATTTTCACACTGATCAGTAGGTGGCGCTATGACCCTGAACTAATATTTATATATGGAGCTGTTCAGATCAGGATTGTGATCATAGGTCAGTAGTTTGGAGCCGGTTGGATAATGCAGAGTGGATTAACAAAGTACTTCCTGTTTCCTGGCAAATCAATAGGTGGCGCTATGACACTGAGGAAATATTGACACACGGAGCTGTTGAGGCTTGTACTCTAATCATGTGACAGAAGTTTGGTAGTGATAGGACAATGCACAGTGGACTTATGAAAACATTGTGTCCTTTGGCGAAGGACTATCATTCGCTGCACCTCAATGTTTACATGGTTTGAGGAAATGTCACAATTCTGACCTTGATCCAATGACTTGACTGAGCTCATTTGAGCTGTATATCGTAAAGCACCCAGGAGCAGTTCATCAAAGTATAAAACATGTCACTTCATGTTGCCACCAGGGGGCGCTGTGGTTTCAAGTCATAATTTCTGTGTAGATGTCATCAGGCCAGAACTCTTGTCTTACATGTCTAGTTTGGACTCGATTGGACAATATATGTCCGAGATACAGAACCTCGTGTTTTGATGGCGTTTAATCAAACTTTGACGCCATGCCACGGTCACACGGTGTGACGAAAAATTAATCCCTAAATAAGTTTTTATCTCCATCTTGTTGTGATGACACTGATCTTAATTTAAAGTTAATCTGATGAAAGCCCTGGGACAAGTACATCAAAGTAAAAATGATGAATATGGCAAAAATGGCCACTAAATCCAAAATGGCAGGGTTCCTGTTTAGTCTAGCATATCTAGCCAAGAGACTTATTTGTTTGTTATGAAAAGACACATGCCCAAATCGATTTTTGTACATGTCGGCCAATCGTAGTGCCGGGGCTGCCCGTTAGGGGGCACTAGTCAGTTGTTTTGCCACACCCATTCCTTAAAACCATATGAATATCTTCAGGGGGGGGATGTTGTCACACACTTGTAGTTTAAGTGAGATAGAACCATGAACACTGAAGTTACAGCAATTTCGTGTTTCACGGCGAGTTGATGAACTTTGATGCCACGCCATTAATATGGCGTTTGACGAAAACTCACAGTTATCTTATGCCTTTATTATCAATGTCTTGAGACCCATTTGATACAGTTTGACATGGTTGAGGTCAGTGGATGAGGAGGAATACATCCAAGTGTAAGACAAGCAAAAAACAAGACATTTCCTGGGGCCACCAGGGGGCGCTCTGATTCCAAGTCATAATTTCTGTGTAAATGTCATCAGGCCAGGACTTTTGTCTTACATGTCTACTTTGGACTTGATTGGACCATGTATGTTTGAGATACAGATGCTCGTGTTTTGATGGCGTGTAACCAAACTTTGACGCCACGCCACGGTCACACGGTGTGACGAAAAATAAATCCCTAAATGTTTTTTTAACTCCATTTTGTTGTGATGACACTCGTCTAAATTTTAAGTTGATCTGATGAAAGCTCTACGACAAGTACATCCAAGTAAAAATATGGAATATGAACAAAATGGCCACTAAATCCAAAATGGCGGGCTTCCTGTTGCATTTTTCATAATGCTCCTGAGGCTTTTTTTTGCATCTGGTCATGATACACAATTATCCTCATTTTCGAGAGAATCCGTGAATGCTAAATGAGGGGCTTTTCCGTAGGTGGCGCTGTTGAGCCATTTTGCCACAGCCATTTCCAAATACTCCAGAATACGTACATTTTTACCACTTTCTAATTTACTGCAAAGTTTAGAAACTTTTTGAGCACGTTAAAGCCCTCAAAAAGCCAATTCATTTAAGAGAGAAATAATGCTTTCAATTTCAATAGGGCCTCTCACCATTCGGTGCTCGGGCCTTAATAATAACCAGGGCTACGTTGTGGCACTAAGGGCCCGAGCACAGGCAATTTCAAGTCTGTTGCGGTCGGTGAAGAGAGAATGTTCGATGACCAAGCACTCGTCTTTGCGTTGCATGCGTTTGTGCACTGCGGCAAGGATGATCGCTTCACTTCCTGTAGCCAGCAGGTGGCTCTATGAACTAGAGGTAAGTAATCTTGAAAGTATACAACATCAAAACCTTTTGCTTTATCTATCATCATATGCTTACATGCCTCAAGTCTTTTTTAATATGTAATTGTTATAAAAGTTACCGTTTATTTAACACGTCTAATGAACAGATTGAAGCAAGTTAGCTACAGAGTCGTGTGTTTGGTTGTGACTTTATTTGTTATTTTAATAAGTTAATATCAATACGCTACATATGTAAGTTGCATGTGATAGTAACTATGTTTCACCAATATTCTGATACAGGCTGGTTTATCCACCATTACTATTCCCACCTCGTTTATTTAGCCTGTTATGGAGTTTTAGAGTGAATTAGACAGTTTAGATATGATTTGTTATGGGAATTTCTTAGTCAAGCACAAGTCATTACAATGTCTTCCTGGAAGTTTATTCTACATCTGCAAATGGGCATCAATGTACAAGACCATGGGATAGATTTCATACAATGAGCAATGGCATACAGGAAAAGCAACACTTTTTACATCTCCTAGCTCCTCCTACAGAGGAACAAACTTATCGATCACCCTCTTTGATGTTTAAGAAATAGGTCACTAATATCCTGTCCCCTACTCTGTCTCAGACCCCTGGAATGTAACATCTGTTTTCAAGATCCCTTTCTCAATGTTTTACAACCACCACAAATCCCCCGAGCTGTAAAGTCTCTGTTAGGTGACCCTGTGGGTGAGGAAGTCATATAACATTAGTTACTTGAGTGCAACCCTGACTTCTCAGGGAAACATTTGTTCATCTTTCTAAACATCAAAGTAGTTCCTCATATCAATTATTGCCCTAATAGTAAAATTACTATTACAGACTAGGGCTACGTTGTAGCACTGGCGGGCCCGAGCACCCGCACGTTGAAGCCTGTTGCGGTCGGTGGAGAGAGCGATCGATGACCAAGCGCACATCATCGATCGTGCATGCACTTATCCACGTTGCATGCGTTTGGCGCTCTGCGGCAGTAGGTTTGCCAGTAGGTGGCGCCATCACTATTATTACGCACAGACATATAGATCTGTTCATTTAGGCGCTCTGATGTAGCGTGAGCAATTTTGTGTCAATTGGACAATGTTAACACAACTTAATTTTCACACTGATCAGTAGGTGGCGCTATGACCCTGAACTAATATTTATATGTGGAGCTGTTCAGATCAGTATTGTGATTATAGGTCAGTAGTTTGGAGCCGGTTGGATAATGCAGAGTGGATTAACAAAGTACTTCCTGTTTCCTGGCGATTCAGTAGATGGCGCTATGACACTGAGGAAATATTGACACATAGAGCTGTTCAGGCTTGTACTCTTATCATGTGACAGAAGTTTGGTAGTGATAGGACAATGCACAGTGGACTTATGAAAACATCGTGTCCTTTGGCGAAGGATGATCCTTCGCTGCACCTCAATGTTTAAATGGTTTGAGGAAAAGTCACAATTCTGACCTTGATTCAATGACTTGACTGAGCTCATTTGAGCTGTATATCGTAAAGCAGCCAGGAGCAGTTCATCAAAGTATAAAACATGTCACTTCATGTTGCCACCAGGGGGCGCTGTGATTTCAAGTCATAATTTCTGTGTAGATGTCATCAGGCCGGAACTTTTGTCTTACATGTCTAGTTTGGACTTGATTGGACCATGTATGTTCGAGATACAGATGCTCGTGTTTTGATGGCGTGTTACCAAACTTTAACGCCACGCCACGGTCACACGGTGTGAAGGAAAAAAAATCCCTAAATCGGTTTTTATCTCAATCTTGTTGTGATGACACTCATCTGAATTTGAAGTTGATCTGAGGAAAGCTCTACGACAAGTAAATCAAAGTAAAAATGTGGAATATGGCTAAAATGGCCACTAAATCCAAAATGGCGGGCTTCCTGTTTAGTCTAGCATATCTATCCAAGAGACGTATTTGTTTGTTATGAAAAGACACATGCCCAAATCGATTTTTCTACATGTCGGCCAATCGTAGTGCCGGGGCTGCCCGTTAGGGGGCGCTAGTCAGTTACTTTGCCACGCCCATTCCTTAAAACCATATGAAAATCTTCAGGGGGGGGGGGGGTTGTTGTTGCACACATGTAGTTTGAGTGAGATAGAACCATGAACACTGAAGTTAAAGCAATTTCGTGTTTCACGGCGAGTTGATGAACTTTGATGCCACGCCATTAATATGGCGTTTGACGAAAAGTCACAGTTATCTTATGCCTTCATTATCAATGTCTTGAGACCCATTTGATACAGTTTGACATGGTTGAGGTCAGTGGATGAGGAGGAATACATCCAAGTGTAAGACAAGCAAAAAACAAGACATTTCCTGGTGCCACCAGGGGGCGCTGTGATTTTAAGTCATTATTTCTGTGAAGATGTCATCAGGCCGGGACTCTTGTCTTACATGTCTAGTTTGGACTTGATTGGACCATGTATGTTTGAGATATAGATGCTCGTGTTTTGATGGCGTGGAACCAAACTTTGACGCCACGCCACGCCACGGTCACACGGTGTGACGGAAAAAAAATTCCCTTGATCATTTTTTTTCTCAATCTTGTTGTGATGACACCCGACTAATTTTTAAGTTGATCTGATGAAAGCCCTACGACAGGTACATTAAAGTAAAAATGTGGAATTTGGCCAAAATGGCCACTAAATCCAAAATGTCGGGCTTCCTGTTGCGTTTTTCACAATGCTCCTTGAGACTTTTTTTCATGACTGGTCAAGATACAACTTTGTCCCGATTTTGGGGAAGATCGGTCAAGGGGAAACATAGGGGGGCTGTTGAGCCATTTTGCCACGCATAATTGCCTTGGTGTGCCCCCCTGGCTGTTGAGCCATTTTGCCACGCATAATTCAAATTACCTAACCCTAACCCTAACCCTACAATATCCACAGACCGTGAATTTCCCGCAAAGTTTCAGAACTTTTTGAGCATGTTTAGACCCTGAAAAAGCCCCCCAAAGGGAAATAATAATAACAAGACATTTCCTGTTGCCAGCAGGGGGCGCTGTGATTTTAAGTCACGATTTCTGCTTAGATGTCTTCAGGTCGCGACTGTTGTCTTATATGTCTAATTTGGAGCCGATTGGACCAAATATGTCCAAGATACAGAAGCTCGTGTTTTGATGGCGTTTCATCAAACTTTGACGCCACGCCACGGTCACACGGTATGACAAAAAATCGATCTTTCAATAACTTTGGATTTCCATTTTGTTGTGATGACACTCGTCTACATTTTAAGTTGATCTGATAAAGCTCTACGACAAGTACATCAAAGTAAAAATATGGAATATGACCAAAATGGCCTCTAAATCCAAAATGGCGGGCTTCCTGTTGCATTTTTCATAATGCTCCTGAGGCTTTTTTTTGCATCTGGTCATGATACACAATTATCCTCATTTTCGCGAGGATCAGTGAAGGCTAAATGAGGGGCTTTTCCGTAGGTGGCGCTGTTGAGCCACTTTGCCACGCCCATTTCCAAATTCTCCAGAATACGTGCATTTTCACCACTCTCTAATTTACTGCAAAGTTTTCCAACTTTTTGAGCACGTTGAAAAATGCTCAGAATAATCCTTTCAATTTCAATAGGGCCTCCCAACGGAGGTGCTCGGGCCCTAACTAGGGCTACGTTGTAGCACTAACGGGCCCGAGCACAGGCGATTTCAAGTCTGTTACGGTCAGTGAAGACAGAGCCATCGACGACCAAGCGCAAGTCTCTTTATTGCGTGCGTTTTAAGCTCTGGAGCAAGGATAAACGCTTCACTTCCTGTAGCCAGCAGGTGGCGCTATGTTCTCAAGTCATGGTGTCTTTGTAGATTTCATCAGGTCGCGAATCTTGTCTTACCTGCCTAGTTCGGACTCGATTGGACCAAATATGTCTGAGATACAAAAGCTTGTGTTTTGATGGCGTGTTATCAAACTTTGACACCAGGCTACGGTCACACCGTGTAACATTCACGTAAAAAACTCTCCTTTTAGCCTCAATCATACACTAAAGTTATCTGTCAACATTAATTGTCTAACATCCATAAGTGTAATTTAGGTGCAAACACATTAAAACTGTGTGAACTAAATTCTTAAGCCCTGGGAATGAAGATTTGGTCCTTGGGCAAACCATGGTCTTACAGTGCCCTCTAGTGACTCAATATTGCAATAGTGCAGGTACAGCTCAATCATCTTGATTTAAACCATGGTCTTACACTGCCCTCTAGTGACTCAATATTGCAATAGTGCAGGTACAACTCAATCATCTTGATTTAATGATCAAACTCTGGCGCCACACCACGGTCACACCGTGTGATGAAAAATCAATCTTTTAATAACTTTCATCTCCATCTTGTTTTGATGACACTCATCTACATTTTAATTTGATCCGATGAAAGCTCTACGACAAGTGCGTCAAAGTAATAGTGTGGAATATTGGCAAAATGGCCACTAAATCCAAAATGGCGGGCTTCCTGTGTGGTTTAACATATCTGTCCAAGAGACTTATTTCTTTGTCATGAAAAGACACATGTCCCCATAGAATTTTGTAGATGCAGGCCAATCGTAGTGCCGGGGCTGCCCTTTAGGGGGCGCTAGTCAGTTATTTTGCCACGGCCATTACTTAAAGCCATCTGAATATCTTCAGGGGGGGGCTGTTGATTCACCCATGTAGTTTTAGGGAGCTGGACCCATGAACACGGAAGTTACAGCGATTTCGTGTGTCTTGGGGAGTTGATGAACTTTGATGGCACGCCATTAATAATCCGTATTATGAAAAGTCACAGTAATCTTATGCTTACATTATCAATATCTTGAGACCCATATGACACAGTTTGACATGGTTTCAAAAAGTGGATGAGGAGGAATACTTCAAAGTGTTAGACGTACCAAAAACAAGACATTTCCTGTTGCTACCAAGGGGCGCTGTGATTTTAAGTCACGATTTCTGTATACAGGACTGTCTCAGAAAATTAGAATATTGTGATGAAGTTCTTTATTTTCTGTAATGCAATTTAAAAAAAACAAAAATGTCATGCATTCTGGATTAATTACAAATCAACTGAAATATTGCAAGCCTTTTATTCTTTTAATATTGCTGATTATGGCTTACAGCTTAAGAAAACTCAAAATTCTGATTTGATTCTCTTCAGCCATCATCAGCTGCAGTTTTACCTTTTCCACCATTGCATCCCAGACCACTGGCGTTCCGAATTCGGTCCATTCGGACTCCAAAACAACTTGAGGCCCGTTTCCTCGTGTTCATCAGAAGGTCCTGCAGATGGCTCCCCTGACTTGTGGGCTTGGTGTGGCCTTCTGCTGGTGGTTCTTCTGACAGATATTCTTGTTCCTCCTCCTGGCTCCATCCTCGACCAACCTGGCTGTGCTCAGACTCTTGGTTTGTCTCTTCATAATCAGCTTCAGAATCCTCCTCCTGGGCTGCTTCGGCCAGCTTGTCCTCAAAGCTTGTTCGTCTCTGGTTCGACTCCACGGAGAGACAACAAAAGACGAACCTGTATTGATCTGTCCAAAAATCCAAGAGTCTCCCTACCCTGTCTAGTGCCCCTGAGCAAGGCACCTTACTCCCCCAACATCTGCTCCCCGAGCGCTGTACATGGCTGCTCACTGCTCTGTGTGTACTGCACCAGATGGGTCAAAAGCAGAGATTAAATTTCCCTAGCTGCATGAGTGTGCCTTTGCATGACTGTGCATGTGTTTGGGACGAATAAATGCATCTTTCTTTCTTTCTTTTCTTTCAGAGCGCTCCAGTAAAGACTGATGTGGAGAGATGAAGAGGGGTGTACACTTAAAACCCAAGCATTAAACCAATTTGTTTTAGACATAGGAAGCCTGCTTGTGAATCTATGACTGCAGGAATCCCAGAACATGGTGTTGGGTTTGTGGGAAATTGTGTTTGTTGAAGGCTGCTCTAGCCATAACAAGTAAAACTATGCTAGTAAAGTTGGAAGCAAGCAAGAATAAAAGGGTCAAACTTTGCCTTGACCAAACCGAGAGATGAGTGATGAAGTGTCTGTTAGATTTTTTTTCTCAAAATTAAAAAAAGGTAAAAGCACAATAAATGTAAAATATATGAATCTATGCAATGGATAAAATATGTGATGTATCTACACCTACATCGCACATTGTAACGCTTCTCTGCACCTTCATTTTAAGGGGATTTTGAATTGCAGTTTAAAGATATGAATCTAAAGGGCGGCTATGGCTTAGGGGGGTAGAGCGGTCGTCCCCAGTCTTCCCCATCTGCATGCTGAAGTGTCCTTGGACAAGATGCTGAACCCTGAATTGCCCTTCATAGGTCAACAAAGTGCTGCTAATAGATGCACTGTATGAATGTGTGTGTGAATGGGTGAATGTAAAACTGTACTGTAAAGAGCTTTGAGTGGTCATAAAGAGTAGAAAAGCGCTATATAAATACAAAACCATTTACCATTTACTGCCATATACCTGGGGGTGAACTATGTAGTTATTATTGAGTAAACCACTAAACACGAGTTTTCAGTCGATTGCATTATTACAAATATTAATGGAATCTAAAAAGGGTTCTAGGTCTGGAAAAAACACTGGGCTGAGGTGAAAAAGTTTGTATATTGTGAAAAACGAAAGGCTACATATTGCAAGTGAAAAAGGCTTTGTGTATATACTTAAATGTGCATGAAGCATGTGACATTAATGTTACTACTTTGTTTCTCATTAATTGGCATTAAAAAAAACATATTTGATGAATTTTTAATAGCAATAATAAGACTATAGCAGGAGTGAGTGATAGGTTTATGTTAGAAGATCGGTTTAATCTCTTCCCATCAATAACAAAAGCTCAGCACTGGGCTGTTAGATTTCATGAAAGCATTTAAGGAGAAACTCTTTGAATAACTCATACTGTTTCACTACAGCAAGCTTTCCCCCATTTAATAGTGTGGTTATGAACATATGAAGACTGAGCCAACAGCATGTAGTTTTATTAAATTGTAGATACATTTTAACGACCATTTTGCTTTAACGTTTTCCAGGCGTGACAATTAAACATGAAACACTTATTTATTTTAGATTTGTTGTTGATAAGCTGAAACCCTCAGTTTTAAGAGTAAATGTAAAATTTATCTTTATCTACAATTAGTGTTATTAGTACATTGGTGGGCACACTACACTTGCTGCTAAATGCTTTCTCATCATTGACCATGGAATACAAAACCTGTCTATAACAGAAATCTACCTGATCTTTCCAAGGACAGTGTTAAAACTAAAATAATTGCAAACGTGATTTCTTACCTTGAGCTGAGCAAGGTCATTGGTTGAAGTAGCCCTTCCAAGTATGTGGCTGCTAACCAGTGTGTGGTGACACGGTAGAGCCAGCAGGCCCCATATGACAGCAGTCCTCATATTATCCTATTGCTAATACTGATACTACAGTCTGTACAGCAAGATTTTATATACGTACACACAACACACATACAGTACATGCACCATGCAACAGACAGCCAGTGTCAGTAGCTCATCATTTTGTAGACTGCTTCGAGAGCATTCTGACACCTCTACATGATAAGGTAGTCAGATGTCCCTTAAAGTGGTGCTTGATGGTAAGTGATGTGTGCATGCGTGAGTGTGTATGTGTCTTTAGGACCTTTTCCAGTATAAACACTTACCTTGTCAAAAAGCAGTGGACCTCATGGAGATCAAAGCCTTGTTCTACTGAGGAAAAAACTATTTTTGAAGTTCTGGTTAAGGTCAGGGTTATTATCGGAATTGTGGTTAGGTGAAGGTTAAATTAACCATAAGGTTTTGGTTAGGCTGTCCTCAATGGATGAAGTCAATGCAAAGCCCTCATAAGGATGGCTGTGCTGTGCGTGTGCGTGTGTGTGTGTGTGTGTGTGTGTGTGTGTGTGTGTGAACGGCTAGCAAAGCATTACTTGAAGCTGTGAATGCAGTCATGGCAGGAATGTGTTATTCACCACGCAAATACTTGACACTGTCTACCCTCCTGAGCCTGAAAACGACCATAGTAGGCTGAAACTGCTGGGGCTACAGGAGTGCTTTATGGAAGCCTGGCGTGATCATAGACTCATAACAGTAATATATGTATATTTATTGTATGTGTGTGTATACACACACACAATGTGCCTCATACAAGAATCATTCGTATAAACAACTTTTGTGTTACGTTACTCGTACAGAAAAACTTGCTAAATTCACCAATTTTCTTCAATCAATCAAATTGTATTTGCGTATTCACAAGTCAAAATTTGTCTCATAGCACTTAACAAGGTGTGACATCCTCTGTCTTTAACCCTCAACAAAAGTAAGGAAAAATTACCCCAAAAGACTTTGGGGTAATTGTCCCGTGTAACTGAGAACATCAGTAAAATAACAGTATTTACAACATAGATCAGGAGAAACAGTTTGTAACATGAGGGAAAGGTGTCTCAATGTTTAAAATATTTGTACTTAAGAAGATGTCTGATAGAGATTAAAGGAGCAGCAATGACAAATGAATTGAGGAGTTATTGTCATTAATGGTGAGAATGTAAGTAGTAAGTAAGCCCAGACATTATTATTCATATCAAAACAAGGTCATTTACCTCTTGTTTCAACCCAAAGTGGCTAAGCTAGCCTTCTCAGCCACGCTGGTGTGTCCGAGAGTCTGTGAGTGCACCACGTAGGAAGATATTACGCTAAAAATGTGGTGTAAATGACGCAGTTTCGACACTTGCGGACACTTGGATGACACCACACAAGCAGTATTTTCTGTTTTATTATGTCTGAAGTGTACGTCACCATCATGAGTAGATAAGTAGATGAGTGAATTTAAATTTGTTGGTGAACTATCCCTTTAATTTGATAAAGAGGGAAAAGAGGAAAGAGAAGCTCCAAACCTATAGCAGCATAATTAAGAGCTTGTCCAAGACAGACCTGAACCAGCTCTCAGTATAATATATATTTATATTGAAATACTTTCTATTTACATACATAAGAAAGCCACAATGTTCCTTGTAGTAGGCTAGACTGGACAAACTAAACACCCTTTGAGTTTTTATGAAAACTGAAGGTTACCACAGGTTCTCTGTCATGTTTGGAAAGGGAGGATGGGGTGGACAAATCGGGATCAAAGATAACTATCAAATTCCTGATGTCTCTCTAAGATGTTAAGAGTTTTACGAACTCTGTTTTATCTTGTGTTTTCAATTTTCTTACAAGTACAAACACAATTTACAGTCACAGTCCATCTCATGTTAAATTTGTCTGTTGTTATCGGCAAACCTTACCTTTTTTTTCATCCGCAAATGGAAAACTGAAAAAAAATTTACATAACAAAATATTTTTCAACCAGCCACAAACAATGTAGTTACAATTTCAAAGGAAGTTTTTAACAACAATATAATAATTTCATTATAACAGAGATTCCACTTTTACTAGGGGCTGGGATTCTGTGCTGGGGTCCCTCTTGTTTTTCCCAATGTTATAATTATTCCGAGGAAATCCATCTTACCACGCATGAAAAAAAATCAAACCTTGCACATTCAGTGGATATAAAAAGGCTATACACCCCTGTTAAAATGCAACGTTTTTGTGATGTAAATGTAACCGGTCTCTCCTTTGTGTGGTAAGCTCTGCGTTGTTTCTGGATTTTATGAAGATGACCGGTACTTGTTTTCTGACACAGGACTTTTATTACTCTGTTCAGAGGTTCAGCAAAAGAACCGAAAACATCATTCTTCATTTGGTCACATGCCGCTCTCAGCCAGCTCCAGAACATTTTAAATACAATCACAAATTGTTTCTAATAAAAACTAAAAGGCCTATATAAGAAATAATAACTTCAAAAATACTCAAAGTATTCATAACAATAATTAACAAAACCATAATTTACAATGCCTTTCAATGTCTCACATTCACTCAAACCCATCACACATCATGAAAAGAATCACATTTTCTATTTACAAAATCAACAAGAGTCCTATGCAAGAAAATATACCTGTTCGGAGGTTCAGCAAAAGAACAGCAAACATCATTCGTCGTTTTGTCAAATGTCTAACATACACCGGTACACGATTCAACAGGCATTCTTCAGGACACAAAATGGCAAACACCAACGCACATGCAGTGAAACATAACACATGTTTGCTAGCTTGATGAAACACACTGAATTAACTCACAAATGAAAATAAACCATAAAAAAATGAAGCAGCTCAACTGCCTTAATCTTACAATACACATGAAACTTACTTCAATTAAGAAATTTACATATTAGTGTTGCGATGTGCAAAATACGTACCGCTCTCAGCCACCTTCAGAACATTCTGACGAGAGCCGGGAAAATAAATACAATGTCCACCCGCGACCAAACACATGTAAAACACCCAATACAAAATCAATAACAAACAAAAGCAGAGGGATTTTTGGTGGAATGCACTATTACTTTTAAAACCTGCTACATTCACCCCTCCTGAATTACACAAAAATCCTGATTGCTTACCTAACAGGATAAAACATGTACAACAGAGACAACTGAAATCCTGTCAAAACTGGAACGGGTCTTAACTACACTTTGTGTGTCTGGTGGTGTGTATGCTTGGCTTTCTTGGTGGTGTTCGATGTCAACTGTCGGTACTGCAGGAAAATGGTCACTATCTATGGCAACATCAACATCAGTCTTTAGTCTGAGAGAGTTGTGAGTGTCGCCATCTTTGTGACTTATTTCTCCACACCCAACTTCAGCACCTTCCTGACATGGTTCATTGATGTATGTTTCATCACTAACCCAGGATTTGCGACTGATGGCATCCCCTGTTCCACTCAGCACAAAAGTATTTGTCCCACCCACTGAATCCTCCTCCCCCAAAGAGTTGACAAGATCCACTGAATTAAACTGCTCTTCAGAATCATCAAATGAGCTCTGGACTTCAGTCGTGTCTCCCTCAGCATATTCAATGGGCAGGAAACTGATATCAAGGATAAGATTGCGATGTACTACTTTTGTGTTCCCTGCATCATCTTCCAGCTTATAGCGGCTGTGGCTGAGGGGTAGAGTGGTCGTCCTCCAACCTGAAGTTCGGTAGTTCGTTCCCTAGTCTGACCCATCTGCATGCCGAAGTGTCCTTGGGCAAGATGCTGAACCCTGAATGGCCCCCATAGAATAATAAAGTGCTGCGAATAGATGCACTGTATGAATGTGAATGAGTGAATGTAAAACTGTACTGTAAAGCGCTTTGAGTGGTCATCAAGACTAGAAAAGCTTCTTCTTTCCTCTCTCACCTTTGTTGGCGAGGAGTACTCTATCACCCTTGTTCAGATAAGTTCCTTTGACTTTTTGTTAATAACCCCTGGCCTGTTTTTCCTTCTCTGTGATGCAATGTTTTTGCGCAATAGTTACTGCCTCTTGGAGGTGGGACATGAGTGTATTCAAATAGCTGCTATAGTCAACAACCACAGGGTCCTGTAACACCTGTTTGAACATCACATCAACAGGGAGTCTCGGAACACGACCGAACATGAGATGAAAGGGAGCATATCCAGTCGTTTCATGCACCGTTGCATTATATGCAAAAGTTAGAGTCTGTAATTGTTTGGGCCACTTGGCCTTCTCTCTCAATGGCAATGAACGAAGCATATTACCCAAAGTCCTATTGAATCTCTCAGTTCCTCCATTCCCCATTTGGTGGTATGCCGTAGTTTGTGAATTGGAGACTCCTGATAACCTGAGTAGTTCTGCTATAAGCTCACTTTCAAAATTGCCCCCTTGATCTGTGTGGATGCGCTCTGGAAACCCATAAACACAAAAGACGTTATCCCATAACTTTTTAGCAACCTGCTTTGCTGTCTAATTTGCGCATGGAAATGCGTGAGCCAACTTTGTGAAGTGATCTGTCAAAACGAGAACCTCAACTGAACACTGTTTGCTGTCTTCTGCGCACCAAAAATCCAAACACTGATAGCCTACTTGCG
Organism: Pleuronectes platessa; assembly: GCF_947347685.1. Lineage (NCBI taxonomy): Eukaryota > Metazoa > Chordata > Actinopteri > Pleuronectiformes > Pleuronectidae > Pleuronectes > Pleuronectes platessa. The sequence continues at coordinate 28,884,217 of NC_070631.1, forward strand.
AGAGGAGCTCTGGCGGATGGATCAGGTGTCTTAGCCAGGATGCATCTCTAACAGCATTTGAAATAGGCTTTTATCTGATGCTCAATCCTAGGCAAAATTAATCGCTGTCTTGTCAGTTGAATTGTTCTTGCCTGTCCCTGATGTCCAGCTAAATCATGCACACCCCGCAAGGCCTTTTCTACCAGATATCGAGTTAAAACAAGCTAGTGTCTCTTTTGTTTACTTAAGGGATCCTTGGTAATACGGTAAAGTACTCCATCAAGAACTTTAATTCTTTCCCACTGCTTTATGAGCACCAAGGCACCTGTGTCAAAACTGTCTCTCTTGAGGGTCTTCTTTTTCCGACTCAGAAACCTTAAAACTTTTGAGATGCTAGGGTCCAGCTCTTGGCTTTGTCGGAGCTCCTCCAGAGAGAAAGTAGGTAACAGGTCTTGTCCTGGCGGCACGAGGTGCTGAACAAACATGACTAACTGAGCTGCTCTACACTCTGTGGCGTAATCCCATCGGTCATGAGCATCAAGAAGTGCTTTCACAACTCCGTTACATAGTGGGAGAGGATGAGACTGATTTGCATACCCTTGTGTGGTTCTCTTTGTCTGACAACACTGTACCACTAGACGAAAGGCATCTTGAACCCCATCTTCCCTAACTTCATCAGATTCGGTAAGTAGACTGTCATAGCACTCTATGATAAGCCTCTGATCAACTGTCCTAGCGAACGGGTCCCGGCTGAGGGCATCAGCCACTATGTTCTTGGTTCCTGCAATGTGCTTTAGATTGAATGTGTATGGAGCGAGCTTTGGTTTGGTCATTATGTATGTGAGTGGATTGTTGTCTGTCCACACCGTGAAAGAAGTGCCTTTTAGCCTATGGCTTAACTTTTCACACACACTCCACTTAAGTGCCAACATTTTTAGCCTGTGAGCTGGATACCTCTTTTGGGAACTGCTCAGGGTTTTACTTGCGAAAGCTATCGGTCGTGCTTTACTTTCACCAACTGTTATTTGTGACAACACTGCACCAAGCCCTTCCAAGGAAGCATATATTGACAGAATCAGTGAGCGTGAGAAATCAGGGTGAGCAAGACCAACACAGTTCAATAAGTTCTCCTTCAAACTGACTAAAGCAATTTCACATTCTGAAGTCCAGTCATTGGGTTTGAGTTTCCTGTATGTCCCTGCACTTCCCTTTACTTTCGCTTTTCCTTTTCACTTCTGTCCAGCAGTGAGAGCATAGAGTGGTTTAGCGATGGAAGAGCAATTAGGGATATAATGCTGGTAATAAAACACCATCCCCAAAAGGGATCTGATCCTCCGCACTGAAGGTGTACACCCATCATCTTCCATGAGATCAGCTATGAACATCCTAGATATGACTTCGACCTTTGTCGGATCTACAGCCACCCCACTGCCACCTATGATATGACCCAAAAACTTGACAGACGCCTGCATCAAGTGGCACTTTTTAGGACTTAGTTTGAGGTTGTGGTCTTGCAGTCGTTGGAAAACAATCTCCAGTCTCCGTAAAGTCTCCCCCTCAGTTGGTGCAAAAACGAGCAGGTCATCTAAATAGCAGAAAAGGCTGCTGAAGTTCAGATCACCGAATATACTCAGCATCATGCGCATGAATGACGCAGGGCCATTGCACAGTCCCTGCGGCATCCTGTTGTCCTCGTGTAAACCTAGTGGCGTAGTGAAAGCTGTGTATTTTTTGTCCTCTTCAGCCATTTCGGATGTTATAGAAGCCAGATGTCAAATCCATTGTGGTGAAAAAGGTGTTTCCTCCCAAAGCAGCCAAATACCTTTCAATTGTTGAAAGGTATCGGTCAGGAGAAGGGTACAAAATAATTTTACGAGGCATTACATATACCATGGAACAAAGTGAAGACAGCCATCATCAAATGGAGAAAATATGGCAAAACAGTGACATTACCAAGAACTGGACATCCCTCCAAAATTTATGAAAAGACAAGAAGAAAACTGGTCAGGGAGGCTTCCGAGAGGCCTACAGCAACATTAAAGGAGCTGCAGGAATTTCTGGCAAGGACTGGCTGTGACAACAATCTTCCATATTCTTCAGATGTTTGGGATATGGGGTAGGGTGGCAAGACAGAAGACTTTTCTTACCAAGAAAAACCTCCAAGCCTGGCTAAATTTTACAAAAACATACACAAAGTCTCCAAAAAGCATGTGGGAAAGTGTGTTATGGTCTGATGAAACCAAGGTTGAACTTTTCGGCCATACACTGCACATCACCCAAAGAACACCAGACCCACAGTGAAGCATGGTGGCAGCATCATGCTTTGGGGCTGTTTTACTTCAGCTGGAACCGGGGCCTTAGTCAAGGTGGAGGGAATTGTGAACAGTTAAAAAATACCAGTCAGTTTTGGGACAAAACCTTCAGGCTTCCATTAGAAAGCTGAAGATAAAGAGGAATTTCACCTTTCAGCATGACTACGAACCAAAGCATACATCCAACTCAACAAAAGCATGGCTTCACCAGAAAAAGATTAATGTTTTGGAATGACCCAGCCAGACTCCAGACCTGATTCCAGTTGAACATCTGTGGGGTGATCTGCCGAGGGCTCTGCACAGGAGATGCCCTCGCAATCTGACAGATTTGGAGCCCTTTTGCAAAGAAGAATGGGCAAATATTGCCAAGTCAAGATGTGCCATAGTAATAGACTCCTACCCCAAAAGACTGAGTGCTGTAATAAAATCAAAAGGTGCTTCAACAAAGTATTAGTTTAGGGGTGTGCACACTTATGCAACCATGTTATTGTAAGTTTTTAATTTTTTTCAACTGAATTTTTCACGTTATAGGGGAGAGCAGGGTAATGTGGGACATCGGGTAATGTGAGACACCACTATATCTAGGCAACGGAACACATTTGTGGTCATTTGACCATTATGTTTTCAAGCCCCTCCCATTCCCCCCTTGCCATGAAGGAGAAGATGTTTTTTCACAAAGATTGGTTTTTTTGCATGTAAAAGTAAATTTTCTTGCTTTGAACTTGATCAACTGTTGTGTCAAAACAAATTGAATCAGGTAGAAAAACTTATATCATACATGTTGGTGAACTTCCAACATATAAAACCATGTGATTGATGCTAGCTGAAGATTAGCCTAAATTGCTAAGAGATGTTGTTTTTTCTAAAACGGTGGCTGTGAGAATAAAGTGGGACAAATGCTGTGGGGTAAAGTGAGACACTGTCTCAAAGAAGTCCTTAAGAAAAGCTGTAAGGGATAAAAATATTGATAAGACGATCCTCAAAAGATGCATGAAGATAAAAGACAAAGGGAAAGTAAAATCAGTAGCCTGGGATGCAGTAGCTGAGTTAAAGAGAATATTCACAGATGAGATGGAGGAGGAGCTGGCCAAACACTTGAAACAACTAGCTGACCAGTTCCATGGCTTTGCTCCAGTTAAATGCCGTGAACTGGCATTTGAATACGCAGAAAAAGCCAATATCCCTGTCCCTGCCAATTGGAACGAGAAACAATGTGCAGGTAAGCTAGGGTGTGCAAGAGATCACATGAATCATAATAATCATAAATGTGCTTAATTGACCAATCCCCATGATTCCCCATGATTGATGGTTGTCAATCTAGCTGTCTGGACATGTGTTGTTATGGTAGTTTTGAAGTGGAAAAAGTAGCTGGGGTAAAGTGAGACACAAGACCACTTTTTTAAAAACAATAGTATATTCACTGCCCTTTGTCCTGAAGACATTCTAATCATTTCCATTGCTAGAAAACATCCTGAATTAATGGGAAATGTGTACATTTTACTGATATATCATTTTAGCTCGCCTAGAGGGGAGCAAGTGTAAAAGATTTCCCACATTACCCCGCTCTCCCCTAGGTCACATTAAAGGTGGGAACAAGTTTGGACAGGATTTATCTTTGTCTCATTTGTTTACATCACAAAAACCTTGCATTTTAACATGGGTCTGTATACTTTTTATATCCACTGTAGGTCCAGTCCTATGCCAATAGTCCTCAACTGGATTTGTGGACTAATAGGACCTCATAAATCACTTTCTCTCATGGAGCAATCAATCTTTGTGAAAACTTATCTCCGACATCTCTTTATACTGATAGATTTCCAGAAATGATCAAAATCTTATCTTGATAACTGTTTTTTTTTACAGAAATTTTCCATCATTCCCTTTGCTTGCACTGATGCTGCAGTATTGCTACCAGTTGCTTCAGCGTCTCAGCTGTTGACCACATGGACGTTGTGCCACTGTGGGTCATTTGTCTCTCAATCCAAATGAGTCAGAGTCTTCCGTGGTAGAAGTCCGCTTTATTCCCAAAATTTGGTCTAGGTCCTTCGAGATTCACTACATATAAAAAAAAAAAAAAAAAGTAAAGTTTAGGTTTTTTTTAAACTCACAATTTAGTAGCACTTAAATGGCACTTACTTATTTCACTTTGTAGTTTTGTTCTATTTTTGAAGAAATTGTGCTTTCTTGATTCTTGTTGTTCTGGGTTCGTACCCTCGGGGTTGAATGCACTTATTGTAAGTCGCTTTGGATAAAGGTGTCAGCTAAATTAAATTTGACCGGGAGTGTGGTGTATAGGGTTCGAAAGGGCACATGATCTCCCTTCACTTCACTTTTTTGGTGGCATTCAAAATAGCAAAGGCTACCAAGCCTTTCTCCGATGGCGAGTTGTTGTTAAATGGACTTGCAAATAAATGCTTTGCTACTTGTTAAAGGCCAAATCCTTTCATGTAATGATTTTTCCTTGTCATTTATATTGGTTCACAAAAACACTCCATCCATCTGTTCCTGGCCCGGCCCCTCTGTCAAATTTTAGAACCCATTGTGGACCACGAGTCAAAAAGTTTGCCCACCCCTGGTCTATGCCGTGGCTCCAGCGGGCCTCTCGGCTCTGCACCGCATCCTGGAGGAGATGTGCGCCAGCAGCGTTCTTTCATCGGGTCTGAGCCACAAGAAAGTTTTCAACTACTTCTTCTCTCGGGGGGGTTCCGCGAGGCAGAACAAACACTGGTGCCAGCATTGCAGAAGGCTTCCTCCCAGGGCCTAGATGCTCCACCAACCTCTCCCTCACCTTGGGATGTGGTACCTCCGAGGCAGAGGAAACATGCCTGGATCCGATGGGGCTTCCATCCAGCGCCTCTGCTGAATGAAATTTTGCACTGAATGTTATGAATGAAGCAATTCAGTCTACACATAAAATGCCATCTTTCCTGCAGGTGATTTAAACAACACTGGCGAGCCGGCTCATTCTTCAGTTCTTCTTGGTACGTCACTCCCACAGGATTAGGGGAGTTGTAGTCCCAGCTCTAGCCATGAGTTCGAGACTCATGTCAACTGCGGCAACAATTCCTGACTCCCATAGGAATCAAATTCTAGTAATTTTTGGTTATTCTGGAAACATTCTATTATACGAATATTATAAATCTATGGGGGGGGGGGGAGGTTGAGTGGTCGTCCTCCAACCACTAGGTTAACGGTTCAATCCTCAGTTTTCCCATCTGAATGCCAATGTGTTCTTGGGCAAGATACTGAACCCCTCAAATGGCCCCTCATAAATGTTGAATGCTCTAATTGTAAATTGCTTTGGATAAAAGCGTCTCCCAAATGACATGTAATGTAATGCAATATGTACACGCAGATATACATATAGGCCAATAGATAGATAGATAGATGGATACTTTATTAATCCCGTGGGAAATTCAGATCATCTAGTAGCTTGTACACTTAACACATCACTGACATACATACATAAATCACATACGGAGAACAAATTTACAGATATAGGAATGGAATACAATGATATGATTGTGTCAGTGTCCAGTAGGAAAGTGTTCTTGTGCTGCTGGAGTGGATAGTACAATAAAATATCAAATTTATATATATATAAAAACAGCAGAAAAATATAAATGCCTAAATATATAAGAATATGTAGTGGTAAAGACTGTGCATGGGGCTAGTATAGCCAGTGAAGGGATTGGATAGTACAATAAAATATCAAATGTATATATATAAAAACATCCGATAAATATATATATATATATATATATATATATATATATAGATATATATATATATATATATATAGATATATATATATATATATATATATATATATATATATATCTAAATATATAAGAATATCTAGAGGTAAAGTCTGTGCATGGGGCTAGTATAGCCAGTAAAGATATCGACAGTGGGTTGGTATATAATAATGAAAAGAGAAGAGTAGAGAAGGGGAGGGCAGACTGAGGTAGACTCATGCAGGGAAGATCACTCCCCCCCCACCCCCTCCTCTTCTGCGTGGCGTTATGTAGCTGAATGGTCCTGGGGACAAAGGACCTCCTCAGCCTGTCAGATGAGCATGACAGTGACAGGAGTCTGCCACTGAATAAGCTCCTCTGTCCGATGAGAGTTCTGTGTAGTGGGTGGTGCTCATTGTCCAAGAAAGTCCGCAACCTACTCAGGGTCCTACTCTCTGCCACTGTTGTGAGGCAGTCCAGTTCAGAGCCAACAACAGCTCCCGCCTTCCTCACCAGCCTTTCCAGTCGCCCTGCATCCCTTTTCTTTATGCTGCCTCCCCAGCACACAACAGCATAGAAAAGGATGCTGGCAACAACAGACTGGTAGAATATGCGCAGGAGTTTGTTGCAGATGTTGAACGATCTCAACCTCCTCAGGAAGTAGAGCCGGCTCTGACCCTTTTTGTAGATTGCATCCACGTTGGCTGACCAGTCCAGTTTATGGTCCATATGGACTCCTAAATATTTGAAGGTGTTGACCACCTCCACACTGACCCCCTCGATGGAGACTGGAAGCAGAGGAGGCTGCAATATGCATACATCAAAAGAATAAATCTCTGGTGGGCCATGGTTTCAGGTATTTTTCGTTGTTCTTAAAATCAATGATAGTATTTTGGAAGCTAGCCGCGGCCTAGTTTAGCGTCACCTCGGAACATTAACCATGTTCACCTTTACACAGGGATAGCCTCAACACCTACTCTGCCATCTTTTCTGAACCTACTCTTTTAGAAATCAATCAAATAAATAAATATAGTATGTTCTCAGGTTGGTAAAAGTTTTGTTGTTCATGAAAAGTCATTCTCTCTGCCCAGAAGGCAGGAAATTCTGGGAAGGAGTCAAGAAATACTGAGTTCTATAATAAACAAAGAAGTAGCGGTATCCCCAGAAGTATGCTGGCTGAGAAATAAAATGGATGGTTTACAATCTACAGTAACACACCGTTTGATAATGTTTGCATTCCTATCTGCAAAAAGAACCATACTTATGAACTGGAAACTGAAAAAAACTAATTGTTTCTGTTTATTTAAATTTAATAAAGGACTTCATAACTGATAATCATGGAACGTGCAGCCTCAGCACTGCAAGAGCATTACTGAGACAATGATTTACAAGAGCCATGGACACTTTTAAAAGAGTATTAAAAATAGACATTTAAGTTAAGGCTTTGTTTTATTTAGATTATGAATAGAATACATATAAACCCTGTTGGTAGAGCAATAAGTACCATAATGAAGGTCTGATTTTTGCAGTGTACCCCAAGCAAGGAACTATACTTTAGTTAAATGTATATAATTTGTCCTTAACCTCTCGCGTGCTGTCTGGTGTTGTAGTCGTGATGTTGGTACATATAAATAAATAAAATTAATCACAATACAAATTGATAAATTAAATCTCTGCCCATAGAGAGGGAGTTTAGACCACAGACGTGTTTGGGGGATTCTTCATTAATGTCTGGCCAACCAAACCGGATAGTCTTTACCCATGGTCTTCATCAGATTCCTACAGAGCAGTAAATAGATCAAGAACAAATTACTTTTTCATGCATCATTGCTGCTGCAATAGATATAATCTATAAAGCCTCAATGATTACAGTCTTGCCCAACATTTAGCTTTGCTTTCTTTATCCATATTACTAAGTTGTTGTCAAGGTGTTTCAGAGTCGATAGGATGATGGAAGCTGTCTTGCCAGAAATCTGACAAGGACATTCTCATTTAATCCTCTACATGACTTTACTCTCTCTAATATTAGAAGAACACAGGTACACAACAAGTCTGATAGATCTTGTTGAAACTTCTGAATTATCTTTGCTAAAAATAATGCTGTTTACAGCAACACACTCGCTCACCAACAATGCTTGAAAACGCATGACGAGATCTCCTCAAAGCTTTGCAATCCCTGCAAGAGCTGAGGCCGAACACCTTAATGTTATTCCCTGCACTCCCTAAAATGTGGCACATCTATGACTGCAGATCTCCATCATCAATGATAATCATGCTATGTCAGACACCACAAAAAGGAATATTGACTCTCAAACACTATCCGTTGCTGCACCCTTGATGTTTTAATGTACCCTCCGCTGCCCAATTCCATCGTTGCATGCCAGATCTCGGGGACCATCGTGTCTCCGCGGCTGGGGCAGTTGTGTTGTAGCTAACTTCTAATGAAGGCGTGCAGTTCGAATAGGGCCTGTTTATTTCAGCATCTGCACCAGTATTTATGTCCTTTATGTGAAGTGCGTCTCATCCTCACATTGTGTGTATGTGTGTGTGTTTGCTTTCTGAAGCTCCAATCTCCCCAGCATGCTCTTATATGGAGTGTGTTTTTAGGTATGTTTTTTCGATAAAATCACAATACAAGAGGAGGAAGTTGATCCTCCCCACACTGCTGCCAAGTTTGGTCAAAACAAGTTACCCAACACTGTTTCTTCATGTAATAATCCCCCTTTTTGGGGTCCCTAGATTTTTTAGCAAATCATACCCCAGCACTAACAACTAGAGATGAGCCGGATACTCGGCTGAAACGAGTATCCGGTACGGATAAAGCACTTTTGCCGAGCACGAGTATTATACGAGTAATACGAGTCAATAGCTGTGCTTGGACTGAATGAAAATCCTCACACAGCGTCACAGCGCTCCTCCCCTTCACACACCGCTCTGCTCACTCACTCACAGAACAGCTCTCTGTCTCTCAGTCACTCAGGTTCGCGGGTCTTTTCCGTTAACGTTTAGGGTTTCTTCAGCTTGAAGTTTGTTTTTATTTCAGTTTGTGCTTACTTATTAACCAGTAGAGTTCTGTTAAACGTGGGTTCGTTCAGACGTGGTGCTGGTAGAAAGCGACTCGCGTTGCGTCTCTGCCTGTCGGAGATTTTTTTTTTTTAAACAGTATTTTTTTTTTACCTCACGCATCGAGTGTCTGACTACTCTCTAGCGTCTGGCTACTCTCTCTCTCTCTCCCTCTCTCTCTCCCTCTCTCTGCCGGAGAACTATACACAAAAAACTAATACAAATTAACACAACCTCTACAACAACTCAAGTAACAAAGACTTTTAAATGTGGACTTTTAAACATAAGATCATTATCATCACAGGCTATTTTAGTTCTTAGTCTTCCACAGCCATCCAAGAAATACCAACAGCCAATCATATTTGCTGTAGTTTACCGTGCTCCTGGAGCTTATTCTGAGTCTTTAATGGAATTCCCTGAGTTTTTATCGAACCTAGTCCTAAAATCCGATAAAATTATTATTGTCGGTGACTTTAATATTCATGTTGACAATAATAATGATAGCCTTAGCATAGCATTTATTTCAGTAATAGACTCAATTGGTTTCAGTCAGTGTGTACACCAACCTACTCATTGTTGTAACCATATACTTGACCTTGTATTATCATACGGTGTCAAAATTGAACTTCTAATAGTACTTCCACGTAATCCAATTCTATCGTATCATAATTTAATAACCTTAATTTTTCATTATCAGAATATATGCCACTAATAAAAAACTCATTTTCTAAATGATGTCGCTTGTCACGAATTCACCCTCCTATTAACATTTTTGTCTTATCATAGTTTGTATATACCTATCCATTTGTCATTTCAGAACTCAGCCACTCCCCTCTGCTCTGCACTTCCTCGTGCCACAGATCTTATTACCGAACCCACCCACAGACACACCTGCCTTCCATCAAATCATTAGTTCCCCAGTATCTGTTTCCTTTGTTCCCTGCCAGATCGTTAAGTGTGTTTGTACCTAGCCTTCCAGCATTTTCCCTCCTGACTTGTCTTCTGCCTGATCTCCATTGTGAACTGCCTGCTTTATCCTGGACTCCCGTTTTGCCTGTTCCTTACTGGATTTGTTCGCCTTCTCTGACTGACTGCCTTGCTTCTGACCCCTGCTACATTAATAAACCAAGAACTTTGCTTATTCCAACACTGCTTCACTGTCGTGCTTTTGGGTTCACGCTTGCCATTTTACCAGCCCTGGCATAGCTCCACTGAGATTGACCATCTAGTCGATAGATCTGTAAAGTCATTACGATTAACATTAGACTTAATAGCACCTCTAAAAAAGAAATGTGTAAAACATAGTAAATTAGCTCAATGTTATAATTCCAAGACACACTAATTAAAATAAGTGTCAACAAAACTAGAAAGGAAGTGGCGGTCCAACAATCGTGTTGAAAATCTCCTGGCCTGGAAAAAAAAGTCTTAAAGCACACAAGAAGGCCTTCCACAAAGCAAGAGCTGCCTACTACTCAAATTAATAGAAGAAACTAAAAACAACCCCAGGTTTTTTTCTTCAGCATTGAAGCCAGGCTGACAGAGAGTCTCACCGAACACAGTATTCCTCGATTTCTATAGTATGAATATCTTTATGAATTTCTTTAACGATAACATTCTAACTATTAGAAATAGAATCATCCTTCTCCTGCCCTTAATTGGCACTAATACACCATCAAGAACAGAAATCTCGGAAACTGCTGAGAATGTTACCAATTATTTAGATAGCTTCTCTCTCATCACCTTTGATCAGCTGACCAAAATAATCTCATGTTCTAAACCAACAACTTGTATATTGTTAATTCTGCCCCTAATTGAAAGTACGTTACTAAACACAATCCATCTGTCATTATCATCATGATATATACCACAGTCCTTTAAACTAGCTGTTATCAAACCCCTTCTCAAAAAACCCACCCTGGACCCGGAGGTTTTATCCAACTACAGACTGATATGCAACCTCCCCTTCCTGTCTGAAATCCCTAAAAAAGTTGTAGCCAATCAGCTGTGTGAGTTTCTCCAGGAAAGAAATGTATATGAAAACATTCAGTCGGGTTTTAGAGCTCATCACAGCATGGAGAAAACATTTTGCAAATTTCAATAATGACCTTCTAATACAGGGGTGTCCAAACTACGGCCCGCGGGCCATCTGCGGCCCGCCATCCATTTTAAATTGACCCGCCTCAATTTTAAACTAACAATTTAGTAGCACTGAAATTGCAGTTACTTATAGCACTATTTAGTTTTGCTCTATTTTTGAAGAAATTGTACTTTCTTGATTCTTGTTGTTCTGGGTTTGTACCCTCGAGTAGGGCAGAGCGGGGTAATGTGAGACATTGTTTACATTTGCTCCCCTCTAGGCGAGCTAAAATCATATATCAGTAAAATGTACACATTTCCTATTAATTCAGGATGTTTTCTAGCAATGGAAATGATCAGAATGTCTTCAGGACAAAGGGCAGTGAAAATATGATTGTTTGTAAAAATTAGGTCTTGTGTCTCACTTTACCCCAGCCATGGGGTAAAGTGAGACAGACCAGAGAAATCAAGGGGGTAAAGTGATCCACTTACCTTTTCCACTTTAAAACTACCATAACAACACATGTTGTAATAGGTCAATTAAGCACATTAATGATTATTATGATTCATGTGATCTCTTGCACACTAGGGCTGGGTATTGCCTACAACCTCACGATACGATACGTATCACGATACAGATGCCACGATACGATACTATCGCGATACACGTTTCTTTTGAATAATGACCATGTCCTGCACAGAATTGACTACAACAGTTGTTCTTTATTATTCCATATAACAGCAAAGGCGAAGTCTTAGGGATCGCACCACTCAAAATACTTAAAATTCGGGCCATTAAAAGTAAAATAAAATAATTGTCATTCTAATCCCAATAAAAAAAAAAGGCAATGCCATGGATCTCTCGCTCACGCATCTCCTCCCAAGATCCCCGGATACGGTGTTTTTAATTTCTCTCGTAAGTGCTGAGTCTGTTGCTTGAACATGAGCGCAGTTGCACATCTGGGCATGCAGCGTGGCTATAATGTTCTTCGAACATTACGAGTGCTGCAGCTTTTAGCGGCTTCAGGGCTTTAGCCTCATCTTCAGCACAGGCCAGGTCCGCTTCAGTTAAGGTCCACAGCTCCTTGGCATTCTTCCACACCTCAGTGGAGAATAAGTAAGAAACAGTGGGCATCTCGAGCGCACGTTGAGCGGCCAAATTCAGACTGCGAGCAAAGCATTTCACGTGCAATAACTCCGCCAGTTTTTCCGGTGTTTCTTCCTTGCTTGTTTTGAGTTGAGACGTGTGCTGTTTTTGCCTATGCTGCCCCCTTTGGCATTATTGTGCACTGCACCATAGGTGAAGTTTCGTTTTCAAGACGGCCGTCAAAGCATTTGATGCCGTATCGATACAGTAGCATCTGCATCGATGCGTGCATCGGCATGACGACGTCACGATATATCGCCATATCGATTTTTGGAGCACAGCCCTATTGCACACCTTAGCTTGCCTGCACATTGTTTCTCTGTCCAATTGGCAGGGACAGGGATATTTTTTTTCTCTGCGTATTAAAATGCCAGTTCACGGCACTTAACTGCAGCAAGGCCATGGAACTGGTCAGCTAGTTGTTTCAAGTGTTTGGCCAGCTCCTCCATCTCATCTGTGAATAATCTCTTTGCCTCAGCTACTGCACCCCAGGCTACTGATTTTACTTTCCCTTTCTCTGTTTTCTTTATGAATCTTTTGAGGGTTGTCTTATCAATATTTCTATCCCTTCAAGCTTTTCTTAAGGACTTCTTTCCTTGCATGACCTCAGCGGCTGCACTCTCCATCTCTGGGAGGGGTGTTTGGCCCCTGGTTGTCTTCCTGGTGTAGTTTGATGGCTTTTCTACAATGTTTAAGGCATTCAAAATAAAACATATGTAATGTAATATTACACTAAAATATGGTTAAGACTAAACTTAACTTGTGCTACATCTCTCACTTTACCCCACAGCCAACATTTTAGAAAAAACAACATCTCTTAGCAATTCAGGCTTATCTTCAGCTAGCATCAATCACATGGTTTCATATGTTGGAAGTTCACCAACATGTATGATATAAGTTTTTCTACCTGATTCAATTTGTTTTGACAAAACAGTTGATGCAAGATAATTTACTTTTTGTGAAAAAACATTCTAACCACAGCATCAGAACCAACTTCTCCTACATGGCAAGGGTGGAATGGGAGGGGCTTGAAAACATAATGATCAAATGACCACAAATGTGTTCCGTTCCCTAGATACAGGGGGTGTCTCACATTACCCCCTCTCCCCTTCCCTTGAATGCACTGATTGCAAATCGCTTTGGATAAAAGCGTCAGCTAAATTAATTATAATGTAATGGACTATGGCCCACTGTATTTTACTACTCAGTTTTGACACTAGGTGGCGCTACGCCCCCCGCCCTAAGCTACGCGATTTAGGCGCACTGTCAACAGTCCGCTCCAGGGCAGGGGGGCGTGACGGCGTGAGTGGCCCAGACCTTCACATTTTTTTCTGTATGTGGCCCTCAGGATAAAAAGTTTGAACACCCCTGTTCTAATAGCTTCAAATCAGGGATTTGTGTCCGTCCTTGTTCTGTTAGATCTTAGTGCAGCATTCAACACTATTGACCGTCACATTTTATTACAGAGACTAGAACAGTTAATTGGCATTAAAGGAAGATCATTAGTGCAAGTGGTTGAGCGTCTACCCAGTCAAGCTGTGTGCTAGAAATTGTTTAACTTAGCTTGAGGAATCTGTTAACCCTATCTACCATCCCTTGTAATTGAGGATGATAAACACTCCCCAACCTCTTCAAACATTAGTTGTTTCAGGACTCCTTTGTCTATTTTTTCCGCTTCTTTTGTTTTTAATTTAAATCTTATTTCATCTTTTGATGGGCCGATATTTGTCTTGTTTACTGACATTGGCACATCGGTAATAAACTTGACTTTCACCGATATCATTGGCCGATGTTCATTGGTATTTGTGGTAAAATAGCTGGGCACGTGCCGCGGCTGGGGGAGCAGTCCCCCCGTCGCCCTCCTCTCCACGCCGCCGGGGGCTCAGTGTGTGGCCTGCCTCGAGGTTTTTGGAGGGGGGAGGTCCTCTGGTGCGGGGGCTTTCTTTCTCTTGGACTGCAGGGTGGTGTCCGTCACCGGTGCAGAAGGCGGGCCATTGGAGGGGACCGGGTACGGCGAGTGGCGGCGGCGACTCTGGACGCGTGTCGGGCCCTTCTCACGGATCACCTCAGCGACGGCGCCCGCTGGGGGAACCCTCCGTTCGCGCGGGGGACCCCCTCGGGCGGTGTGCCTCGGCTAGCGCCTAGCAGCTGACTTAGAACTGGTGCGGACCAGGGAAATCCGACTGTTTAATTAAAACAAAGCATCGTGAAGGCCCACGGTGGGTATTGACGCGATGTGATTTCTGCCCAGTGTTCTGAATGTCGAAGTGAAGAAATTCAATGAAGCACGGGTAAACAGCAGGAGTAACTAGTGGCACTCAAAACAGGTCAAACCGAGGAAAGCTGTTTTAGACAGGGTAAAAAGGGTGCTGTTTTAAATTATCATTGGGGTATTTTGACCAAAATATGTTAGATACATTTCATTAAGACCCCAAGGAACCATATCAACTTGTGGTAAAATGGGCATAATATGTCTCCGTTAAATAAAGTCTAGTTAAACCAAAGATTTCATAAATCTGATTGAATTTGTGCTCATTAAAAGATAAGAGCTGAAATAATTTAAAATAATGCCTTTTAAATAATGATTTAATTATTTTCCCGGCAAAAAAGGGTGAATGAATAACAACAAAAACAAAATAATCAAATATCGGTATCAGTATCGGCTATCGGCTAGATTGTTGTTTTAAACATCGGTATTGGTATCGGCCAAGAATTTCCATATCGGTGCATCAGATTATCCGTTTCTTTCCATTCAACGTTTGTTGCAATTTTCATCACTGGTCCCAAATTTTTAGATCCAAAATCCTCATTCACAAGTAGAGTTATGTGCGGACCTGATTCTGGTACATTAAACCAGACTGATAGGAAAGAGTCGGAATTAAGATTTAGTGCTGCTCTTTTCCTATTATTATGTATCCTGTTGTTAGTTCCACATTCAAATTCTTGGTCGATGTTTCCCATTTTTCTTCTAAAATTTCACTTTGGGATGAATCATAATACATTGTACAATGATAGTCAGTTTTAGATGAGTCTCAATGTTCTGCACGGTGAGGACCGAGGACTGCAGAGTGGTCGTCAGTATAAGATCTAAAGCAAACGTGGTTGCAGGAGTGTTAAGAAGGACGATGTGTTACTTATCTTCGGGAGGGGGCTTTGGAAAAAGTCGCTTGTTGAAACTTTTTGCGACTGCGAACAGATGCGGCGGGGGACCTGGCTGGGGTCGCTGGGTCATGCTCCAACTGCGATCAGGTAGAATCAATGGAAAGACTACTTGAACCGCTGGGTCATGGAGCCGAGGAGGAGGCTGGCCTGAGACTGGCATGATGCCGTGATGTGGAAGCTTAGCGATGAGGAAATCGGCCACCCCGTTGGAGACTCGTCAGGTTTGTCCTGCGAAGGTTACTGCAACGACGATCCGTAGGTTTGAACGACCTCTTGGATGCTGGGTCCGAACCTCTTGGGGAATAATCATTGTCAGGATCTGACATCGAGATGAAAACGGTTTTAAATAAGCAAGATGAACGAAAGCTTGCATTATGCGCGTCACTGAAAGACGGCTGACTGCGGAAGAGAGAAGGGATTTTTTAAGTTTGACAGGTGCTGAATGATTGGCTGAAAGAGACCGCGGCAGACCTGATTTGACATTTAGAAACACCCACAATCAGCTGATTAATATGCAGGTTAGTTCTTCCTGACTGAACTTACGCTATGCTTCATTACTTATCACATTGCACAAAGTGTTAAGGTTATTTTCTGGAGAGTGTTAGACGCTACTTACTGCTCTTGGGTCTGGGTGACACTGTAAATTGAATAATGGTAAGAATTGTTTTTACCTTTTTTGTGGCCACTTTACAGTGTTGACCCAGCCGAAGATGCAGTCTGCAGGCGTCCCTCTTCCACAACTGGACTGGCTCGCCAAATGTTGGAGCTGATTTCTCATGAAGAATACACAGAGGCAGGCTTGCAGTTCGAAAAGGGACTGTTTATTTCAGCATCTGCACCAGTAATTATGTCCCCCGATCTGAGGCTTGTTGCCAGTGCTGACGTGGGCGTGCATGTTTTCCCGGAAGTCTCTTCCCAGAGTGTATGTAAAGTGCGTCTCATTTTCACATTGTGTGAATATGTGTTTTCTTCCTGAAGCTCCAATCTCCCAAGCTTGCTCTTATATGGAAAGTGTTTTTAGGTATGTTGTTTTGGTGGAATCACGATACAAGATGAAGTTGATCTTTCCTACACTGCTGCCAAGTTTGGTCAAAACAAGTTACCTTACATTGTTTCTTCAGAGGTCGAGTTTTCCCCAATAGTCGCATGCATGCTTTGTCACGCCTTCATCCCCCCAAGTGCAGACTTTTTTTAGTCTGCACTTTAGTCTTCTGGTGCGGGTCTTCCTTCCCACTTCCACCCACTTCCACTCCTTCCACCCGGAAGGGGCACCTCCCGTTGGGCCCCGCATGAGCAGGGCGCGGCTACCAGTGGACAAACTCCTGGCTCCGCGCTGCCCGAGTAACGTGTGTGTCAGGCTCCGGCGCAGGGGATGAGCGTCTTGTGATGGATGTGTGTGGTCGAGGGGGCTCCGTTGCCAGGGGTGAAGACACAAGGCGAACGAAGCCAAGAGATTTGCTGCACTATTGTCATGGCATATATCAAGCTCCTGTCCGTCCTGGGAGAGGGATCCCTCACAGAGTGGCTCTTTCTGAGGTTTCTACGTTTTCCCCCCTGTTAAGGTTTTTTTTTGTTAGTTTTTCCTTACTCTCGGTTAAGGACAGAGGATGTCGCACTCGTTAAGCCCTATGAAACAAATCTTGTTTTGCGAATATGGGCTATGCAAGCAAAACATTTGATTGAATAATATGTATGTGCTTTGCAGCCTGATTATATCATTGCATTTCAGGTGGTTTGCTTGGCTTAAAGTGTTCAAATTTGATTTTGGTTTATTTGTTGCCATGTGCCAAGTTCACTAGGGAAATTCCCCTACAGCCAGGGCACATTTAGGGGTAACCTTACTCTGTAGTATATTCTCCCGCAGGACAAAGTGCCTAAAGTGAATGGCGCACACATCGCAGATACCAATCCATACGATAGGCTCCGAATTCGTGCAGTTTTGGGGGGTTACAAGTCAATCAATAAATCAAATTTAATTTGTATAGCCCATATTCAAAAATTACAATTCGTCTCATAGGGCTTTAACAGGGTGTGACATCCTCTGTCCTTAACCCTCAGCAAGGGTAAGGAAAAACTACTAAAAACCCTTTTACGTAGAAACCTCAGAGAGAGCACCATGTGAGGGATCCCTCTCCCAGGACGGACAGAAGTGCAATAGATGCCACAAGTATTTGCTCATCACTCCCATTATTCCTGTGTAATCATATGAGGTAGTGATTAAGTTAGAGCCTAGACTCCACAAACTTAACCTGTTCTACTGTTGCAATAAATGTTTGAGCATAAGCTGTCTGACTGAAATGGAGTGACACCTGCGAGTTAGTTCAGGCAGCCAACTCGAGCTTCGCTGCTCCAATCATGTGACATACCTCATGTGATATACAGTTGCAATCAGAAATATTCAACCCCCTCACCTCAATAGACATTATAGTGATGTGGATGACAGATAATGACAATAAATGACAAAAAAACCTCATCAAACAACAAAAGATATTTATTGATGCGTATTTTAGTTATTTTGACAACAGAAGTTGACTTAACTTTGAAGTTCAAATGAAAAATGTAACTCTTTCAACACATGTGCATGTGCAGTATTATTCAACCCCCCAGCTTCAGTACTTTGTGGCTCATCCTCTAGCTTTTATAACTTCTAAAAAATGTTTTCGGTAAGTGCGGACAAGCTTCTTACACCTCTCGATTGGAATCTTTGCCCATTTTTCAAGTGCAAAAGCCTCTAGATCAGTGATATTTGATGGCTTCCATGCTGCAACTGCCTTCTTTAAATCCCACCAAAGATTTTCAATCAAATTTGAATCTGGTGACTGTGAATGTCGCTCCAGGACGTTCCAGGATCTTTTTCTCAACCAAGCTTTGATGGACTTGGAGGTTTTGCTTTGGATCATTGTCTTGCTGGAAAGTCCAATGATCACCAAGGTTTAATTTGTCAACAGAAGGCATCACATTCCTCTTTAAAATGGCCTGGTATTTCTGTGAATCCATGATGCCATGTACACAATAAAGATTGCTAGTTCCTGCCGCAGAAAAACAGCCCAACATCATCTTTGACCAGCCTCCATTCCTCACAGTTCCAGTTTGGTTTCATCAGTCCATAGAACTGTCACCCAAAACTCAGTAGTCTTATCCAAATTCCTTCTGGCATATTTTAGTCGACTTTTGATGTTCCCTGTGGTCAAGAGCTGAGTGTGTCTTGAAGCCGGCCATGAAGTCCTTTTTTATTCAGTGCACGTCTTATAGTTGCCACTGACGCACTTGTACCAGCCTTCATCAGGTCATCCTGTAGGTGTCTTGCAGTCACACAGGGGTTTATCTGAGTTGTTCTGACTAAGTTGCAGAGGGTCCTTGATGAAATGTTGGGCTTTCTTCCACGGCCAGGCAGGTTTGAAGCTGCTCCATCAGTTTTAAACTTCCTTATAATGTTCCCAATTGTGTCTCTTGGAATATAGTTTTTTGGGGAAATCTTCTTCTACCCAAGGCCTTTCAGGTGTGATGAAATAATCTCCTCTCTCAGCTTTTGTGGAAGCTCCTTTGTCTTTCCCATGATTCCAACTCACCTTGAATACCTTCATGGGTGGGGTTTATATATGCATCACAGCTGAAGCAAATGAAGGATCAGTACAGAGTTCCCAAAGGCTTAATAATGTTTCAACTCAACGTTGAATAATTGTGACATGGCTATCTTAACAAAATATACTGCTACACACAAACACTACATCATGCATTTTCCATGTTGATTTTCTGTATCACTCAACTCATAAAGAAGTCATCCGAAGCATAATCTTGCTCAAAGAGCAAGATTCTGTCAACTTTAATTGATAAATCCTTAAAATCTTTGGGGGGTTGAATATTTCTGATTGCAACTGTACCTCAATCTCCAGAACCCTCTTTAATACACACCCACCTAATCACTTGGTCTATTTAAGCAGAGATAAATTTCCCATCATCCCCTTTGTTCGCACTGCTGCTGCAGTGTTGCTACCAGTTGCTTCAGCCCCTCCACCACCCCAACATCCACCTGTAGGCTCCGACGGGGGGTTACAATTATTTGCTTATCACTCCCATCATTCCTTTGTAATCCTTAATGGGGGAGTGATTAAGTTGGAGCCTGGACGCCAAACATTAAAGCTGTTCCATTGTTGAAATAAACGTTTGAACGTGAGTTGACTATGTGAGAGCTGTGGTAAAGGTTTTCTCATGGTTCTTGATTTAGTCATTTGGATTTTTACATCAGGGGAAAGTTAAATTTCACTGGTGTGTGAGTCAACCAGTATAGTTTTCCTGCTGTTTCATGTAATGTATTATGTGATATAATGTAATGTTTATAAGCTATGAAAACAGAAATCACTTCAGTACTGACCGCAGGTACAGACCTTTCAGTTTGCTGTTCTATAGACAGAAATTATGTGTGTTACAGTAACTGCAGATACCACCACCTGGATGACTGAAAATCCTCACAGATGTATGTATATTTCCTTATAGAGCAGAGAAATGAGATACCATCACAAATGTTCACTGGAAATCTCTCCAGAGAGATATTAATCAGGTCGGCTTTACTGTTAAATTTAAGAAGACATTTATTAAAACACTCATAATACAGAGCAATCTTACGTTTAATTCAAGTAAATATGCCTCAAGCCACAAACAATGTCAATAAATATTAGTTAATAAATAGCAATTAGATAAAAATATCTTTTGGTAGATGCGTTGCAGTTCCAGAATGTAGATGGTAAGACTTCATCTTTACTTTGAACCTGCAAGAAAAAAAGATAACGATTCTTTCAGAAATATACATATTTTGTCATTAATTCAATCAATGGAACACATATGTTTCGACTATAATACTGAGCACATTTAAAAACTGCAGGAAGGGAAAAAACAACATGGAGCTACTTTGGTGCTTTCAGTGGAAGTGGATTATGAGTGTTACAATTATTTTTGTATTAGATTAATGGATACACAAAGGCTACACTAGTTTGGCCCCGAGCTGCTGGGTTGCTGTGCTTGTAGTAGTGGGGTTACTGTATCTTACTGTATCTGCCAACAGTGTTGCACCCCAGGGAGCTCATAGATCCTATTCTGTCCATCCGTCGACCAAAGCAGCCCGAGGATCTCCTTGATGAATCGTTGCGGAGGCTCTTCAGGTTCTTAGCTGAGAAAAATTCCTTGATTGCAGCCTCATCCAGTCCAGTTTGGGGCTGCCCTCCATCTCTTCCCTTCTCTGTATACAGGCTATCCAGGCCATCATGCTCGGAAAATGACTCCTGTAGTCTGTGAAGCAGCAGCTGCATCACCAAGACATAAAGTGGTAAGATTTTAAGATTAAAAGAAGCATTTATAATATTGTCATAGTTGATTTTGTGGGTTATACAGTTGCGGCCTTAGTTATATATAATATACATTTGTTATTTACTTATAGGGCCAATTCAATTTCAGATGGCACATAATAAGATCACCAACCCACAATAAATCGCATGTGGTTGCAGAAGCCCACATTGAAAGTTGCTGTTAATGAAACAATAATAGGTTCAAAAACAGTCATCTTCATGTAATACATTGTTTTAATATCTTATCTTTTCTCTAGGATAGCTGAAGTTTGATACTTCACATGACATAAAGCTTTTTTTCCCTTCTTGATTTCCTTACGGTCCCAAAATTCAAAATTTCCAAAAGCAGGTTTCTAAAACACTCATTTTTGAGACTCACGTTTAAGATGTCCATGTCAGTGTCAGTCAAACCGGTGCCAATGGGATACGTGCTGAGCAGCTGCAGGTTTAAGATGATGCAGAGTGAAATGAGACACAAATGCATATTTTTCTGTGAGTTCCTCTTGAGCTTATCAAATAATGGAAGGATGATCTGGGGTTTTTTTCTGGTAGCTTTGGATGCTGGAACCCACAACCACACCCTTTTATACTTTAGCCTGACACACATAGTTATGCCAGGAATTGTACTGGCATTCCTGACACCTCATTCTGATAACAGGAGCTGTCGGAAACGGCTCCTTTTAAAGTGTTGTCTCTTAGATAAAGGACATTCGTATGACATGTCTGCTTCCATTTGGTATTTTGTTTCGCAAACATACTCAACCCCCCCCCACCCCCGCGCACACGGGACAGTGTTGTCACTGAGCTACGGGAAGTAGTAAACTCATACACACCATGACAGCGTTTCTAAATTGAGTAGTGTACGTGATTGTGGAAGGGTAGCCTCCTGGTCTGAAAGATCAGCCACTCTGCTAATGGGTCCTTGATAAAGTCACTATTCTCATACCAGCTAGAGAAAACACTATGAAACATCACACGGATATTTCTGACTTATATAATGGCTCAAATGCAGAATTATTAGTCAACAATTCTAATCTCCTTTCAGAGCAGTTTTGTTTTTACAGTGTTGCTGTTTTGGTTCAGAGTCTGGTTTAAAGTGCGGCTCAGGACAGTTTTCTGTCTGAACCTGAAGGAGCCCAACAGAGATATAGATTTGTATTTTCTTCATCACAGTGGCGGAGAAATGGGCTTCCATAAATCAGAAAGCAAAGCAGAAATGTGAAGTAAATTTGGGGTGCCTTGTCCGAAACAATCTGTTCTCCAGAATGCAAGCTGGAGTCAAAGGCAGATAAAAAAGATAGACTTACAGCATGTTATGCCCTCTTAGTGCACTCATGTGTGAGTTGACTGAAGGTGAATGGCCAGTTGCTGAGTCATTGCCCCAGAAACCGATAAAGAAAAATATTACAGATCAAAATCAAGGAAGATAAAAAGACACTAGAGCAGATGTATGCTACCAAATTTTCTTAAATTGCGATAAATACAAATTGTTCCTGATGATTTGATTAAATGAGCAAAGATTATTTTAACTTTTTTTACAAATGCCTACATGATTAATGTACTAAATAGGAAGTAAAGTTTGAAAGTGTATGTGCTGACATTACTGTCTGTGAGTGTTTTTTTGAGGAATTTACTACTGATATCTGAAGTGTTTCCCTGAGACAGAGCTTAGTCTCTTGACCAAATGAACAACATCCATCAAGGATTTTAGAAACATTAGATAATGTGTGATATGTTTGAGGGAGTGAATCAAATGTGCTATGAAGTGTTGAATAAATTATTTAGATCCTTTAAATTAGTAAAAGTACATAAGCATCAACAATACTTAAGTCTAAGTAAATTAATTGTATGAAATCTTTATCTTGATCTTAACAGCACAAGCGCTGTAAAATAAATGTAGGATGAAAGTAAAATCCTGTTCTTGGCACGATCAACTGTCTCAGGGCTGTAGCCAGGGCCGGCCCTTGCACATTTGGCGCTCTAGACAAGCTTCACTCCTGGCGCCCCCCCCCCCCCCCCCAAACAAAGATATATATTTTTTTTTTTTTTTCAAAACCGATTTTCCACGAAAACTTATTATAAAATTATTCCTTGCTTGGACACACACACTCTAACCATAAGCCTCAATGTGCTAGCATGTTCTGACAACACCAAGGAGGTACGTACTAGAGATGAGCCGGATACCCGGCTGAAACGAGTATCCGTTACAGATAAAGCACTTTTGCCGAGCACGAGTATTATACGAGTAATACGAGTCAATATCTGTGCTCGGACTGAATGAAAATCCTCACACAGTGTCACAGCGCTCCTCCCCTTCACACACCGCTCTGCTCACTCACTCACAGAACAGCTCTCTGTCTCTCAGGCACTTAGGTTCGCGGGTCTTTTCCGTTAATGTTTAGGGTTTCTTCAGCTTGAAGTTTCTCTGCCTGTCGGAGATTTTTTTTTTTTTTTTAAACAGTTATCCTTACTCACTTGGCGTAAAAAGTATGAGCAGAGCGTCTGTTTCAAAAATACTTTATTCTCTGTACACCGGCTCTGTTCATCCGTTAAATGCACAGGTAACAAGGGGACCAACTGACAACACACGTGATACAAAACAGAAACCGTAACACCTCTAACAAACGGGCAATAGTGCTACCGTAAAACAATAAGAGCGTTCTCTATACTGATGATTTAACACAGTTCTTTTTTTTTACTTCACACATTGAGTGTCTGACTACTCTCTAGCGTCTGGCTACTCTCTCTCACTCTCTCTGCCGGTCGTTGGAGTTTTTTTTTTTTTTTTTTTAAACCGTCAGTTGGCTCTAACCCGTTTTATTTTACTTCACGCACTGAGTGTCTGACACTTTCTAGGTAGTAGTGGTATAAAAAATATTACAAATTAAGCTACACACACACATTATATATTATAAATATATTATATTATATAATATTACATTTCACTCCATAATTGCAACAGCATGTTTTAAATTCATTGTTGCAAAACTTGTTCTGTAAATAGTTCGTTTGTTATTGTGATCAAAATCATTGATCTGAAGTTCAATGCTGATGCTGTCCTGTAATAGTTTTCTAATCAGCAATAAATATAACAATTTCTGATCAACCCATATCAATTGCATGCTTTCAAGACAACCCGGCCTACTTCCGGGTTAAATCACACCCACTTCCAGGTTAGGCCCCGCCCACTCCGAGTACGGATACGGATACAGATAATTCATATGGTTAACAGATACAGATACAGATAATGCTGTACTCGCTCATCCCTAGTACGTACCTCGATTTTTGCCTCATTTTACCCTAATGTTAGATACATTTTTTTAATGTCAAAATATTGGTTGGAGATTACGGGTCCCAAAATTCATACCACAGCAACAAAGTATATATGTAGAATATAGCATGACTGCAGCAGCAATAATGACACGGAGCCTTCAGTTCCTCATCCAGTCTGCATCTTATTCAAATTAAACACAATTTCAAGTACAAGCATTTCTCTGAGTGTAACTGCATTTTAAAGTGCATAAAACATACATTCAATTATTATGGTGTATATTTCCTCCAAACATCTTAATATACATTATCACTCATAAAGAAATATTAACATTTACAATATAGACCTATTGAACATTAGCTTATAACTGGTCTTTATAAGGCACATAACAATACATGACTTAATTACAGAGTCTGTGTGTGTCGGAGCTGAACTACACACTGTAAAGTAAACAATATACTATCGCGACCCGCCTGCAAGACGACATGCAGGTAAAACAAACACCTATACAGGCGAATGTAGCCCCGCCCACCTAGTGCGCGAGTGTCTCCCCTCACTGCCCAGCGGAGTTTCTAAGTTTTACCAGTCTTAAGGCTGAATTATAGTCCTGCGACTGCAACCGCGGAAGGCCACGCAGTTGCATCGACGGACTCGTTTTGGTTTATGCTTCACTAACGTGTTGCGCGTGTTACAACGCAATTCATCGCCAGAACACTAGGCGGAGTAACGTTGTTTGTTGAAGACAAAACACACAAAGAAGAGACGTCTTCTTCTTCGTCGACTGTTTTTTCAGATCGCCACTCCGGCTCCTCATAGCCTATTTCTGGCGGACAAATCGGCCAGTCAGTGACGGGTTATACAAGTGGTCTTACTTTCGGATCTCTTCTGCCAAGTGCTCATCTATTTGGTCCTATTTTTTCTTCTAAATCTTCCGTGATTTCCGCGTATTGTGGGGCATGAAACCGGAAACTAGACTCCGGACGGGATGTAGTAAACAGACCAAACACAAGCCTTGAGGGCTGCGTGAGGCTTGCGTCGCTTTGTCGTATAGTTAGAAAAATTGGCGGACGCACGCAAGCCGCCAGAGTGCACGAAAGGGGCGTGTTATGTGTCTTGCGTGCATGCGTGCGTGTGTACACCCCGACTATAATTCGGCCTTTACGCCGGGTTTACACCGGACGCGGAAGCGACACCGAAGCGTGGCATAAGCGCAGCGCCAAGCCTTAAAAAACAACTGGCTCCCATCCACTCCCATGTTAAACCTTTGTGCGGGTCACACCGGACGCTGAAGAGCCGCGCCGCCGCGGCGGCCTCGCGCCGTGAAGCGGTCGTTTCGGCGTCGAGTCTATTTTTTCCGCTTAACTCGAGCGTATCGCGCCAGGAAACACACTGAAAAATTATTTTATATGATATAAATGATCAAATATGCATCCCATACTTTGTATTCACCTTCCGTTGTCTTGTAGTTTTAATTTGACCACTTTCACCAACCACATTATTAAATGTCCCCCTCTGCCCATCCACTACAGCAACACAAGCAGTCATAAAGATAAAAAGAGAGGGGGGGGGGGGGGGGGGGCTACGTATTCTCCACATAGGCTTGAGTGGAGAATACGTAATTTACCCTCGACACCCGACATTTAACGGAGCAAACAGCGGAGAAGTTCTTCAACATGGATGACATTAAATTAATAATTGAAGTGGAGAAGTACAGTGAGTTCAATGATCCTCGGAACATGTTGTATAAAGACAACACCAAAAAAGACACATGTTGGGACGCTGCTGCTTAATGTTGGAGCAACAAGTAAGTATATGCTTTTATACTACTGGATCAACGGCTGATATTATTAGCGTTGCCTGGCGCTTCAGCGTGGCTTCTGCGTCCGGTGTGAACGTCCAAGCGCCGGCGCAATAGGGATTAGCGCTTACGCCAGGCTTCGGCGTCGCTTCCGCGTCCGGTGTGAACCCGGCGTGAGTAGATAATCAAAACAACAACAACATGTCTCAATGACACCCGTGGTGATCAAGCGAGGCTTTAGGAGCTAACGTAAGTGACTCTCACCCACTACTAACCTGTAGAATACAGGATGAATGCAGCAGCAGTCAAGACACGGAGCATTCAGTTCCTCATCCAGACTGCACCTGGCATGTGGGCGGACGTTACCCCCAAAGAGAAAGTACGGGGTGCAACTGCTCCCATGCCAAACGTTCCACCTGAGTGCTGCTGTCATTTACTGATTTCTCTAATGAAACTACTTAAATTACTGTTAAAGTAATTAAATACAATATTTTGGGCCATACCACATATAGAAAGGGGCGCAAAAAACTCTGCCTAGCAAAAAAAATACTCCGTATCCGGTACGGATAAAGCACTTTTGCCGAGCACGAGTATTATACCAGTAATACGAGTCAATGTCTGAGCTCGGACTGAATGAAAATCCTCACACAGCGTCACAGCGCTCCTCCCCTTCACACACCGCTCTGCTCACTCACTCACAGAACAGCTCTCTGTCTCTCAGTCACTCAGGTTAGCGGGTCTTTTCCGTTAACGTTTAGGGTTTCTTCAGCTTGAAGTTTGTTTTTATTTCAGTTTGTACTTACTTATTAACCAGTAGAGTTCTGTTAAACGTGGGTTCGTTCAGACGTGGTGCTGGTAGAAAGCGACTCGCGTTGCGTCTCTGCCTGTCGGAGTTTTTTTTTATTTTTTATAAACAGTTTTTTTTTTTTTACTTCACGCATTGAGTGTCTGACTACTCTCTAGCGTCTGGCTACTCTCTCTCTCTCTCTCTCTCTCTCTCCCTCTCTCTGCCGGTCGTTGGAGTTTTTTGTTTTTTTTAAACCATCAGTTGGCTCTAACCAGTTTTATTTTACTTCAAGCACTGAGTGTCTGACACTTTCTAGGTAGTAATGATATAAAAAATATTACAAATTAAGCTACACAAACACATTATATATTATATATATTATATTATATTATATTACATTTCACTTCATAATTGCAACAGCATGTGTTTTATTCATTGTTGCAAAACTTGTTCTGTAAATAGTTCGTTTGCTATTGTGATCAAAATCATTGATCTGAAGCTCAATGCTGATGCTGTCCTGTAATAGTTTTCTAATCAGCAATAAATATAACAATTTCTGATCAACCCATATCAATTGCATGCTTAAAATAACATACTGGTTAAAGCCCCCCATTTCAAGACAACCCGGCCTACTTCCGGGTTAAATCCAGCCCACTTCCGGGTTAAATCACATCCACTTCCGGGTTAGGCCCCGCCCACTCAGAGTACGGATACGGATACAGATAATTCATATGGTTAACAGATACAGATACAGATACAGATAATGCTGTACTCGCTCATTCCTAATATATATATATTTTTTTTTAATTTTTTTGCTCGGCGCAGTTTTTGGCGCCCCTCTCTGAGTGGCACCCTAGGCAACCGCCTATGTCGCCTGTAGGAAAGACCGGCCCTGGTTGTAGCTGCTGTTGCTTTCCTTTTTTCACCCATTGTTTTGGATCATGACTGTGTGGTTTATGACACATGACAGCTTCTTTTTCCAGCTTCTCCTTCCTCTTCTCCATCCCTATCCCCCTTCCCCGGAATCCCTTTGCTTTATCACCCTCAGATCCAGAGCCTCTGTGGCCGCACCATGGATTGCGGTTTTTGGATTGCGCATCAGGGGTCGCGGTGGTGGATCCAGTGTGGCGGATTCTGTGTCATGTGGGCTGATCATGGTACTGGTGGCGGACCTTGTGTCGCGTTGGCATTGGGTACGGGCGGTGGACCAGGACCGCGGCTCGTGGTGGGTCCTGGTGGGCGGCGGTGGACGGTTACTGAAGCCTGGAATGGCGTCTGGTCTGGATGGTGGATCGTGATCCTGCTGGTTGCTGACCATGGACTGTGATTGCAGCGGGACTGCTTGGCATGCCATGTTGGGGTTAACCTTCGGGATGTTTACCCTCATCAATGCTGCTAAAAACTTTAATCTGGATGATGTTTTCCTACACGTGGCATCTATTGCACTTCTGTCCGTCCTGGGAGAGGGATCCCTCACATGTGGCTCTCTCTGAGGTTTCTATGTATTTTTACCCTGTTAAAAGGGTTTTTAGTAGTTTTTCCTTACTCTTGCTGAGGGTTAAGGACAGAAGATGTCACACCCTGTTAAAGCCCTATGAGACGAATTGTAATTTGTGAATATGGGCTATACAAAAATATTTGATTGATTGATGGTTTATGTTCCGGATTCAGTTTTGGATATCTTGAACATTCCTGCTACTCAATACTAGCCTGGATGCCAGACGAACTTAGCCCCGCCCACAACATTTTGGTCGGGCAGGTCGGTCTGGAGTCGCTCCATTGGGAAAAAATTATGGGGTGTGTTTCAACTGACCAGGAAGTAAAATTCCTCTTCGCTCAATTGGATAGACCTACAACCAATCAGAGCAACGTAGTATGTGACGTATGCTAAGCAACGCATTGTGAGTTATTTACTGACCCGGGTTCACACCGGACGCTTCAGCGCAGCGACAAGCTTTAAATAACAGCTGGCTCCCATCCACTCCCATGTTAAAACTTTGTGCCGGTCACACCGGAGGCTGAAGCACCGCGAGGCAGCCTTGGCGCAGCGTGGTGCTTCAGCCTCCGGTGTGACTGGCACAAAGCCGTGCAGCGATCTACTGGATCAACGGGTGATATTATTAGCGCTGCCCGGCGGTTCAGCGTCGCTTCAGTGTCCGTTGTGAACAGCCAAGCGCCGGGGTGATAGGGATTAGCGCGGTGCTTTGGCGTTGCCTCCACGTTCTGTGTTCCTCTTTCAAAATGAATGCGCTGTTGATGTCTTCTAAAACAGACTCAATGGCAGCATCTACACATCTCAGCTCGCCAGCGGCAGGCATGTTTGTTGAAAACGAATTCAACCTGAGGGCACTGTGATGACGTGGTTGATTACGTTACCGTTGATCAACTGTCAATCATCGTATAAAGCCCGCCCTGACAATCTGATTGGCCCGGTCTGGCCATAATTTTTTCCCAATGGAGCGACTCCAGACCGAACTGCCCGACCAAATCTGTTGTGGGCGGGGCTAAATTCGTCTGGCATCCAGGCTAACTCAATACATGACAGCACCTTGTGGCTTCGGCTATTAGGTGATCATTCTCAAGCCCCCCGTAAAATGAAAGCGCTCACCCAGACAATCTTCTTTCTATGATGGATTAAGATGGTAAATCTGTGGTTATTGAAACCCGAGCCCAGACTTGTTGCAGACACTAATACCGAATTCTGATTTGATTCTGTGCTTGCGGATGAATCAGGAAAACCGACCGTCTAACACAAAACAGCTTGCTGGCTTTCCTGTAATAACTGATTAAGAATTGTGGAAGCATGAGCATTACCTTCTGGCTCCACTGCTCAAGCCACAGAATTTACCCCCCATTAAAAAAAAAAATTGAACTCTCCAATGTTTAATCAAATATATATTTGAATAGAGAGGTTCCCCAATCTAATCTATCTTGTTCATTTAATTTCCTCTGAAAAAAAGCTTATTTAAAGAGATTCAATCTGACTCAGTTATTATGCAAAATTTATTTCACTAAAATATTATCAGGCAAATCTGTTTTGTCAAACAAGAAAATAACAAAAATAAATACATTAACAATAATATGTTCCATGGAGCGAAGAGGCTGGATTACAGTCACAGCAGGAGAATAGCTCAAGTGTTAGTTATGGGCACACAGATTTGAACCCAGAGCGATCCACACCTGTTCACAAAAGAAAAACATATTACTACACCACAGGAAAAAGCAGTTTGTTACTATTTAATGTCTAAAATTGGTTTATCCGTCTGACCTGCAGTCAAATGTACCTGGAACCATGTGTGTGAAGGAGCTGGTGCAATTAAATTAATCGTCTATGTACAGTATAATAAATGTTACTTACTTACATATTAACAAAGATACTGTTTTTCTTGATTCCCCTCAAAAACACCACCTACAGAATATTCATGGTGGATTTGGACATTAAAAAACATTTGCTTAATATGTGGTATTAAATACTGCTAAGGATTTTAAAATCTTTGTATTGTTCTGCTGTGGGCATATATATGCTCCATTATGCTGACTCTGAAAATATGTACTCAAATATGTTAATAAATCTATGCAATCAAATGTACAAATTTCTGTCTTTTCAGTTATGTAAGATATAATTTTAACAAATAAACTAGGGTTTTATTCTTTCTTGGTTGCGATTGGCCAAAATGAATAAATCCATTAACCTGAAATCATACAGTTTTCCCCAAGTTACCTGACTCCTACTTTCAGCATCCCAGTCCGCTGAAAGAGCCGATCCTCTCTAACCGGACGCCAAAGCAGCTCCTCAGGCCGCCCTTCTTGTAGCGGCTCGATGAACGTTTGGAGGTCCTCATGAGGTCCTTAAAGAGATGAGCCAGGATGCTTTGTTTGTCGGGCTCCCAGTACTCCGGAGGATGCTTCTCTGGAGCTCTCCCTATGATCTCCGACTTGTTTCCATCTGTCGCCATCTCCTCAGAGTAATAATACGGCGCTGTGTTGAGCTTCTCTTCTAATATCCGCTTCAAACTCTGAAACACATAAACAAAGAGTTTAACTAATATTAACACACGGCAATATACAGACTGTTTCCAGAAAATCCATAGGATATTTCATCTTCAGTGTCTCTAAAATATGACAGTAATCTGCATCATTATCATCAGTCAAAGGACAGGTCATTCACCTGTATATCAAAATTGGATTTGGCTCCAACTAAATTAATCAATAGAAGCAGAGAGAAACAGTAAACGGAGACACTAGGGTTCGATTTCTTCTGCATGTTTTATCTTTCTATAGTTTTCAGATCAGCCCAGTCAGTCCTGCTCCTCTGACTCTGCAGCGGTGAGCAACTGCTGTGTTTATAGGCTCCACAACCTGATACCATCACAGGGTCTGAGAAAATTAATGAGGCGTGATTATTGCTTCACCACGTGACTGTTGAAAATTGGGACTGGAAGTGTTCACAGGTTAATTCTTCTCTAAAGCTTTCAGGCGACATGACTGATTTGCTTGAAATTTTGCTTTGTGGCCTATAATTATCACAGGCTACCACAGGGGAAAATAAGTCAAACTTTTGTCTTAATTCTTCTTTTTGCTCCATAAACTAAATGAAACTAATCACCAAACTGCTAATTTTGTGGCTGTATTTCATTAACCATTTACAAGTATGTCACTAAACAGAATCTTGATATTCAAGATCCTAAGACCCACATTATGTTTAATAACAAGGTTTTTAAAACAAAATGAAAACGCTTCTTTCCTTTCCACAACCCTAACCATAGAGGCTCTAGTTATAAGACATTTATCCTAATTATTGTAATGAGGCATTAACTACTCTCTGCTGCATGAGGCTTGAATGAATTACACAATAATATTCAATCCCCCAAAAAATTCCAAATTCCATATTGCTACATAAAGGTAACTACATCTTTTAGAAATGTTAGCGCTGACATCATCCATGTTGACTTTGAAAATGTGCACAGGATACAAGCACAGGAGATTATTCTGTTATGTAGAAACAGTTGCTAACTGTTGTTCAGATGAGCTAATAACTATATTTTTAGGGCTGGGCTCGCAGTTTCCCTATTTCTTTCTCTTGCCTTAAGTTAGCTTAGGCTGAGCATATCCTGAATCCACAGTATATCTTCAGTACACAAAGTGAGGGTCACACACTTAACGCTACTTAAGTAAATATTGAAAAATAAGATTTATTTAAAAATGTGTGTGTGTTTTCGCATGTGCACATATCTATGTGCTTGACTTATACTAGTATGCTTTCCCATCATGCCCTATCCCGTTCTCTTCCCACAACTCAATTGACCTGCTTCAATTCAGACAGTACAAAGGACAAACGATGAGCCATTAGCCCTAAACCCTCCGAAACTGACGGCACAGTATGGATGACAGCTTATTGACCTTCTACCATCTTATCAATTGGAAGGTTCTCATGTGAAATGATCAAAGGCCTCAGGGGCAGCACTGAATGTTGCACAGGTTTTTTGAGTAAAGAATAACTGCCTTCCTACTGTCATCTACTAAAGAGACAGATGATGATGAGTAGTGGAGGAGGAAGTATTTAGATCCAATACAATTGCCGTTAAAGCCAGATATGGTCCATTGTGTGTCAGTCACATAATAAATTAACGTATATTTATATTTAAAATTTCAGCTCGGTTTGATGTGCCTTACACTTTTAAAAATTAAAATATACACAACATTTTGCTCAATGACTATTATTCATTTAGTATAAATAGTCTAGTATTATTTCATTTAGTTAAACAATATATATGCTATATAATAAATTGTAGTATATGTCTGTAGTTTATCTAAGGACTGAACTATGCAGTATGCTGATTTTCATGGCTGACATTTATAAACCTTTTAACTGTCACTGAGATGATGAACGTTGTATCCAACCTCACACAAGTACCCCTCCATTAAAGGCCTTAATTAGAGCACAAGAGCCCCATCATTTCAACGATGGAGCTTGCTGAACTGAGACAAAGAACTCTGAAATGAGAGACACACTTACTGACGTCAGCACTGCATGTCAGACAACAAAGCAACCGGTCCGGATGCATTTCCTTCAAGAGGAAATCCCTGATAAATTGACTGCTAAACACTTTTTCACCGCCACCATCTACAAACAAAGGAGACTTCCCATGGCGCTGTTTACCTGCGGCACCTGGAACACGGAGGCGACGACGAAGGAATCAAGGGTTGCGGGCCGGCGTCCTGGTCCGAAACGTGAGAACCGGCCTCCTCTACCGAGCATTCTTCTGGCTTATGTGCAGTCCCTGGACAACAAGCTGGATGAACTTCGTAGCAGGATGGCTTTTCAATCAATCAATCAATCAATCAAATTTTATTTGTATAGCCCATATTCACAACTTAGCATTCGTCTCATAGGGCTTTAACAGGGTGTAACATCCTCTGTCCTTAACCCTCAGCAAGAGTAAGGAAAAACTACTAAAAACCCTTTTAACAGGGTAAAAATGCGTAGAAACCTCAGAGAGAGCCACATGTGAGGGATCCCTCTCCCTGGACGGACAGAAGTGCAATAGATGCCACGTGCAGGAAAACATCATCAAGATTTAAAGTCTTCAAGATTAAAGATTAAAGTCTCGAGCAGCATTTGATTAGCTCTAACTATAAGCTTTATCAAAAAGGAAGGATTTGAGCCTACTCTTAAACGAACAGATGGTGTCTGCCTCCCGAACTGAAAGTGGTAGTTTATTCCACAGCAGAGGAGCTTGATGGCTAAAAGCTCTGGCTCCTACTCTACTTTTAGAGACTTTAGGGACGACAAGTAGGCCTAAATTCTGGGAGCGGAGTGCTCTAGTGGGTTTATAAGGTACTAACAGCTCTTTAAGGTAAAAAGGCGCTATATTATTCAGGGCCTTGAAGGTGAGGAGGAGAATTTTAAATTCTATTCTAGATTTAACTGGAAGCCAGTGTAGCGATGCTAATACTGGAGAAATGTGCTCTCTTTTCTTTGTTCTCGTCAGGACACGTGCTGCGGCATTTTGGACAAGCTGCAGAGTCTTTAACGACTTACTGCTGGAGCCTGATAATAATGAATTACAATAGTCCAGTCTCGATGTAACAAAGGCGTGGACTAGTTTTTCTGCATCTCTTTGCGAAAGGACATGTCGGATTTTTGAGATATTACGCAAGTGGAAAAAGGCGCTTCTAGAAACTTGTTTTACGTGACTATTAAAGGATAAATCAGGATCGAAGATCACTCCCAAGTTCCTGACTGTTTTGTTGGAAGAAAGGGCAATGTCGTCTAGCGCAGCTATATCATTAGATAATGTATCTCTAAAGTGTTTGGGGCCAAGTATTATAACCTCTGTTTTGTCTGAGTTTAATAAGAGAAAATTGCGGGTCATCCAGGTTTTTATGTCCTTGAGACATGCTCAAAGTTTAGTTAATTGATTACTTTGTTCAGGTTTTATTGACAAGTATAACTGGGTGTCAACTGCATAGCAGTGGAAATTTACCGAGTGTGTCCTGATAATGTTTCCTAGTGGAAGCATATATAATGAGAATAAAATTGGGCCGAGCACAGAGCCCTGTGGAACACCGTGGTTTACTGTGGTGCGCACAGATGACTCATCATTAATTTGCACGAATTGGGAGCGATCAGAAAAGTATGATTTAAGCCAGTTAAGGGCGGTTCCATTAATGTTAATTAATTGTTTGAGTCTTTGTAATAAAATTTGATGGTCAATTGTGTCAATGCTGCACTGAGATCTAACAGAACGAGGAGAGACACAAGTCCCTGATCTGAGGCTATTAAAAGGTCATTAGTGACTTTTGCCAAGGCTGTCTCTGTACTGTGATTGGCTCTAAACCCCGACTGAAAGTTTTCATGTATATTATTTTCCTGGAGAAACTCACAAAGCTGATTGGCTACCACTTTTTCTAAGATTTTAGACATGAAGGGGAGATTAGATATTGGTCTGTTATTGGCTAAAACCTCTGGGTCTAGGGTGTTTTTTTTTTAGAAGGGGTTTGATTACTGCTATTTTAAAAGACTGTGGTACATAACCTGATGATAATGACAGATTGATTGTATTAAGTAACGAACTATCAATTAGGGGCAGAATTTCTTTAAGTAATTTTGTAGGAATGGGATCTAAGATACAGGTTGTTGGTTTAGAACCTGAGATTATTTTGGTAAACTCATCACAGGTGATCAGAGAGAAGCTGTCTAAGTAATGGGTAGGATTCTCAGCCGTTTCTGAGATCTCTGTTGTTGGGAGGGTATTAGTGGAAATTCAACGGGACATTACGTTTTGTAACGTGTTGGTTTTCACGGAGACTTGGCTCGACCCCTCGATCCCGGACTCCGCCATTGTTCCCGAGGGGGTCTCCATTCACCGCCAGGACCGGACAACAAACTCAGGTAAGAGCAAGGGAGGGGGTGTCTGCTTCATGGTGAATAATCTGTGGTGCTCTGATGTGAGGATTATTTCTTCAGGCTGTACTCCGGACCTGGAGCACCTCACGATCAGATGCCGACCTTATTACATCCCGAGGGAGTTTACATCGGTCGTTATAACAGCGGTGTACATTCCGCTACACGCCGACACTAACCAGGCACTGGACGAGCTGCATGCGGTGATCGACAGGACAGAGACACCGCGGCCCGAGGCTGCGTTTATCGTGGCCGGGGATTTTAACAACGCCAAGATGAGGAAAGTCCTGCCGAGATACTACCAGAACATCAGCTGACCGACGCCAGCGGGAACACGCTGGATCATGTTTACACTCCCTTCCGGCGTGCGTATAACGCCCTCCCCCCATTCGGCAAATCAGATCACATTTCCGTTCTGCTGCTGCCTTCCTATAGGCAGAAACTCAAGCGTGACAGACCGGTGACTCGGACCATTCAGCGGTGGACCAATCAATCAGACTCGGCTCTACAGGACTGCTTCAGCACAACGGAGTGGTGCGTGTTCAAGGATGATGACATCAACACGTACACAGACGCGGTCATCTGCTACATCAGCAAATGCATCGATGACGTCGTACCCAGGATTACTGTGCGAACATTTCCAAACCAGAAGCCCTGGATTAATGGTGACGTCCATGCTAAACTCAAAGCACGGACTGCTGCCTACATCTCAGGGGATCTGGAAGAATACAGGAAATCCAGGTACGCGCTCCGGAGTGCTATTAACAGTGCTAAGAGACTCTACAGGGACAAAGTGGAGTCCCATTACAAGGGCTCCAATACTAGGAACATGTGGGCCGGACTGAGAACCATCACAGACTACAAAGATAAAACCAGTAGTGCTGATGTAGTCTTCTCTCCCAGAGGATCTGAACACTTTTTATGCACGCTTTGAGAGTAACTCCCCGGCTGCGGAGATAGAAGAGGCCCAGGGGGACCGCTGCCCCCGTCATATCCAGGGCAGACGTGTGGAAGTCTCTCAACCGGATCAACACGCGAAAGGCACCTGGTCCTGATGGGATCCCTGGCCGAGCTCTCAAGGTGTGTGCAGATCAGCTGGCAGATGTGTTCACAGACATCTTCAACCTGCCACTGCTCCAGTCTGTTGTCCTAGCATGTTTTAAGAAGACCATCATTGTCCCTGTTCGCAAGAAAACTAAAATCCTCTGCCTGAACGACTATCGCCCAGTAGCACTCACTTCCCTAACCCTAACCCTAACCCTTCCGGCAGCACCACATCCTCCACCCTGACTCTCAATACCGGTGCCCCCCAGGGCTGCGTGCTCAGTCCTCTCCTGTACTCCCTGTTCACGCATGACTGCGTGGCCACCCACAGCTCCAACACCATTGTTAAGTTTGCTGATGACACCACTGTCATAGGCCTGATCACCGGCGACGATGAGAAGGCCTACAGAGAGGAGGTCAGACCCCTGACATCTTGGTGCCAGGACAACAACCTCCATCTCAACGTCAGCAAAACGAAGGAGCTGATCGTGGACTACAGGAAGAGACAAGGAGTGGAACACGCCCCCCTCTCCATCATCGGGACCACGGTGGAGCGAGTCAGCAGCTTCAAGTTCCTCGAGGTCCACATCACTGATGACCTGACCTGGACCCATCACACAGACTCCATCAGGAAGACGGCCAGGCAGCGGCTCTACTTCCTCCGCAGGCTGCGGAAGCTCCACATGGATGACAGGATTCTCTGCAACTTCTACAGGTGCACCATAGAGAGCATCCTGACTGCATCACCGCCTGGTATGGCAGCTGCACCGCCCTGAGACGTAAGGCTCTACAGCGGGTGGTGAAGTCTGCCCAGCACATCACCAGGACGGCGCTTCCATCCATAGAGGACCTCTACACCCAGCGGTGCAGGAAGAAGAGCAGCCAGATTATTAAAGACCCCTTTCACCCCAGCCATAACCAGTTTTGCCTGATGCCGTCTGGCCGACGGTACCGCAGCATCCGGGCCCGCACCACCAGGCTCAGAGACAGTTTCATCCCCCAGGCCATAAGACTTTTAAACTCCTCCCAACTGCAATAACTCCACCAAACTAGCACTGTGACATATTTGCATATTTGCACCATTGCACAAATTGCACTAT
Source organism: Pleuronectes platessa (assembly GCF_947347685.1). Lineage (NCBI taxonomy): Eukaryota > Metazoa > Chordata > Actinopteri > Pleuronectiformes > Pleuronectidae > Pleuronectes > Pleuronectes platessa. Next base: position 28,921,439 of record NC_070631.1, read on the forward strand.
TGTTGTTTTATTTTCTCTTCAGCTGTTTTTATATATATTTATTAGAGCTGTGAAAAATAACGCGTTAACGCGTTATGATTAAATTACAGGATTAATTCGTTTTTTTTTTTTAACGCATTTAACGCATGCGCAGAAGGACCTTCCAATTCCGCCGCCTCTGCACTAGTCGCCGCTCTAATGCAGTCACGCCGGGTTCACACCGGACGCGGAAGCGACGCCGAAGCGAGGCGTGAGCGCTAATCCCTAGCGCGCCGGCGCTTGGCGGTTCACACCGGGCGCGGTAGCGACGCCGAAGCGCCGCTGTTATCAGCCTGCGGTAAAAACGGCATTTAATAATTTTTTTCAAGCATATACTTACTTGTTGCCCCAAAATTAACTGCATCAGCGTCCCAACATGTGTCATTTTTAGTGTTGTCTTTATACAACATGTTCCGAGGATCATACACCTCTGTACTTCTCCACTTCAATTATTATTTTAATCCATGTTGACGAACTTCTCCGCTGTTTGCCCCGTTAAATGTCGGGTGTCGAGGGTAAATTACGTATTCTCCACTCAAGCCTATGTGGAGAATACGTAGCCCCCCCCCTCCCCCCTCTCTCTCTCTCTCTTTATCTTTTACTGCTTGTGTGGCTGTAGTGGGCAGAGGGGGACATTTAATAATGTGGTTGGTAAAAGTGGTAAAATTAAAACTCCAAGACAACAGAACGTGAATACAAAGTATGGGATGCATATTTGATCATTTACATCATATAAAATATGTCATCTATATCGTTTAAAATCATTTTTCAGTGTGTTTCCTGTCGCGATACGCTCGCGTCAAGCGGAAAAAATAGACTCGACGCCGAAACGATCGCTTCACGGCGCTAGGCAGCCACGGCACAACGCTACGCTTCAGCCTCCGGTGTGTTCAGCGCTGCGGTTTAACATGGGAGTGGATGGGAGCCAGAGGATTGGCGCTGCGCCTACGCCTCGCTTCGGCGTCGCTTCCGCGTCCGGTGTGAACCCGGCGTCAGACGGCAGCTGCCATTCAAACAAACAAACAACATGGATAATTCTGATGAACCTGAGGACCTTCTGGACGGGAAGATCGTGTTCCAAAAAAACAAAGATCGAACATTCAGTAAAACCAAGGTGATATGCACACTCTGCGAGAAGACGTTATCGTTTCACCGTAGCAATACCCGCCTAACCACCGCAACGCGAAGCATGTGTTGGTCGGCGAGGGGCGTTCAAGTGGAATGCGCCAAACCAGACTCACTCGCCGGACACATTGTGCAAAAGAAGCGGTCAGCTTTACTGTCAGAGAATTTGAACAAGTTAGTTTGCCTCACCAACTGGCTAAAGAACGAGTAGCTAAGAGGGCCTTTAGAGGCATTAGATTGTATCATGGTGTGGTTAATGGTTGTGTGACAAAAAATATAAAAAATGTCAACCATCCTATGGCTAAGAAGCTCAAATAATTTCTGTTTAATTTTAAAAAAAAGTTTTATTCAACCACACAATGGTTAAGGAACCCGAATTCTGTTTAGGATGAAGATTATATTAATGTTCCATATGGAAAAGCAATGATAACTGCTGAAGAACTGCTGAGTTGCAGCACAAAAGAAAAGTTAAATGTCATAAATCTTGTTTTCACAAAAATATTCCGAAAAAATCGGTAATGTGATTAATCATGATTAATCCATAGAAACCTGTGATTAATTTGATTAAAAATTTTAATCATTTCACAGCCCTAATATTTATATACTTTATTTTCTATTTTAAATTTTGATATTCTATTTTATTCTATTTTATACTATTTCTATTTGATTTTTTAGGTTGTAATTACTGGAGCATTGCTAGAAGAGAGCCTGTGACTCAAGTATTTCACTGCCAGCGACTGCTTAATGTTATTGTTGTGCATTTGATAATAAAAATCTTGAATCTTGAGTCTTGAATCTAATGTGTCTTCTAAATTTGTTGAGTCTCTTACTGTCAGCTGCCAGAGGTTTCTGACCTAAAATACACACTGGTCTCTCCTCATGTCCTCCTTCATTCACTGTGAACCCAAGAGCAAGACAGGCTTCACCGACTTTCTTTTCCACTTGGTTTTTGAACACTGTGTCTTGTTTGTCACTGACCGGCTGCTTCACGGGAATGAGCTCTGATCTCACTGTGTTTGTCTTTCTGAGCGAATAAGTGGGGGCGGAGCCCTGGGGCCTGTGTGTGTGTGTGCGCTGTCTGGGGGCACACATGCACACACACACACACATTCGCCACTTCCTGGTATGTCATGCTGGCCTGATACGATGATGATTTAACAAATTAACGCAAACATGAGTTCACTGTTCGCGAAAAATATGGGTGACATGGACAACACTGCACAGGGAGCTGCTGCAGAGCCGCGGGTTGCTGACCCCTGGCTACGGTGAAAGAACAATATGTTTACTGTTCCACCGTTAAAGAGATGCAGACGTCAACACATTAGTTCCGTGACATTTCCCCCTCCCGGTCACACACCAAACCTGTTATGCCTCTGCTCCCCACCAAAAGCTAAGGAGAGAGTTGTCTCAGGAGAATAGAAAGACAATTATAGACAAACATGTTAAAGGTAAAGGCTGTAAGACCATCCCCAAGCAGCTTGTTCATGTGACTACAGTTTAACATATTCAGAAGTTTAAGGTCCACAGAACTGTAGCCAACCTCCCTGGACGTGGCCGCAAGAGGAAAATTTATGACAAAATGAAGAGACGAATAATACGAATGGTAACTAAAGAGCAAGAACAAGACCAAGAACAACTTCCACAGAGATTAGAGGTGAACTCCAAGGTCAAGGTCCATCAGTGTCAGATTGCACCATCCGTCGCTGATTGAGCCAAAGTGGACTTCATGGAAGACGACCGAAGAGGACACCACGGCTCAAAGCAAATTTTGAAAAACGAGACTGGAATGTGCCACAAAGCCACAAAGCTTCTGGGAGAATGTCCTTTGGACAGATGAGACAAAACTGGAGCTTTTTGGCAAGTCACATCAGCTCGATGATCACAGACGCAAAATGAAGCTTACAAAGAAAAGAACACTGTACCTACTGTGAAACATGGAGGAGGCTCGTTAGGTTCTGGGGCTGCTTTGCTGCATCTGGCACAGGGTGTCTTGAATCTGTGCAGGGTAAAATTACCCAAAACACACAGCTAAAAACACCCAAGAATGGCTAAGAGCAAAGCATTGGACTATTCTGAAGTGGCCTTCTATGAGCCCTGATCTAAATCCTATTGAACATCTGTGGAAGGAGCTGAAACATGCAGTCTAGAGAAGACACCCTTCAAACCTGAGACAGCTGGAGCAGTTTGCTCACGAGAAGTGGGCCAAAATACCTGTTGACAAGTGCAGAAGTCTCATTGAGAATTAAAGAGATCGCTTGATTGCAGTCATTGCCTCAAAAGGTTGTTCAACAAAATATTAAGTTAAGGATACCATCATTTTTGTCCAGGCCATTTTCATTAGTTTTATTTTTCTAATTATTCTGTTTAACCACAATTCAAATGCATTGTCTGATTTTCAGAAGTACATTTTCAGTAAAGATTTATTTATTATTACTTGTGTCAGTTTCAAGGTATTTCAGTGACCATTGTGGGTTTTTCTTAATCCAACGGAAGGGTACCAACAATTTGTCCACGTGCGTTGTCCAAGTGTTAGACGATCAAAAACCCCAAAAAACATTTCCTGTTTCCACAAGGGGGCGCTGCGATTTTCAGTTATGATTTCTGTGTAGATGTCTTCAGGTCGAGACTCTTGTCTTACATGTCTGCTGGACCCATGAACACGGAAGTTACAGCGACAAGTACATCAAAGTAGAAATGTGGAATATGGCCAAAATGGCCACTATATCTAAAATTGAGAGCTTCCTGTTGCATTTTTCATAATGCTCCTTGAGGCTTTTTTGTGCGTCTGGTCATGATACACAACTATCCTCATTTTCGTGAGGATCAGTGAATGCTAAATGAGGGACTTTTCCGTAGGTGGCGCTGTTGAGCCATTTTGCCACGCCCATTTCCAAATACTCCAGTATGTAAACTTTCACCATTTTCTAATTTACTGCAAACTTTAAAAACTTTTTGAGCACGTTGAAAAACGCTCAGAATAATCCTTACAATTTCAATAGGGCCTCCCATCGGAGATGCTTGGGCCCTAACAAGCGCTCGTCTCCGCCTTGCATGCGTTTTGCGCACTGCGCAAGGATAAACGCTTCACTTCCTGTAGCCAGCAGGTGGCGCTATGATTTTAAGTCATGATGTCTTTGTAGATGTCTTCAGGTCGCGACTCTTGTCTTACATACACTCCTGATCAAAATCTTAAGACCAGTTAAAAAATTTCATGAATTTGCATTTTGCACTGTTGGATCTTAGGAAGGTTCGAAGTAGAGCTTCAAAATGCGAAAAGAAGAAATGGGAACAAGAGACCAAAAGTTGTGACCAGGCAATTTATTGAAAACAACAATTTAACTAAAATAGGCTGTTCATCAGCTGATCAAAAGTTTAAGACCACAGCCTTTAAAAGCCAAAATCTGTGCAAAAATGTGGATTCCATGTCATTTCCTGTCAAGTAATCACACTGTGAAGATTTCTTGATTTCAAAGGCAAAAAAGCTCACCGTCTTTGAACGTGGTAGGATTGTTGAACTGCATAAACAAGGCCTCTCACAACGTGCCATCGCTGCTGAGGTTGGACGCAGTAAGACAGTCATTTTGCATTTCTTAAAAGATCCTCAGGGTTATGGAACAAAAAAATCAAGTGGTAGACCCAAAAAAATCTCACCGGCGCTGAGCCGGAGGTTCCGAATGGCTGTCCGTCAAGACACGGGACGATCCTCGTCCCAAATTAAGGCCATTACTGGTGCTGACTGCAGCCCAATAACCATCAGACGGCATTTAGACTTTGCAAGGGAGTACCAAACATGGGACATTCAAAGGTGGAAGAAAGTTTTATTCTCTGACGAGAAAAAATGTAACCTTGATGGTCCTGATGGCTTCCAACGTTACTGACATGACAAGGAGATACCACCTGAGATGTTTTCTACGCGGCACAGTGGAGGGGGCGCCCTCATGATCTGGGGTGCTTTTTCCTTCAATGGAACAATGGAGCTCCAGGTTGTGCAGGGGCGTCAAACAGCAGCTGGCTATGTGGAGATGTTGGAGCGGGCATCCCTCATGACTGAGGGCCCTCGTCTGTGTGGTAACGACTGGGTTTTTCAGCAGGACAACGCTGCAATTCACGATGCCCGTCTGACCAAGACTTTTTTCCAGGAGAATAACATCACTCTTTTGGACCATCCTGCGTGTTCCCCTGATCTTAATCCAATTGAGAACATTTGGGGATGGATGGCAAGGGAAGTTTACAAAAATGGACTTCAGTTCCAGACAGTGGATGCCCTTCGTGAAGCCATCTTCACCACTTGGCGCAACATTCGCACTAGCCTTTTGGAAACACTTGCATCAAGCATGCCAAAACGAATTTTTTAAGGGATCAACAATAATGGTGGAGCTACTCATTACTGAGTCAGTTTTTGACACTTTAATTTCTGTTTTAGGAGTTTTTTTTTTTTTTTTTAGCTGTGGTCTTAAACTTTTGATCAGCTGATGAACAGCCTACTTCACTTAAATTGTTGTTTTCAATAAATTGCCTGCTCACAACTTTTGGGCTCTTGTTCCCATTTCTTCTTTTTGCATTTTGAAACTCTACTTAGAGCCTTCCTAAGATTCAACAGTACAAAATGCAAATTCATGCAATTTTTTAACTGGTCTTAAGATTTTGATCAGGAGTGTATCTAGTTTGGACTCGATTGGACCAAATATGTCCAAGATACAGAAGCTCGTGTTTTGATGGCGTGTAATCAAAATTTTACGCAACGCCTTGGTCACACGGTGTGACGAAAAATCCGTCTTTGAATAAGTTTAAATCTCCATCTTGTTGGGATGACACCCAAGTAAATTTTACGTTGATTCGATGAAAGCTCTACGACAAGTGCATCAAAGTAAAAATGTGGAATATGACCAAAATGGCCACTAAATCCAAAATGACGGGCCTCATGTTTGTTAAGCATATCTATTCAAGAGACTTATTTATTTGTCATAAAAAGACACATGTTCCTATCAATTTGTAGATGAAGACCAATCGTGGTGCCAGGGCCCCCCTTTAGGGGGCGCTAGTCAGTTTTTTAACCACGCCCATTCCTTAAAACCATATGAATATCTTCAGGGGGGGATGTTGTTACACAAATGTAGTTTGAGTGAGATAGAACCATGAACACTGAAGTTACAGCAATTTCGTGTTGATGAACTTTAATGCCACGCCATTAATATGGCGTTTGACGAAAAGTCACAGTAATCTTATGTCTTCATTATCAATGTCTTGAGACCCATTTGGCTCAGTTTGACATGGTTGAGGTAAGTGGATGAGGAGGAATACATCCAAGTATAAGATAAGCAAAAAACACGAAATTTCCTGTTTCCACCAGGGGGCACTGTGATTTCAAGTCATGATTTCTGTGTATATGTCATCAGGCCGGGACTTTTCTCTTACTTGTCTAGTTTGGACTCGATTCGACCGTGTTTGTCCGAGATACAGAAACCCGTGTTTTGATGGCGTTTAATCAAACTTTGACGCCACGCCACGGTAGCACGGTGTGGCGAAAATTCGATCTTTCAATAACTTTAGATCTCCATCTTGTTGTGATGACACTTGTCTAAATTTTAAGTTGATTTGATGAAAGCTCTACGACAAGTACATCAAAGTAAAAATATGGAATATGACTAAAATGGCCACTAAATCAAAAATGGCGGGCTTCCTGTTGTGTTTTTCATAATGCTCCAAGAGGCTTTTTTCTATGATTAGTCACGATACACCTGTGTCCCGTTTTGGTGAAGATCGTTTACCGTTAGTCCCGGCCTAATAATAACTAGGGCTACATTGTAGCACTACTCGATTTTTTAAGTCAGTTTTTATCTCTGTATTGTTTCGATGACACTCATTTAAATTTGAAGTTGATCTGATGAAAGCCCTGGGACAAGTACGTCAAAGTAAAAATGGCCAAAATGGCCAAAATGGCCACTAAATCCAAAATGCCCGGCTTCCTGTTGTGTCTTTCATAATGCTCTTTGAGGCTCTTTTGTATGACTGGTCACGATACACCTGTGTTCAGATTTTGGTGAAGATCGTTCATGTGGAAACCTAGGGGCAGAGTTCCAGGTGGCGCTGTTGAACAATTTTGCCACCCCCATTTCCAACTACTCCAGAATACGTAAAATGTCGCCACTTTTTTATTTACTGCAAACTTTAAACGATTTTTGAGCACGTTGAAGCCCTCAAAAAGCCCCTTTACTACGCTTAGAATAATCCTTACAATTTCAATAGGGCCTCTCACCATTCGTTGCTCGGGCCCTTATAATCCATTCAATTTCAATAGGGCCTCCCACCGATTTCGGTGCTTGGGCCTGCAATAGGAATTTCAATACATGACACAGCAAACAATTATCTTCTGGTGTTTTAATTCGACCATCTGCGGATGGTGGCTCAAAGCTTGTACCACAGTGACAGATACAAGGCAATGGCCCTGAGCCATCAAAAGTCCACTTCATTTATACTAAATAAGCTCCTCCTCACAGGAAAAGAAAGTTTATCCAATCAGCTCTCTGCATGCCCTGACAGAGGGCTTAGACATTTGGTCTCCTTCAACGTGAAAGAGGACTTCTTTGAAGTCTTACGACACAATGACATGAGGGTTCTGCTCGGACTCAAGAAGAGACTCTAGAGTGTGAAAACCTGTTTCCCAGAGACCCCCGTCATCTGGTCAGTAACACCTATAGCCCCTCTGCTCCATCTGCTGGATTGGCCCCTGCTGTGACACCCTTTGTTGTAGCAACAGGCACAGGAGTCTCGAAGCAATACACATCTGAGCAGAGGAAGTTACGAAACATCTTAGTGTTACAAGTCTAACTACAGAAACACATTCTGCAATAATATTCTCTATATATACTAATCTGCTCTTTCATTAAACCTATCTAAATACACAATTTCCCATTACAGGCCCTAATAATCATTTCAATTTCAATAGGGCCTCCCACCGATTTCGGTGCTCGGGCCCTAATAAGAATAATCCTTTCAATTTCAATAGGGCCTCCCACCGGTTCGGTGCTCGGGCCCTAACAAAAATTCTTACAATTTCAATAGGGCCTCTCACCTTTCGGTGCTCGAGCCCTGTAAACAAAATCAAAGGCTGCATCAATTGTGCGCAAAAACTGAGTGGTGGCAGCACGTCCACTGAACTGTGAATATTTTTTAGATCCTGCTGACTTTCATTTTTTTTATTGCACCACTGAATGTGCGCCATTTCTGATTTGTTGCCGAGACGCAAACGTTTGTGATGGAAATTCATCTTGAGATTTGAAATAATGAAATTCTCCGACTGGAGTTGCCTTTGAGTCTTTATAATAGTAAGCTCTGCAGAGTTTACACAAGCATGGGTGCTCAAAGTGGAACTGGCTGCAAGTTCACAAAAGCCAGAACTTATACAAAGAGTCGTTGCATAAGACATGAAAAAAAGAAGACATGAAAGACATGAGATCATTCGCTGTGTTTTATCTGCTGTGTCCGTCCGTCCGCGGTACCAGACACATAGTCAGGGGATTTTCACAACCTTAGAGACTGGTCAGTGGAATTTTCCTCCACACCTTTCTCTCCCGAAGTTTGTGGAGCTCCTCGATATACTGCCACTTTATCTGCTGGCAATCTTTTCTAACCACAACCTCAGCTGTTGACAAACATTTCAAAGAAGTTTGAGCATTTGATATGGATCCAAGAGCACAAAGATTTGTTATGTGTGATCCTGAGGATTGATAAAGTAAGATCTCATGCCAATGATGTCTAGGTTGGCACCAAGCTCTCTGATCATTGTGATGTTTTGAGAGGGACCATCACATGTCAAGGACACAAACCTAACTCCAATTTCATGGAGGCTGTTACCCCCCCTGGTGGCTCGGAGTGGGACATAACATAAATGCAACAGGTCTGGGGAAGTGAGGGTGCAATCACAGAGAAACCATGACACGATATAAGGCAACAAAAGTATTTATTTAAACAAATCAACACAGGGATCAACAAGGACTCTCAGTGGCACCACAGAAAAGAACAAAAAAAAAAAACCTTTACAGGTGCTTAGCACACAAAAGTACAGTGGGTGGTGCTCACTCTAACCTGGGTTATTAACAAGAAGTAACCCTACGTGTGTTATATGTAGACCCCGGAGTATCTTACCTGTCCTCGTGGTCCCTGTGTGCACAACAAAAAAACATTAACAAAGACAAAGACAAAACAAAAGTAGGCTGCTAACAACTCAACTAATACAGGTAAAACTAAATCAGTGCACCAGCAAACACCCAAGCTAAACCCAACAAAAACATCAGCGCTCTGCCACAGCTCAACCCAAAAAGCCTCCTCTCGCTAACAAAAAACAAAGGACTATCTAAAGGGGAAGGGTTGATTGGAGATTTGGTGTTATTATTGGAACCAGGTGAGATGAGCGGCCATGATGCTTCTTCCTCTGTGGCCACTTCACTGACGCGTCCTGCCCGAGAGCTCCCCCTTCCGGTCCTTGCAGGTCTCACCAGTCAACCAGGAGGAGGAGACAAAACAAAAACACAAAACAGAACACAATACATGCATATATAATAAGGCTCTCTCGAATGACGTTTGCTCTCTCCGCTCCTGTCATGCTGTTGATAAGGAAGTAAGCAATGGGGATCTTCTGAGACTCATTGATTGCAACAACCATAACAACCAATGCTTGTGTTGCCACAACAATTTTCCAGCGCACCAGCACCGATGTCAACATAGCCATAAATCTGCTCTCCCCGAACTCTGTTTGCTTATGAATTTACATTTCATCCATCATTAATGCAAACTCTGTCTTTTCTGTCCTGTTTCTGCTCAACAACATGATCTTTTAAAGCTATGAATGAAGCAGCAGTAAATCTGGGATCTACAGAGATCCTACTGTACCAATTTCGTATAGTCTGAGGATGAGGCAGAGCCAAGTGAAACTTCTCTCAGACATATTCATAAGCCTTTGGAGAGTAGAAGTGCAGCCTATAGTTGCGAATTGCTTCAAAGTTTCTGAAAACTATTGTAACTTCACTGTTTAAACTAAACTGTTTTAACATCACTGTTGAAAGAAGGTCCATACACACACTGAGAGAGTCCCTGCTCTCAACTGGAGGACAGAGAACCGTGAGAGGTGCGCACACTATGCTCTCCGGGCCCGGCCCGCTCTCCTGCCCCGCAGTGCTGAAACATGGACCAGACAGACACTGAGCGTTACCCCCTCCTCTCCACGTGAACAAAATGAGTGCCTGAGTGAGTGAGTGAGCACAGTGAGTGCCTGAGTGACTTAGCTCACTATTGGCACTCGGCTATTAAGGCTGGATAAGGCCGGTCCATTGGAAATGAATGGCCGGCGTTGGGCACGCTGCTCATACACAGATTGAACAGGACCCTTGCGTCCCTGGTACTCCATTTGAAACTTAGACACATTTCAGAGCTCTATCGCAGCCTTGCTTCTCCTCCATAGGAGGCCACTCTAACATGTTTCAGACACTTGGAATATTTTTCACTCATCTGACACTTACTCTAATTTCCCTCATCTGACACTCAGAATAATACAGCGCACTCTCTCGTGCCCCTGATTCTCTGATGACACTTCGAATAATTTCACTCATCTGACACTTTGACACATTTCAGAGCCCTCTCGCAGCCCTCCTTCTCAAAAAACAGGAGGGCACTGTGACATGGTTCTGACAATAATTACACTCATCTGACCCCGAAGACAAACTTCAGAGCTCTCCCCCAGCCCTGGTTCTTGTCCACAGGAAGGCGCTCTGACATTTTACTGAGACTTAGACATTTCACTCATCTGACACTTTGAATAATTTCTTCGCGCCCCTGGTTCACTGCCTCTGCTTCTCTGATGACACTCTGAAACATTTGAGAGCACTCTCTCGTGCCCCTGGTCATGCACTGTGACCAAAGGGAGAGAGGCAATGTCGTGTGTCGGAGCATCACGTCAAAAGCTTGGTTCACGGAGTGACTTTCAATAGACTATCGGGGGAGGCCAGACACATGCTGAGCGACCCCCCCTCCTCTCAACTGGAGGACGGAGAAGTGTGAGAGCTGCGCACGTTTGCCCTCAGGGCCCAGGCTCAATCTCCGGGCCCGCGGTGCTGAAACACGGGCCAGACACACACAGAGTAATGCATCCTGCTGTCTTCTGAAGGACGGAGGATAGCCCATATTCACGACTCCGATTCATGTGGGTCATTAAAGCAGGAATTATGGAGGTAACATTCAGTAAGGAGGAAGCCAAAACAATAATAAGGAGTAGCATCATGACTGACTGGCAAAAACAATGAGATGATGGAGGCAAAGGATGACATCTTTATCAATTAAAGCAAAAAGTGGGAGGAATGAACACAATGGGGAAAACACTAGTGTACAAACATTTATATCAGGGCTAAGAATAGGACACAAAGGACTAAATAAAACAATGCACTTAGTATGGAAATATCCATCAGAAGAATGTGAATCTGGTTCAGGGGAAGTATCTGTGGAGCATGTCATCTGTCACTGCTAGAAATATAACACACAGAGAGAAAACTACTGGGATCTCTTTCACATTTATATTTTGTCTGAAGATGATACTGACACAAAAGGCACTTTATTTTTAAAGATGATGTTTCATGAAGCGTCCTCAATTGCCTGTATCACCACACCACAGTGTTTGTGAAAATACAACAAAATATAAATAGTTTTATTATTATTATTTATCACTATTATAATTTGAGTTCTCACAGTTACACAGTGAACTTTATTTACTCATTAGACTGACACAGCACCAGCAAAGCATGCAGCCATCTGACAGAAGAGAAGAAATACACAACACGTTGTTCGACAATGAACATGTTACGTTAGTTTTCCAGATTTCCCTCTTCACACATGTGATCACTCGACACACTTCGGACAGATCATCTGTTGATTTCACACAGATAAACAACACTTGAATTACAGAAACTACGAAAAACAAACACACCCGTTCTCTGATGAGCGTCTGTTTCGAATCCCGATCAAGATTTTTGTACTCTTTTCTTTTTTTTAACCATTTGATTTATATTGCTGTCTCAACGTGATGCTGAAACGGACACATTAACACTTGAAGGTTTCTGTAGGATTTTTATTTCAGCGAGACCTTCAGTAGATCACCGCACTTCAAACACAGGCGCTTTGTGAAAATGACGAATCTGCGACCGGCTCTGTTACCGCCCATCAACATCTGGAAAAAGGTAAACATATCGCCAGTTAATATGGCCGCCAGTTAAACTGGAACACCCTGAACGCACCGTGCACTAGTGATGGGAAGTTCGGATCTTTTTACCGTGTCGGTTCTTTGAATCTATTTCAGTAAAATGAACGAATCTCTTTTTGAGTCATTCGTTCGTTTCAAGGGGGGGGGGGGGGCGCAAACGATCCAAAGACTCGTACCCGGCAGATGAACGAATTGTTCAACTCCCGACCGTGTGTTTGGATCAATGATCGGGTTCATCTGCCCACAGAGTCTTCGGCCGACGTGTCGGCCACACAGAGCGAGCTCATCTCGCCGGTGACCGCGGTGCGGGCGGCGCACGGGGAAATCGCCCGGCACCTCCATACCGCTGCACGTCCACCCGGACATGAACGGGAATCTACGGAGCTGCTGATCCGCACGCTGCCAGCACATCCAGCTGGCCCGCCGCATCCGCGGACACAGAGCTTAATCTGCTGCTGATCCACTGACTATAACAACGCCGCATTCAAATAAAAATGTGGGAAAGAATATTGTACAGTATCTAATATTGTGTTGGTCATATTTAAATCATTCATTATTTTTTTGGGGGGGAAAGAGAGGATAAAATAAAAGAATCGCATATTAAATCTTAATCGTTCAGCCCTATTTGTTATTTTCACTTTACATTTACACTTACAGTTTAGTGCAGTGTAATTATTTCCCGTGATAATTAAATGCCAGTGTGACAATAAATGACAATTTAAAACCATACAAACTGTCATGTTTTACTGTATTTAATAGAGGAGGTTTTCTTAAAAAATATATGATCTGCCACACAAAAGCTGTCAGTCATGGCTGCTTTTTAACAGCGGTCACGCGAAAGGGGATGAGGTAACTGTTTCCTCTTCTGAGCCTATGGAGGTCACGTAGAAAATGATCCAAAGACTCGTACCCGGCAGATGAACGAATCGTTCACCTCCCGACCGTGTCTTCAGATCAGTGTTTCGTTCTTCTGCCAACAGAGTCTTCGGATCAGTGATTCGTTCATCTGCCGGATACGAGTCTTTGGATCCTTTTTCACGTGACCTGCATCAGCCTATGCAACAGTCCCGATGCGCGGCCACGAGAAAATGAACGAATCTCTCTTTGAGAGGACTCGTTACTCCCGAGTCCTTGTAAGGATTCGTTCAAAACGAACGAATCGTTCACGACCGACACATCACTACCGTGCACAACAACCAATATGGCATGTTGTGGAAACAGTGTGTGTTGCCGATGTTGCTGCAGAGGAGGAGACACACAGACACCAGAAGAACTGGTAAGGAAACGTTTCTTTACTTATGGTTATTTTTACAATGATCCTTTTCTCAGAATGTCTGCTGTGTTCTCCTCAGGGCCACATATTCTGTATTACATGTTCCACTCTGATACACAATGTGCTCCGCAATTACCATTTCTTTCACAAACTAGCCAGAAATAAACCCTTCTTTCGCCAACCTCCCCGCAGAAGTACATTTCTTACTGTTTCGTTAAATAACTTAATAAGCAAAACAACGATTCAAAATCAAGAAAATGACTCGTTTCTCTTTGATAAAAAGCAGCCACTCTCCTGAACACATCACTCCGAAAAGCATGTTTACTGCTCATCTTTGTTTTTCAGCATGTCGCAACAAATTCATGGTGCTCAAAATCATCCTATAGATGTTAAGTATGGTCGTCAAAACGCATGTGTGTTTATGTATTTAGACAATTTAATGTGAGTAGGAAATAAAAAAAACATAAACCAGGACAAATTCCTGGTCAAAAACAATAAGCCAAATATTGAGTTGAATTACTCAAAATCCTAAACGTTATTTTGCCACGCATGTAACAGGGCTAGTATTGTACATTTACAGAAGTCTTTACTGACACTTTTCTAACCTACTCTCATCTCCCTTCAGCAACTGCAAGTGCCCCAAACTTGCCTTATCAATTACACATACGTGTCGTGTTGACCACACACTTCAGGCATTTGGTGATAACAGAGTCTTGTTATTGCCTGACGGGTGTTACACAATAACAACTAAAACAAATTATAAACTAACCTGTTTCCTTGATAAACATTTGGGCTGTTAAATGAATCAATGTCTTAAACTTATTTCCACATTTATTTATTTATTTCCACATTTATTTATTTCCACATTTATTTATTTCTACATTCATTTATTTCCACATTTATTTATGTCTACATTGGGTCCATATGTAAATGAGGTAGGAGGTCCCAACCTCAGTCTCGAGCAGGATTGGTCAACTGAGCTACACACGAGCACACACAGGCCCCGGGGCTCCGCCCCCCACACATCCACACACTCGCTCAGAGACACAAGCAGTGAGATCTGAGCTCGTCACCATGAAGCAGCCGCTCAGTGACTTTGTAGAACAGTGGAAACAGTGAAAACACAGAGCTTCTCTGGTCACATCTGCTCAGAGATCAGCTGCTTCATGGGCAGAGCAGAAGCTGCAGGTGGTTTGTACCGAGCTGCAGTTTCTGTTTCCTCCTCCTCTCTGCTCTCTCCTTGTGCTCAGAACAACACGAGACGGGACGCTCACAGTCAGGACCACTGACACCTAAATCATCCCAATAAAAAATAACCTTAAATAACCCTCTGAACTTGAACTAGTTCATTTTAAGTGTGAACGGGCTTAACGCTGCAAACAGCTACTGGACACCAGTCAGCAATGAGAGGCAGAAGTAGTAGGCCTGGATCATTACACTCCTGTGAACAATCCTGCATGAGACTGCGGTTAGGCCCACCTTTCTCATTAGCATAAGGACAAAGAAATGTGGAAATGAATAAATATGGAAATAAATAAATTTGGAAATATATTTAAGACATTTATTTATACATTTCTGTATTAATTTCTGTATTTATTTATTTCCTTATTTATTTCTGTATTTATTTATTTATACATTTATTTATTTATACTTAAGTAATGTATGGTCCTCCATACAATGATGCTGAGTGCAGATGCTAGCATAAATATGGAAAGGTTGTCACAGGATGCTTTATGTACATGAGGTAGGTAGAATATATATATATATATATCGGATTATTGCACACGGTTGTTGCTGACACTGTATGGTTGAATTCAGTGTTCATCAGAGGAAAGAAGGTGCTCTGAAGGTGTTCCTGAGCTGGTGCAGGAAGTACATCGTCTGCTGGGCCTTTTTGGTGATTGTGTCGATGTTGGAGGCCCACTTTTGGTCCTGGGAGATTGTGGATCCCAGAAAACTGAATGTCTCCACCGGAGACACAGTGCTGTTGAGTATGGTGAGGGGGGGCAGTGTTGGGGCGGCTCCATTGTCATCTCCACAGTTTTGAGGTTGTTCTGCCCCAGGTTGTTCTGACCATACCAGAGGGAGGGTGACACACCGTCTGGGCCTGGTGCCTTCCTATCTTCTGGCAGTGTAGCTCCTCTTTTCTACTCTGATCTCCTTTGTCAGTGTTTTTCTGGCCTGGTTGTACAGGATCCTGTCCCCACTTCTGTAGGCCTCCTCCTTGGCCTGACGAAGCTGGCTGTGTTTTGCAGTGAACCAGGGTTTATTGTTGTTGTATTGTGCAGAAGGTTTAGTCGGTACACACATGTCCTCACAAAAACTGATTATGTCACAGTGTCAGTGAGCTCATCCAGGTCTATAGCAGCAGACTCAAAAACAGTCCAACAAGTGCAGTCAAAGCAGGCCTGTGACTCCAGCTTTGCCTCGTTAGTCCATCTCCTCATTACTTCCTCCTTGAAAATCATGTCTGAAAACCTTGGAAATAAGTTGAGGTTACACATCCATGCAATGCAAATACATTTCGGCCCACATAGGACAACCTACTCAGCCCTAATTGAAAGAAATGCTATTTTCTCATGTTGATAAAGTTATTGCAAATATCCATCTTAAAAACTATTTAAATTTAGAAATAAATCAGTTAAACTTAAAAGTGTACATTAAATTCCATTTTGGGGTTTATTAACTCCTCACTTAACTGTCTCAACCAACTTTCTATACATCTTAACAACTGAACAGCTTTAATACCTGTTTTTTCTCTTCCTTCCTTTCCTCTTATATTTCTCAACACCACTTTTCTTGTCAGATTTGTAAATCTGGGGCAGGAATGGTGTAGGTTCATTTAACTTTCTTTAAATATTTTACATATTACTGGGATTTAATTTGAGTTATTGGTACTCCAAGATGAAATATCAGTTGTTTAAAGTCGAAAAAACTGCTGCAATGTGTATTTCCATGTCCTCTCTTCTGCCTCTCTCTGGAGCTGCCTCTTCAGCGCCTCCTCTGATTGGCTGACTGCACTTTGAGTGACACGCAACCAGGCCTATCATCGGTCTCATTCGGGCGCATTCATTTTGGTAAACAGAGCTGAAAGACACGTTATTATATTTGCAGTTACAGAAAGACCAGCCCCATATTTACAGGATGTTTCTGAACGGTAAGTTAAACTGTCCTCATGTCTGTTCAAGTTTTAGCAGGACCCTCGGCCAATGTAGGAGTAACGTCCCGAGTTACAGTACGGAGTTTCACAACGGAGTTTCAGTACAGAGTAACGTCTGCGTTAAGGCCGGCGCATGGTTCTGCAACTGCGGCTGCGGCTTTTCACGCAGTTGTGTCGATGTACTTATTTTAATTAATGGTTCTCTAAGGGTTGCGTGTGTTGCAAAGCAATTCACCTCCAGAACACTAGGTGGAGTAACGTTTTTAGTCGAAGACGACCATAGAGATGCCTTCTTTGTGTGTGGCAGTCGTCGTCGACTGTTTATTTACATCGCAACTTCTGCTCCTCATAGCCTTTTTCTGGCCGACAAATTTGTCCATGATCATCGTACACTTGCAAACCGACGTTAGCCGAGATCTCCTTCCAGGATTTGCAGGCCATCTGCGCGTCCTTGTAATACGTCAATGACGGGTTATACAAGTGGTCATATTTTCGGATCTGTGGTCGGAATTCTAATCAGAATTCACAGATTTGATTGGCATCACGTTAGATGATTTACAATGCATGCAATTGGTTTGTGAGTTACCCGTGCTGCTAAACCAATGCCATAAAGCAGAGGTCTTCAACAGGGGGTCCGTGGACTTTTTGGTTGATTAAACAATTCTTTATATATTTGAAATTTAAAAAAAATTCCAACCATTTTTCCACCACAAATTTAAATGTCTTTAAATACACATTAACATGAATCCAACATATTTCAGCAAACGGATAAATAGAGGCAGAAAACGTTATCTTTCATTCAGCAATGCACACACTGCAGCTCCTATATCCTGCACATGTTTAAATAAAAACATGAATATATGAACCTGTTTATTATTTGAAGAGCTAAGTAGTGATGCACAATAACAGGGTAGATATTTTTATACATGGCACCAGGCCCAGTTTAATACAAAACATAATTTTATACAATACATATAGTAGGAGGTCCCTGCTCCATTTCTCCATCAGTTTGGGGGTCCTTGGCCTGAAAAAGAAGACCCCTTCCATAAAGGCTGAAAAGCGGTGCTGGTTAAGAGATGCTCTGTAAAAATGTGACATTTCCCAATGATTTGTTGGTTACAGGTCGGGGTCCAGACAATAAGGTTTCTGGGTCTTGATCTAGACAGTCGCCACTCCTCCTCTGCATGCAATTAAACATGCATGTCATTTCATTTTGTAAAGAACAAATTATGTTGTACACAGATATGTAATGAGTGAATCAATGTGCTTTGTGCAGATAGACTACAGAATAATATTCTACCCATTTGAAAAATCTTTGTGTTGGTCATATTTTTGTGGTCGTCACTGAAAAGTGTTGAATTGTTTTTGGTTTATGGTGAAACTGTAGCAGTTCAGAGGACATCAACTGAGTAGGTGGCCCTTCATATATCGACCAGAACATATTTGTGTTTGCACTGCTAAAAGAATATAGGCAGCATTAGCCAAACATGGCTTTCCTGAACCAGCAACGGAGGCCAGAATGTAGTGTAACCTACTCAGATTTGACTCTGGATTAAGAAAGGACGTCATGGTTGCGGAACCCTGATTGTCTGAATTAGAATTCAACAAAACTATCCTATTTATGCATGTGTATGTCTGTGTAAATTAATGGGGGGATATACAGCATTATAAGCAGTTTCTGCATAATGCAACGTATTTCTCAGAGGACCAGTGTACATTCACTCTAAATTTAAAGAAGCTTTAAAGGTGATACGTAAAATTATTGGCAATCAACAAAGCCAGGAAGATTCATTTGTCACACATACCACATCCATAAGAAAAATCACTTTTGTCACATATATTCTAGAATATGAATTTGTAATATGATTGATATATAATTGCATGTAAAGTAAGTCTCAACAATGAGGATGCTTGAAATATAGTCTACACATACACTTCTAAAAGTAACTCGTTACAAAAAATTATAATGGGTCTCTATGTATAAAGAGCTTTTCAGTTATTCCATTCAACCATTCATACACATTCATACATTGCATGTGTGCAGCATTTCTCTTTCATACATCAATCATATACGCTGTTGGCACAGCCATCAGTCAGTTCTGTATCTCGCTAAAGGACACTTCTCCACCTGCAACCGGCGACCTTCTGGTGTGTTAGCGATCCCCTCTTTCTCCGGAGCCACAAAAGACTCACTTATAACGATTTGAAAAAGTCTGGGGTGTCTCTCAGGGAGATGGGGGTGGATGGGGCTGGGTTCCTTCTAAAGTCCACAACCATCTCCACTGTTTTCAGAGCATTGAGCTCCAGGTTGTTCTGATCACACCAGGTCACCAGATGGTCAATCTCCCACCTGTAGGCGGACTCAGCCCAACCAGAGATGAGCCCAATGAGGGTGGTGTCATCCGCGAACTTAAGGAGTTTGACGGACTGGTGACTGGAGGTGCAGCTTTTGGTATACAGGGAGAAGAGAAGAGGTGAAGAACACAGCCTTGAGGGGAACCGGTGCTAATGGATCTGAATTCAGAGACATAATTACCCAGCCTCACGCGTTGCCTCCTGTCAGACAGGACGTCTGTGATCCACCTGCAGGTGGAGTCGGGCACACTCAGCTGGGAGAGCTTCTCCCGTAGCAGATTCGGGATAATTGTGTTGAAGGCAGAGCTGAAGTCCACAAACAGGATCCTGGCGTAGGTTCCTGAGGAGTCCAGTTGCTGGAGGATGAAGTGAAGGGCCATGTTGACTGCATCGTCTACAGACCTGTTGGCTCTGTAGGCAGACTGCATGGGGTCCAGGAGAGGGTCAGTGATGGCTTTGAGGTGGAACAGCATGAGGCATTCGAATGCCTTCATCATCACAGAAGTCAGGGCAACGGGTCTGTAGTCATTGAGTCCAGCGATCTTTTTTTTTTGGGGGGGCTAGGGATGATGGTGGAGGTCTTGAAGGAGGCTGGTACGTGACAATTCTCCAGTGAGGTTTTAAAAATGTCAGTAAACACCGGAGACAGCTGATCAGCAAAGTGCTTCAGGATTGATGGGGAGACAGAGTCTCAATATATTATATTATATTATACTGCATTACATTGCATATTGCAATCTGACACTGTTCACTGTTTTGCATCTTGCATTTCACTTTTTACTTCAGTTT
Organism: Pleuronectes platessa; assembly: GCF_947347685.1. Lineage (NCBI taxonomy): Eukaryota > Metazoa > Chordata > Actinopteri > Pleuronectiformes > Pleuronectidae > Pleuronectes > Pleuronectes platessa. The sequence goes on from NC_070631.1 coordinate 28,941,404, forward strand.
TTATATCTTTTATCTATTATAAATATTTTTCTTAGATATGTTTATGTCTAAATAAATGTTACTTTGTATAAATATTTGAAAAAGGGAGTAAATAAGAAGTAAATAGTGAATAAATATATATTGTTTATTTTTATTGCTTTTCTTATGTGTGTTGTATTTGTGTTTTTATGTTTTTATGTTTCTATGTTCATTGTATGCACCAATAACCAGAGCAAATTCCTTGTAGGTGTCAACCTAATTGGCAATAAATACTTTCTGTTTCTGATTCTGATTCTGACACACAATTAATGAAACTGGATCCACATGATCTTCATCAGCACATTCTTTGCACCCTCTTTCAAAACATGTTTCTTGCAAAAGTATCAATCTCTAATCTCTGTTAAGGTCCTCTGGCTGTTAAAGGAGACAGCTCTTTGAACAATGTAGAAAAGCTAAATAACTGACTTAAATAATATATTAGTTTGACCAAAAGATGTGGAGTTTGAGAGATTTATATATATATATTTTTTGCAGCCTTTTTCTTACAGATATTTTGTTAAGTGGAAAAACTATTACTGAGTACAGATGTGGTATGTAGTATACATTTATAAAAGCCTGATTAATTTTGTTTCCAATAATTACAGTTTTAGTGAGTTGGATGAATAATGTGTTCAGCAGTCAGGCTACAGTGCTGAAAGAAACCTGGGGTTGTTTTTATTTTCCTCTATTACTGCAGAGAAGTTGGCAGCTCCGGCATTGTAGAGGGCCTTCTTATATATTTTAAGACTATCTAATCAGACTAAGAGAATGTTAGCATAATTGTTGCAGCACCACTTCCTTTCTAGTTTTTCGTGAAGGTTGTTTAAATTGTTTAAATTATACCAAGGAGCTAATTTCCTATGCTTTACAAGGTTCTTTTTTAGAGGTACTATAGAGTCTAGTGTTACTCGTAGTGTTTCAGCAGTGCTATTAACAAGATGATTGACCTCAGTGGAACAAAAGTTTTTAAAGGACACCTCTGTTATATTGAGTGATTATAATTGAGGCCAATTTATATAATGAGTTAAATCATTTAATTTTCATTCTGTAGTATTTCTTTACAAATGTGATAAAGATTCAAACTCATGTTAAATGGTCCTGGTGGCTCTCCTAGTCTTAATTCTGGAGTTGAGAGATAAAGGCCTTAGGCTTTGAACCTTATTTTCCCTCCAGTATTCCCATGATCCTGATACTGTTCCTTCTAGAGCTGTGCTCAAAAAATTGATATGCCAATATTTCGTGATGTCCTCCTTGCTGATGAACGCATCAATGCAGATACTACTGTATTGATACTGCATCACATGCCGGGACGGCAGTCTTGAAAACGAAACTTCACCTATGGTGCAGTGCACAGTAATGCCTGTAGGTGGCAGCATAGGCAGAAACAGCACACGGCTCAATTCAAAACAAACATGGAGGGAAACAGGAGTTACTGCATGTGAAATGCTTTGCCCGCAGTCTGAATTTCGCCGCTCAACGTGCACTCGAGACGCCCACTGTTTCTTACACTGAGGTGTGGAAGAAAACCAAGGAGTGAGTTGTGGACCTTAACTGAAGCAGACCTGGCCTGTGCTGAAGATGTGGCTAAAGCCCTGAAGCCGCTAAAAGTTGCAACACTCGTAATGTCCTAAGAAAAGACCCCTACGCTGTCTGTTATAGCACCTCTGCATGCCCAGCTGTGCAACTGCGCTCATGTGCTTACGATGGACATTAAAAACACCGTATCCGAGGATCTTGGGAAGAGATACCTGAGCGACAGATCCTTTCATTATTCAAAAGCAACGTGTACCGTGATACTTATCGTATCTTGGCCTCTGTATCGTGATACGTTTCGTATCGTGAGGTTGTAGGCAATACCCAGCCCTAGTTCCTTCTCTAACATAGCTCAAAGAGTACTTTTAAGATCTTTTAATGGCCAGAATTTTAAGTATTTTGAGTAGTGCGATCTTTAAGACTTTGCCTTTGTTGTTATATGGAATAATAAAGAACAGCTGTAAGGAGATCACTTACAAGAAATGAAGAAACTTTCCAAATACTATCCCAGAATGGAAGTTAGGATCCACTGATGTGAGGTAATCGGTCCGGATGCTCTAAATAAATAGATACCGCTGTGACACTGGTGCGCGATCCTGCGTTATGGATGCACGCGAATGGAAGGATGATGTGGAAACAAGAGTTCAGCGACGTCTAGTCAGCTAATATTAGTGGTGCACCGATGTATCGGCCGTACATCGTTAGTGGCCAATATTCGCTTGGACCGCGGGGCGGTGTCCGTCGCCGGTGCAGTAGGCGGGGCCGTTGGAGGGGACCGGGTACGGCGGTCGGTGGCGGCGACTTTGGACGCGTGTCGAGCCCTTCTGGCGGATCACCTCTGCTACGGCGCATGCTGGGGGAACCCTCCGTTCGCGCGGGGCGCCCCCTCCGGCGGTGCTCCTCGGCTTGTGCTTAGCAGCTGACTTACAACTGGTGCGGACCAGGGGAATGCGACTGTTTAATTAAAGGGGACATATTATGCCCATTTCTCCACAGTTGATATGGCTCCTTGGGGTCTTAATGAAATGTCTGAAACATTTTTTGGTCAAAATACCACAAGGATCATTTAAAACAGCACCCTTTTTACCCTGTCTAAAACGGCCTTCCTCAGATTGACCTGTTTTGAGTGCCCCCCCCCCCCCCTTTCACCGCCCTGCCCCCGACACACACACACACACAGACACAGACACACAGACACACACGCACACACACATCTTAAATAACCCCTTAGCATATTTAAGGTAGTTAGAATCATTTTAAGTCACTGTCATACACATATATTTCTGTATCCGTTTGTTGTGTTTCTTCATTGAAGCTACAATTTTCAAACTACTATACCTTCTGATAAAGATGTGCTTTATTTAAATACATGCATTAGATATGTGTGTATACACTATATAATTGTATGTGTATATTTATTCATACAGGGCATATATTCTGAGCGCACACACACACACACGCACACACATCCAGTTTCACGTCTTAAATCTTCCTTTAGCATATTTAATGTTGTTAAAATAATTTTAAGTCACTGTCCTACATATATTTCTGTATCCGTTTGTTGTGCTTCTTCATTGAAGCTACAATTTTCAAACTACTACATCTTCTGATAAAGATGTACATTATTTAAATACTTGCATTAGATATGTGTGTATACACACATATCTACACTTAAAATATGCGCTGCTGTACTCTCAAGCCCCGATGAGAGACCAGCTAGCCGCTGAGAGCTAGTTCGATTTGACGGCTCTCGACGTCTCAGTCCGGTTGTTGTCACGCCCTCACTCCCGGAACCCCTCACTCCCGGAACCCCTCACCCAGACCCGGTTCTGTCCGGGTTCCCTTCCGCGTGGACTGACGGTCCGTGTGCGGACATGAAGCCCGAGCAGGGGAGGCTTTAAGGCCAATGTATGCTTCTCCGTTTTGACGGACACGGACCGATAGGACCGCCTTCTCCAACGTGGAACGCCCTCTCCGGGCCTCTCCGCGGCTCCTTGGAGAGCTTTTCGTGCAGCTCTCATTTTCTAACTACACGTCGAAATGGCGGAGAGCCCACGGATAGCCCTTGGCTGTGATTGGTCCGCTAACGCCAGCATTTCGGGACCTCAAACTTCCTGTTCCATTCCCTACATCACAATAAACCAAAATCACAACTACGACTCTATGATTAATGTGACAAGTGTGTTAAGCCAGCGGTGTTGTCCGGCTGACGGTGGCTGGTTAGAGCACTTACGGCATGTGTGTACGGTCACATACGGTTATAACGAACTTTCATAACGGGGCTAGCGGGCTAGCCACCATGCTAACTGCGGTGGGAACAGCGCAAAAACCTGCTGACTTTAATCCCACGGCTGTCATGACACTGTTTCTCAAACACCGTCAGGTATAGCATACAGAGGCCTTAAGGCCTCTGTATGCTATACTTCTCCGAGTATGCTTCTCCGAGTCCGTTGCGGACTGACGTACGGACGGAGCGGACAGACACTTTTTGATTTATAGTTCTACGAGCCTTTTTGTTGTGAAAACAATTCACCGCCAGAACAGTAGATGGCGCAACGGAAGTCGAGCTTAGAGAAGCCTACATCATGAGGTATATAGAAGAAGTCCACGCTGGTTTATTTACGTCCTCCCAGCTCCTCACACACAGTGAACGATGGCAACTAACAGAAAAAGGATGTTGATGACGCGACAGTTTTTGCTGAAATAAAGTGACACCCAGCAGGTCAAAATGCTTATGTTATCGTGTCTTAACGCAGCGGTTCCCCGGTCTTGTTTCCAAACTGCGTTGCTAATTCAACAGCTGCAACAGCTTGAAGCTACACGGAGGCAGCTAGCTTCCCCCCAGTTTCCACACACAGTCAGCAGGGACACCCGATACTAACTACTACCAAGTGTTTGCTTCTGACCTGACGGTGTTTGAGAAACAGTGTCATGACAGCCGTGGGATTAAAGTCAGCGGGTTTTTGCGCTGTTCCCACCGCAGTTAGCATGGTGGCTAGCCCGCTAGCCCCGTTATGAAAGTTCGTTATAACCGTATGTGACCGTACACACATGCCGTAAGTGCTCTAACCAGCCACCGTCAGCCGGACAACGCCGCTGGCTTAACACACTTGTCACAGAAACACGGGTTAGCCTCCCGGCCGGGGTTCCACTTGCAATACTGAGGCTCCGCCCCCGCCCCGCTCACTCGCTCAGAGACACAAGATCAGAGCTCGTTCACGTGAACCGGCTGCTTCTTAACAGTGGAAACAATGAAAACACAGAGTTTCTCTGGTCTCAGCTGCTCAGAGATCAGCGCATCAGCTTCTTGATCAGAGCAGAAGCTGCAGGTGGTTTGAACCGAGCTTCAGTTTCTGTGTCCGCCTCCAGCCTGACCTGCTCTCACTTTTAGTTTTCTAAGCTATTAGGCTGCAGCTATATGTTTTTTTTTATTTCAAAATAGGGTTCTACTTATTTCATATATTTCCCACAAATATTGGGAGGACTCAAATAACCCTACAAAGTTCTGTGTTTAATTTATTTCAAAGTAGGCATACACTTGCCTGCGTATTTTCTTCTCTTCATAAGTGTTCGGTGTTTTCCTTTGTTGTAACAGGTACAAACAGCAATAAAATGTCAAGAGTTTTCTTTATTGTCGTTCTATAATTTCGTAAATGCAACAAACTATAGTTTAGTATAGTATAACTTTATATTAAACTTTATTAGCTTTGTTATCAAATATGTTTTACAGCTCCAGACACATTTTATTTGGGGGAAGAGGGGGCAAAATAAGTAGGTAAAAGTTGCCGACCCCTGCTATAGACCTATGCTGGTAGGGATATCTAATGGAGTACTATGCAGAGTATTATGCAGTTTTAGACACAACACAGGACTAAAATGTAATTCGTTTTTCGTCGACTAAAACTAGACTAAAACTAAGAAGGATAAAAATGACTAAAAGGTGACTAAAACTAATATGCATTTTTGTCAAAAGACTAAGAATAAGACTAAATCAAAAATAGCTGCCAAAATTAACACTGGTGGGGAACCCTAAGCCGGTGAGACGTGTCCGGCTCTCAGGTGTGTGAAGTCAGCGGGAGCATCGCCAGCCTCGCAGTGAGCCGCCCGGGTACAGCCGGGATCCAACCCGCCACCGAGCAGCCGGTTGCCGCTGCCGCCGGCCGGCAAGCTGGGCACTGATTGGTTACGCCACCTAGCTTACATGTCACCGTCAATTACCGAAACAAAACAACAGCTTTTCTAGTTGAAGACACTCACTGCGACACGAGACACGCACTGTCAATGCTCCCCTGTCCGTGGGGAGATCAGTCAGGCGGCTGCTGCTAACCGTAAACAAACACCGACAGGTCCACCAGAAGCGAGCCGCAGACATGGGTCCAGCAGCCCGACATCACCTAACGAGCACGAGCTGAGGAGGGGGCTTTGGCATGTGACTTACCCCGACCGCAGGCTCTGCTTCTCGGCCAGATCTCCGCTGCTTCCCGGGTGGGCTGCCACATGCAATACTGCTGTAAAAACGTGCACAAGCAGCCGTTTGAAGCAACTTTAAACACAAACTAACAGCAAGCTAGCTTTAGCTCCCTGATGCTAACCGTAAACAAACACCGACAGGTCCACCAGAAGCGAGCCGCAGACATGGGTCCAGCAGCCCGACATCACCTAACGAGCCCGAGCTGAGGAGGGGGCTTTGGCATATGACTTACCCCGACCGCAGGCTCTGCTTCTCGGCCAGATCTCCACCTCTCACCCTGCTCATTGGCTGGTTAGCGTCCCCCCTCGGCTAGCTTCCCAACTAACACCCGCCGCCTCGAGCTGAGGAGGGTGCTGTCGCTTGTAACGTAACCTGGTCTCCTCCTCCACCAGATCTCCGCCTTCAGGGGGGGGGGGGGGATATTCCCATTCGACGCACTCTATCATATAGTTTCTTACATAGAGGAACCACAACAAATCGCGGGAGTTGTTTTTTTCCAGAGTTTTTGGGACGGTAGACATGCCAGATACCCACATTAACGTGTAGAAGCACTACAAAAATGGATTTTTCATAATATGTCCCCTTTAAAACAAAGCATCGCGAAGGCCCACGGTGGGAGTTGACGCGATGTGATTTCTGCCCAGTGCTCTGAATGTCAAAGTGAAGAAATTCAATGAAGCGTGGGTAAAACGCTGTTTTAGACAGGGTAAAAAGGGTGCTGTTTTAAATGATCCAAGTGTTATTTTGACCAAAATATGTTACAGACATTTCATTAAGACCACAAGGAGCCATATCAACTGTGATAAAGGGGCATAATTTGTCTCCGTTAAATAAAGTTTAGTTAAATCAAAGATTGTTTCATAAATCTGATTGAATTTGTGCTCATTAAAAGATAAGACTGATAAAGAAATAATTTAAAACAATGCTTTTAAAAAAATTATTTAATTATTTTCCTGGCACAAAAGCGTGAATGAATAACAACGAAAACAAAATAAACAAACATCAGTATCCCTAGTTTATTCTATTGATCTGTGATCTTTGTGCTGAACTGAGTCCAGTATCACACAGATCAATTCAGTTAAATTCTATAGATCGAGGACAACACACCTATCTCTGAATTTAATAATCCTGCCGTTTTGGATGATTAAAATACGATCAGACAATACAACATGTTCCCTCAAATTCTTAGAGGGTGGTTTTTTTTTTTTGCCTCCACCTTTGAATTGGATCTTTTTTATTTCAGGCTCCGTTCTTTCTATCGTACTCACTCTCACACATTGTATTATCCACAGCAGCAGCAGAGTATCAGTGTTTTTTTTCTTTATTACTAACATCACTGCTGTCCCTTCACCTCAACCTCACTAACAAACACATTGATTTCAGAACGTTTCGCCTAATAATTTAATTCATGACGTGAAGGATTTGATGTGGGAGTGGAAGGAGAGGGTGGGGTCAAGAATGACACCCAGGTTTCAGACCTCGGGGGATGGGAAGATGGCACAGCCGTCGATGTGGAGGAGGAGATCTCCAACCTAACGGAGGAGAGCCTTGGGGGCCACAACCATGAGCTCAGTCTTGTTACTGTTTAGTTGATTTACTGGGTTTCTAACGACTGGGCCACACTGGTTGTGTGATCGGCACATGTGAAAAGGGAAACGTGTTGCCTTTTTATTTCCCTGCCGATGCTATCAGGTTTGAGCGTCCACACTAGGGATGTCGGGATTAACCGATTTTACCATAACCATGTTTTCATAACGTTCCAGTTTCATAACTGTTGTGATTATTATACCTTAGGCATGACACCATTAAATGATGTGCCTTTGGGCATTTACTAAATTTGGTGATCAGAAAAATATTTGTATTCATATTTATAATATGATTTAAATAATAACATTAATTGATTATAGTTACCTCGGGCCACCACCCTTCAAAGGAAGGGAAAAGGTAGCCCATTGATTGGCTAAGTCTCATGAAACTACTTACAACAAATTTCGTGGCGCCATTGATAAAGATGGCGCCACGAACGGCTGCCACGTGTTGGTGCGCACTTTTGTGTTTATTTTTAGTATTTAATTCTGTTTACTGCGACCCTACTCGGATTACTTTCACGATGGACGAGCTTCTTAGCATCAGGGACACAAAACCTTCCGATTTATGTCCCAACTTCCTCGCCTCTTCCATGGATTTAGTGGATTTACTGATCAAAGGTGCTGCGGTCCTCGGCCACGCAGCGAGACTGAGGCGGAGACGTAGAGGAAAGCGCGCCGGGGCTCTGATGCGCTTCAGGGAGAGAGGGTTACGCTCACCTCTCCCGAGCATCCTCCTCTCCAATGTTCGCTCGCTGTGCAATAAGATGGACGAACTGCGCCTTCTCATCCGGACAAATAGAGACTTTTCCCTTTCTTCTGTCTTGTGTTTCACGGAATTGTGGCTGACCGAAGCTACACCGGACTCGGCCGCACAGCTGACCGGCTTTCAGCTGTTAAGCACGGACTGCGACCCGATCCTCTCACGCAAGGCAAAAGACGGAGGGATTTGTTTTTATATAAACCATGGCTGGTGCAGCGACGTGAAAGTAATTTTACAGTCCTGTTCTCCGGACCTGGCAACTTTTTTCATCACCTGCAGACCGTTTTACTCTCCCCGTGAATTAACCTCTTTTAACCTGGCTGGAGTTTACATCCCCCGCAAGCTGATGTGTGCGGGGCTCAACGACAACTCGCGGAGCAGATACTAGGAGTGGAGAGAGGGAGAGAGAACATGCATTCCCCTGTTATTGTCCTTGGGGACTTTAATAAGGGGAACTTATCTAACGAACTCCAAAAATACAAACAGTTAATTAAATGCCCGACCAGGGGGTACAACACTCTGGACCACTGTTACAGCACCATCAGCAAGGCGTATCATGGAGTTTCCCGCGCTGCTCTGGGTCTATCCGACCACGTTCTTATTCACCTGATCCCGGTTTACAGACAGAAACTAAACTTTCTAAACCTGCTGTGCTGAGATCAAAGAACTGGAGCAGCAGAGAAACTGTGGAGGAGCTGCGTGAATGCCTGGAAAACACTGACTGGGACATTTTCAGAACTGCTTCTAACGAATACACAGATGCTGTGACGTCCTACATCAGCTTCTGTGAAGACAGATGTATTCCGACACGCACCGGGGTGAGTTACAACAACGAAAAGCCCTGGTTCACAGCAACGCTCAAACAGGAGAAGGAGGTGGCCTGGATAGGTTCAGACTGATTAAATACTCGTTTGGCAAGGAGATTAAGGAGGCCAAACGACAGTATTCGAAGAAGCTGGAACAACAGTTTGCAGCCAACGACTCCTCGTTAGTCTGGAAAGGCCTTCGGGTGATCACCGGCTGCAAGACCAAATCCCCCCACTCCGTGGAAGATCTCAAACTCGCAAACGACCTCAATGAGTTTTACTGCAGATTCGACGAACAAAGGACCAGGTCTAACCAGTGCTTAATTTGTAAATCACAAGGTGCCGGAACGCAAAGTACATATGACAGCGCAGGGATGACGAGACGGGCACAGGTCCCGGAACGCATACAGAAAACGGTGCTGAAAAATACATGTAAATGCCCACTGACAATGCTGTGGGACTTACAAGCCTTAATTTCAAATAATATCCATGGTATAAATTTTATGACAATAATTTACAATTATTTTAGGCTATACTGTACAGCACAGGCAAATGCCCACATCAACACAGGTGGGACTTACAGTCAGCAATTAATTTCTCAACATAGATCTAACTTGTAAAACATAACAAATAAAAGTTCAAAGCTTACAATAAATCACATAAATCTTCCATTATTATTATTTAAAGATTGGCACGGCGGCCTATTAGTTGACCAAAACATCCCACATCACGACAATGTCCGGATTCTCCTCCTCCTCCCTGTTTCGGGTTTTACTGCGTGTGTCTGTGACTGCTGGCGCTGTAGCTAGCTCCCGCTCCGGCTGGCGGGCAACCTGACCTGCTGCTGCCGCGGTACCGGCCTCCTGCCCTGGCTTGGCTAGCTGTCGGTGAAGCTGGCTAGCGGTTGCGGAGCTAGTCTCCTGCGGCAGCCAGTTTTGCTCGTCAACATTACCGCTGCAACTGCCCTTGTCGCCGCTTGTCGAGGCTTTTCTGACTCGTTTCGAAGCGTCATGCAACTCTTCCTTCTTTTTGAAAAAGGACAGTAAATTCAACTGTCTTTTTGACATGTTTGCATTGAACAGGTAACTCTTTGTTCCTCTCTGCTGCTTGCTCCCCAGATGCGGCAAATTTCAAAAGTTTTTGTCTGCGAAGCGGGGTGCATCAACAACAGATCTCCGAGTCTTTCAAATGACGTCGTTTTATCTTAATAAACAACATGAAATTCATGGGATTTGTTCTGTAAATTATTATATGAATATTGTTTTATTTTATACATTTTTTTAACATTTTTTTAATATTAACAGAGCTGCCAACTTTTCAAAAAACCTTGGAGTGAGATTTTGTCGGGGGTGACCAAAATATAGCCGCGCAAGCAGAAACACAAGTTGCAAACACAAAAATCAAATTAGAGATTTATTACAAAACGTCACATCAGCGGCGGTGTGTCTTTAAGGCCTCTGTATGCTTCTCCGAGTCCGTTGCGGACTGACGGACGGACGGAGCGGACAGACACTTTTTGATTTATAGTTCTACGAGCCTTTTTGTTGTGAAAACAATTCATCGCCAGAACAGTAGATGGCGCAACGGATGTCGAGCTTAGAGAAGCCTACCTCATGAGGTATATAGAAGAAGTCCACGCTGGTTTATTTACGTCCTCCCGGCTCCTCACACACAGTGAACGATGACAACTAAAAGGATGTTGATAACGCGACAGTGTTTGCTGACACCCAGCGGGTCAAAATGCTTATGTTATCGTGTCTTAACGCAGCGGTTCCCCGGTTTTGTTTCCAAACTGCGTTGCTAATTCAACAGCTGCAACAGCTTGAAGCTACACGGAGGCAGCTAGCTCCCCCCCAGCTTCCACACAGAGTCAGCACGGACACCCGATACTAACTACTACCAAGTGTTTGCTTCTAACCTGACGGTGTTTGAGAAACAGTGTCATGACAGCCGTGGGAGCAACACACATGCTGTAAGTGCTCTTACCAGCCACAGTCAGCCGGACAACGCCGCTGGCTTAACACACTTGTCACATTAATCATAGTCGTAGTTGTGATTTTGGTTTATTGTGATGTAGGGAATGGAACAGGAAGTTTGAGGTCGCGAAATGCTGGCGTTAGCGGACCAATCACAGCCAAGGGCTATCCGTGGGCTCTCCGCCATTTCGACGTGTAGTTAGAAAAATGAGAGCTGCACGAAAAGCTCTCAGAGGAGCCGCGGAGAGGCCCGGAGAGGGCGTTCCACGTTGGAGAAGGCGGTCCTATCTGTCCGTGTCCGTCAAAACGGAGAAGCATACATTGGCCTGCCGCCGCCGCCGCCACCCCCCGCCCTGGACGATGTAGCGAACCTCATCCGCGGCGGACCTCTTGTCAGGGGGGGGGGGGGGGGTGGGCGTGGCGGCGCTGGCCCACACTGCCTTCGCAATCGACGTATTGGCCACTTGTAAGAAATCACATTTTTTTTGGGCGTCAGAAATTGGATGTGTGTCACACGCCGAAAGCGTGAGAGTTGGCAGCTCTGTATTAATATTTTTTTCTATACGAGAGGTACCGGATCAGCCCAAATAAGTCCCGGAACACGGGCAGGCCAAAACCAAGAGGTGCCGGATCCTGTTCCGGCAGGATCCGGCACAAATTAACCCCTGGGTCTAACCCTCCCCCCTTCCTGTCCGACAGGAAGCAGCGCGTGAGACTTGGCCAGCTTGTCTCTGAGCCCCGGACAAGGTTGTGTGCTTTCTCCTCTACTCTTCTCCCTCTACACCAACAACTGCACCTCCAGCCACCCCTCTGTCAAACTCCTGAAGTTTGCCGACGACACAACCCTTATTTGATTAATCTCCAATGGGGACGAGGCCGCCTACAGAGAGGAAGTTGACAGCCTGGCTTCCTGGTGCAGCCAAAACTACCTGGAGCTGAACGCTTTAAAAACTGTAGAGATGGTAGCAGACACTGCATGAAAAGAAGAATTTGTGCCAGTAAATGTCGTAGGAAAATCTTGGAGAAATTTCTGTTACCAGTGTCTTGCCGTTTTACAAGCCTGAGAATGTTGGGAGGTGACCACCCTTCTCCTAAGCCTATGGGAGGCTTTCACATGCAAATGCCAATGCTCTGCCCTTTACAAATGCAAATTAGGATAGTTTCCTTCGGAGCAGATAACACCTGTTTCTAAACTATCTGGAGTAAATACACCAGGCTTAAAATAAATATAAAATCTGAAATTGTCGTGCTATCGCGGCCCGTATTCGGGCCGCGATAGCACAGGTAGCTAAGTAAGTAAGTGTGCTATAATTAATTACATTGTATACCACGAGCAAAATCAATGCTATGAATTTTTTTTTTAAACAATGCACATTATTTCAGCATTTATTATTATTATAACACAATCCTAAATCTCAACCACTGTACAGAGTGGCATGATTACAGTCACTTTTTCAATTGTGCTGGTTAAATGCACAGTGGATGTGTTAACCACACCTACCAGCAATCCGCTCAACAGGCAGAAATTATGTTGGATATGATGTGTCTGTGTCCTGTAAGATCCAAACTTCTACTGGCTTTCCATAAAGACATCTTTCCTCCCAAAATACTGGAAATTCCTTCATAATTTGAACTTCTTATTAAACTTTCTCAGTATTGCATTAAAACACTAAACAATTTTATCCAAGCAAATATGTGCAATCAACTATGAGGGTACAAACACGGAACAGCAAAAATCAGGTAAGTACAATAACTTAAAACCAGAAAGAATAAACGGGTCCTCAGTCACATACTCATCCCATATAAAATGTAAATTTAAAAACTGTTTTAACCGCTGCTTTAAGATGAAAAGGACAGTTGTGAAGCTTTACTCTGAAGAAGTGACGTCAGTCGTTTGCGTCATCACCTGATGGGATTGTCCAATCACAGCCTCGTGAATGCAGAGTCTGTCTGCCGAAGACATGAGAGGAAAGTGTGTTCCGTATGAGTGACTCTGTTTTCGGGATAAATAAGTTGCTGAAGTCGACGTAACACTGTTTCCCTGGAGGAGAAGATGAGTAAGTGGGAAAGCAAAGCCGCGGGCCCGGTGTGGAGGAGTCGAGGCGGAGAAGACAGGCGCACAGTCCCTGACTTAAGGTGAGGCGCAGCTATTGCTAACTGCTTAGCTAACTCTCAGATTTGAAAAACGTGTGAACCAATGTGGGATTAGCGCGACAGTTGCTAAAAGTAGAATAAAGCATCGAGTGCTTTAGGTTAGGTTAGTTTATTGGTCTCCACCAGGGAGAAATTTGTCGTGAAGACAGGGAACATGTTGCATACATAAAAACACATACAGTACAAAAAGAACATCAAGTTAAAAGTCTGGTGGAGTAAACAGACCACTAGACAATCCTGCACATGCAGCAAGCCGACGTGAACGCATTCACATGCTTCCACACCGCTACTCTAACTCAGGGGCGGCCGGCCAATAGAGGGCGATAGGGCGCCGCCCTCCTTGAGTCAAAAAAAAAAAAAAAAAGATAATATGCCTAATATTTTTTTTTAATAATATATCATATGTATATATTTTTTAGTGATAATGATGCTAACCAATACATTTTGTAAAAAATTAAGATAGCCTGTTTTCCTCTGAGCAGTTGTGTTTCATACCAACCGAGCGCTATGGGCGATTTCAGCCTGGCTGGAAATCGCCCCCAGCGCTCTCATTGACTTTCATGTAAAAGCTTTTTTTTTCAAACTGCAAGCCCTGCAATGCATTCTCTATGGGTTCCGGGAGTGCTTGCACTAACGTGATTCCGTCATATCATACGTACACGGTCACGTTCACTGTCACGTCACGTTCGCTGCCGCCGCAGTCACATTCACGATCGTCATGGCGAATATTACAGCTCAGAGCAACTCCATCATTTCATTTAGAGAATTACCATTTAGTCGTCGAAGCAATCAGGAAAAATTGGCTGTTAAACAATTAGGACCACCCCGACCAAATTTAAATATAAAACAAATATCAAAGAAAGGAGGCAAGTCGTACACCAGGGGATTTTCGCGGTGCTGGTACGAGAGGAAAAACTGGCTAGCAGGATGCGAGCTAGCCAACGGACTCTTCTGCTACCCCTGCGTCCTCATCCACCCTGATGGCTGCACCACGGAAACACCTTGGACTACAACAGGTTTCAAAGATATGCATCATCTGTCCGAAAAAATAAAAAAGCATGAAACATCGAGGATCCACATTGACAGCTGCTTAAAACTGTCAGCGTTTGGGAGCGTCAACATTGCTACGCAGTTGGACGATGGCTACAGGCTAGCACTGCGTCGGCACAATGATGAGGTGGGAAAAAATCGCCACATTCTGGGCCGCCTGATCGACGGTGTTAAGTTCTGCGGTGTATTCGAGTTGGCCTTGCGAGGCCGAGACGAGAGCGAGGGATCCAGCAACCCCGGAATTTTTCGAGGATTGGTACAGTTAATTGCATCCCTAGATGAAGTTTTTGAGGAGCATTTAAAAACGGCCACCGTCTTTAAAGGCACATCCAAGACCGTCCAAAATGAGCTGCTCGACTGCATGGCAGCTGTCATTAGGGCACGCATTACGGAGGAGGTGAAGTCGGCCAGCTTCGTTGCGATACAAGCTGACGAAACAACGGACGTCTCGACTCAGACTCAGATGGTCATGGTATTGCGATACATTGATGGGAGCCATGCTGTTCAAGAGCGTTTTTTTGAGTTTGTCCCCCTCTCGTCTTCAACGGCTGACTCGATTGCCACTGCTATTATGGAGAGACTGAACAGTCTATTCACCGAGGAAGAGAGGGGTAAACTCATCGCGCAAACATATGACGGGGCCAATGTGATGAGAGGAGAGAAGGCTGGTGTGCAGCAAAAAGTGCGAGAGCATTACAAAAATGCACATTATTTACATTGCTATGCACACCAGCTGAATTTGATCATGCAGCAAGCCACTTCTCAGGTCCCAGCAGTGAGGGTTTTTTTCTCGGATCTGAATGGCATTTCTAGCTTTTTTAGTCGGTCACCCAAACGCACCACCATCCTCGACCAGGTTGTTGCACGGAGGCTGCCAAGAGCATCGGCCACAAGATGGAACTTCAACAGCAGGGTCGTGAACACAGTCTATGAGAACCTAGATGACCTCATAGAGTGTTTTGAAGCCATCAGCACAGACGGCTCATTTGACTGCACCACAGTGAGGGAGGCATCTGGCTACCTGAGGATGCTGCAGGACGATGACTTCAAGTTTTTCCTGCATCTATTTCATCAAATCATGCCTCACGTTGACATTATGTACCAACAGCTGCAGAAGAAGGACATTGATGCAGTCTTCATCAAACGTGCTCTGCAGAGCTTCACAAGCAGTGTTCAAGCCATACGGTAAGATAAGTTACACTTTATTGTCACCATGGGGAAATTTGTCTTGGGCACAGTGAATGATTGATTCATTAAAAACTATTAACTATAACTATTGCACTAGAACTTGGGAATAAGGTGCAGGTGCTAAAGTATGAGTGCTAAAGTTAAGTACTTACCTATTTATTGCACATTATTCTATTGCACGTTCTATTGCATCAGCTTAATGGAGGCCAGAACAAATGATCATTTTAAGCGATTTGATTTGCATCTTAATACACATTCTTCTGCCTGATGGCAGCGTTTCATATTCAGGGAAACTATATTATTTGCCTTTTTCCTAACTGCCTTTTAATATAGGCTCTGTAATGGCTCGTATAGGATATCTTAAAACAGGACAAAACATACTATTATTACTGGTTTTCTAAGACAGGAACTGTAGGTAATTGCATTGACATACTGTATACGTTCATATACTAACACACACTCTCCTTGTCTGTCTGTTTCAGGGACCAGAGCTCATCTCCAGAGCAGCAGCAAGTAGCAGCAGGAACTACAGGAAAAAGGAGGGCCTTGGGAGAGCAAGACAAGCAGAGGCTGTCTAAGGAGGTAGATGATTTTGTAGTTTTGTTTGTTTATTTTCTTTTTTTGTTCTATTTTTCTCTCACTTCACTTCATTGCATACCTTACTGTATTGTATTCTAAAGTCATGCAGACCTCCTTTTTAAGGCCTCTGGAACCTAGTGTTAAAAAATCACCCCTTCTGTATTTACAGTTACATTCAAGGATGGATGGTGGCAGTGTTTTTAACTCATAGTGTACTTCCAATTTGTGATATACTCTCTTTATTTTGACAGGTCTGTGACACCATCTTGGGCCATGCAAACGAGAGGTTCTCTTTCACAAGCCACCTTGTGAGTGCAACGCTGCTACAAGGAGACCTGTTTGAGCAGTACTGCCATGTGTTCCCTGATGAGGCTCTGAACACCACTGCCAAGGCATACCCCATGCTGAATAAGGCGAAGCTCAAGACTGAACTGTCCCTTATCTACGAGAGTCCAGATTTCAAGGGCTGCAGTGGTGCATTGGCACTCTACCAGGTTCTACAGAGGAACAACCTCCACGAGACCCTATCTGAGACTGTGGCTCTGTTGAACATCCTCATAACCACTCCCATGACAACTGCTGAAGCTGAGAGGTGTTTCTCGACCTTAAAGAGAATCAAGACATTCCTGCGAAACTCAATGGGACAGGATCGTCTCAATGCTCTGGCCATGCTTTCCATGGAGAGGGAACTAGTCAGGAACATGCCTGATTTTAATGAGAGGGTCATTGATCACTTTGCTGCTTTGAAAGAGAGACGAGCAAAATTTCAATACAAGTGAGAAATGTTGTTTTAATGTTGTTGTGTTGTTGCACTACTCAAATGTTGAATTGGAAATAGCTGTATTAATTGCATATCATTAGCCAATTTTTTTGTTTGCTTTGTAATGTACATGTGTCTTATGGGTAAATTCTTGTTAAATAGCACCCAATGTTTTGATTATCACCTTGGATCATTCTTGTTTTAGGAATACTGTAAATATTGCAATGAGTAGGCTATGCCACTAGTTTTTATATATGCTGTCATCAAGTTGTGTGATGAGAACTGTAAATATTATAATTACTAGGCTATGCTAACATCCATTTTTTTGTTAAATCAGAACACAACTGCTGCACTTAAAATAAATGTTATCAGATGGAGAAAGAGTATTGTGATTTATTGTAAAGCAGTCTCTTTTAACTTTCCGAGGTATTTAAGGAGGCAAAATGGTAGATGAAAATGTACCGTTAGATGACCACAGTGGGATAGTTCATTCATAAGCCAAAAGCATGTTAACATTCACTATGAACTTGATTTAGCTGTATCAAAAAAATCATATAGAACATGCAGTCGATGTCTGATGTTGCCATTTAGCTGTTCGATGAGGTAAGCAGAAAACAATCTGATTGTACCGTGGATCTTAGCCATCATCGCAACAATTGCCCCCCCTGAGAAATTTGTCAGGAGCCGCCACTGCTCTAACTGTAATCATAAATATACATTCATATCAGCATCACATAACCTCAAGCATACATTAATCCGTTCACTCACATACAGTATGTCCATAGTTTGACTCATAATTCATTTCCATATACACATAGCCTATGTTCGTATACATATACAGAAACATTGCAATCATTTCCTGCTGTTGAGAAGTTTGGTTGATACAGGCACAAAGGAATGTTTGTATCGATTGTGCCTGCACAAGGGAAGCCTATATCTCCTTCCAGAGTTCAGGAGAGTATATTCACTATTCAGCACATGAGAACTATCTGTTAAAATGGCATTTGCCTGTCTGATCGTCGCCTGCTCAAAAAGGTCCTGTGGATTTAGGGGGGGTGTTATTCCCATAATCTTGCCAGCAGTTTTGACAAGGCTTGAGATTTCAGCTCTAGATTTAACAGATAGGTTACCAAACCAGCTGGTGATACCATAGCGGAGTATTGATTCAATTACTGCTCTATAAAAAATTAGCATAATATTTTTGCAAACTCCAAATACTCTGAGCCTACGTAGGAAATGGAGACGTTGGTGAATTTTGGCACAAACATTGGCCACCTGTGTGCCCCATCTCAAATCGCTGTCAACATGGACACCAAGGTACCTGAATGTTTTGACCTGCACAATGTCCTGGCCATGGACAGCCACAGGGCTCTGGTCTCCCATTGATCTAGGATCCAACAACATCTCAACAGTTTTAGTTGTATTAATGAGCAGCGAGTGGGCATCACACCAGTTGACAAACTTGTCAACCGCAAGTTGATGAACACTCAAATTAGTATGTTTGGTGAGCAGGCTAAGTATGACAGTGTCATCAGAAAATTTTACTGTGAATTGATTTGGCTCAGAACTGACACAGTCGTTGGTATACAACGTGTACAGAAAAGGTGAACTAACACACCCCTGGGGGGCACCAGTGCTGCATACAGCCAGATCAGACAAAGCTGAGTTAAACTTAACCTTCTGTGGCCTATTCGATAAAAAAGAATAGTACCACCGAATTAAGAAAGGATTGACATTTAGCTGAACTAATTTCTTCAAAAGAATGTGTGGTTGAATGAGATTAAAAGCGGAACTAAAATCAACAAAAAGAAGTCTAGCATATCCAGCTGGATTTTCTAGGTGCTTCAGAACAAGATGCATTACAGTCGCTATGGCATCACTTGTGCTGCGGTTTTTGGTGTAGGCAAATTGATATTTATCAAGCGCTGGTTGCACAGCTGTTCGAAGCTTCTCTATCATGATCTTCTCTAATGATTTAAAAACATTTGAGGTGATGGCCACCGGCCGGTAGTCATTGTCCTCCTGGGGACTGACCTTTTTAGGTATGGGTAGTATAATAGATTTTTTCCATAGTCTTGGCACTGTATAAGTGTCCATGGAAAACTGGAATAGTTTCACCCAGACCGGGGACAGTTCCTCGGCAAAAGATTTCAAAATAAAAGCTGACAGGCCGTCTGGACCTGTTGCCTTTTTAATCTGAATAGTTTTAAAAGTTTTAATGACTGTTTCCAGATCAATTACAATCCTATCCACATTTAAATCACAAATCACAGATTCTAAAACATCGGCACAATCTGCACTGTTATCAACATTAAAACGCATATAAAAATTGTTCAGTTCATTTGCCCTGGTCATTTCGTTATGAGCAAACAGAGGTTTCTTTTTCGCGTCCATGTTCGTCATATGTCTAATTGAGTCCCAAAGTTTCTTAGTATTGCATTCCGCCAAGTTTTGCTCTGCCCGTTCTTTATGTTGATGGCGCGCTGCTGTTATCTTCAGATTTAGGTCCTTTTGGGCCGCTCGGACCGCCGCTTTATCCCCCAACTTGAAAGCGCCTTTTTTCCTTTTAATACAGTCCATAATGTCAGGGGTAAAATAAGATTTATTGTTGGGATACCGTTTAATTGTCTTTGTGGGTATGACAGACTCAATGCAAAAATTGATGTAATCAGTAGTTGCTTCTGTAGCACTGTCTATGTCCGTATCCTTGAGAAAGATATCCCAATCCGTACAAAGGAAGCATCCCTTCAGCTCCTCCAATTTATCATTAGTCCATACCTTCACCGTCTGAGTGACCAGTTTGGTAGATTTAAAAACAGACCGATATGTGGGAAGCAGCTGAATTACGTTATGGTCTGAGTTTTTAAGTGGAGGTCTGGCTCTGGCAGTATATGCATCTTTAATATTCCCATAACATTTGTCCAGTATATTATTATTCCTGGTGCTGCACTTCACATATTGGTCAAATCCTGGCAGCGTTTTATTTAAGCTGCAATGATTGAAATCCCCAAGTATCATCATTGGGGCATCAGGCTTGCTTTCTAGATGACGGTGAACACAGTCTGCGATTAGATTTGCTGCCCTGCCCGCATTACCGCTGGGTGGGACATAGACAACGCACACAAACAAATTGGTAAATTCCCGGGGGAGATAGTGTGGCCGCAAGGTGACACACAAAAGCTCTAAATTGGGGGTGCATATTCTGTCCCTCACTGCAAGGTTTCGGCACCATCTGTCATTGATGTAGATACACACGCCCCCTCCGCGGAGTTTACCTGAGTTTGCGTCTCTGTCCAAACGTACATGGGAAAACCCCTCAATCTGAATAAAATTGTCCGGAACATCCTTACCGAACCAAGTCTCCGTAAAAGCCATAATGCCCGACTCCCGATATTCATAGCAGGCTCCCACCTGTTGACGCAGATCATCCATTTTATTTTTAAGGGAGCGGGGATTGCATAGGCCTCTCCTGCCACGCTTCCTAGCCCTGCTTCGCCGATACTTTCCCCCCTGGTGTCGGCACAGTCCGCCAGGGACATCCTGCAGAAGACCAGGCGATGGTAGTGCGCCGCTCTCCCGCAGTCCCAGCAGCTCTGAACAGCTGTATGTCCTCAGGCCGCTGTTATTGATAGGATCCTCCGCCATGCATTGGGTGACGGGTCCGGCCAGGATCATCCACGCCAACACCAGTGCCTTAATTCCTCGCCAATTCACTCCACGTACACGCATCATACAGCTCAAAGCATGAGCGGTCATCTCCAATAAATCTGCGCATTTAATCCACCGAAGCCAGACATTAAACGGGGACATGACAAACAAACAAAGGACATGCAACAGGAGCCCTTCTCCATGTCGCCAGCAGAGCAGCGCCAGAGCCAACTCTTTAGTGGAGTTAGTGCATGTTTAAATAGGTATGAACTTATTAAATTGAACAGTTTGTTCTCGGTAAGTTTTTTTCATAAACTGGACTTTTCTCGTTTTTTTATTTTTGTAGGAAGTTTCCGTCTCTTCACAGCTCTGATGAAAATGGCCGGCGGAGCGAGGGTATGATTAAAGAAGAGCTGTGCTGTTAAAAATACATCCTCCAGCTTTACTTTATCTGATCTTTTTCATCGTTGTGTTTTTACAGCCTGATTCCCGCACACAATGACTCAGTCACTGCACATTACGCCGAGACTCGCTGAAAGTCCACATTTGCAGTGCGGGAAAACGACGCCATTGTACGTAAGTATCTGTTCAGGATTTTCTTTGGGAATTTTGCTGTGGATCCTCGAGGCTATTTCCGTTTATTAATAATAAACTCATGTTATTCATGTTGTTTTCCAGCTGCCTGTACTATGACGTACTAAGACCCACTATGAGCCAGTATGAAGGAACTTCCAGTTCATCCATACGGACCTTGCATCAGCATTGAGGAGTTCAGGAGTCGGCAGAGAAGAAAGACGGTAAGATTAGATTCATTAAATCATTTTTCAGATACATGTGTAGGTGTATGTTGTCATTGAACTGTGCTAATTGTACTGATTGTGTTTACAGCTGATTGAAGCGGGACAGATGTCATGGATCCATCCTTCCACAGCCAGGAGCTCATCGACCTGTGTGCCACACTTCAAATAAGACTAGAAGCTACACTGGATCTCACAGCTATACACCACAGATGTCTACACACTGGGGCAGATTCGGACAGAGTCCCACAAAGAACATATGACCCAGAGGCTGCAAAGAGAAATTTCAAGCTTAACCTGAGTTTTTTCACTGGCTAGGCTAGTTGTGTTTGTACAATATTTGTGCTGTATGTAAATAAAGCTTTGACTCAACATATACCTCGTTCATGTTTTTTCTTCCCTGTACAATGTGTTCACATATAACATCAAGCATCACATGAATGAATGTATAGTCTTAATTAACGTCATTGCTTTTGGTAAAGGCTTACTAATAAATAATGATTTATTATATATATATTACTAGTAACAACTATATATTAATATTGTGTGGGAGGGGTTTACCCCACGTGTGCTGCAATGACCCAGGGTGACCAATGGCAACACTTCTATCAGCCAATCACGAGTGACTTTCCGGGTTGGTTTCCTCCAATGGGGAATCGAGAGAGGCTCAGCAGCGGCTTCGCCCTGAGTCATATGCTAATTAGATAACGCCTTCGCTCCACGGCTTCGCGCCCCCCCCCCCCCCCCCCCCCCCGCTGCTCTCCCCCTTTGTTCTACAGACCCCCTCTCCGCGGTACGTTTACTCCGCTTCCCTTAGGTTAATGTCAAATTTCCCCACTGTGGGACTATTAAAGGATTCTATCTATGTCGCGGAAGAACGCGGTGCTGACGTGCTGTAAATAGGCATTAACTTCAGGGGATCAGGTAACTTCCATAAGATTTCCCATGACACTAATTCTGCTTTTCGCCTAGTGAGACTCCAGGAGGAGCCCAGCCCAAACCGCCCCCCTCACCCTGTGCAACTCCCCAGTTAAAACAGTGGAGTCTTTCAGATTCCTGGGGACGATCATCGCACAGGACCTGAGATGGACGGAGAACATCACCTCCACCATCAAGAAGGCCCAGCAGAGGATGTTCTTCCTGCGGCAACTGAGGAAATTCAACATGGTGCGGAAAGTGATGGTTGAGTTCTACACAGCCATCATTGAGTCCATTATCACCGTCTGGTTCGCTGCCTCCACTGCCAAGGACAAGGGCAGACTGCAGAGGATCATTCAGTCAGCTGAGAAGGTCATCGGCTGCGACCTGCCGGCTCTCATAGACCTGTTCCATTCCAGGACAAGTAAGAGAGCAGGCAAGATCATTGCTGATCCTTCCCATCCCGGTCACCACCTATTCCAGAGACTCCCATCGGGAAAAAGGTTCTGGGCCATCAGGACTAAAACCTCGCACCACCTGAACAGTTTTTTCCCTTTGGCAGTGGCGCTCACAAACAAGCCCCCTGCATAACACTGACTCTGCTGACCCCCCCCCCTCGCACATAACCTATATCTATATATTATTGGCACTATCACCAATCTCTGCAACTTAGAACCGCATATGCCCATAACTCTCTTACTGTATACTATATTGTTGTTCTATATTGTTGTTTTATGTACAGTGCACCAACCACACCAAGGCAATTTCCTGTATTTGCAAATATACATGGCAAAAAAAATAATTCTGATTCTGATTCTGGACAATTAAATTAATAACCAAAACTACTAAATAATTAGATAGCTAAGTTGAAGGATATGGAGTTGTTGACAGTGTAGAGGTTGGCAAAATTCACACTTATGCAATAGGGGTGCAACGATTTATTTCTTCGTCGACGAATTTAATCATCGATGATTCGTTGGTTACGTCATAGCTCGTGTTTTTCGTGCTGTACAGCTTAACTAAACGTTGTTTCAACCGGAGGTGCTGATGGAAGTAGCTGAGGAGTGAGCTATCTTGCTCCTTTCCTATCTCTGAAAGTCGCGCATGTGCAATAGCGTCAAAACATAGACCGATGGTGGCGACGGTATGGGAGAACTTCAACGGTATGGGAGAACTTCAACCTTAACAAAAAACTACCTGCAATATTTGTAAGGTGGACCTGCTTTCCATGGAAGCATGACACGAGCAGCATTTGAAGAGGAGGCCTTCTAACGAGTTTAAAAGCGTTGTTATCCTATTGCCTGACAAACGTATTTTTTAATAACAATTATGCAGTCCAAAGAAGACTGTAGTTTTGTTTGTTGATGTTTTTATTGTTGATACTTTCCTTGTCCTTTTGTTAACAGAAAAAATGGATACTTGAATTTTAGAATTTGTGTCATTCATAATCTGATTAGTAGACCTGTCTGTCTGTCTGTCTGTCTGTCTCTCACTCTCACTCTCACTCTCTCAAAGTCTCAGAGTTGCAGATGGCCAGGAAGGTTTTAGCAGTCTGCTCCAGGCAGGCCTGCTTGAAGGTTGGTAGAGCTTGGGTAGGGAGGAAGAGGTGAGATACCCACCTCTCCTCGAGGATAGTGAGCTTATATTGGCCTGGTGACCTCAATTGGGGGCACCACACCATCATGGGGCACCACAGCAACGAATAGTGGTTCAAAGTTGTGTCCAGGGGCAGTTTTAACACCTAGGTGTGACACTGAAGCGCCCTGGGAGACTGAGTTCTGGAAGCTCTCGTTGATCTCCAGTACAAAATAATCAATGTGGTTGTAGGCTTTGGCTACACATGTAGGCCCAACTATTGTTCACAAATACTAAGTCCCAACATACCCATAAGAATTGTGGAACTATGGTGCTGTGCATCTCAGAAAGTCACATAATCTGTATCTCTTGCTCATCATGTTGTTTGTACGTGAGCTGTGTTGTTGTTGTTTTGAGCTGGTGCGACTAGTATGTGTGCCGCTGTAAGAAGATAAACGAGCTGGTGTATGTGGTGGCCAATGTCATTTTATGGTGGAGGTAGGGTTGCAAAGGGGTGG
Source organism: Pleuronectes platessa (assembly GCF_947347685.1). Lineage (NCBI taxonomy): Eukaryota > Metazoa > Chordata > Actinopteri > Pleuronectiformes > Pleuronectidae > Pleuronectes > Pleuronectes platessa. Next base: position 28,965,744 of record NC_070631.1, read on the forward strand.
ACAATTTCCGGTAAATTTCCAGAAACTTTCCATGGGAAGTTAAGCTCGGGAATTTTTGAAATAAAAAAAAAAAACTAAAAAAACACACAAGATAAATTTCAACCATCCACTGTGCATTCTTCATTCAAATGCCCAGATAATTCCCAGCACCCTGCACACTACAGCAATGTTATTGAAGCCTGCTGTAGTGTGCAGGACTAGTCAGGTAAGTTTCGATGATATTACTGGGAGAAATATATTAGCATGCTGATTGAGGATTGTTCATCTGTTCTTCTACCCTATTTCTATACATTTATCCATCAATTGTAAAATATTTTTACAGACGATACCAATTGTTTGGCTAACTATTTATATCTCTGGCATTGCATTAGTGTTTTTTTACAAGCTTTTTTCTCATCTTATTCTACAGAACAATGCCACGTGCAGTATCTCATGTGTGGAGACATTTCAATGTCAATGTAGAAGGAAAGGCTGTGTACATTTGCAAATACTGTGCAAAAACCTTTGTTAAGAATGAGAAAAGATGGAGAAGCATATAGTCAAGTGCCCAAAGTTTCCTCAGGGCTCAAATCAGTCTATGACAAAACAAAATGTTTATATTTAAGTCTTTATATGACAAGGTAAATACAGTTAGTATAAATTACCCGCAACATTTCCAGTATATTCCCGTCAATTCCTGTGTATTCCCGGATATTCCCGTTAATTCCCATGGAAAGTTTCCAACTTTGAATATTCCCGGAATTTTGCAACCTTAAATCCATAAATCATTATATGGGCAGTGAGAAGTACATACTTTTATCCAGATGAAACTGTAGTAGGTAAGAAGACATCACCTCAGTAGGTGGTCCATCAATGGGACACAGAAAGCATTTGTATTCACAATACTAAAATAATGTGGCCACATGCACCATCACCCAAAACCAATGTTCATTGCGGTCGGGGTAAATCACAAGCCAAAGCCCCCTCCTCAGCTCGGGCTCGCTAGGTGATGTCGTCGGGCTGCTGGCTCCATGTCAGCGGCTCGCTTCTGATGGACCTGTCGGTGTTTGTTTACGGTTAGCAGCAGCCGCCTGACTGATCTCCCCACGGACAGGGGAGAGTTGACAGTGCGTGTCTCGTGTCGCAGTGAGTGTCTTCAACTAGAAAAGCTGTTGTTTTGTTTCGGTAATTGACGGTGACATGTAAGCTAGGTGGCGTTAGCCTCATAGCAATCAGTACCCGGGAGGCTCACTGCGAGGCTGGCAGTGCTCCCGCTGACTTCACACACGTGATAGCCGGACACGTCTCACCGGCTCAGGGTTC